>NC_140995.1:79379002-79979002 GCF_052327205.1 Somniosus microcephalus | reverse complement strand
AAAAAGGGGGATTGGAGTAGTGCTTTGGGAACAAGAGGGGAGAAGCTGGGAGTATCAGCGGCAATTTGTTGTGACGCTTTCCTGGGTGTCTGTGCCTGGATTGTGGCTTGCACCTCAAAGAGGAAGCAGACTTTTTATATGTAAGCTTCCTTCCAGTGGATCCCTGGCAACCCCCTGGACACAGCAGCATTTGCTGGACTTTCCAGCATGTTGGGAATGGTGGACAGCCTAGATTCAACCCGGCAAGGGAAGCATCTTTATGGCACTTTGCCAAGAAGTAAGGGTGTATCTGAAACAGTGGCCATGAATTTCTTTGGAGCTGTTCCTGCCCTGCTGCTATAACTTCACCAGTCGTGTGGCGGAAACCCTGTTTACTCAGTATTTTTGTTTCTACTTTCTAGAATTTGTTTTTTATTTTACTTTTACCTCATTTCTATTTACTACCTAGCTTTCTGAGTGTGAGAAGGAAACCTTGTTGACTTGCAAGAGTTTTCTGCTAAGATTCAGAAACAATGTTAAAATGAATGTCTTGCAAAAATGACAGATAAAACCTATCCGTTTTAGCAAAATAGCATTCAGTGTCCAAAATCTACAACAGACGCAACAATGTCAGGAAAGTATTGCATAGGATCTTGGAGAAATCAATTGTATATCAGTGGTATGATTAATTATTTCTACCTTGCTGTAATCTTGTTGTAATTGGGCTTACCTTTCCAAATCGAAGTTGCATCTATTTTAAGTGTGGATTTAGATCGATAATGATTGTTTGTATAGTTATAATGACGTTGAGCAATGTGCGCTTCTCCATCACTTTCATTTGCTTTGATGAACCATAGCACTTTTTCCAAATTTTCATTCATGGTACATGTTATAGTTATAGGTTTCTTATAATAAATATCTACAGGAAAGATTTCCATCTTCACAAGTCCTAAAGGAAAGTTGCCATTTGTTAAAAGGATGAATAATTTAGCACTACTTTTTAAAACACACATCAGGAGCTACTTAGTTCCTCAGCATCAGCACAATCATAATCGTGAATGCATTTGCCTTTCTAATAAAGAATATGGACTAAAAATTGGATTAGACCCAAAAATCGGGACAGGGATTGCGATGCGTGATCGCCCTGCGCCCGTTCAAAGGAATGCAGGCAGCACATGACCTTTGTGCTGCCTGCTAATTATAGTGATTGTAACATTCAGCCCAGTGCAAAGAAGACGCTGTGATGTCCCATGACAGAGGGATGGTAACGTGGGGAAGTGTTGAGCAATGGGGATCTGGGGTTTCATTCAGGGGAACCGGAGTCTGATGATGTGCTCACAGTCTGGTACGTGGATGTGCAGGCTGCCTCCACCCTTCCTCCTCCTCCTCCCTCTGTGAGCAGCTTGACTTCTTTGCCGTCTCTGCTCCATCTCCCTGTCATGCTGCAGCGCGAGGGGGACTGCAACTGTAGCCCCCATGACTGGGAGCAAGTGGTGGACTCAGAGGCCTTCCAGTAGCAGCCAACACCTTCTCAGCATCCAGCAGCACTCACTGCACACTTTGCCAACTTTTCAAAACTCTTCCAGCAACCCAGTACTCCTACAAACTGCAAGACCAAGTAGATAGCAATAAGCAACTAACTCGCAAGTTGGATAGATCCCTTTAAGTAGCGCTGGTGCGGGGTCTCTTGTGCAACTGAACACACGTTCAGCTGTGTGTGTTTCGGAGAGGGCATTGAATAGAGCAGCGAAGTGGAAAATGGCAGGTCGTGTGTCATATTAGCGTTACAATCTGACTGACATCACGATCTGCCTACTCTGCATACTTCCGGCACACACACCTACCGCCCGCGCGATCGCCCTCACTAAGAAGGCATTCAGCGCGGGCTGTGTCGGAAGTGGGCGGAAGTGAGGCGGACGCAATTTTTCTTCAAAACCGGCCAAAACTACCAGCGCTACGGAGTCAAATTTAGCGTCTTATTGGTTTATTGTATACCGCAATTCCATAAAAGAACTATATTGCAGCTTATCACATCCTCAGGATGTCCCAAAGTGTTTTGCAACTAATTGGCTGCCAGGTTAGACTATACTTTTTTGATTATACTGACTTTATTAGTTACTGATGTTACGTAGGCAAACACAGCAGCCTATTTACACAGGGTAGGGTCCCACACAAAACAAGTGAATGAATGTCTAGATTATTTGTGTCTGGTGGTGTTGGTTGAGAAAGGAATGGCCACCAAGACATGGGAGATCTCCCTGCCTTGAGATCTTTCACATCCACCTTTAGTTTAATGTCTCATCAGAAAGCTGGCGCCTCAAATAATGCCACACTCTGTCAGAACTACATTGTAATTCCAACCTAGATTGTGTGCCCAAATCCTACTGATTCTGTGGTGAGAGTGTTAGCAACTGAGCCAAGCTTCCACTGGACCTCAAATACTTAAAAGTCTTAAAAGTACTTTATATGATTTTCTAGGTCAGAGAAGAAGCATATGAAAATGATAAGAAACCTAAAGAATAAAGAGAAGCTGATGTTCAAAGAATTTGGGATGTTTATATTCAGAATTAACAGATATGGGAAACTATATAGTGGGAGAAGAGAAGTTTACTGTCACAAATGAAAACAAGTGGAACAACTCAAGTAGATCTGGATGAATTAAAAACAGAGGCGGTGAATAAAAAATGAGAATCCTAAGAGGATGAATTGGATGGAGGCAACACCTGGCCCAAATGTATCCACACTACAGGATGACCTATCTGGATTTTTCTGCTAGGCAGTATCTGAGAAGGTTGCATTTCCCCCCGACATTATGATGGAGATATGCCAGCTGTTGGAACCTAACTTGCAGCCTCTTTCCACCGGGGCAACCGCCTTATTTGTGGATGAATTGACGTGCGGCTCTCCTGCTTTTCCACTGGAAATTTGGTGGAACAGCTGTGGAACCTCTGGAAGAAAGATGGAAATGCAGTGCAGGTATCCTGGATTGCCTGAGAATAAATGCACCATAACTACTCCATGGGTAGCATGATTGGACATGCATACTGAGGTTGCTAGTATCACTTATAATCTGGTCATTCAAGAAATGAAATATCTTCCTGTTGATGAAGGTGATGGGACATTCAGACGGGGCCTTTATAGGCACATTGGTGGTATCAATGGCATCCTGTATGGCATCCTTGGGGAATCCAGCCACTCAGAAGAAGTTGATGGCCATCTCTCTGCTTTTCTAGGTCATGATGAAATGATGATTTCAGAGGCATGTCCGAAAAGGACATCCATGATGTGCCTAATGCATTGATGAACTGCTGATTGACTACTCTCATGAGAGGCTGCTTGGAAGTACCAGATGCATAATAGTTAAGGGCTGTTATCACCTTCACAGCCACAAATAAGACGGTGCGCTGGTGGAAAGAGGCTGGAAGTTATGTTCGAACAGCTGGCATATCTCCAACTTTGTGTCGGGAGAAAATACAACCTTCTCAGATACTGCCTAGCAGAAAAATCCAGCTAGGCCATCCTGTAGTGTGGATACCTGTGGGCCAGGTGTTGCCTCCATTCATGCTGCTGCACTCGTCTGACTTCCATCCTTTCCTCCTGCATGTCCTCCTCATCCTCCTCCTCAAAGCACAGGAACAATAAAAGCCCTAGAAGGAAATCCATTTCACTTGGCACAGCTCAGTTTAAATTCTCAGCAAGTTTCATAAACTACCTTTAAATGCTTAGACACTGCAACTTCTAAATAGTAGCAAATATTTTACTCGTGCTTGTACACATCTTAGTGGAATAATTGATGGGTTTTCTGGAAAGAACGGTTAGACAACATCCATTGAATACTTGCGAGTATCAATTTTTGATATTACGGTTCTGTTTTTCAATATTTGTATCATAAGGTGCTTACCTTCCGTCATCGTTTGAAAGGATATTAAATCCACATTATAACTCTGATTGATCAGAGAAGCTGTATCATTGACATGGCTGCTGAGAAGTTCTGAATTTAATTCTCCATTGACTATAAGATTATAGTCCACTATGGTACCATTTCTAGTTCAATATAAAATACAAAATGTGAATGTCTTTTCAACCAAACATATATCACATTAATCACAGAAATCACAGAAACCCCACAGTGCAGAGAGAGGCCATTTCGGCCCATCGAGCCTGCACCGACACATATCCCACCCGATCCCCGTAACCCCTACATCAACACATATCCCACCCCTATCCCCGTAACCCCACTAACACTAAGGGTCAATTTATCATAGCCAATCAACCTAACCCGCACATCTTTGGACTGTGGGAGGAAACCGGAGCACCCGGAGGAAACCCACGCAAACACGGGGAGAATGTGCAAACTCCACACAGACAGTCACCCGAGGCCGGATTCGAACCCGGGTCCCTGGCGCTGTGAGGCAACAGTGCTGACCACTATGCCACCGTCCTTTAAGAGAACTTAAAGGAGGGGATTTTAACTCCCTTTACCTGACGGAAACTGGGCAGAACTGGTTTAACACTGGGAAGCTGTGGTGCTCACTTGGCTCAGGCAGACACCACATCAATATATGTAAATTGGGGTCCTATTGCTCAGGTAGGACCCTGAGGCAATTTTAATGGTCCACTGGCTGGAGCATCCGCCATGGATGCTCTGACGAATAAAACCGGTTGAAGCAGAGGCAGAGGCCCCAAAAGGTAGGTACAAAACCTTTAGTGGTGCAGGAGGAGCAGGAATGCTTCTCCGG
This sequence comes from Somniosus microcephalus, assembly GCF_052327205.1. NCBI lineage: Eukaryota > Metazoa > Chordata > Chondrichthyes > Squaliformes > Somniosidae > Somniosus > Somniosus microcephalus. The sequence goes on along the minus strand of NC_140995.1, from coordinate 79,974,284 downwards.
ATCTTCCACGGCAACTCCCAAGGCCAGAAGTCTGGCACCTCTCCCCTGCATTCCGCCCTGGAGTTAAAATGCCTGCTATAGCATACAAAGAGCTCTAAAACTAGAGTTGAGGCCCGTTTTTCAAGCATCCTAGATTTTATTTTTAGGGTAGAAAAAATATAATTTATTACAGTTTCTGCACCCCCCTCCCATCCGTCCCCCCGAGTATTGAGGCAGTTTTGGTAACAAAACCAGACTGATTCAAACTATTGCAATGGCTGCAAACCACCAGGATCTCAAAATGATGCACAGCATCAACAGCAAGAAGAGCAGGTAAAGAAAGAAAGTTTTGCATTTATATAGCTCCTTTGATGACCTCAGGACTTCTCAAAGTGCTTTACAGCCAATTTTGAAGTGGCGTCACTGTTGTAATGTAGGAAACATGACAGCGAATTGCGTACAGCAAGATCCCACAATGACCAGGTAGTCTGTTTTCAGATATTGGTTGAGGGATAAATATTGGCCAGGACACCAGGGAGAACTCCACTGCTCTTCTTCAAAATAATGACATAGGATCTCCTACATCCACCTGAGAGGGCAGACGGGAATAACAAAATGGGAAATCCGACCCCATCCCAAAATCAAATCAAATCAACTTTTATTGTCATTGTTAGTGCACAAGTGCAGTACAACGAAATGTCGGCTTGCGGCTCCCGAGAGTGTACAGCCAATTTTAAGACATTTAAACATTCAACATACATTTGGCTTGTAATACATTAACATTAACATAAACATAACCATAATAAAGTGCATTGGCAGATGTGCAGGCTTTAGAGTTTATTTGTGGAGTTCAGTAGGATGACAGCCCTGGGAAAGAAGCTGTTCCTAAATCTGGTTGTACGGGTGCGAATGCATCTGTAGTGTCTCCCAGATGGCAGGAGGGTGAACAGACTGTGGCTGGGGTGGGTAGGTTCTTTGATGATGGACCGTGACCTCCGTAAACAGCGTTTCTGGTATATGTGCTCTATGGTCGGTAGCTGGGTGCCAGTAATGCGTTGGGCAGTTTTGACTACCCGCTGCAGGGCTATCCGGTCATAGTAGCTACAGCTGCCATACCATACTGTGATACAGTTTGTCAGGATGCTCTCTATTGTGCAGCGGTAAAAGTTAGAGAGGATCAGGGGTGACAGGTTACATCCCTTCAGCCTCCTTAGGAAATATAGGTGCTGCTGGGCCTTCTTCACCAGAGAGGAGGTATTGAGGGACCAGGAGAGGTCTTCTGTGATGTGGACTCTGAGGAACTTAAAGCTGTCCACCCTTTCCACCACAGCCCCATTGATGTGGATGGAGGTGTGACTTCCGCCTTTGGACTTTCTGAAGTCCACAATGATTTCTTTGGTTTTCTTGATGTTAAGGGCCAGGTTGTTATCAGCGCACCACTTCACGAGATGCTGGACCTCCTCCCTGTAGGCTGACTCATCGTTGTTGGTGATCTGGCCTACTACTGTGGTATCATCTGCAAACTTGATGATGGTGTTGGAACCATGAACAGCCACACAGTCGTGGGTGAAGAGGGAGTAGAGGAGGGGGCTCAGCACACATCCTTGTGGGGCCCCCGTGTTCAGGGTCAGGGGTGGGAGGTGTGGTTACCTAATTTGACAGACTGGGGTCTGTTTGTTAGGAAGTCCAGGGTCCAGTTGCAGAGGGAAGTGTTCAGGCCAAGAGTTTGGAGTTTGGTGGCCAGCTTGTTGGGGACAATAGTGTTGAATGCTGAGCTGTAGTCTATGAACAGCATTCTGATGTAGGTCTCCTTACCATCTAAGTGATTCAGTGCCGAGTGTAGAGCAGTTGTGATTGCATCCTCCGTTGATCTGTTTGCACGATCTGATCCCACCTCCAACCTGCCCACTTCCAATTTTAACGGAGGCGGGTGGTGGGGAGTGGATGACCAATCCGCTCTCAGGAGACGGGTCAGACACTCATATATTTTAAGGGGGCTGTGCATCTCCATTTTAACTCAAGTTTTATTTTTAACACCTGCAGGCTGGGATTCCCAGGCCTCGAGAATCCCGGCAGATGGAACTAGGCAAGAAGGACCGGATCCATGAGGAAAGTGCCTTTATTGCACTGCTTGTGGGCTAGGAGGAGCAGGAGCGATTCCCCCAGCCCACCAAGCTTACCTTTTAAATAGCCAAGAGCAGCAGACCACCCCAAGCAATGTGCCATTCAACCCCCGCAATGTCCAACTTCACCCCGTGATGTCCAACTCAACCCACCTGCAGCCCTCGCAATGTCAGACATACCTAACATCTGCTCCCCAGCTGCTTTCCCACCTGACAGACAAGCCAGCCTGGCTGTTGGATGGGAAAATCTGATGAAAATAATTAAAACCAGTGCTGCAAATAAAGAAATAAAAATAAAACTTAGCTCAAAACTGGGCATCCATGAGGCGCTGTGGGCCATCAGCAGCAGCAGAATTCCACCACAATCTGTAACCTCATGGCCCAGCATATCCCTCCAAGCCAGGGGACCATCCCTGGTTCAATAAGGAGTGTAGAAGAGCATGCCAGGAACAGCATCAGGCGTACCTAAAAGTGAGGTGCCAACCTGGGGAAGCTGCAACACAGGACTACATGCATGCTAAAAAGCAGAAGCAACATGCTATATAAAGGGCTAAGATATCAGACAATCAACGGATCAGATCAAAGCTCTACAGTCTTGTCACATCCAGTCGTGAATGGTGGTGGACCAGTAAACAATTAACGGGAGGAGGAGGTTCCATGAATATCCCCGTCCTCAATGATGGTGGAGCCCAGCACGTGAGTGCAAAAGACAAGGATGAAGCGTTTGCAACCATCTTCAGCCAGAAGTGCCAAGTGGATGATTCATATCGGCCTACTCCTGAAGTCCCCACCATCACAGAAGCCAGTCTTCAGCCAATTCAATTCACTCCATGTGATATCAAGAAACGGTTGAGCGCACTGGATAAAGCAAAGGCTATGGGTCCCGACAACATCTCGGCTATCGTGCTGAAGACTTGTGCTCCAGAACTAGCCGCGCCTCTAGCCAAGCTGTTCCAGTACAGCTAGAACACTGGCATCTACCCGACAATGTGGAAAACTGCCCAGGTATGTCCTGTCCACAAAAAGCAGGACGAATCCAATCCGGTCAATTACCGCCCCATCAGTCTACTCTCAATCATCAGCAAAGTGATGGACGGTGTCATCTACAGTGCTTTCAAGCGGCACTTTCTCACCAATAACCTGCTCACTGATGCCCAGTTTGGGTTCCGCCAAGACCACTCAGCTCCGGACCTCATTACAGCCTTGGTCCAAACATGGACAAAGGAACTGAATTCCAGAGGTGAGGTGAGAGTGACTGCCCTTGACATCAAGGCAGCATTTGACCGAGTGTGGCATGAAGGAGCCCTAGTAAAACTGAAGTCAATAGGAATCAGGGGGAAAACTCTCCACTGCCTGCAGTCATACCTAGCACAAAGTAAGATGGTTGTGGTGGTTGGAGGTCAATCATCAGCCCCGGGACATTGCTGCAGGAGTTTCTCAGGGTAGTGTCCTAGGCCCAACATCTTCAGCTGCTTTATCAATGACCTTCCCTCCAACATAAAGTCAGAAATGGGGATGTTCGCTGATGACTGCACAGTGTTCAGTGCCATTCACAACTCCTCAGATAATGAAACAATCCGTGCCAGCATGCAACAAGACCTGGACGACATTCAGGCTTGGGCTGACAAGTGGCAGGTAACATTCATACCACAGAAGTGCCAGGCAATGACTATCTCCAATAAGCAAGAGTCTAACCACCACCCCTTGACATGCAACGGCATTACCATCACTGAAACCCCCCACCATCAACATCCTGGGGGGGGTCACCATTGACCAGAAACTTAACTGGACCAGCCACATAAATACTGTGGCAACAAGAGCAGGTCAGAGGCTAGGTATTCTGCGGCGAGTATCTCACCTCCTGACTCCCCAAAGCCTTTCCACCATCTACAAGGCACAAGTCATGACTGTGATGGAATACTCTCCACTTGCCTGGATGAGTGCAGCTCCAAAAACACTGAAGAAGCTCGACACCATCCAGGACAAAGCAGCCTGCTTGATTAGCACCCCATACACCAACTTAAACATGCACTCCCTCCACCACTGGCGTACCGTGGCTGCAGTGTATACCATCTACAAGATGCACTGCAGCAACTTGCCAAGGCTTTTTCGGCAGCACCTCCCAAACCCGTGACCTCTTCCACCTAGAAGGACAAGGGCAGCAGCTGCATGGGAACACCACCACCTCCAAGTTTCCCTCCAAGTCACACACCATTCTGACTTAGAAGTATATTGCCATTCCTTCATCGTTGCTGGGTCAAAATCCTGGAACTCCCTCCCTAACAGCACTGTGGGAGGAGTACCTTCACCACACGGACTGCAGCGGTTCAAGAAGGCGTATCACCACCACCTTCTCCAGGACAATTAGGGATGGGCAATAAATGTTGGCCTCGCCAGCGATGCACACATCCCATGAACGAATAAAAAAAACAAAAAAACAATGGCCCCAATATTTATGGGAGGCAGAGATAGAGCAAAGGGCAATTTGGCCGTCAGGAAACCTGGAAGAACGAGATTCCCTCAGGTCTTGCCAAAATTTAACAGCAGGACCTGATTATCATTTTTGGGCTCGGTTTCCCAACCGTAGCCAGCCAGATTGAGAGGCTGGCTCTCAGGCGGGTAGGCGTGTGGCACTAGGCCACAGTCGGGGAGTGGAGAGAAGGGAGAGAGAGATCATGGGTTGGGGGGAACATCAATGGGAGGGGCCGGAGAGATCGGGAGGGGGGAGGGGAGAAGACAGTGGGGGCCTATGGAGGACATGGGAGGGCAGGGTCCGATCACTGGGGAGGTTTACAGGTTTGCTGGGGGGGCCGGCGCGATGCACTCCTGCTCCTCCTGCTGGAAAAGCACTTACCTGTTCCATGCAGCAGTCCTCCCCTCCCTTTTTCTGCCAGGGTTCCCACAGCCTTGTTAAAATATTTACATGAGCACCCCCTGTCCCGCCTCTATTGAAACTGGAAGTGGACGGATTTGAGGTGGGTGACTTCGGGTTTGAGATTTTTACAGTTTTACTTCCCACCCGACCCAAACTCATCCGTTTTAAAATGCCCCCCAATGAGCTATTATTGGGCCCATAGACATAACTATAAAAAAAGTAAACAGAGAGAGCAAGAGAGAGAGAGAGAGATTGAGATGGAGAGAGATAATGAGAATCCAAGTAATTACCTAAATACTAAAAATGGGAACTAGGGATGCAAAAATTAATACAAAATTTTAGTATATAAATGCTAAACAATAAGAACTGTCAAAGAGGCAGGAGCTAGAAAATCCTGCAACAACTCTCAAAGAGAAATTGCATTGGAATAAATGTATCCTTTGTAGCAGTTAACTTTAATTCAATCCAGTAAAAATTTACCGAATCTGATGTATTTGGACACACTGGAACCCAGTCAAGTTACTGTAAGAACTGGCAAGCTGCAAACGATACAAATACATGAAGGTTATTTTCAGGAATATCATTCAAAATTTTCTATTAAAATAGGTTATAGTTCAGTATTACTAACAAAAGTCCATTATTCAAAATAAAATCATTTTAATGTAAAATATAAACAGTCATTCAATAATATAAAGTTGCCCAAACCTCTTATATACCCACTTTAACATTTCTATTGGTCTTTTAATTTGTAATTTCATGTATGCATTTTGGAAGTAAAATTGAAGAGAGGCAATATAAACTAAATGGTACAATTTTAAAAGGGGTGCAGGAACAGAGAGACCTGGGGGTGTATGTACACAAATCTTTGAAGGTGACAGGACAAGTTGGGAAAGCTGTTAAAAAAGCATACAGGATCCTTGGCTTTATAAATAGAGGTATAGAGTACAAAACAAGGATGTTATGCTATGCCTTTATAAAACACTGGTTAGACCTCAGCTGGAGTAATGTGTCCAATTCTGAGCACCACACTTTTGGAAAGATATTAAGGCCTTGAAAGGGTGCAGAGGAGATTTACTAGAATAGTACCAGGGATGAGGGCCGCGATTTTGCCAGCGGGTTTGGAGGAGGGTCAGAGGTTAAAGTCCTTTTGATTGACAGCGGGTTTGGAACCCGCCATCATCCCGCCTCCACACAACCTTTCTAAGTGTCAGGTCCCCGATATGCAAATGGGCCCGACACCTAGCAGCGGGAAATGGATTAAAGGCAATTAACTGCCTATTAACAGGTACTTGAGAGCAGTTTTCAGGGTCTTTTTCGATTTTCCAGCTTCTGGGTCGGGTTTCACGATATCCGGACAACACGCCAGGTAAGTGTGGCGTGTTGTGAATCTGGTCTGATGTTTGTGGAATGATGACAGCTGCAGAAGTGGTGTCAAGCATCCAATGTTGCACATGGTGAGTTTCACAACAAAGAAAATGTTGGTTACTGCATTTTTAAAACATATACAGATTTCTTTAGCTTACAAGTTTTTTAATCCAACTGTATGCCCAGTGCCATCTCATTGGGAGAACCTCTCTCACCAGTGACAGATCGCTTCTGTCATCTCACCTGCAGCTGCCATCTATTCCAGCAACATTGGAGCCATTGAAACAATCAGACCTTGGTCCTCCGAATCCTTCCACAATCAGCCCCAACACCAACATCACCAGGCACACCAACATCACCAACAACATCACATACCTTCGCCGCCATCACCTGATGCTGCGCTGGACGCAGGGCATCAGCCCCTGACAAAACAGCTGGCCGGGAGGCCAGCGATGGCATCACCATGGCCAGACTTTCTTCATTTGATGCTGTAAACCCCGGCTGCCACATGATGTGCCAGGTTGACACCATCCCACACCAGCACTGTGAAGCATCCCTTTAATGTCCAAGCCATTCCGTGCACACTCATCACTATAGCGGCGGGGGGGGGGGGGGTGGTTATGACTGAACAATCACTGGAACTCAGTAAGACACTTCTCAATGTGCGCTCAGATTGTCCAATAAAGGGCACTTTTTGAAAAATAGATTTTACTGTATGACAACACATTACCAGAAACTTCACATGGACATTGGCCAAACCTCTCAAGTGCCCACCCTTGTGTGTTGTTAGTTGGTATGCTTGCAGTAGAATGAGGGTGAGTGTGAGGGGTGGCTAGTGAGATGGGGAAGTGATAAAGTAGATAGAGAGGGTTGGGTGGAGGTGCAAGGTAAGTTGGTGTCCTGGGGAGGTCTCTTCTGCCCTTGGAAGGGAAGAGAACTTCCCTGCGTGCTGTGGCTCACTCCATAAGCATATGGAGGGTGTCATTGGAGAGCCTGGGTGCAAGAGTTCACCATTGTGCAGTGATTGTCAGTGTTTGCAGCACCTCAATGCTATCAAACACTGAAAAATCAACAGTCAAAATAAAATTGTGCACGGTCCCTTTAAGGAAACTGGCAGATGACACGTCATCAAATGATGTCATCAAATGATGTCATCAAACCCGCTTCCTTTTAATTGGCCGGTAAGCCCGCAAGGCCAATCAAGGGAAAATCACATCTGTAGAGCAGACGCAGCTGGGGGCAGGACTGGAACTTGGAAACCAGCTGACCCAGCCCCATCCCGACACCGCTGAGAAAATCGCGGCCGAGGGATCAGTTATGTGGAGAGACTGGAGAAGCTGGCATTGTTCCCCTTAGGGCAGAGAAGGTTAAGGAGAAATTTAATAGAGGTGTGCAAAATAATGAGTGGTTTTGATTGACTAGATAAGGAGAAATTGTTTCCACTGGCAAAAGGGTTGGCAGCCAAAGGACACAGATTTAAGATCATTGACAAGAGAACCGGGGCGGGGGCGTGGGGGGGTGGGGGGTAGTGAGGAGAACTTTTTTTACACAGCGAGTTGTTTTGATCTGGAATACACTTCCCAAAAGGGTGGAGAAAGCAGATTCAATAGTTACTTTCAAAAGGGAATGGATACATAGTTGAAGGGGAAACATTTGCAGGGATAAACCAGGGAATTACAGGCCAGTGAGCCTAACATCTGTGGTAGGGAAATTATTGGAAAAAATTCTGAGGGACAAAATTAGTCACCACTTGGAGAGGCAAGGATTAATCGGGGATAGTCAGCATGGCTTTGTCAAGGGTAAATCATGTCTGACCAATCTGATTGAATTTTTCGAGGGGGTGACTAGGTGTGTGGATGAGGGAAATGCTGTGGATGTGGTTTACATGGACTTCAGTAAAGCTTTTGACAAAGTCCCGCATAGGAGACTGGTCAAGAAGGTAAGAGCCCATGGGATCCAGGGTGCCTTGGCGCGTTGGATCCTAAACTGGCTGAGTGGCAGGAGGCAGAGGGTGATTGTCGAAGGTTGCTTTTGTGACTGGAAGCCTGTGTCCAGTGGGGTACCTCAGGGATCGGTGCTGGGTCCCTTGCTGTTTGTGATCTACATAAATGATTTGGATGAGAATGTAAAAGGTATGATCAGTAAGTTCGCAGATGACACGAAAATTGGTGGGGTGGTAAATTGCGAGGAGGAAAGCCTCAGGCTACAGGACGATATAAACGGGTTGGTCAGATGGGCGGAAAAGTGGCAAATGGAATTTAACCCTGAAAAGTGCGAGGTGATGCATTTTGGACGGACAAATAAGGCAAGGGAATACACAATGAGTGGTAGGACCCTAGGAAGTACAGAAGGTCAGAGGGACCTTGGTGTACATGTACATAGATCCCTGAAGGCAGCGGAACAGGTAGATAAGGTGGTTAAAAAGGCATATGGGATACTTGCCTTCATTAGCCGAGGCATAGAATATAAGAGCAGGGAGGTTATGATGGAGCTGTACAAAACGCTGGTGAGGCCACAGCTGGAGTACTGTGTGCAGTTCTGGTCGCCTCACTATAGAATGGATGTGATTGCTTTGGAGAGGGTGCAGAGAAGATTCACCAGGATGTTACCTGGGATGGAGCGCCTCAGCTATGAAGAAAGGCTAAACAGGCTGGGGTTGTTTTCCTTGGAGCAAAGAAGGCTGAGGGGGGACCTGATTGAGGTGTACAAAATGATGAGGGGCATCGATAGAGTGGATAAAGAGGAACTTTTCCCCTTAGTAGGGGGGTCAATAACAAGGGGGCATAGATTCAGGGTAAGGGGCAGGAGATTTAGAGGGGATTTAAGGAGGAACTTTTTCACCCAGAGGGTGGTTGGAATCTGGAACTCGCTGCCTGAAAGGGTGGTGGAGGCAGGAACCCTCACAACATTCAAGAAGCATTTGGATGAGCACTTGAAATGCCATTGCATACAAGGCTATGGACCAAATGCTGGAAAATGGGATTAGACTGGACAGGGATTGATGGATGGCGCAGACACGATGGGCCGAAGGGCCTCTTTCTGTGCTGTAAAACTCTATGACTCTATGACCCTATGATGAAAGAGCAGGGAGGTGCATTAATTGGAAAGCTCTTTCAAAGAGCTGTCACAGCCACGAAGGGTCGAATGTCCTCCTTCTGTGCTGTATGATACTATGAAATAGTTTGCACTGCGTGCCCAAATTTTCGATGTGTACTTTCGGTGCTGAAGCTGTTTGCTAGGGGTATAAAATTATTCCCATAATTTCTAATTACTATATTATAGGGAAGCCCTAAATCATACAGCATGATTTTTGGATGTAGCTTTAAACTAATAGTAAATATCACAAAGATTGTAAAGTTCAGTTGAATCAGTCAGCTTCAAGAATGCTTGCAATAACATTTGAAAACATGTCTTTTTAAAGAAAAAATTCTACTATTAATATTGTGACATTGGGCATAGTGCAGATTCAGAACATCTCTGTTTTACTTGCTTCAGTCTGGCTGTAGAATGGCCAAATACTTCAGCACAGGTTCAGATCATATGACCTTTCATTTTGTATCAGTCTTTTTCTCCTTATGAGCCACCTCAGTCTAATCCCACTTTCCTGATCAGAAACTTGAGGTACCGCTAGAAATGGTAGAAATGTCTAAATGGTATACTAAATTGATGATCTTTTAAAAAATATATCATTTCCTTATTTATGCACTAGAGAATATCTTGTCAACAAAAGTAATAGGAATTGGTTATACTTACTTTTTAGAGCCATAGCTATTATATTCTGTTGTGTTATACCTACCATTGTTGTCAGATTCTTCTCAAGGTCTTGAGTATTTGATGCGCTATCAGTAGTACAATTTTCACTGATTTTAAATGAACCTGTTACCGTAACTGCAAGGAAACATAGGAACAGATATATACTTTTGACGATGACAGTTTCTGTTTCCAAACAGAATGCAGTTATCATAGGAACATAGGAAAACAGGAACAGGAGTAGGCCATTCAGCCCCTCAAGCCTGTTCGATGAGATCATGGCTGATCTGCGACCTAACTTCACATACCTGCCTTTGGCCTATATTCCTGAATACCTTTGGTTAACAAAAAGCTATTAGTCTCCGATTTAAGATTAACAATTGACCTAGCATCAATTGCCATTTGTGGAAGAGAATTCCAAACTTCAACCACCCTTTGAGTGTTGAAGTGTTTCCTAATTTCACTCCTGACCAGTCTGGCTCTAATTTTTAGACTATGTCCCCTAGTCTTAGGGCTGAATTTTGCCGGCGCTCAGAGTGCAGGTTTGGAGGTGGGTCCACTGTCAAAAATTTAAATGATTGACAGCGGGTTGGGAGCCCACTCCCAACCCGCCTCCATGTAAGTTTCCAGAATGTCGGGTCTGCGATTTCAGAAGAGACCCGACACCAAGCAACGGGGGAGGCATTTAAGATAGTTAAGTGCTTGTTATCTACTATTTTGCCAGCCAATTTCTATTTTACCACATTTTTAATGGGGTTCATGTCGTTCGGAGATCACGTCAGGTAAGTAGGTCGGGTTCTCTATGTCGCCCCATTGCTGTGAATAGGTGACAGCTGCAAAAGTGGTATGAAAGCTACCATTTCCCAGCTGGCCACTTTCCAATGTCAGAAGCTTGAGCTTTCAGGACTTGGAAGCTACTTTTGAGCTGTATGCAGTTTGGAAGTGTTTGGAGTAAACTCTCTATCCACTGTCACCTCCTTGGAGCAAGCTCTCTCACCATTGACAGATCACTTCTGTCATCTCAACTTCAACTGCCATCTATTTCAGAAACATCGGTGCTCTTCGAAAAAATCTCACCCTGATCCTCTGAATCCCTCCACGATCAGCCCCAACACTAACATCACCAGGCACACCAACATCACCAACAACAATAACAACCTTCTCCGCAATCACCTGATGCTGCCCAGGACACAGGGCATTAGCACCCGACAACATTGCTGCCTGGGAGGCCAGCGATGGCATCACCATGGCCAGTATTACTTCACTTGATGCTGTACACCCTGGCAGCCACAGGATGCGTCAGGTTGACACCACCCCACACCAGCACCATAAAGCATCCCTACAATGTCCAAGCCATTCCTTTCATACTCATCACAATTGGGGCGGGGGTGGGGCGGGGGCGTTGGGGAAGTTATGTCTCAACATTCACTGGAACTCACTAAGATACTTGTCAAGGTGAGCACAGATCTATCCAATAAGGTAAAGTGGTGACAATAAGGATTTCAATATTTGACAACACATTAACAGAAATTTCACATAAACATTGCATAAAACACCCAAGTGCCTACATTTGTGTGTTGTTAGTTAATATGATTGGACTAGGATGAGGGTGAGTGTGAGGGGTAGCTAGTGAGATGGGGAAGTGATAATGTAGATAGAGAGGGATGGGTGGTGGTGCAAGGTAAGTTGGTGTGAGTAAGGCTGTGCAGGAGTAGGGTAGGGAAGGCAGAGTGATGGGGATGTGATGAGTGGCACAGCAGGAAGCGTGTGACTTGGCAGTAACGTTTCGTGATCTACTGAGATCATTGCACCACTGCAGCCTGGTCCTCCTGACCACATCCCTGCTTGTGACCTCCTGTGCAATGCACATTGGTCTCCCAGGGAGGTCTCTTCTGCCCATGAGAAGGGAAGAGAACCTCCCTGCATGCCAAGCATATGGAGAGAGTCATGCGAGAGCCTGGGTGCAGCCGTATACCTTTGTGCAGTGCTTGTCAGTGTTTGCAGCACCTCAATGCTGTAGAACACTGACCACACAACTGTAAAAATCAATGTGACCATGGCCCCTTTAAGGAAACTGGCTGATGATGCATCATCAGATGACGTCATCAGATCCGCTTCCTTTTAATTGGCCAGCAAACGCGCAGGGCAGGCTTAACAAGCCCAATCAATGGAAAATCCTTTTCACTGAGCAGCTGCAGCCAGGAGCGGGACCAGAACCTACCAACGACCTCTCTCGCCGCGATCCCGCCTCTGCTGATGAAATTGTGGCCTGAGAATCCTCAACCAGCGGAAATAGTTTCTCTCTCTCTACCCTATCAGTTCCCCTTAATATCCTGAATACTTCGATCAGATCAGCCCTTAACCATCTAAATTCTAGGGAATACAATCCTAATTTGTGTAATCTCTCCTCGTAACTTAACCCTTGGTGTCCGGGTATCATTCTGGTAAACCTACGCTGCACTCCCTCCAAGGCCAATATATTCTTCCTAAGGTGTGGTGCCCAGAACTGCTCACAGTACTCCAGGTGTGGTCTAACCAGGGTTTTGTAAAGCTGCAGCATAACGTCTACCTCCTTGTAGTCTAGTCCTCTAGGTATAAAGGTCAACATTTCATTAGCCTTTTTGATTATTTTCTGTACCTGTTCATGACATTTTAATGATCTGTGTACCTGCACCCCCAAGTCTCTTCAGACCTCCACTGTTTTTAGCTTTTTACCATTTAGAAAGTACCCAGTTGTATCCTTTTTAGGTCCAAAGTGGATGACCTCGCATTTGCTTACATTGCGATTGTCTGTGTGGAGTTTGCACATTCTCCCCGTGTTTGCGTGGGTTTCCTCCGGGTGCTCCGGTTTCCTCCCACAGTCCAAAGATGTGCGGGTTAGGTTGATTGGCTATGATAAAATTGACCCTTAGTGTTAGGGGGATTAAATACGTGGGGTTACGGGGATAGGGTGGGATATGTAGGGGTTACGGGGATCGGGTGGGATATGTGTCGGTGCAGGCTCGATGGGCCGAAATGGCCTCTATCTGCACTGTGGGGTTTCAGTGATTCTGTGATTCTGTGAAAATCCACTTGCCACTGTTTTGCCCATTCACTTAATCTATCAATATCCCTTTGTAATTTTATGCTTTCATCTACACTGCCTACAATGCCACCATGTATAATTGGCAAATTTGGATATGTGACTTTCTATGCTATCATCTAAGTCGTTAATAAATATTGGCCCGTATTTTCCGATCGCAGGCCTCCCGCGGGCGGAGGACTGTGATCTGGAAAAATCTGCGCCCTCACCTGAGGGCTCCCGGGACGCGCACAGTTCCGCTGCTGGGCCTCACCAAACTCCAAGTGTGCAGGGCCCACGTATCCCAGAGGCACAGGTAGTTGACATGTGTCCTTGGGATCACGTGGGCCATGGGGAGCCAATCACAGAAGGGAATCTCCCTTCATACATTTGACAGGAAGACCTGTCAAATATATGAATGGAGATCAATGAAAAAACATAGTAAAACTTTAAATAATTTTTTTTTTTAAATCACATTTTTAAAATGACTTGAAATTACATTAAATTAAACAAAAATGTTTTTTTTGAAAATAATAATTAAAGTATTTTATGGGGCTAAAAATAAACTTACCTTTTTTTAAAGTATTTTTAAATGATATATCAGTGAAAAAATTTTTTTTTAACTTTTTTTCTACTCTTATCCTGGTAAAAGCAGACCTTACTGCTTTTACCAGGTGCAAGAATTGTAAGTGTTTTCTGCGTGCGGAGAGTCTCCAGAAAGCGGAACTATCCGCCCGCAGAGGCCCTTTTCCAGGGCAGCTGGAGGATCTGTGAAGACCATTCTTGAGAGATCGGAAATGCCGGTTTTCAGCGCATGTGCTGTGCATGCCTGAAACCGGCATTTCTGATGTCCCTACTGGTGGGTACACAGCGCGTACCCACCCGTAGGGATCGGAATATCCGGCCCATTGTGAATAGTTGAGGCCCCAACATAGATCCCTGTGGGACACCACTAGTCACATGCTGCCAATTTGAGTACCTACCCATTGTCCCTACTCTCTGTCTCCTGCCGCTCAGCCAATTTCCTAATCAGGTCAATAACTTGCCCTCAACTCCGTGGGCTTCTACCTTAGATAGCAATCTCTTATGTGGGACTTTATCAAGTGCCTTACATAGGATTACATTACATAGGATATACAGCACAGAAACAGGCCATTCGGCCCAACCAATCCATGCCAGTGTTTATGCTCCACTTGAGCCTCCTCCTGTCTTTCCTCATCTAAATCTATCAGCATAACTCTCTATTCCCTCTCTCTCAGATGTTTGTCGAGCCTCCCCTTAAATGCGTCTATACTATTCATTTCAACCACTCCCTATGGTAGCGAGTTCCACGTTCTCACCACTCTTTGGGTAAAGAAGTTTCTTCTGAATTACATGTTTGCTTTCTTGGTGACTATCTTATATTGATGGCCTCTAGTTTTGCTCTTCCCCACAAGTGGAACCATTCTCTCTGTATCCACTCTATCAAAACCTTTCATAATTTTATAGGCCTCTATTAGGTCTTTTTTCAAGAGAAATGAGAACTAGCCTGTTCATCCTATCCTGATATGTATACCCTCACATTTCTGGTATTATCATTGTAAATCTTCTCTGCACCCTCTCCAGTGCCTCTATATCCTTTTTATAATGGGGCGACCAAAACTGCACGTAGTACTCTAAGTGTGGTCTAACCAAGGTTCGATACAGGTTTAGCATAACTTTCCTACTTTTCAACTCTATCCCTCAAGAAATAAACCCTAGTGCTTGTTTTACATTTTTAATGGCCTTGTTAACCTGTAGCGCAACTTTTAGTGCTTTGTGTATTTGTACTCCTAGATCCTTTTGTTCCTCTACCCCACCTAGACTCGCACCCTCCAAGTGATAAGTGACCTCCCTATTCTTCCTACCAAAAGGTAATACCTCACATTTATCTGTGTTGAACTTCATTTGCCAAAGAAATGCGGTTCTGGCAAGCAACTCTTTTGGAAGCTGGTGCCACTGGCTAAGGTAATTTTTTTTCAGGCAGATGTCAATAATGGAGTTAGCATTTTTAGGGACAGAAGACAGGCCTTGATCTCCAACTGGAACCCCACTTGCACCTCTGAGCAAATCTGTACACTTGAGTTTGTCCTCATTTCCAAGTTGCTTAACCATAGGAAGACTAGGGCCAAGGAAATCTGTGGCTTGGGAATTTCCTCCCATTAGCCCGTCTTCTCTGACATCAGGAGACCCTGTTTGGGGCCAACACAAATTCTGTTCTCTCCAGGCCCCTGCACAAATTCCTGACTGTGCTGCAGAAGCACCACTGGGGCCAAGGAAGTTCAGCCACTTTTGTGTAGAACAATGTTACACCATAATACACACTTCTTTAGCTGAGCATCATAAAATGAATCAATCCTGAATTGCTAAACCTTTCTTTTAAAATGCTTTATTCATCCTTCTGCAAATTGTAGCGTAGAATCATGGTGAGGGAGGAGGGTGAATTTCCATTGGAATTCTCCTGCTCGTCTGCTGTGACTTTGGGGTTCACACTGTTTCTAATGGGGTTTCTGTGGCTCTTCTGCTGAAGTTGCATAGACTAGGCTTGTATTTCCTTAAATATAGAAGATTAAGGGGTGATCTAATTGAGGTGTTTAAACTAATTAAAGGATTTGATAGGGTCGATAGGGACAAAGTATTTCCTCTGTGGGGGAAGTCCAGAACAAGAGGGCATAACCTTAAAATTAGAGCTAGTCCGTTCATGGGTGATGTCTGGAAGCACTTCTTCACACAAAGGATAGTGGAAATCTGGAACTCTCTCCCCAAAAGGCTGTGGTGCTGCGTCAATTGAAAATTTGAAAACTGACATTAATAGATTTTTGTTACGTAAGGATATTAAGGGATATGGACCAAGGCAAATATTTGGAGTTGAGATACAGATCAGCTATCATCTAATTGAATGGTGGAACAAGCTTGAGGGGCTGAATGGCCTATTCCTGTTCCCATGTTCCAATTCCTATGTTCCTAAGGTACAATGGATGAGTGGGCAAAATTCAATCCCATAGCAATTACAGCACAGAAGGAGGCCACTTTGGCTCATCGCACCTGTGCAATTCTTGGAAAGTTATTATGGATTCTGTTTCTACAATTGTTACTGGTAACAGCCTTCCGGATATACAATTTTAATTTTAATTTCTCCCTTCACTCCTCAGGTGAATCTTAGATATATCTTATGGTACAGTACTCACTTAGGCGCTAATTATTGCCTCCAACCGCAAAATTCACCTCTATCGCCCCTGAAGGTGATTTGAGCACTAAATCAGGTGCTACACACCTCTCTTAAGGCACTACCATCGGGGAGCGAGGTGCTACCTCAGAACGCTACCGAAGCTCAGGCAATGTCAGTTACCATGGAAGCCAGATAGACTGGCACCATTTATTCTTAAACGGGAGGGGCCATCTTGCTGCCCAGCCACACCCTGTGTTGTGTATGTACCTTTAAGAGAAGAACTGATTCTATACTGCAGTACCGGCAGTGACCACCCCTGTATATAAAGCCATAGCAGGCTTCTGTATTTCAGTCTTGAGTTCCCCTCTGTTCAGTAAATACCTGTTTTATTGTTCTCCTGCAGTCCGAGTATTATTGATACCCAGACACTACACTGGCGACGGGCAGGGTTGAACTCACCTGCAGTACTGCATCACCTCACGGGGATCTTTTCCCTGAAGAGAAGCTTCTTGGAGGTCGAAGTCAGAACGGCAGGCGTCGACCGCGGGCAACCGCCCAGGGATCCATCGGAGAGTTGCAGGGGAGGCTGTGGAGAGCTGGGCCTGGCTCCACAGTCGAGGTGTTCCAGCAAGTCGTGCTGGTAGCAGGTAGTGCGCTGACCCTTCCGGACTGCGGCGGGCTCGGGCTCGATCGAGTGGCTCTGCAAAGGGGCCGTGCAGCGTCGTCGGGAGGAAGAGAGAGAGAGAGAGGGTGGAGCGCACAGGGCGCGGTCAGTGCTCAAGAACCGGGCAGTGTGGAGAGGATAGAACGAGGGGAAGGAAAAGTGATACGCGCCGAAGCCGCGGGTCGCCGCCATTACCCTGTAGAACGCTAGGAGCAGCGTGACAGCAAGGGGAAGAAGGAAAAGCGCGGGAGGCGCCATTTTATTCCATTGGGGAAGAAGGAAAAGCGCGGGAGGCACCATTTTATTCCATTGGGGAAGAAGAAAAAGCGTGGGAGGCGCCATTTTAAATCACTCAAGATGCCGAAGAGTGGCAGTATCACTGCTTTCGACAACGAGGTAGAAGACTGGACCACGTATGTGGAAACAATTGAAGTGTACTGCGAGGCAAATGAGGTGGCCGATGGAAAGAAGGCGTCGGTATTATTAAATTTGATGGGTGCGAGAACGTACGGCCTATTGCGGAATTTAATTACCCCAGCTAAACCAGTGGAGAAAAGTTTTGAAGAGATTGTTAATATCTTACAGGAACACCTAAACCCTACACCGCTGCTGATAGCAGAAAGATTCAAGTTCCATAAATGAAACCAGCACAAAGATGAGAGCAATGCTGTCTATCTTATGGAACTATGCAAGTTATCGAAGCACTGCCAGTTCGGAGCAGGACTGGCAGACACCTTACGGGATAAGTTTGTCTGCGGGCTCCAGAGTGAAGGAACCTAGAAACGACTACTTTCGGAAAAGGACCTGACGCTAGAACAGGCTTTCAGCGTGGCAGTATCCTACGAAGCAGCAGCACGGGGAGCCGCGGAAATACAACAGAAACCACAAGAATACAGCGCTAACGAAATGGCGTATGGAGCAGAAAAGTGCTATCGCTGCGGCAGAACAACCCATGATCAGAAGGACTGCTGGTTTAAGGACAAAGTAAGCAGGCAATGTGGGAAAATGGGACACATAGCAAGAGTCTGCAGGTTGGGAAAGAAAACCAACACTACAAGAACTACTAAGGAAAAGTACAAGAAAGTAAAGAAATTGACAGACAGTAGTTCGGAAGATCAGGAGAGTGATAAGGACTCCGGGAGCAGGAGACTAAGTTGTCTAAAGTTACACAACGTGATCGCAAAGGAGGATCACCGAACCATTTGGGTCACCCTCATGATAGCAGGGTCCCCAGTAAAGATGGAATTGGACACAGGATCAGCCCTAACTGTCATGAATCGACGAGACTATGAGCGGCTATTCCCACACATACCCTTGAAGGACACGGCCATTGTATTGAAGACATACACGGGGCAAAAAGTCTACCCCAGAGGAAAAATAAGGGTGCCAGTTGAATACAACGGCAAGGAAACACAGAAACTGTATCTATATATACCACCAGATGGAGGACCACCATTATTGGGATGTGAATGGATCCGAAAAATACAATTGGATTGGCATTCCATTCAGGTGCTAACTGTGACTGATAAAAAGGATGATGACATCACACCTGGACGACTGTCAAAGATTCTAACTGACGTGAAAGAGGTGTTCCAACAAGGACTTGGGACTCTAAAAGGAGTAATGGCAACGATAAAAATCGAAGATAACGCAAACCCAAATTTTTTTAAGGCCAGACGCGATCCGCCCAGCCGTTGAAGCAGATCTGGAGAGTCTGGAGCGTTCGGGTGTGCTGTCCAAGGTGGACTGGAGCGAGTGGGCCACACCCATCATTCCTGTAATGAAGAAATCATTGAGCAGCACGCCTGGGGAACCGAAGAAGTTTCGCATCTGTGGGGACTTCAAGGTAACTGTGAATCCAGTCCTGCACACAGTACAATATCCACTTCCACGGATCGAAGATATTTTCGCCTCACTATCTGGAGGGAAACGCTTTACAAAGATTGATCTGGCCCAAGCGTATCTACAAATGGAGGTGGAAGAAGCATCTAGGAAATACCTCACGATAAACACTCACAAAGGCCTTTACCAGTACAATCGACTGGTATTCGGGGTAGCATCAGCCCCGGCTATTTGGCAGAGGGCGATGGAACAAGTCCTGCAAGGGATCCCGGGGACCCAGTGTTATTTGGACGACATCCTGGTTACGGGCGAAAATGACAGTGAACACCTTGCCAATCTGGAGCAGGTGCTCACGAGATTACAGGAATATGGGCTATGAGCCAACCGCCCCAAATGCGAGTTCTTCAGGAGACAAATCTCGTATTGTGGCCACATGATTGATGAGGAAGGGTTGCATAAGTCGCCGGACAAGATTGAGGCTGTAGTCAAGGCTCCAGCACCGGAAAATGTGTCGCAACTGAGGTCGTTCCTCGGGTTGGTGAACTACTACCATAAGTTCTTGCCGAAGTTATCTACAATTCTGCACCCACTGAACTCCCTGCTGCAAACTGGAGTAACATGGAAATGGAGTGATGAGTGTAAGCGTGCCTTTCAGAAATGTAAATGCCTAATCACTTCAAAAGAAGTATTGGCCAACTACAATCCAACACTACCGATTCAGTTAGCATGTGATGCGTCTCCCTACGGCATCGGAGCGGTGCTGTCACACAAATTCCTTGACGGTTCAGAGAGGCCAATAGCCTTTGCGTCGCGCTCGTTAACCTCAGCCGAGCGTAACTATGCCCAGATTGACAGGGAGGCCCTTAGCCTGGTGTGGGGGGTGAAGAAGTTCAATCACTATCTGCACGGGCAGAAATTCACCCTACTGACTGATCATCAGCCCCTGGTCTCCATTTTTAACCCAAAGAAGGGCGTTCTGGTGATGACGGCGCAACGGCTGCAAAGATGGTCACTTTTCCTAGGGGCACATCAGTACGACATAGAGTACAAGAGTACAAAACAGCATGGAAACGCTGATGGGCTGTCGCGCCTACCGTTGCCTACGGTAGAGGAAGCACCTGCAGTGGACCCTGTTGAGATATTCCATGCGACCATAGTCGAATGTCTACCTGTTACAAACTCAAGTATAGAGAAGGAAACCCGAAATGACCCGACACTCTCTCGGGTCTATGATTTGACGGTGAAGGGATGGGCAGCACATGGCGACTCACTGTTGCCAGCATTCTCGCCAAGGAGAGAACAGCTGTCAGTGTGCCGGGGGACCTTGATGTGTGGATCCCGAGTGGTAATTCCACCCAAGTTAATAGATAGAGTGCTCAATGAGCTTCATGAGGGTCATCTGGGAGGGGTAAAAATGAAGAGCCTAGCCAGGGCATTTGTATGGTGGCCGGGAATTGATAAAGAAATCGAGGATATGACCAAGAGATGCACAGGATGCCAGAAGGTCCAAAACGCTCCACCACAGGCCCCGCTACATCCATGGGAGTGGCCCTCATCTCCATGGCAACGGGTACACATTGATTTTGCTGGTCCATTTATGGACTCAATGTTCCTAATCGCTGTGGACGCCCATTCGAAATGGCCAGAGGTCATCAAAATGTCCTCCACCACCACGGAGAAAACTATTGCAGTCCTACGGACCATCTTCGCCAGGAATGGCTTGCCAGAACAGATTTGCTCCGACAATGGGCCACAGTTTGTGTCCGAGGATTTCCGGAGGTTTCTGAAAAATAATGGGGTGAAACATTACACATCTGCCCCATATCATCCAGCCACAAATGGATTGGCTGAGAGGTTTGTTCAGACCTTTAAAAAGGCAATAAAGGCAATGTATAATGACGACATACCGCTACAACACAAGGTGGATAATTTCTTGTTTGCTTACCGGAATGCGACACATGCAGTCACCAACCAAGCTCCAGCCATAATGTTCTTCAACCGAAGGCTAAGATGTCGCCTGGATTTGCTCAAACCAAACATAAGACGAGATGTTGAGGATAAGCAATTCCAGCACATCAATGAGAAGCCAACCAGGAGCTTCAAGATAGGGCAACCAGTCTTGGCCCGTGACTACCGAACAGAAAAATGGCAGCCAGGAACGATATGCACACAGCAGGGATCACTAATGTACACAGTGGACGTTGGAGAGAGCATCGTGAGATGCCATGCTGACCAGATTCTAGAGTCACAGGAACAAGCCAAACCCATACCACGAGCAGGTGCACCTGGTAATCAACCCGAAGTACAGATTGCATCTACCTCAGAAGCAGTGGTATTGGAAGCTGACGAACCAACCAATGACAATGAGCCAGAATCAACTCCGCCGCAAGAACAGGATACTCAAGAAAGGCGCTATCCAATCAGGATCAGGAAGCCTCCTCAAAGACTGAACTTATAAATGATTATTTCAGTTGATGTATATAGTACAGAGAAAATTGTAATTGTAATTAGTTATTATTTAGTTGTTAAATGAATGTTATGTACTGTTTATCTAAAAGGGGAGGAATTGTTGTGTATGTACCTTTAAGAGAAGAACTGATTCTATACTGCAGTACCGGCAGTGACCACCCCTGTATATAAAGCCATAGCAGGTTTCTGTATTTCAGTCTTGAGTTCCCCTCTGTTCAGTAAATACCTGTTTTATTGTTCTCCTGCAGTCCAAGTATTATTGATACCCGGACACTACACCCTGCTCATTGCAGCGTTGAATCTCGGCCTGGAAAGGCCTAAAGCAGCATTGTGTTGATGGATAGGCCCAGGGAAACAGCTCGGCGCTTCAGCGACCAGGCATTGGTGGCTCTGGTTGGTGCTGTCGAGCGGCAATGGGCAGTGCTGTTCCCAGAGAGTGGCAGGAGGCTTTTGCCCCAGAAGTTCCGAAGAATGTGGAGGGAGGTGGCTCAGCACGTGTCCTCAAGGAGCCTGGTGCCAAGGACCCACACTCAATGTAGCAAGAAATATAAAAACAGACAGTAAGAGCTTCTACAGATATATAAAAAGGAAGAGAGTAGCTAAAGTCCCCTAGAGGAAGAGTCTGGGGAATTAATAATGGGAAACAGGGAAATGGCGGAGACTTTGAACAAATATTTTGTATCGGTCTTCACAGTAGAAGACACTAAAAGCATCCCAATAATTGATAGTCAAGGGGCAATAGGGGTGGGGGGGAACTTAAAACAATCACTATCATTAGAGAGAAAGTACTAGGCAAACTAATGGGACTAAAGGTGGACAAGTCCCCTGGACCCGATGGCCTGCATCCTAGGGGGAAAAATTTGGTTGCTTTGCGCCACCCATTAGCGCCCTAAGAGTATGCTAACGGAGCACAAAGCAACTAGCGCCCAGGCACCGGCAATGCCTCCCACAAAATTTAGCAGGAGGTTAGCGGTGGCGGTAACCGTTAGCGCCCTGCGGTGCTGCACCGCCGGCGATGACGTCATCACCATGTGCAGCGCCCCGCTCGTGCCCCGGCCGCGATCTTTGGTAGTGCCCCCTGACTTACCACCGGATGCTATGTCCGATGGGGTCAGGGGGGCCTACCTGCAGCCGGGGCGGCACTAATTAAAGGTGAGGTGCCAGGCGGCCATTATTGTTGCTGGCCACCTGCCAGCACCTGCGCCCGTTGCCATCCCTGGCCTCCTCTTCAGCCCCCCCGCAGAGTGCCAGCTGCGCTCCATGAGCCCGGCACTTCTCTTGAGTACCGGGCTCTTTTGCCGGCACTCCGATCCCTGGTGGCCCATCTGGGCCCCGGGTAGCACTGTTCAAGGCCCCTCCCCTCACAGCACCCCAAGAGGGAGGCGGGGTGCTTCCAGTAGCACCTCGCTTCCCTCTTGGGGCGCTACCGATGAATTTCAGCTGCGGGGGTGCTAATTTTTTCGGGGCGCTAAAAGTAGTGCCCCGGCGAAGTTAGTGCTCCAAAGGGGGCGCGACTCCATTTTTCCCCCCTATAGTCTTAAAAGACGTGGCTGCAGAGATAGTGGATGCATTGGTTGTAATCTACCAAAATTCCCTGGATTCTGGAGAGGTCCCAGCAGACTGGAAAACCGCAAACGTAACACCCCTATTTAAGAAAGGAGGGAGACAGAAAGCAGGCAACTATTGACCAGTTAGCCTAACATCTGTCATTGGGAAAATGCTGGAGTCCATCATTAAGGAAGTCGTAGCAGGACATTTAGAAAATCATAATATAGTCAAGCAGAGTCAGCATGGTGTTATGAAAGGGAAATCATGTTTGACAAATTTGCTAGAGTTCTTTGAGGATGTAACGAGCAGGGTGGATAAAGGGGAACCAGTGGATGTCATGTATTTGGATTTCCAGAAGGCATTCGATAAGGTGCCACATAAAAGGTTACTAACTCAAGATAAGTGCTCAAGGAGTTGGGGGTAATATATAAGCATTGATAGAGGATTGGCTAACTAACAGAAAACAGGGAGTCGGGATAAATGGGTCATTTTCAGGTTGGCAAACTGTTACTAGTGGGGTGCCGCAGGGATCAGTGCTGGGGCCTCAACAAGTTACAATCTATATTAATGACTTGGATGAAGGGACCAAGTGTAATGTAGCCAAATTTGCTGATGATACAAAGATAGGTGGGAAAGCAAATTGTGTGGAGGGTGCAAAGAATCTCCAAAGGAATATAGATAGGCTAAGGGAATGGGCAGCAATCTGGCAGATGGAGTATAATGTGGGAAAATGCAAGGTTATCCACATTGGTAGGAAAAATAAAAAAGCAAATTATTATTTAAATGAGGAGAGATTACAAAATGTTGAGGTACAGAGGGATCTGGGGGTCCTTGTACATAAATCACAAAAAGTTAGCATGCAGTTACAGCAATTAATTAGGAAGGCAAATGGAGTGTTGGCCTTTATTGCAAAGGGAATGGAATATAAAAGTAGGGAAGTCCTGTTACAACTGTACAGGGCGTTGGTGAGACCACACCTGGAGTACTGCATACAGTTTTGGTTTCCTTATTTAAGGAAGGATATACTTGCATTGGAGGCAGTTCACAGAAGGTTCACGAGGTTGATTCCGGAGATGAAGGGGTTGTCTTATGAAGAAAGGTTGAGCAGGTTGGGCCTATACTCATTGGAGTTTAGAAGAATGAGAGGGGATCTTATTGAAACATATAAGATTCTGAAGGGGCTTGACAGGGTAGATGCAGAGAGGATGTTTCCCCTCATGGGGGAATCTAGAACTGGGGGCATAATTTCAGAATAAGGGGGCACCCATTTAAAACGGAAATGAGGAGGAATTTCTTCTCTCAGAGGGTCGTGAATCTTTGGAATTCTCTTCCCCAGAGAGCCGTGGAGGCTGGGTCTTATATTCTCACTCGGGTGGTC
Organism: Somniosus microcephalus; assembly: GCF_052327205.1. NCBI lineage: Eukaryota > Metazoa > Chordata > Chondrichthyes > Squaliformes > Somniosidae > Somniosus > Somniosus microcephalus. The sequence goes on along the minus strand of NC_140995.1, from coordinate 79,950,043 downwards.
AGGGTGAGTACCTGATTTTCAATACCTCTTTTTCCCTCCATCTCAACATCACCCTGTGCCCAGATGGTGTAAATACCCAAATGTCCAACACTCATCCAACAACTATGGCCATCTCATAAAACTCCCATGCACATCCCACACCTTACACATGTTAACAGCTATTCAACTATGGTAGGCACATCTGCCAAACACATGGCTGCACACTCACTCACACGCTGTCATTTTTTTTGCAGGCCAGCTGTCTCATAACAGGAGGGAGCAACAACGCACAGGAGGAGGACAGGTGGACCTACACCCTCTGACTGAGTTGGAGGACAGAGTCCACAAGCTGATTGCCAGCCAGATCATAGGTGCCGTGGCTGGTGGAGAGGTCGACCCTTTGGGTACAGCAATGGTAAGTTCATCAGCTTTCTCTCCCCTCTCATACCACTTCCCCCTCACAACACCAGTCTTTTACACTTCCAATCTAACTATACTGTCTCCAGTCCTTGCTCCCTTCCTGCCCCCTCGGCCCTCATGCTAAAGCCACTCTTGAACCTTCCTGCTTTCAGGGAGTGAACCACCAGCTGACCAGCCTGTCCCTCAGCCTGCCAGTGGCAGCGACGCACCAGAGGAGGAAGAGGAAGCCGGAGCCTCACCGCCTGCGTCTCCCAAGGGTAACACTGGGGCCACGCGTTCACTGGAGGGGATCAGGGAGTGATGAGGGTGAAGCTCCTGGACCCAGCGGGTTGCAGCAATGCCATGGGGGAAGGATAGCTCGGGGGCCATCCCCCGGAGGGTGAATGTGTACACGAGTTCTGCTGCACAGGACTTGGATGAGGACCTCGATATCGCGGCGATGAATACCTAGGCTGTGAGCATGCATACTGAGCTCATGGGCGCAATGGCAAGGGTGTCCGATATCATGGATGCACTGGCTAGAAGCATGGAGCCATCCGCCGCCAGCACAGCTGTCATCTGCGTGCAAACCCTTGAACCCATCCTTGCCTCGTTGCAGAGGATGGTTGAATTGCAGGGAGACCGTGGTGAAGCAGAGCCCATGCCGCGTGTAATGGGTGAGGTGGCAAGATCTATTGCAGCACAGGCCGACGCAACGCAACGGCTTAGTGCTGCAATTGAGTCATTGGTTGATGCCATCCAGTCTCAGACTGCTTTCATGAGATGCCCGCAATGCCACATGCGTGCAGTCAATGGCGCCCTGAACCATGGGGAAGCCCGCTATCCTAGCAAAGCCACATGCGCGATCACACTGTTTGTCTTGGGTCATGGGGAAAGAGATGCACTGCTGTCTCCTTTTGTAGAGAGCATTTGTCACCTCCCGGATGCAACAATGGACAGCGAACTGGGAGATATTCGCTATGTCCCCTGTGGAAGCCTGGAAGGAGCCGCTGGCATAGAAATGCAGAGCCACCGTCACCTTCACTGCCACTGACAGAGACATCCTGGTCCTGAGCTGAGGCTGCAGATCTGGTTGCAGGAGGTGGCAGAGCTCAGTGACCACCTCCTTGCTGAAGCGCAGCTTGCGCAAACACTGCTCCTCAGACAAATGAATGTTGGAGAATAACTCCCAGAATACCCTGGGAGGGTAAGGTCTCCTGTGCAGAGGCCTGTTGGCCCTCCTCCCTCTGGTCACGTTTGCCACTCTCTCTCTGCGCCTCTGCTGCCTCCGAAGGTGAAGCTGGAGGACGATGCCCCGAGTTAGTGCAGCCCCCATAAAATCTTATAAATGTGCTAAATATGAAGGCCAGATAAATAGGAACCTCAAAAGTGTTGCTGAGGCCCAAATCTCCTCAGGACAGCGTTAAATCTCTCCAGACGTCTCTCTTCCTCTCAACCTGTGTATACCAAAAATTTTGCCAACAAGAAAAAGCAGGACGCGCATGCCTTTAAATAGTGCTACCACAGGCCCTTGCCGAATTGAAAACGTTCCCCTCTACCTGCCGTTCCTTGCGGCAGACGCTAAGGCAGGGGGCGCGAATCAATTTCCGGTCCAGGGGGCTACTGGGGCATTGCACACTTGCATGACATCAAGCTCTGCGGGTGCAGGAGATCATGGCGGTAGTGTTTAGCGCCAGCGCGAAATGACAGGTCAGTTTCACGAGCAGCGCTAAAATTGCCGCACTCAGGTGCTGAGTTGCTAGTGCCCCGTTAGCACCCCCGGAGGAGCTAATGGGAGGTGCTAACCAACCAAATTTTCCCCCCATAGATTTAATCCCCAGGTCCATGGAGCAGCAGATAACAGTTTAATTCACTAGACCCAGGGAACGGAGGAACACAGGATCAATTTTCAGTGCCAGAGAACAGAGACATAGATGATGGAGCAAAGGGCAGGGGGCATGCATGGGATGTGAGAGTCGGAGGACCAATTGGCACAGGCTAGGATGTAGGCCTGGAGGTTTTTGCAGAGGTAGGGCCATGCAGCGATTTGTGAACAAGGACAAAGGTCTTGAAGTCAAGGACAGAAAGCCAATGGAGTTTGGAAAGTGATGGGGAAATGAGACTTGAGACAGGAAGCAGATGATGGAGTATTCAATGAGTTGTGTAGGGTGGATTCCGGGAGGTCAACAAAGAAGTTGAATCTGGAGATAAATAAAGCATGGATAAGGGTTTCAAAAGTAAGCGTAGAGATGGGCAACATTTTAGCAGTGAAAGTCTAGAATGGTCTAGAAGATGGACATGGGGTCTGAAGCTCAGGTTAGGGTCATACAGGACACTGAGGCTGTGCACCACCTGGTTCAGCCTGAGTGAGCAGCCAGGAGAAAGATGAAATCCAGACAAGGGAACATAGTTGTTAGAAAAAAAGAACTTGCATTGATACAGTGCTTGTCAGGTCCTCAGGATGTCCCAAAGTGCTTCACAGCGAATTCATTATTTTAGACAAGTAGTTACTGTTGTAATGTAGGCAAATTTGTCAGTCAATTTTTGCACAGCAAATTCCCATAGACAGCAATGAGATTAATGACCAGGTCTTAGTGGTATTGGTTAAGGGATAAATCTTGCTCAGTCAACAGGGTGCTTCAGTCTGCTTCCCACTGTTCAATTGGAGAAAATTCTGGCCCATCCATGATTTAATGTTGGAAAAACAGTGTGATAACACAGAGGTGCTTGTAGAGTTGAGGCTGGTGCAGAGGTAGGGCTGGGTGTCTCCAGCATGCATACGGAAATCACAGATAATGTTGCTGAAGAGCAAAATTTAATTGAGAAAATGGAAGGTGTCAAGGATGGAACATTGGAATACTCTGGATAGATAGGGATCTTTAATAAGAAAAGAAACAACAAATCTTTAAGGTGACAGTGAGAAAGTCAGAATAAAAGGAACCAGACCACTCTAATTGCCTCAAAAATCTTTCTAGGCTAATTAGTGCAGGCTCAGGGCAAACCAATATGGGAGGCGGCATAATTTATTAAAATATCAGCAAAGTATATCATTGTACTGAGGCAGTTCACAATGCCAAAGCTTAGATGGTTTGATAAAATACAAATCAATAGTGAGTAATAATACAGACTAGCTTTGTTGTCCATAATAGGTTTATACATTGTTCTCTGTTTATGAGAACGCCCTGTCCCCTAACTAACCAGTATATTCAAAGCTTTGGATTTACATATTTTGCATACAGACATACTGCTACAAAGTCGGCATCATATCTGCTAATAAAATGATTGAATAACTTTTATTCTTTAGCTATTTTGTAATTGCTGTTGCTGCCTCTTGGTGTTATGCCAGTGATTCTGAGGGGGATTGACAGGGTAGATGCTGAGAGGTTGTTTCCCCTGGCTTGGGGGGTCGGCCATTTAAAACTGAGCTGAGGAGGAATTTCTTCAGGTTGTGAATCTTTGGAATTCTTTACCACAAAGGGCTGTGGATGCTCAGTTGTTGAGTATATTCAAGGCTGAGATAGATTGATTTTTGGACTCTAGGGGAATCAAGGGATATGGAGATCGGGCAGGAAAGTCAAATATCAGCCATGATCTTATTGAATGGCGGAGCAGGCTCGAGGGACCAAATGACCTACTCCTGCTCCTAATTCTTATGTTATGAACTGATTGGAGAGTCCATGGCGCACGACCTGAAAGGAAGGAGGTGTAGCAAAGCGGAGAGGTTTAGAGAGGGAATTCCAGAGTTTAGGGCCTAGGCAGCTGAAGGCACGGCCGCCAACAGTGGAGTGATTAAAGTCAAGGATGCTCAAGAGACCAGAATTGGAGGAACGCAGATATCTCAGAAAGTTGTTGGGCTAGAGGAGGTTACAGAGATAGGGAGGGGCGAGGCCATGTAGGGATTTGAACACAAGGATGAGAATTTTAACTTTGAAGTATTGACGGACAGGGAGCCAATGTATGTCAGCGAGCACAGGGGTGGTGGGTGAACGGGACTTGATGCGATTTGGACGGGCAGCAGAGTTTTGGATGAGCTCAAGTTTACGAAGGGTGGAAGGTGGGAGGCCGGCCTGGAGAGTCGAGTCTGGAGGTAACAATAGCAGATCCAGGACTTGAGCACATAATCTAGGCTGGCATTTCAGAGCTGCTTTGTTGTGGGTGTACTGTCTATCAGGTGGGATAATGGTCCGTCATTTGCAGTCAGCGGCGAAGCAAAGGTGCTCACTGCTGGCCCCAAAGTAAGCTTAAAGGAGTTTTTCAGGGCAGGACATTTGTTTACCAGTCAATACGCTGTTAAAATCCCACTTACACCTATTCCAACAAGGGAAATTTAATGCGATATTATCCCTAAAAAGCCCAAGTTTTCATCAATTTCACTAATTTCACTGATTACACCGATTGCTGGCTATGGTGGTGGGGTGGGAGGGGTCCACAGTGCAGCCTGTGTCGGAGCAGTGAATGACTGATTGCAACTTCAGGATTTCCGCGTTTAGATGCACATGCGCTAAATCTTGAAGTTGCGGTCAGTTTCAGACAGGTAATGACGGCAAATGCTGGCAGCTCGCTGTCATTACCCACCGCAAATTCCGGGCCATTAAATGCACATTGATCCTCTATTTACAATCTAAACAAATACAATAAACAAAAAAATCAATTATTAAAGCTAAAAAATTCTTTAAAACAGATTAAATCAATGTTACAAAACTATGGCCTATAGTTTCAGCTCGGTTGCGTTGGTCTTTTTGGAGTAATTCGGCACAAGATCGTGGAATTTTAAGCGTAAATTACGTTCAGCGCAACTTGAGTTTCCGCGACCTTTTCTGCTAGTTTTAAAGAAATCACGCTAGAAGCAGGCCTCGCCCACAACACTGGCCACGCCTCCAGGGTGAATTAATCACCACTGGGAGTTTCCGCTAATTGTGCTAATTTGCGGGCCTTCGAGGAGGCTCAAAAATTAAGCGGGTTCTTTTGGGCAAACGAGCACAATTAGCGGAAACTCCCAATGGTGATTAATTTTTTAAAACTTTGCTAAGAAGCTGACTACTACACCCCAATATAACTATGAAATGGTTCTGTGCATTTTTTTAAAGTCATTTTGAGTAATTTAACATCGGGTTACTCACAGGTGGTGGATTGGCACTGTGATTAGGTTTTTCACCACCACTCACCCGAAATAGGTGTAACCAGCACAAAAGATCATGGACTTTTAAGCACAATTTAAAAAAAAATTCTTTCATGGGATGTGGGCGTGGATGGGAAAGCCAGCATTTATTGCCGATCCCTAAAATTGTGTTCAGTACAATTCGCGTTTCCGCAATCTTTTGCACTAGTTTTAAAAACATCGCGCTCGAAGCAGGCCCCGCCCACAGCACTGACCCCGCCCCCAGGGTGAATTAATCACCTTTGGGAGTTTCCGCTAATTTGCGCTCGTTTGCGGGCCTTCGAGGAGGCTTTAAAAGTTAAGCTGGATATTTTGGGCACAAGGACACTAATAGGTCCCCAATGGAGGGCTCTCTATGCGGGAGTCCTCCCTTGCTCTATTGGGGACTTGGCCTGGAGGGTGTTGCATGGAGCAGTCCCGAGCAATATATTGATAAGTAGGTTCACGGACTCCCAGGCCGCCTGTTTGTTCTGCGGCCTGGAGGAGTCCGTGTTTCACATATATGTTGAGTGTGAGAGGTTGCAGCCCCTCTTCCATTATTTGAAGGGGCTGCTCCTCGATTTTTGGTTGCACTTCAGTCCCACGCTCTTGATCTACGGTCAACCGGTGCGGAGGGGAGCGTGCAGGTTGGAGGACCTCCTCGTGGGTCTGCTCCTGGGCCTGGCTAAAAATGCCATCAATTGGTCCAGGCAGCGGGCGGTCGAGGGGGTCGTCCAGCCAGATTGCCTCCCTCTCTTCCGCGGCCATGTTTGCGCCCGGGTGGCCCTGGAGATGGAGCACGCGGTGTCCGCCGGCGCGCTCGAGCACTTCTGTGACCGGTGGGCGCCGCGGGGACTGGAGTGCATAATTGGATTGGATAACCAAATTTTAATTTGATTTACTAAGGATTATTTAAGGTTTTATTAGTTACAGCCTATTTGTTTATTTTTGACTGGTCCTACCAAAAGAGAGGACACTAATAGGCACGTTTTAAAAGATTTTGAATGTAATTTTTTTTAAATTGACTAAGAAACTGACTACTGAATCCCAATCTAACTAGAAAATAGTTTTGTATATTTTATAAGTAATTTTCAGTCATTCAAAAGAGGGTTACTCACAGCTGCTGGATTGACACTGTGATTAAAAATGCTTATTTTTTGTGATAAACCCATTTTCAGCTGTTTTAATCAAACTTCACCAAGTTACCACTCTTAAGTATATCAAGGAATACATTTTAAAATAACTTTTCTTCAATTACCTTTTAAAACGCTGCCCGACTGCGCTGGCTCATAGCAGATTTTGCGTTCGGTGATATGCAAATAAGTTTGAGCGAAAACACGAGAAAAAACCCACTTTTCAAAATGGGCGCAATTTGCCCCTGTTTCACCCATTGTGCCCAAAGCAGAAACTTTACCCCATTTTCTATTAGTATACATACCTATGATAATATAACATTCTATCAGAAATATCTTCATATAGTTATTTGATATTTGAAAATCTTTTTTCCACTTTTAAATAATTTTTGTCAAGTGGCTGTAAAAGGTTAACCAGTATAGCATTGAACTTTTATTGAGAAAGCAAAAACAAAACTGAGGTATGTTGAATTCTACCATAAAAGAATAACTTGATTTAAAAGCAAGTATTTTTCATTTAAAACGCTAGTCCTTGCTGTTAAAAGAATTGAGCGAATTACCTTTCCTAGTTAGACTTCTGACATTTTCTGGACAGAATCCTATTTCATCCATGTACAGCTGGCTACAGTTACAGCTGGGCAACGCTTGGCAGCGCAGGGTTGAAGAGTTTACGCAGCACCCAGTATTGTTCTGGATTGTTTCATTCCAGAAGATACACATTGTTCCGTTTATGTAACTACATTCTAAACAAATATAATAAACAGATAATCAGTTATTAAAATTGTAAAACATGCTTGGAAAGATATTAAAGAGAGAAGCATATTTTCTATTAGCATGCATGCTTATATGACAATATAACATGCTATCAGAAATATCTCCATATAGTATTTTTATTTTCTCTTTTTTCCACTTTTAAATTTATTTTCTCTGTAAGTTATCCCTTCCTCTCCAACTTTCCAAATTATGAGTGAATCTGTCAGTGAATCAGTGGATAGGAAAAGTACAAGAATACTGGAGGTTAACTTGGGCCCCTTTTTAAATGTATATATTTTAGGTTTTACCGCCAGCAGACCTCCTATCTGACCATGTCTGCCGCGATGTGTGTTAGGAGGCTGCGATTCAGAAGGGAGGTGGTTGCAGACATCTGCCGGCTGCTTCACAGAGATCTGCAGCCACAGCTGATGCGCAGGACGTCTCTGTCGGTGGCAGTGAAGGTGACGGTGGCTCTCAACTTCTATGCCACCGGCTCCTTCCAATCCGCTACTGGGGACATCGCTAACATCTCCCAGTTCGCCGTGCATTGCTGCATCCGCCAGGTGACCGAAGCCCTTTTCAGAAGGAGACATCAATTCATCTCCTTCCCCATGACCCTGGACAAGCAGCAGCAGCGTGCAGTGGGATTTGCAAGAATAGCGGGCTTCCCCATGGTGCAGGGCGCCATTGACTGCACGCATGTGGCTTTGCGGGCACCTCTTGAGCATGCCGAGGATTACCGCAACCGGAAGGGCTACCATTCCCTCAATGTACAGCTGGTGTGTGACCACAGGCAACGCATCCTAGCTGTCAATGCCCGCTTTCCAGGAAGCAGCCACGATGCCTTTATCCTGCGACAGACAACTGTGGCTGACATGTTCCAGGCACAGCCTCCCCCAAGAGGATGGCTTATCGGGGACAAAGGCTATCCTTTGTGTACCTGGCTCATGACCCCGCTCCGCGCGCCCACGACCCCTGCTGAAGAGGCATACAACGAGAGCCATCAAGCGACTAGGAACATCATAGAACAAACAATCGGCGTCCTCAAGCAATGGTTCCGCTGTCTCGATCGCTCCAGTATTCGCAGGATCGAGTCTCCCAATTCGTCGTCGTTTGCTGCATGCTGCACAACCTGGCTATCCGCAGGACTCAGGCACTGCCACCTCACGTTGGACCACCACCTCGGGAGGAGGAGCAGGAGGAGCATGAGGAGGAGGAGGACGAGGAGTACCAGCCCAGGAGGGAGGCACAAGGTCCAAGGGCCGCCCGTCGGCGGCTTATTGAACGTCACTTCTATGCCCCCTGTCAGGGAATGGCTTGTGCCAATGAAAGAACTTGATTGCAGCTGCTCTGCAAGCCCTCAGCCGGTTAAGGCAACAAACACTTCAAAGATCAAACATGGACAATGTTAATAAATAAAATGCTTTATTGTTCAAACTCAGGTCCCTTCCCACATGAAAACCAAAAACAGACGAAACCCCCAAAAAACACTCAAACACATTACTCGCTCCCACAACCTGGAGAGGATTAACAAAATAGTGCAACTAAAATGGCCGTCATTCTCGGCCTTCGTAAAAAACAAACATCACATCATCGGCCTTCAAAAAACAAACATCCAATTCTTGGCCTCAAAAAACAAACACAACTGGCCACACATTCGACTATTTGTCCCGCTAGGGCGATGCCTTGGCCATCTTTGTGTGGCCCCTGCCCGCCCTGCTGCTCCTCCTCAAAGTAAGGCCATTGGCTGCTGCAAGGCTGGGGGCAGGCTCCTGAGGGGCACATGTCGTGACGGCAGATGCCCTTGGGGGTTGGCCTAGTCGAGGTCTGGCCGTCGAGCGGGCGGCTGTTGAATGCTGCAGCTGTGGCTGGCCAGCATCAGTCGCTGCAGCAGCTCCTGGCAGCTCCACTGGGGGAGTGGCAGTGGCGGCTGGAGGAATGGGGGCAAGCTGGCGAATGGCAGGCGCTCGCTGGTCACCTGAGACACTGGCACTCGCCCGGGCCAGCACTGCAGCATGCGCACCAATCTGCCGAGGGACAGACCGCTGTGCTGCTGCAGCGCGCCGGGTGCCCTGGCGATGCCTGGCTGACACAGCGAGTGTGGCAGCAGTGAGTGCCCGTGTTGACCTGTTCACTGACCGCATCAGAGCAGCCAGTGACTGGACGGCACCACTGATCACCTGGCCAGTCGCTGCCAGAGCTGCCCCAAATTCCACCCGACTCGCTGCCTGATCTGCCCCGAATTCCGCCCGACTCGCTACCTGATCTGCCTGGAATTCCACCCGACTGGTGGCCTCTGAGGGCCCGAACTCGGTCACACTCCGAGAGAGGGACTCGATGGCCTCAGGCAACCGTGCCACTGCCGCCATGAGCTCCGTGTGCCGGCGCTCCGAGTCCGCGGACAAGTCCTCGAGGCGTTCCATCTCCTCGGCGAAGACCATCTCTGGACTGGAGGCCGGACTCTCCCTCTGGGGAGAAGGCTGCCGAGCTGGCCGACCCTTCCTGCGTTGCTGGACGCCGCTGGGCCCAGCAATTGGACTCCCATCCGACGCATCCCCCCTCTGGGGAGAAGGCCGCCGAGCTTCCACCCCCCTCCCGCGTTTCTGCAGGCCGCAGGTCCCATGAGCTCCCCTCCCCTTCGACACTTCCGCCACGCTCCCCTCCAGGGAAGACGTGTTCCCTACATTGGCCTGGGTGGCCGCGGCTGAGGGTTCCCCTGATGGGCCGCCTTCCTCTTGCTCCTCCTCCTGCTCCTCTTCTGAGGGGCTGTCACTGGCAAGTTCAGGGACCTCCTCCTCACCATCTGAAAGCAGGAAGGCACAAGAGTAGCTTTAGAGTGAGGAGAGGGCGTCAGCGAGGGATGCATGAGTGGTGGCATTCAGCACATTGGTCGGACAGTGGCAAAGGATGTAGATCTGATGCGCAAGTGGGACGAGAGAGGTCCAAACGTGGATGTCCTTACCATTGGTGCCCAGAACAGGGTCGGCATCTCCACATGCGACAGGGCCAATCACCCGGGCACCCAATATGCGCTCCACGCGATGTTGAAGCTCGGTGAGCGGCTGGATCTGGGGTCGGCCTCCCCCGGTCGCAGTCCGGCTCTTCCGATTATTAGCCAGCTTGGCCTGCAAGAGAAAGGACGGCCTCTAAGTACAGTGTGTCGCCCTGATCTTGTGTGCACTGCCTCCCATGGTGGAATAGCCTGGCCAGTGTGTCGCCCTGATCTTGTGTGCACTGCCTCCCATGGTGGAATAGCCTGGCCAGTGTGTCGCCCTGATCTTGTGTGCACTGCCTCCCATGGTGGAATAGTTTGGCAAGTGTGTTAAGTGATCTTGTGTGCACTGCCTCCCATGGTGGAATAGTTTGGCAAGTGTGTTAAGTGCAGAATGTGCAATTAATGTTCATGCCTGTCCCATTGCTGCTGGATGAGGGCTGGCCATTAGGGCTTTCAGGCCCCTTTGCCCATAATGTGAGGTGCACATGCAAGGATGAGGAGGTCACTGGAAAGGGTACTCACCCTGACAATGCGAGTGAGGTCATTAAACTTTTTGCGGCATTGGACACCGCTCCTGGGGACCTCGCTGTTGGCTGACAGCTTGCTGGCGACATGCCTCCAGGCTCTCCTGTAGACGCGGAACGGCGCCTTCTTGCCATTGTCCGGGTACAAAACATGGCGCCTCTTCTCCACAGCACCAACCAGCACACTCAGATCACGCTCTGAGAAGCGCTGCGCACGTTCACGGGCCTTCTGCATGGCTTCAGGCGCTATTTGGGTCCAGCAGCAGTGTTCAGGCCTAGCTGGAGGGCTCCACTATCCAGGGCGTGGCAGCAGACACAGTCGACCCTTCCCCCTTAAGAGCTGGCCGGCGCCAGGGTGTCTGCTGTCAATCACGAGATGGCCGCACCTGTGCTGCGCCCGGCCTCGGCGCTATCGATCAGCACCTCTGGCTTAGCGCCCAAAGAGAGGCGTCCAGCACCAGTTTTAGCGCTCGAGCGAACTCTTAGGGCGAAGCTAATGAATATCGGAGAAGTGGCCTCGATTTGGCAGCGGGCGCAAACTTTAGCGGCCGCCCCACTTTACCGCCCCAAAAGTGGCTACAATGAATTTCTAGGCCAGTGTCTGCATCGATGACTCCCAGCTCAGGCATCAGATTAAGCTCCTCCTACTCTGTGTTGGGGTGCTGTTTCTAGCTGTTGCTGCTTAATACATTTGTGCCAAGATCTTCTGTGTGCTATTTTAACAAACTCATTAACCGCTGGGCTATGTATAGACTGTCCGTGGACACGATAAGAAGAAGAACCCTTTTATAAGTTGACACTGTTAAAATAGAAAACATAGGAATTTAACACAAATGTGTTCAGTGGTGCATTAGATATGCACGTAGAGATTTCATGAGTTTGCCAGTTTAGTATCACCTTTCACTGAAGTGCAGGAAGTTTTTGTGTTATGTTTTCATGCCACAAGAAACCAAATGACACTGTTCAATCATATTTTGGGTAGGCATTTTACAGCTGGAATAGAGCAGTCTTTCATTTTTGTATCCGAACTGAAGCCCGGCTCATAGAGGTGAAGCGACAGGGTGCGAACCTAATTTGCCACTTCATCCCCTCACTTCAAGTGTTTCAATCAATTCAGTTTAAACTCCCCTCCCCCCACTTTCCTAAGAGTTGCACTCAATCTCTCTGGTAAAGTGAATTGCCTTCATTTGGTGCATACAATAATAGCCTGGCCTAGAGCAAGAAATCACATATTTGGGGGACTATGTGTGAGAGCTCTTGTTCTTCCATTCCATTAGTGAAGCATAATCAGTGGATGATCATTTTATGCCACAAGGCTGTTCAAAACAATTTAGTGGTTTGTTTTTAAAAACTACATAGCACTTTCAGTGGGCCTTTTTATTGATTAAGGCAGCCCCACAGTAATGTCAATTATATTTTTTGCATCCTTTGCAAATACTTCAAGATTCTTCATTTTTATGTTCATGAGAACTCCAGTGATTTGAAATGGTTTGAACAGATTAACCTGTGCAGATAATTTCTAATCTTATTACACAGTCAGAATAATGTCCGTCTATGTTTCAAAATGGGAAAGCCATACTTATACAAACTCAAAAATCTGCCATTTTCTTCATCCGGATCGAAAGTACTCAAAAAATCTCAGATTGGAATTTTGGTGCATGCATGCAGTTTATGCCAAAGTCGAGATTAAAATAGTAACATAGTAACAGTTACAGGTAGGAGAAGACCTTCAGTCCATCTAGTTGGACAATTAAGCAGCTACTGGGAGGAAGATATTCCATGAATATCCCCATCCTCAATGATGGCGGAGCCCAGTACATGAGTGCAAAAGACAAGGTTGAAGTGTTCACAACCATCTTCAGCCAGAAGTGCCGAGTGGATGATCCTTCCTGGCCTCCTCCTGAGGTCCCCACCATCACAGATGCCAGTCTTCAGCCAATTTGATTCACTCCACATGACATCAAGAAACAGCTGACACAGCACTGCTGCACCGGACATAGCAAAGGCTACGGGCCCCGACAAGATCCATGGGGTTGTGCTGAAAATCTGTACTCCAGAACATACTGCACCCATAGCCAAGCTGTTCCAGTTCAGCTGCAACACTGGCATCTACCTAACAATGTGGAAAACTGCCCAGGTTTGTCCTGTCCTCAAAACACAGGACAAATCCAACCCAGCCAATTGCTGCTTTATTAGCCTACTCTCAATCATCAGCAACATAATAGATGGAGTCGTCAACAGTTCTTCTATCTAGAGGCTCACCAATGCTCAGTTTGGATTCAGCCAGGGTGACTGCCCTGGACATCAAGGTAGCAGGCGACCCAGTGTGGTGTCAAGGAGCCCTAGTAAAACTGAAGTCATTGGGGATCAGGGGAAATCTCTCCACCGGCTGGAGTCATAAATAGCACAAAGAAAGATGGTTGCGGTTGTTGGATGCCAATCATCTCAGCCCCAGGACATCGCTGCAGGAGTTCCTCAGGGCAGCATCCTAGACAATCTTCAGCTGCTTCATCAATGACTTTCCCGCCATCATAAGGACAGAAGTAGGACTGTTCGCTAATGATTGCACAGTGTTAATCTCCATTCGCAATTCCTCAGATAATGAAGCAGTCTGTGCCCACATGCAGCAAGACCTGGACAACATCCAGGATTGGGCTGATAAGTGGCAATTAACATTCATACAAGTGCCAGGCATTGGCCATCTCCAACAATAAAGTCTAACCACTGCCAATTGGACCAGCTTCATAAATGCTGTGGTTACCAGAGCAGGTCAAAGGCTCGATATTCTGCAGCGAATGGCTTGCCTCCTGACTTCCCAAAACCTCTCCACCACCTACAAGGCACAAGTCAAGAGTGTGATGGCATACTCTCCACTTACTTGGATGGGTGCAGCTGCAACAACACTCATGAAACTCAACACCAGTAATCAAACAGTATACCCAACATCTTTTTATAAAAATGGTTCTTTTTTAATGTGCTGTATTTATCGTGTCATTTTTAGCAATGCTGTCTATCAGTGCAATGTTCAGCTATAATGAGGCCTATGGCTGTGACAGTCTCTTATATAATTTATGACATTTTCACCCGCTTTCTCTGTGGTGACTGAAGACAACTGCAATTAGAGCCAAGGAGATACCAGTTCCGGTGCCAAGATAAACAATCCAGTCTTGTGGAGCCAAACGCATTTACAGTTTGACAACAAAGTATTGATTATTCATGCTATCAATCCCACAAAAAAAAAACACGTCCTAATGTTTGTTTGACAGACAAGAGAAGGGAAAGGCAGCAGGGGTTGTAGGTTGCTTCACTGCTTGAACTCTGAGCTGAAGAAGAGTGTGATTCCAAAGCATTACACTTTACCGGTTTGCAGCCAAGTCGGTTTAATCTAGTTTGGCACCTGGATCCAACGAAAACAATCAGCTGGAGCGACAATTGATTTCATGGCTCCAGTTTGCCCACTTGAATTGCTGAAGCTTATGACATTTGGCAGGGCCTTCCTGAGCATAAGTGAAGAGAGACTTCAATAGGCTGACACACCTTTGTTGTGCAGCAGTCCTGTGCAGCCCTTGTTTCCCAGGTTCATCTTAGTCCTATCTAGCTTGTGATTAGATAGTAATCAGTAATCAGAACCTTGGATGATTTGTCTTTTTCTAACCCATGAAAGGTGAGACCAATTGGACCATCCCTGCTGGCTACCAGCATCCTGGTTGCGATTCGCAAAGTCAGAATAGACTAGGAATTGAAACTGGAACCTTCTTGGTTTGTAACTACACAGTACACAAAGATTTACACACTGAGCCAAAGTGTACATTTCTAATGAATTTGTGAAAAACAAAAGCTCCAATTTTAACTTAAACATTCACTCCCTCCATCACTGGTGCACCGTGTCTGCTGTGTGTACCATGTACAAGATGCACTGCAGCAACTTTGACAGCACCTCCCAAACCCGTGACCTCTACCGCCTAGAAGAACAAGGGCAGCAGGCGCATGGGAACACCATCACCTGCAAGTTCCCCTCCAACTCACACACCATCCTGACTTGGAAATATATCGCCGTTCCCTCATCGTGGCTGGGTCGAAATCCTGGAACTCCCTTTTTAACAGCACTGTGGGAGTACCATCAACACACGGACTGCAGCGGTTCAGGAAGGTGGCTCACCACCACCTTTTCGAGGGCAATTAGGGATGGGCAATAAATGCTGGCCTTGCGTGTGACACCCACATCCCGTGAATGAATACATAAAAATGTTAAAATCTCCAGTTTTGGTTGGGTGGATAGCAGTGTGAGACAGAAACACACCTGCTGCTCCAGAAATTTTAACTCCTGGGCCTCATTTAAATACTGCCAGCCAACTTCTCACCCCTTCCGAGGGGGAAGTAGCGGAAAATTGCACTGTCCGTTGGCCACCTTGAGACCTGGTAGACAGTGAAGATCTCGCAATGTGGAAGTTCTGGAGGTCGGGGGAGTCAGCGGCAGCTGGAGATCTAAGATTTCCTTGTGGGGCCCAGAGCAGCACATCTGATTCTCCTGATCCCACAAGGAAAGTCAAAAAGCATTTGAAAACCGTACTCTTCTGTCCTTATTCTGTCCTCCAAACTGCTTCTCCGCTAGGTTTGCCTGGCAGGAAACTCACTGCGGCTTCTCACTCATTTCGGCGAGTTGGGTCCCGATGATGTAATTTAGACATGCATATGTAAAAAAGGACCCCACTGTCTTTGGGCAGGTATCCTTGCCACCTGCTCAGTTGGCCAGTTTAAAATACAGTTAGTCATCTTCTGGCGGCTCCAAGGTGATTTTAACTGCCCACCTGGGTGGGGTTAAATTTTGCTCCTAATATAAAGTTAATAAATTTGCTAAATTCTAATATTTTACCCAAATATTAACATCTTTTTGTAGCAGTAAATATAGCTTACCATTTGTGATGTCGAAGTTAAAGATAGTAAGATTATCACTTGTTCCACCGATATTAACAACAACTGGGAAAACTATTCTTTTCACATATTCAGCAACAGTATTAAAGTCAGTCATTTCCAAATTCAAATCCGCATGGTAAAATCCTTTTACATATTGATTATCTGAAATAGAAGAACATAAGATAAGAACATAAGAAATAAGAGCAGGAGTAGGCCATACGGCCCCTCGAGCCTGCTCCACCATTCAATAAGATCATGGCTGATCATCGGCCTCAACTCCACTTTCCCGCCCGATCTCCATATCCCTTGATTCCCCTAGAGTCCAAAAATCTATCGATCTCAGCCTTGGGTATATTCACAGACTCAGCATTCACAGCCCTCTGCGGCAGAGAATTCCAAAGATTCACAACCCTCTGAGTGAAGAAATTCCTCCTCATCTCAGTTTTAAATGGCCTACCCCTTATCCTGAGACTATGCCCCCTAGTTCTGGACACTCCAGCCAAGGGAAACAACCCCTCAGCATCTACCCTGTCAATCCCCTTCAGAATCTTGTATGTTTCAATGAGATCTCTCATTCTTCTAAACTCCAGAGAGTATAGGCCCATTCTACACAATCTCTCATCATAGGACAGCCCTCTCATCCCAGGAATCAATCTAGTGAAGCTTCGTTGCACCGCCTCCAAGGCAAGTATATCCTTCCTTAGATAAGGAGACCAAAACTGTGCACAGTACTCCAGGTGTGGTCTCACCAAGGCCCTGTACAATTGTAGCAAGACTGCCTTACTCTTATACTCCAACCCCCTTGCAATAAAGGCCAACATGCCATTTGCCTTCCTTATTGCTTGCTGTACCTGCATGCTAGTTTTTTTTTTCTTGCATGAGGACACCCAAATCTCTCTGAACACCAACATTTGAAAGTTTCTCACCATTTAAACCTTTTATGTGGCACCTTATCGAATGCCTTTTGGAAATCCAAATATACTACATCCACTGGTTCCCCTTTATCTACCCTACTAGTTACTTCCTCAAAAAACTCTAATAAATTTGTCAAACACAATTTCCCTTTCATAAAACCATGTTGACTCTGCCTAATCATGTTACGATTTTCTAAGTGCCCTGAAACCACTTCCTTAACAATGGTTTCCAGCATTTTCCTGACAACTGATGTCAGGCTAACTGGCCTGTAGTTCCCTGTTTTTTCTCTCCCTCCTTTCTTGAATAGCGGTGTTACATTTGTGACCTTCCAATCCACTGGGACCATTCTAGAATCTAGGGAATATTGGAAGATCAAAACCATAGCATCCACTATCTCTTCAGCCACCTCTTTTAGAACCCTAGGATGTAGGCCGTCAGGTCCAGGGGATTTGTCAGCTTTTAGTCCCATTAGTTTCTCTAGTACTTTTTCTCTACTTATATTAATTACGTTAAGTTCCTCACCCTCATTAGACCCTTGGTTCCCCACCATTTTTGGTATGCTTTTTGTGTCTTCTACTGGGAAGACAGATAATAAATATTTGTTTAACGTTTCTGCCATTTCCTTATTCCCCATAATAATTTCTCCTGTCTCAGCCTCTAAGGGACCAACATTTACTTTTGCTACTCTTTTCCTTTTTACATACTTGTAGAAACTCTTACAATCTGATGTTATATTTCTTGCTAGTTTTCTCTCATATTCTATTTTTTCCCTTTTTATCAATTTTTTGGTCAACCTTTGCTGGTTTCTGATACTCTCCCAATCCTCAGGCTTACTATTATTCTTTGCAACATTATAAGCTTCTTCTTTCAATCTAATGCTATCCTTAACTTCTTTAGTTAGCCACGGTTGGATCACTTTTCCCAGGGAGCTTTTGTTTCTCAATGGAATGTATTTTTGTTGAGAATTATGAAATATTTATTTAAATGCAAGCCACTGCTTATCTACCATGTGCTTAGCTAATTAAAAAAAATTGTTGCTCCCGCGGCCGATTTTTCCAGGTAGCGGCCCGTGAGGGTGGAGGAGCGCTACTGGAAGTGCCCCACGTCCCTCTTGGGATGCTGCGAGCCAATATCGCAGCACTACGTGCCGCAGTACTGCAGGCCTTCCTCCCCTTATTAAAGGGGTGGGGCCTGGTGCAGCGCGTCCCGGCGCCCAGCTGGGCCACCAGAGATCGGGAGTGCCAGCAAACGAGCCCAGCACTCAAGAGGAGTGCCGGGCTCATGGAGAGCAGCCGGCACCCCTCAGCGGGGGACTTCACGGGCACCAGGGACTTTCGTGGGAGGTGTTAGCGGCGCCATGCTCAGGCGCTAGTTGATTAGCACCCCGTTAGTGCCCTCTTAGGGCACTTGGGAGGCGCAAATCTACCGAATTTAGCCCCCTAAGACTTTAGTTTCAGACTTAGGCAAGTCACTCTGAAATTTAACGTGAAATTCTATCATATTATGATCACTCTGCCCCAGAGGATCCTTTTCTATGAGATTGCTAATTAACCCTGTCTCATTACACAATACAAGATCTAAAATAGCCTACTACCTGGTTGGTTCCATGATATATTGTTCTAGGAAACTGTCCTGAATGCATTCCATGAACTTGTCCTCCAGACTACCTTTGCCAATTTGATTTGTCCAGTCTATATGAAGATTAAAGACCCCAAGATTATTGCATTACCTTTGTTGCAAGCTCCTACTATTTCTTGATTAATATTCTCTCCAACGGTATAGCTACTGTTAGGGGGCCTATATAATACTCCTACCAGTGTTTTCTGCCCCTTGTTATTCCTTATCTCCACCCATACTGATTCTACTTTCTGATCTTCTGAGCCGAGATCCTTTCTCGCTACTGTCCTTATGTCATCCTTTATTATCAGGGCTACTCCCCCTCCTTTTCCATTCTGCCTGTCTTTTCAAAATGTCAAGTACCCTGGAACATTTAGTTCCCAACCTTGGCCACCTTGCAACCATGTCTCTGTAATGGCTATTAGATCAAACCCATTTATCTCTATTTGTGCCACCAGTTCATCTATCTTGTTACGAATGCTTCGTGCATTTAGATAAAGAGCCTTTAATTTAAATTTTTTTACCATTATTCCCTCCTTTGACCTTATTCTCTGCTGCCCTGCTACCATTAAACTCTCTGTCCCTTTCTGTCACACTCTGCTTATTTTTACCCAAATTGCTACATTGCTCTATTGCCTTGACCTTTCTCTTTAGATTTCTAATTTTCCCCTCACCTGACCCCTCCCCCCATTAAATATGAGATATGAAAGCATGCAAAGAACGAGTTACTCAATGTATTGGTATTACACATAAAGAGCAAAAGAATAACTACGGAAAGAGTAGGGCCTACTAAAGACCAAAAAGGTAACCTGTGCATTGAGGCAGAAGATGTGGGTATGGTTCTTAATGAATATGTCTGTCTTCACAAAAGAGAGGGACGATGCAGACATTGCAGTTAAGGAGAAGGAGTGTGAAATATTAGATAGATAAACATAGTGAAAGAGAAAATATTAAGGGGTTTAGCATCTTTGAAAGTAGTTAAACCACCAGGCCCAGTTGAAATGTATCCCAGGCTGTTAAGAGAAACAATGGAGGAAATAGTGATGAGGGTAGTGCGGTTGATGTAGTCTCCATGGATTTTAGCAAGGCTTTTGACAAGGTCCCACATAGCAGACTGGCCAGAAAAGTAAAAGCCCATGGGATCCAAGGGAAAGTGGCAAGTTGGATCCAAAATTAGCTCAGTGGCAGGAAGCAAAAGGTAATGCTTGACAGGTATTTATGTGACTGGAAGGCTGTTTCCAGTGGGGTTCCGCAGGGCTCAGTACTAGGTCCCTTGCTTTTTGTGGTATGTATCAATGATTTAGACTTCCATGTAGGGGGCCTTAGTAAGAAGTTTGCAGATGATACAAAAATTGGCCGTCTGGTTGATAGTGAGGAAGAAAGCTGTAGACTGCAGGAAGATATCAAAGGACTGGTCAGGTCGGCAGAAAAGTGGCAAATGGAATTCAATCCGGAGAAGTGTGAAGTATTGCATTTGGGAAGGCCTAACAAGGCAAGAGAATAGAGAAAGAATGGTAGGACACTGAGAAGTGTAGAGGAACACAGAGACCTTGGTGTGCATGTCCACAGATCCCTGAAGGTAGCAGGACAGGTAGATAAGGTGGTTAAGAAGGCATATGGGATATTTTTCTTTATTAGCCAAGGCATAGCATATAAGAGCAGGGAGGTTATGCTTGAACTGTATAAAATACTAATTAGGCCACAGCTAGAGTACTGTGTATAGTTCTGGTCACCACATTACAGGAAAGATGTGATTGCACTAGAGAGGGCACAGAGGAGATTTACGAGGATGTTGCCAGGACTGGAGAATTTTAGCTATGAGGAAAGATTGGATAGGCTGGGTATTTGGAACAGTGGAGGCTGAGGGAAGACTTAATTGAGGTGCATAAAATTATGAGGGGCTTAGATAGAGTGGCTAGGAAGGACCTATTTCCCTTAGCAGAGAGGTCAATAACCAGGGGGCATAGATTTAAAGTAATTGGTAGAAGGATTAGAGGGGAGTTGAGGAGAACCTTTTTCACCCAGAGGGTGGTGGGGATCTGGAACTCACTGCCTGAAAGGGTGGTAGAGGCAGAAACCCTCATCACATTTAAAATGTACTTGGAAATGCACTTGAAGTGCTATAACCTACAAGTCTACGGACCAAGAGCTGGAAAGTGGGATTAGGCTGGATAGCTCTTTTTCGGCCGGCACAGATACGATAGGCCAAATGGCCTCATTCTGTGTCGTAAATTTCTATACTATGATTCAAAGAAAATGGGAGTGAAATTCATCTTGGGAAGCAGCCATAGCGAATTTCAGTGCGTTTTGCTCCCCACCTGATTTTCTTTTCCATTGAAGTCAATTGAAAAGTAATTTCATGATTGCGATTCATGAGCTGATGTTAGGCACTGTCAGATACCATTTTTTGGATGAGACATTCAAACATCTGTTGCTCCAGTAAAAGGTCCCATGGCACTATTTGAAGAAGAGCTGGGGAGTTCTTGTGGGGTCCTGACCAACATTTATCCCTTAACCAATACTTATAAAACAGCTTATTTGGTCATTTATCTCATTGCTGTTTGTGGGGCATTGCTGCACACAAATTGCCTGCCGTCTTTGCTTATATTACAACAGTATACAAATGCAAGTTCTTTCTTGTTGCAATGAACAATTTTCAGCTTTCTTTCATAACAATTTGCTATCATTGATTTGTTTATGAAACATCAAATGTGCAAACAGTAAGAAAAAATAGTTATTTGTAACTTTTACCACAATTATGGAACAGAATCCTTTTGCAATGTCCATTACTGCATTTTATGTTGTTTATTATCTGCCAGTGATATAGCAAAAGAAATCCCTAGTCACGAGGCAGCATGAAATTGGAGATATATTTTATTTCTTACCATTTGTTGTGCTCTTGCTTCCGTGAGACTGCACAACATGTGAAGAAAGGGGGACCTGCAAATTAGACAGATAACGAATTAAAAATTAAGGATAGGATTTTCAAAGGTTTCTCATTCTACAAAAGCTTTGCTGTGGCTCCAAGTGCAATGCAAAGGACCAACAACTTTTCATGTCTAATCTTTACATTTCTTGTAACAATGTAACCTTGGTAACTCAGGTGGCACCTAGAGGAAGTTCATGTTTAGCAAAAGGTTTCAAGGCATGTAAAGGACAAAGGCGGAGCACTATGGTGAAGACTAAGGAACTTCTGTGGCAATGGACATGTGTTAATGTAATAAATCGGAGTAACATTAGTTTGCTATTTGATTCCATTGATAATGATGAGTCTTTGGGGATAGGGGAATGATGCTGTGTGATGTTACTGTGAACTTTCAAGAAATGGAAAAGCGGAGTCTTCAATGTTCTAACGAGGTGTTAGATATGGGGATCTGGATTTAACCATGAATATGTACATAAATTACTTATTGTCATTAGAAAGTGGGCTGGATTCACCTCCGCAATCCTGCCCGCCACAGGCAGAGGATAGAGGCCAGGTCCTCAGCTCATTTCCCTCCTGTCACCCCAGTTCCCACCACTTCCTGGAATACCATATGGAAGGTGGTGGTTAGCCCAGGGTAGTGGCGGTAAAGGCCCCGAGGTCAGCTAATGGAGGGAGAGGCCTAGTAGAGTATTTTATATATACATAAAACTTTCCTCGGTGTTTGTATCCAGGACCACTCCAACAGTTATAGTAGAAATATATATATTAAAAGAGTGATCTCTTACACTTGACTTCTGTGTTGAGCAATACTGATTTGCCTCAACCTTTGAACTGGAAAGGGGCAGCAAAAGACAGTAAACCACGGTCACAAGGAACATCATCTCCACAGTTTTGGTCTTTGTCTGGAATAAAGAGAAACATTAAAATGAATAATCGGAAGCTGAGTTAATAAACTGAGTTTAGCAACTTGTTGTAGGATGTTTGTGTTGTAACTGCTAGGTATCAAGGCAACTACTTGTTTTATACTGGTAGATCTGGGGATGGGGAATGAAGCATGGGGAGGAGCAGGGCAGTTGGGCAGAAGTGCAACAGCTTGGTGACATGATGCCTGGGGTGTACACAGGGCTCGAGTTGAAGCAAGGTTCAGCCCTGGCAGGGGGTATGCACATAGGTTGAGACTGGGGGTAAATGTATTCTTGGGGAACGAGTGGAGTGCTGTGAAGTTTGAGCTTGCACATATCAGGAAGGGCTGACACTTCCAGATCTTCTGGATTAGGTTCTCATTTGTTATGCAAGGCAAGCTCCTGGCCTGGATTTGGCCTAAAAGGGGAGCTCACCAAATCAAGGAGGCAGGAAATAGTACATGCCATCAGTCCTTAAAGGGATGGCAGAACAGGCTTGAGAGGCTAAATTACCTACTCCTATTCCTATGTCCTTATGGATGCAATCATTTAAAGGTAAGTGGCTGCATGTGGGGTCAAAATTATTTTTCAACCTTCCCAACAACTGTTGGCACAAAAAAGATGGCTGGGAAAAACATATCGATGGCAAACAAATCTGGAGACAGGAATTGGGGTCTGTGGGCAAGTGCTGGAGTGGTTAATGAAACCCTACTTTTATGGACAGTAAAGTGGAGTTGCTGCTGCATGGGGCAGGTGTAGGAAGGGTTGTCCTGTTTAGCATTCTAGGGTTCCCTTCCCTGAGGACAGCATTGTAGCATGCCTGTTTCATTACTCATAATGAAAGCTAGCGAAATATCCCTCCTTGTTGGACATGAACAAACTGTGGGTATGTTACATATAGGAGGTGGAAGTTAGAGATGAGAGCAGTGCACTGGCAGTGTTGCTATTCAGTGGGAAAAGAGATAAAATTGCTGACCATGCTGACTGATCAGTCACCAATTACATACACACGTTCTCAACACATTGCAGATGATTCCTATGTTAAAACTGGAATAGGCAAAGGCAGAAAAATTGAAGGTGGTGGTGAACCTGACTGTCATTGTGAGCTACCAATGTTCTTGCAGAAGATAGCATAGCCCTGCTGACCCAAAGCTTGCAGAGCAGTTGTCCTTGGTCATTGCTAGGTAGGTGTGTCAATGCCTACAAAAATGGTGGTGGTGAGCAGACTGGTTCTTGTGCCTGCTGATTTTCTTGACATGCCTTTCATCTTTTAATTTGTTCATTTGGTGTAGGCAACACTGCCAAGGTCACATTTATTGTCCATCCCTAGTTACCCTGAGAAGGTGGTGGTGGGCCTTCTTATTGAACTACTGAATTCCAGGATGGAAGGATTGGTAAGTTATGTCCAAGTCAGGATGGTGTGTGCCTTGGAGAGTAACTTGGAGGTGGTGGCATTCCTACCACACTGCTGCATTTGTTCCTCTCTGGTCGCAAGGAAGGGTGGTACTATCAAAGTAACCTTATTGTTGCAGTGCATCCTGCAGACCATACTGACTACCACCACAGTGCAGCAGTGATGGTGGGGGTGGATGTGGAGTCTATGGCCGGGGCACCAATTATGTGAACTGCTCTGTACTGGATGGTATCAAGGTTCTTGAATGTTGTTGCAGCTGCACCCATCCAAGTGAGTGGTGGGTATTCCTATACACTCCTCACTTGAGCCTTTTAAGCTGATGGAGAGGCTTTGAGGGGTCAGGAGGTGAGCAATTCATCACAGTGTACCCAGCCTCTGCCCTGCTTTTATAGCCATGGTGCTGATATGGTTAAAGCTTCTGGTTAATAATGATCCCTAAAAGATGATAAATAATTTGAATAATGACTCCAAACCTGAACAGGATAAGCTACAGGAGGATTTGAATATGTTTGAGAATTGTGCAGACAGGTGGCAGATGAAATTCAAATTAGAGAATACAATGTGCGTCACATGGAGACAAAAGGTTCAGGAAGGGAATATTACTTAAATGGAAAGAAAATAATTGCATGGAAATTGATAGATCTGTGGGTCCTGATTGACAATAAATTGAAGCTATCGGAGCAGTGCTCGGTGGCAGTGAGTGAAGCAAATTAGATGTTGGGATGTTGAATTAATTTTGCCACTTTATAAATCATTGGTGCGCCCGCATTTAGAATACAGTGTACAGTTCTGGTCACTGCAGTACAAAAAGGATATATATAAACATAGAAGATAGGAAACATAGAAGATAGGAGCAGGAGTAGGCCATTCGGCCCCTCGAGCCTGCTCCGCCATTCAATGAGATCATGGCTGATCATCCAAATTCAGTACCCTGTCCCTGCCTTCTCCCCATATCCCTTGATCCCTTTAGCCTTAAGAAATATATCCAACTCCTTCTTGAATATATTTAATGAACTGGCCTCCACCGCCCTCTGTGGCAGAGAATTCCACAGGTTCACCACTCTCTGAGTGAAGAAATTCATCCTCATTTCAGTCCTAAATGGCTTACCCCTTATCCTTACACTATGACCCCTGGTTCTGGACTTCCCGGCTATCGGAAACATGCTTCCTGCATCTAGTCTGTCCAGGCCTGACAGAATTTTATAGGTTTCAATGAGATCCCCTCTCAATCTTCTAAACTCCAGTGAGTATAAGCCCAATCGACACAATCTCTCCTCATACATCATTCCTGCCATCCCAGGTATCAGCCTGGTGAATCTTCACTGCACTCCCTCCATGGCAAGAACACCCTTCCTCAGATAAGGCGACCAAAGCTGCACACAATACTCAAGGTGCGGTCTCACCAAGGCCCTGTAGAACTGCAGCAAGACATCCTTGTTCCTGTACTCGAACCCTCTTGCTACGAAGACCAACATACCATTTGCCTTCTTAACCGCCTGCTGCACCTGCATGCTTACCTTCAGCGACTTGTGCACAAGAACACCCAGGTCTCTTTGCACTTCCCCTTCTCCCAATCTATTGCCATTCAAATAATAATCTGCCTTCCTGTTTTTGCCACCACATTATAGTGCATTTGCCATGTTTCTGCCCAATCACCCAACCTGTCCAAATCGTACTGGAGTTTCACGACATCCTCCTCACAGCATACCCTTCCACCCAGCTTTGTGTCGTCTGTAAATTTGGAGATATTACATCCAATTCCCTCGTCCAAATCATTAATGTATATTGTGAACAGCTGGGGTCCTAGGACCGATCCTTGCGGTACCCCACTAGTCACTGCCTGCCACTTGGAAAACGACCCGTTTATTCCAACTCTCTGCTTTCTATCCGCCAACCAGTTCTCTATCCAAGTCAATACCTTGCCCCCAATCCCATGTGCCTTAATTTTGCATGCTAATCTCTTATGCGGGACCTTATCGAAAGCCTTCTGAAAGTCCAAATACACCACATCCACTGGTTCTCCCTTATCTATTTTACCAGTTACATCCTCAAAAAATTCCAGTAGATTAGTCAAGCACGGTTTACCTTTTGTAAATCCATGTTGACTTTGTCCGATCCTGTCGCTGCTTTCCAAGTGCTCTGCTATTATATCTTTTATAATGGACTCTAGCATTTTCCCCACTACTGATGTCAGGCTTACCGGTCTATAATTCCCTGCTTTTTCTCTACCACCTTTTTTGAATAGTGGGGTAACATTAGCTACCCTCCAATCCATGGGTACTGGTCCAGAGTCTATCGAGTTCTGGAAGATGACCAGCAATGCATCTACTATTTCTAGGGCCACTTCCTTAAGTGCCCTAGGATGTAGATTATCAGGCCCTGGGGATTTATCAGCCTTCAGTCCCATCAATTTTCCTAACACCATTTCCCTACAAATACTGATTTCTTTCAGTTCCACCCTTTCATCAGACCCTATGTTCCCCGTTGTGGTGTATGTGCCTTTAAGAGCCCCCTGTGTACTGTAATGCCAGTAATGGCCACTCGGGCTATATAACCCTGTATATTGTCTTGTATCTGTTAGTTCACCTCCAGACTTTGTTCAGTAAACACCTGTGAAACCAACTCCTGCCTTCCGTGTCTCCATTAACACACGGATACAACAGTGGCGACAACTTGGAAATGGACTTACCTGCAATTCGGCAGCACCTCAAGGATATCGATTCCTTAGAAAGTCGAAGAAAAGCAAGAAAAAACCCCCCCCAAAAAACTGTGGTTTCACCAGCTAGCCGAGCTGGTGGCAGGTGCAGCAATAATCCTTCCTGGGCAGCGGGCTGGGGCTCCATCGGCTGGCTCTGCAGCGGGGCCAAGCAGCGAAGGCGGAGGCAAACAGAGACAGAGGGGGGGAGCACTCGGGAGACGGCCGGCGCTTCAAAACAGGTCGGCGTTCGGACCAAGCAGAGGGAGGGAAAAGTCCCAGAGAGTCCGGTGGGAACGAGTCTCCACCTGTAAATAAAAACCGCGGAAAACAGCGTTATCAGCAGCAGCAGCGGCGGGAAAGCGCGGGAAGCGACATTTTTTTCTGCAGGGAAGAAAGGAAAGCGCGGGAAGCGCCATTTTTTTCTGCAGGGAAGAAAGGAAAGCGCGGGAAGCGCCATTTTTTTTCAGGATGCCTAAGGCTGGCAATATTAATGCTTTCGATAACGATATAGAGGATTGGACCACATATGTGGAAAGAGTGGAGGTATATTGCACAGCAAATGAAATAGAAGATGATAAAAAGGCATCAGTACTTCTAAATCTAATGGGCGCAAGGACATACGGGCTGTTACGAAACTTAATCACTCCAGCCAAACCAAAGGACAAGAATTTTAAGGAGATTGTTGATACCCTACAGGAGCACTTAAACCCAACGCCGCTGCTGATAGCGGAACAATTCAAATTCTTCAAGAGGAATCAGCACAAGAATGAAAGTAACGCTGATTACCTCACCGAATTAAGGAAGCTATCAAAGCACTGCCAATTCGGGGCAGGACTGGCAGATTCTCTTCAAGACAAATTCGTCTGCGGTCTCCTAAGTGAAGGAACACAGAAAAGGCTACTTTCTGAGAAAAATTTGACACTGGACAAGGCTTTCAGTATGGCTGTATCATACGAAGCAGCCGCAAGAGGAGCTGCAGAGATACAGCAAAAGCCACAGGACTTCGGCACCCATGAAATGACACAGGGTTTCGAGAGATGTTATCGCTGCGGCAGATCCACCCATGACCAGAGGGACTGCTGGTTCAAGGACAAAGCATGCAGGCAATGTGGAAAGATTGGACACATTGCACGTGTATGTCGATCTGGACACAAAAAATCCACGGACAGGAAAAAGATCAATAAGGAAAAGTACAGAAAGGTACAAATGATGACGGACAGTAGCTCCGAAGACCAGAAGAGCGATAGCGACTCCGGAAACAAGAGACTAAGCTGTCTCAAATTACATAATGTAATTGCCAAAGAAGATTACCAGACCATTTGGGTTACCCTCACGATAGCGGGGTCCCCAGTTAAAATGGAGCTAGATACAGGATCAGCTCTGACCGTCATAAGTCGATGGGATTACGAGCGGCTATTTCCGCATATACCTTTGAAAGACACATCCATTATCTTGAAAACATATACGGGGCAGAAAGTATACCCCAAAGGGAAAATAAGGGTGCCTGTTGTATACAACGGCAAGGAAATACAGAAGTTGTATTTATACATTCTGCAAGATGGTGGTCCACCGCTGTTGGGACGTGAATGCATCAGGAAGATACGTTTAGACTGGCACTCCATTCAGGCACTGACGGTGACCAGTAAGAAAAAAAATGATGATGACGTCATACCTGAACGATTAAAAGACATCTTGGCCAACGCCAAGGAAGTGTTTCAACAGAAACTAGGAACCTTGAAAGGCATCACCGCCTCAATAAAAGTGGAAGATGCGGCAATTCCCAAGTTTTTTATGGCAAGGCTGGTGCCATACGCAATTCGTCCAGCAGTCGAGGCAGAGCTGGAGAATTTGGAAAAGGCAGGCGTATTATCCAAGATAGAGTGGAGCGAGTGGGCAACACCCATCGTCCCGGTCATGAAGAAAACGTTGAATAATGATAAATCTGAAGAACAGAGAAAAATTCGCATCTGTGGGGACTTCAAGGTGACTGTAAACCCGATCCTTCACACGGTACAGTATCCTCTTCCGAGGATAGAAGATATTTTCGCCTCACTATCCGGAGGGAAACGTTTCACCGAAATTGACTTGGCACAGGCATATCTATAGATGGAGGTTGAAGAGGCCTCTAAAAAGTATCTCACGATAAATACACACAAAGGCCTGTACCAGTACAATCGACTGGTTTTCGGAGTAGCATCAGCTCCAGCTACCTGGCAAAGAGCTATGGAGCAAGTCCTCCAAGGTGATTCCGGGGACTCAATGCTACCT
The DNA here is from genome assembly GCF_052327205.1 of Somniosus microcephalus. NCBI lineage: Eukaryota > Metazoa > Chordata > Chondrichthyes > Squaliformes > Somniosidae > Somniosus > Somniosus microcephalus. The sequence continues at coordinate 79,921,469 of NC_140995.1, read as the reverse complement.
AGATGACATCCTTGTAACAGGAGAAAATGACAACGAGCACCTTGCCAATTTGGAGCAGGTGCTCACTAGGCTGAGAGAACGGGGCCTACGAGCAAATTGCCCAAGTGCGAATTTTTCCAGAAACAAATATCATATTGTGGCCACATAATTAACGAGGAAGGGTTGCATAAGTCACCTGAAAAAATTGAAGCGGTCATAAAAGCCCCAGCACCTGAAAATGTCTCACAATTAAGGTCGTTCCTGGGATTGATAAATTACTATCATAAATTTTTACCGAACTTGTCAACTCTTCTGCACCCTCTTAACGAACTGCTACAAACGGGAGTAATTTGGAAATGGAGCGAAGACTGTAAACGTGCCTTCCATAAATGCAAAGGCTTGATCACGTCCAAGGAAGTTTTGGCTCATTACAACCCATCACTGCCAATCAGACTGGCATGCGATGCATCCCCTTACGGCGCAGTAGCGGTATTATCGCATAGATTCCCTGATGGCTCGGAGCGGCCGATAGCTTTTGCGTCACACTCATTGAACTCAGCTGAGCATAACTATGCCCAGATCGACAGGGAAGCACTCAGCCTGGTATGGGGAGTGAAGAAATTCAACCATTACCTACACGGACAAAAATTTACCTTGTTGACTGACCATCAACCCCTCGTCTCCATATTCAACCCTAAAAAGGGTGTTCCCATTATGACAGCGCAAAGGCTACAGAGGTGGTCCCTTTTCCTAGGGGCACACCAATATGACATAGAATACAAAGGATCAAAACAGCATGGGAATGCTGATGGTTTATCACGCCTACCGTTGCCAATGGTAGAAGAGGCACCTACAGTAGACCCAGTGGAGATGTTCTACTCAACCATAGTGGAATGTCTACCAGTAACAAATTCTGCCATTGAAAAGGAAACGAGAAATGACCCGACTCTCTCACGAGTCTACGATTTAACGGTAAAGGGATGGCCAGCACATGGCGAACCACTGTTGCCAGCATTCTCGCAAAGAAGAGAACAGCTGTCAGTGTGCCGAGGAACCTTGATGTGTGGATCCAGAGTGGTGATTCCACCCAAACTCCAGGATAAAGTGCTAAAGGAGCTTCACGAGGGGCATCTGGGTGGAGTGAAAATGAAGAACCTAGCCAGAGCGTTTGTGTGGTGGCCAGGTATCGATGGAGACATCGACGAAATGACCAAGAGCTGCCTAGGATGCCAGAAGGTCCAAAACGCCCCACCACAAGCCCCTCTACATCCATGGGAGTGGCCCTCACCTCCATGGCAAAGGGTACACATCGACTTTGCTGGTCCATTTATGGACTCAATGTTCTTAATCGCGGTTGATGCATACTCCAAGTGGCCGGAGGTAATAAAGATGTCCTCCACCACCACGGAAAAAACCATCACAGTATTAAGGACCATATTTGCCAGGAATGGGCTGCCTGAACAGATCTGTTCTGATAATGGACCGCAATTTGTGTCCGAAGAATTCAGGAAGTTCTTAAAAAACAATGGGGTTAAGCACTACACGTCCGCCCCATACCATCCCGCCACCAATGGATTGGCTGAAAGGTTTGTCCAGACCTTCAAGAAGGCCATAAAGGCCATGGGTAATGAAGACATAAAACTTCAGCATAAGGTAGATAACTTCTTGTTTGCATACAGGAATGCAACACATGTGGTTACAAACCAAACTCCCGCCATGATGTTCTTCAATAGAAGCCTAAGATGCCAGCTGGATTTGATCAAGCCAAACATCAGAAGGGACGTGGAGAACCGGCAATTTCAAGGCATGAATGAAAGGCCAACTAGAACCTTCCAGATAGGTCAACAAGTTTTGGCCCGGGACTACCGTACCGAGAAATGGCAGCCTGGAACTATTTGCACATGACTAGGACCGTTGATGTATACCGTGGACATTGGAGAAAGCATAATAAGGCGCCATGCTGACCAGATCATAGAGTCATCCGAAAAGGGACAACCTACACCACAACTCTATATGCCTAATGATGAATCAGAGATACCCATAGTATCTACCTCCGATCCGGTGATACTGGAACCAGATGAACCCGACACTGGCATTCAAGCCGAATCAGCCTTGCCAAAAGAACCTACTACACCACCAGAAACTACTACACCACCGAGGTGTTATCCGGACCGAGTCAGGAAGCCTCCAGAGAGACTGACTTATAATTGATTAACTGCAGCAAATGTGTAGATTATTGTTCTTGTAACATGTTAAATAATGATTACTTAAAATATTATGTACTGGTTGTCTAAAAGGGGAGGAATTGTGGTGTATGTGCCTTTAAGAGCCCCCTGTGTACTGTAATGCCGGTAATGGCCACTCGGGCTATATAACCCTGTATATTGTCTTGTATCTGTTAGTTCACCTCCAGACTTTGTTCAGTAAACACCTGTGAAACCAACTCCTGCCTTCCGTGTCTCCATTAACACACGGATACAACACCCGGCATCTCTGGGAGTTTATTTGTGTCCTCCTTTGTGAAGACAGAACCAAAATCTGTATTTAGTTGGTCTGCCATTTCTTTGTTCCCCATTATAAATTCCCCTGCTTCTGACTGCAAGGGAACTATGCTTGACTTCACCAATCTTTTTCTCTTCACATATCTATAAAAGCTTTTACGGTCAGTTTTTATGTTCCGTGCAAGCTTACTCTCATATTCTATTTTCCCCTTCTTAATTAATCCCTTTGCCCTCCTTTGTTGAATCCTAAACTGCTCCCAATCCTCAGGATTATTGCTTTTTCTGGCCAATTTATAAAGTATCTGTTCCTTTAAGAGTTCTACCTCACGTGGATATAAGGCAAATCAAGCAGTGTCTAATTTACATCAATTTGAATTGATTTTAATATTTAAAGCAGGTCCTTACACAAACCCACCAATGGTGGGGGCACAGTGGTAGACAGTTGTGGGGTGCAGTAGCCCTGTGTGACCTCAACATTGACTCCGGATTCATTGCTTCGGGTCAAACATGGGCAAGGAAGCCTCCTGCTGATTACCACCTACCGCCTTCCCTCAGCTGATGAATCAGTACTGCTCCATATTGAACACCACTTGGAGAAAGCACTGAGGGTAGTAAGGGCACAGAATGTACTCTGGGTGGGGGAATTCAATGTCCATCACCAAGGGTGGTTCCACTGACCAAGCTAGCCGAATCCCAAAGGACATAGCTGCCAGACTGGGCTTGCAGCAGGTGGTGAGAGAACCATCACGAGGGGTTAACCTACTTCACCTAGTCCTCACCAATCTACCTGTTGCAAATACCTACCTATTGGGTATTGGTATCGGTAGAGTAGTGGTAATGTTACTGGACAAGTAATCCAGAGGCCTGGACTAATGATTTCAGAGACGTGAGTTCAAATCCCACCACGGCAGCTGGGGAATTTAAATTCAGCTAATTAAATAAATCTGGAATAAAAAAACTGGTATTAGTAAACACACAGAATCACCACAGTGCAGATAGAGGCCATTTCGGCCCATCGAGTCTGCACCGACACATATCCCACCCTATCCCCGTAACCCCACGTATTTAATCCCCTAACACTAAGGGTCAATTTATCATAGCCAAATCAACCTAACCCGCACATCTTTGGACTGTGGGAGGAAACCGGAGCACCCGGAGAAAACCCACGCAGACACAGGGAGAATGTGCAAACTCCACACAGACAGTCGCCCGAGGCCGGATTTGAACCCGGGTCCCTGGCGCTGTGAGGCAACAGTGCTAACCACTATGCCACCGTGAATGGTGGTGGACCATTAAACAACTAACGGGAGGAGGAGGCTCCATGAATATCCCCATCCTCAATGATGGTGCAGCCCAGCACGTGAGTGCAAAAGACAAGGCTAAAGCTTTTGCAACCATCTTCAGCCAGAAGTGCCGAGTGGATGATCCATATCTGCCTACTCCCGAGGTTGCCACCATGACAGAAGCCAGTCTTCAGCCAATTTGATTCACTCCATGTGATATCAAGAAATGGCTGAGCACAGTGGATACAGCAAAGGCTATGGGCCCAGACAACATCCCAGCTATTGTACTGAAGACTGGTGCTCCAAAACTAGCCGCGCCTCTAGCCAAGCTGTTCCAGTACAGCTACAACACTGGCATCTATCCGACAATGTGGAAAACAGCCCAGGTATGTCCTGTCCACAAAAAACAGGACAAATCCAACCCGGCCAATTACTGCCCCATCAGTCTACTCTCAATCAACAGCAAAGTGATGGAAGGTGTCAGCGGCAGCGCTATCAAGCGGCACTTACTCACCAAAAACCTGCTCACAGATGCCCAGTTTGGGCTCCACCAAGAGCACTCAGCTCCTGACCTCATTACAGCCTTGGTCCAAACATGGACAAAGGAGTTGGATTCCAGAGGTGAGGTGAGAGTGACTGCCCTTGACATCAAGGCAGCATTTGACCGAGTGTGGCATGAAGGAGCCCTAGTAAAACTGAGTTCAATGGGAATCAGGGTGGAAACGCTCCACTGGCTGGAGTCATACCTAGCACAAAGGAAGATGGTTGTGGCGATTGAAGGTCAATCATCACAGCCCCAGGACATCACTGCAGGAGTTCCTCAGGGCAGTGTCCTTGGCCCAACCATCTTCAGCTGCTTCATCAATGACCTTCCCTCCAACATAAGATCAAAAATGGGGATGTTTGCTGATGACTGCACAGTGTTCAGCACCATTCACAACTCCTCAGATAATGAAGCAGTCCATGCCCACATGCAACAAGACCGGGACGATGTTCAGGCTTGGGCTGATAAGTGGCAGGTAAGATTCGCGCCACAGAAGTGCCAGGCAATGACTATCTCCAACAATTGAGAGTCTAACCACCTCCTCTTGACATTCAATGGCATTACCATCACCGAATCCGCCACCATCAACATCCTGGGGGTCACCATTGACAAGAAACTTAACTGGACCAGCCACATAAATACTGTGGCAACAAGGACAGGTCAGAGGCTAGGTATTCTGCGGCGACTGTCTCACCTGCTGACTCCCCAAAGCTTTTCCACCATCTACAGAGCACAAGTAAGGAATGTGATGGAATACTCTCCACTTGCCTGGATGAGTGCAGCTCCAACAACACTCAAGAAGCTCGACACCATCCAGGACAAAGCAGCCCGCTTGATTGGCACCCGATACACCACCTTAAACATTCACTTCCTCCACCAGTGGCTGCAGTGTGTACCATCTACAAGATGCACTGCAGCAACTCACCAAGGCTTCTTCGGCAGCACCTCCCAAACCCGCGACCTCTTCCACCTAGAAGAATAAGGGCAGCAGGCACATGGGAACACCACCATCTCCAAGTTCCAAGAGGCTGGCGTCATACCAGGCTCAAAGAAACATGATTTTGGTTGCTGGAGGCCAATCATCTCAGCCGCAGAACATCACTGCAGGAGTTCCTCAGGCAACATCCTGGACACAAATATCTTCAGCTGCTTCATTAATGACCTTCCCTGCATCCTAAGGTCAGAAGTGGGGATGTTCGCTGATGACTGCACAGTGTTCAGTTTCATTCTCAATTCCTCAGATAATGATGCAGTCCATGCCCGCATGCAATCAGACCTGGACAACATCCAGGCTTGGATTGATAAGTGTCAAATAACATTTGCGCCACAGGCAATGACCATCTCCAACAAGAGATAGTCTAAACACCTCTCCTTGACATTCAGTGGCATTAACTGGATTGGTTTGGGTACCCCCCAGAAACACTTGGCTCCAGGCTTCATTACAGCCTTGGTACAAACATGGGCACAAGAGTTGAATTCAATAGGTGAGGTGAGAGTGACTGCCCTTGACATCAAGGCAGCATTTGACCAAGTGTGGTACCAAGGAACGCTAGTAAAACTGAAGTCAATGGAGATCAGGGGGAAATGCAGCTGGAACAGCACTCAAGAAGCTCGACACTATCTAGAACAAAGCAGTCCGCTTGATCAGTAGCCCATCCACTGGCTTAAACATCCAGTGCCTCCACCATCGGTGTACCATGCTGCAGTGTGTTCTATCTATAGTGTATGAAAAACCTTTTTACTGTCTATCCCAATAGCAAAATGTGGCAAATATGTTGCACAAACATCATTACAATGAAATTGAAAACTTGGACGTATAGTGAACAGTGAGAAGGATAGTGATAGACTTCAGGAAGACACAAACAGGTTGGTGGAATGGGCGGACATGAGGCAGATGAAATTTAACGCAGAAATGTATGAAGTGATACATTTTGGTAGGAAGAAAGAGGAGAGGCAATATAAGCTAAAGGGTACAATCCTCAAGGGAATGCATGAACAGAGAGACCTGGGGGTATATATGCACAAATCGTTGAAGGTGGCAGGGCAGGTTGAGAAAGCATTTAAAACAGCATACAGAATCCTGGGCTTCATAAATAGAGGCATAGAGTACAAAAGCAAGGAAGTTATGATGAACTTGTATAAAACAAGTATAAAATGGCCTCAGCAGGAGTATTGTGTCCAATTCTGGGCACCGCACATTAGGAAGGATGAGAGGGTGCAGTAAAGATTTACAAGAATGGTTCCAGGGATGAGGGACTTCAATTACGTGGATAGACTGGAGAAGCTGGGGTTGTTCCCTTTAGAGCAGAGAAGGCTGAGAGGAGATTTGATAGAAGTGTTCAAAATCATGAGGGGTCTAGACAGAGTAGATGGAGAGAAACTGTTCTCATTGGCAGAAGGGTCGAGAACTAGAGGACACAGATTTAAGGTGATTGGCAAAAGAACCAAAGGCGCCATGACGGAAAACTTTTTTATGCAGTGAGTGGTTAGGATCTGGAATGCAATGCCTGAAAGGGTGGTGGAGGCAGACTCAATCATGGCTTTCAAAAGGGAATTGGATAAGTACCCGAAGAAATAAAATTTGCAGGGCTACGGGAAAAGGGTGGGGGAGTGGGACTAGCTGAAGTGCTCTTGCAGAGAGCTGGCACAGGCTTGACGGACCGAATGGCCTCCTTTTGTGCTGTAACCAGTCTATGGCCTAGAAATTCAGTTGCGTTCGCCAGCCGTTAACGCCATAAGAGGGGTAGATTTCCAGCGCTAGGCACTTAGCGCCCGGGCGCAGGCCGGTCTGCGCCAACGCCCAACTTCAGTTGACATTTAGCGCCGGCGCAAAGTGTTTGCGCCCGCTCAGCTGCGCGCGCAGCTTATGACGTCATTTCGTCGTGCAACGCTGTTTGTGCACCCCAAACCGGAAATTCAGTGGCGCCCGCCCAATGTGGGCGTGGCGCTGTTAAGAACTGTGAAGTGGAACGCAGCAGAGGCCCTGCGGGCCTCGGGGAGCGCTAATTAAAGGGCACTTACACTGAACTATAAAGGCCAGCCATTTTGCTGCAATGATTTTAGTGCTTTGGATTTCTGGACAGAGACCAAGGAACAGACCTTACTGATTTGGGACAACATAGGAGAGGTATTTTTGGCTTCTGGCCAGAGCTTGGAAATTTGACTCTTTGTGATTTCACTGTTTGCAAGTTTATTATGGGGGCTGCATGGGGTTCCAACCCTCAGTTCCAGCATTATGTGCGAAGGGCTCGCAGACGCTGTGTGAGAGGGGCAGCCATGCCTAGACGCAGAGGGGCCATCAGGCGTCAGCAACGTAGGCCTTACCCACTCAGGGAATACCGGCAGCAGGTGTCCTATCTCACCATGACTGCCGCGCATTGTGTTAAGAGGCTGCGCTTCAGAAGGGAGGTGGTTGCAGAGATCTGCCAGCTGCTTCACAGAGATCTGCATCCACAGCTGATGTGCAGGACGTCTCTGTCGGTGGAAGTGAAGGTCACGGTGGCTCTGAACTTTTATGCAAGCGGCTCCTTCCAAGCCGCTGCTGGGGACATAGCGAACATCTCCCAGTTCGCCGTGCATCGCTGCATCCGGCAGGTCACCGATGCCCTTTTCGCAAGGAGACACCAATTCATCTCCTTCCCCATGACCCTAGAGAGGCAGGAGCAGCGTGCGGTCGGATTTGCCAGGATCACCGACTTCCCCATGGTGCAGGGCGCCATTGACTGCACGCATGTGGCTATGCGGGCACCTATCGACAATGCCGAGGATTACCGCAACCGGAAGGGCTACCATTCCCTCAATGTACAGCTGGTGTGTGACCACAGGCAGCGCATCCTAGCTGTCAATGCCCGCTTTCCAGGAAGCAGCCACGATGCATTTATCCTGCGCCAGACTACTGTGGCTGACATGTTCGAGGCACAGCCTCCACCAAGGGGATGGCTTATTGGGGACAAGGGCTACCCTTTGTGCACATGGCTCATGACCCCGCTCCGCGCGCCCAGGACCCCTGCGGAGGAGGCATACAACGAAAGCCATCAAGCCACAAGGAACATCATAGAGCAAACGATTGGCGTCCTGAAGCAACGGTTCCGCTGCCTGGATCGATCCGGCGGATCTCTACAGTATTCGCCGGATAGAGTCTCCCAGTTCGTCGTCGTTTGCTGCATGCTGCACAACCTGGCTATCCGCAGGACTCAGGCACTGCCACCTCACGTTGGGCCACCACCTCAGGAGGACGAGCAGGAGGACCATGAGGAGGAGGAGGAGGAGTACCAGCCCAGAAGGGAGCCACAAGGTCCAAGGGCCGTCCGCCGGCGGCTTATTGAACGACACTTCTAGGCCCCCTGTCAGGGAATGGCTTGTGGCAATGAACGCACCTGAATGCAGCCGCTCCGCAAGCCCTCAGCCGGTTAACGCAACAACCACTTGAAACATGACACCTGGACAAGCTGAATAAATAAAAAGCTTTATTTAACAAACTCAGGGCCCTTCCCACATGAAACAGAAAAACAGACAAGACCCCCAAAAAACAGTGAAAAACATATCTCACTCCCACAACCTGGGGAGGAATAACAAAACTTGTCAATCCAATTGGCCTTCATCTTCGGCCTTTCCAAAATAAGCCCCCCCCCTCCAGAACACAAACACCCCCATATAAAAAAAGCAGTTGCCGACACCCTCTACTTGGTGTGCCGAGAGGGCGAGTCCTTGTGCAGGTTTCTCCGGCCCCTGCCCGACCTGTTGCTCCGCCTCAACCTGGGCCCTGTGAGCGTTGGAAGGCTGGGGAAAGGCTCCTGAGGGCCGCAATGCGTAATGGCAGATGCCCTTGGGGGTCGGCCTAGACGAGGTCCGGCCCTGGAGGGTCCGGCTGCTGACTGCTGCAGCTGTGGCTGGGCAGCATCAGTCTCTGCAGCAGCTCGTCGCACCTTGGCTGGGGGAGTGGCAGTGGCAGCTGCAGCAATGGGGGCAAGCTGGCTGATGCCAGGCGCTCGCTGGTCGCCAGAGACATTGGCACTCGGCCGGGCTGGCACTGCAGCAAGCGCAGCAATCTGGTGGAGGCCAGACCGCTGTGCTGCAGCAGGGCGGCGGGTGCCCTGTCGATGCTTCCGTGACACAGCGAGTGTGGCAGAAGTGAGTGCCCGAACTGCCCTGTTCTGTGCCCGCATCAGATCAGCCAGTGTCTGCACGGCACCACTCATGAACTCGCGACTCGCGTCCTGTGCTGCCGCGAGTTGGTCGACACCCCTGGCCTGTGCTGCTGCGAGTTGCTCGACACCCCTGGCCTGTGAGTCCCCGAAAGCGGCCACACTATGAGCCAGGGACTCAATGGCCTGAGGCAACTGTCCCACAACCCCCATGAACTCGTTGTGGCGCCGCTCGGAGGCCGCGGACATTTCATCAAGGAGGCGCACCTCCTGGGCGAGGGCCGTCTCCGGACTGGAGGGCGGACTCTCCATCTGGGGAGAAGGCCGCCGAGCTGCCCGACCCTTCCCGCGTGCCTGGATGCCACTGGGCCCAGCAACTGCCCTTCCTTGCAACACTTCCCCCCTCTGGGGAGAAGGCAGCCGTGCTGCCCGACCCTTCCCGCCTGCCTGGACGCCACTGGGCCCAGGAGCTGCACCCCCCTGCAACACTTCCCCCTGGCTCTCCTCCAGGCAAGACGTGTCCCCTCCATTGCCATCCCCTGGCGCGGATGAGGGTTCCCCCGATGTGCCGCCTTCCTCTTGGTCCTCGTCGTCCTCCTCTTCCGAGGGACTGGCACTCTCAGCTTCATGGACCTCCTCCTCACCAGCTGAAAGCAGGAAGGCACAAGAGTAGCTTTAGAGTGAGGACAGGGCGTCAGCGAGGGAGGCATGAGTGGTGGCATTATGCGCATTGGTCGGACAGTGGCAAAGGATGTAGATCTGAAGCACAAGGGGAACGAGAGAGGTCCAAACGGTCATGTCCTTACCATTGGGGCCCAGCACAGGGTCGGCATCTCCAATAGCAACGGGGCCAACCACCCGGCCACGCATGAGTCGAGCCACGCGCTCCTCCAGGTCACTGAGCTCCTGGAACTGGCCACGGCCTCCCCCGGTGACATTCCGGCTCTTCATATTCTTGGCCAGCTTGGCCTGCAAGAGAAAGGACAGCCTCTAAGTACAGTGTGTTGCCCTGTTGTTGTCTGCACTGCCTCCCATGGTCGATTAGCATGGCCAGTGTGGTGCCCTGTTGTTGTGGGCACTGCCTCCCATGGTCGAATAGCATGGCCAGTGTGGTGCCCTGTTGTTGTGTGCACTGCCTCCCATGGTCGAATAGCTTGGCCAGTGTGTAAAGTGCAGAAAGTGCTATTGATGATCATGCCAGTGCCATAGCTGCGGGAGGAGGGATGGCCATTAGGCCTTTGAGGTCCCTTTGCCCATAATGTGAGGTGCACATGCAAGGATGAGGAGGACACTGGAAAGGGTACTCACCCTGACCATCCGAGTGAGGTCGTCGTACTTCTTGTGGCATTGGTCCGCACTCCTGGGGACATCGCTGGTGGATGACACCCTGTGGGCGATTTCCCTCCAGGCTCTCCTGTACTGCCTCCTGGGAGCCTTCTTGCCACTGTCCGGGCACAAGATCTCTCTTCTCTTTTCAAAAGCCTTAAGCAGCACCCTCAAAGCATGCTCTGAGAAGCGCTGCGCTCGTTCACGGGCCTTCTGCATGGCTTCAGGCGCTATTTGGGTCCACCAGCAGTGTTCAGGCCTAGCTGCAGGGCTCCACTATCCAGGGCGTGGCAGCAGACAAAGTCGACCCTTCCCCCTTTAAGGGCTGGCCGGCGTCAGGGTGTCTGCTGTCAATCAAAACATGACCGCACCTGCGCTGCGCCCGGCCTCGGCGTTATCAGTCCGCACCGCCGGCTTAGCGCCTAAAGATAGGAGTGCAATGCCAGTTTCAGCGCTCGCCCAAACTCCTTGGCCAAATCTACTGAATTTCGGCGAAGTGGCCTACACTTTCCGGCGGGCGCTAACTTTAGCGCCCGCCCGACTTTAGCGCCCCAGAAGTGGCGCGACTGAATTTCTAGGCCTATGATTCTATGGGGGGAAAATTGGCTCACACCCCCTTTGGGATGATAATGTCGCCGGGGCGCTACTTTTAGCGCACTGAAAAGGTGAGCGTCCTGTGCCCGAAATTCAATGGTAGCGCCCCAAGCAGGAGGCGGGGCACTACAGGAAGTGCTCCCTCTCCCTCTTGGGGCGCTCCCAGTTAATATCACGGCACTACGTGCAGCTGTGCCATGCGCAGTAGCACATAGCGCCACGGTACTGCAGGCCTCACTCCCCTGATTAAAGGGGAGGGGCCTAGCGCAGCGCGCACCGGGGCCCTGCTGGACCACCAGGGTTCAGGGTGCCGGCAAAAGAGCTCAGCACTCAAGAGGAGTTCTGGGCTGTGTAATTGCAGCCGGCATCCCGCAGCAGGAGGCTAGAGGGGGCAGGTGCTGGCTGGCGGCCCCCCAAAAAAATGGCCGCCTGGCACCTGCTCTTTAATAATCGATGCCCCGGCCGCAAAAATACCACCCTGACCCTGTTGGACATAGCATCCAGCGGTAGGTCAGGCGGTGTGAGCCAAGTTTGTGGCCAGGGCGTGAGTGGGGTGCTGCGCACGGCGATGACGTAATTGCCGGAGGCGCAGCGCTGCAGGGTGCTACCGGCTACCACTGCCGCTAACCTCCTGCTGAATTTCGCTGGAGGCGTTAGCGGCGCCTCGCCCGCCCCCTCGGGGACTAACGGGAGACGCAAAGCAACTGAATTTTTCCCCCTATGCTTCTATGTTGCACAGTAATTTCTGTCTCTGCCACCAAGAGTCAGCGGGATTGATTTTGACTTCTGTGCGACCAACCGCTGAATGCGCCTGCCCATACCCGTGGCGAAGTGGTGTCGCAATGCAGCTCACCAAACTGGCCAATATCGGGCCACCTCGGCCGCCATCAAATTAAGTACGGAAAAGAGCACAATCCAAACATGTCCAACCTAAAAAAGGACCCTGATTTGCATATTGAAATGGGCCTACCGTCTGAAACAGGCAGGCGCTTTGGGCACTCATTGGCCGGCCGCATCATCAGGGATAACGGGGTGGCAAAGACACCAACCACAATTTGAGGTTGTTACCACCCCCTTAATGCAGGAAAAACCAGTGTCTCTTTCGCACAAACAGAATATTCCCTTTTTCACTTAGATGAGTAAACAATACTGATCCACTAAAGCTCCTTCCCACTGAGTGAATCCTGGCTAAGGACTGAGGTCTAGAAATTCGGCCATGCACCGCCTGTTTTTGAATGCTAAAGCCTCCAACAAGGCAGGCAGGAAGCCCATGAACATTAAGAGCTGGAAGTACGCTGCCTCCCACATTGGTAAAACCCCAAAAATCCCGCGCAGTGTCCACACCAGAAACAGGCATTAGGGTCTTTGCATATGTAAATAAGGGACTGCACTCAGGAAAGCCAGGCCAATATGCGGCCCAATAGGCAATCCTTAAAGGGACCTCTTGTTAGACCTCAACCAACAAGGTACATTTTTGAATGTGGAGACGGAAAGAACAGGAGTGCTGGTACAGTGAGTTAGACACAATAATAATAATAATAACTTTATTGTCATTGTTAGTGCACAAGTGCAGTACAACAAAATGTAGGCTTGCGGCTCCCGAGAGTGTACATTTAGATTAAGACATTTAAACATTCAACATACATTTGGCTTGTAATACATTAACATAAACATAACCATAATAAAGTGCATTGGCAGATGTGCAGGCTTTAGAGTTTATTTGCGGAGTTCAGTAGGATGACAGCCCTGGGAAAGAAGCTGTTCCTAAATCTGGTCGTTCGGGTGCGAATGCATCTGTAGCATCTCCCAGATGGCAGGAGGGCGAACAGACTGTGGCTGGGGTGGGTAGGGTCTTTGATGATGGTCCATGACCTCCGTAAACAGCGTTTCTGGTATATGTGCTCTATGGTCGGTAGCCGGGTGCCGGTAATGCGTTGGGCAGTTTTGACTACCCGCTGCAGGGCTTTCCGGTCATAGTAGCTACAGCTGCCATACGACAGTATCTCTTCCATGCGACTTCTGTTTGCCTCAGCATCTTTTGTTTGCCCCTACAAACCTTCTGGGATCAGCCTTATGCTGCTGTGACTGTTTCCACCTGCACTCAGGTGTCTGCCTTGAGGGGGATGTGGCCGGAAAGTTACTGCTGCAGTAGGACCCAGGCACTTGCTGTAGCTTAAAGGGGCCAGCTTCCAGCCAGGGTAGGAAGATGTATGGGGCCTCTGGCAATACAGTCAAAATCTGCTAGTGAGGGAGTGTGCATTGACTTTCACCATGATTGATTATACTCACTGAGGTAGGCCCTTTAATTCAAATGTTGGCGTGAATAGCAGTCAGCATTGCTATTGTGGTAAGGACAGAAATATATGATATCACTCCATCTCTACCATTAAATTAGAATGCAGCTGCCCATATTTGGGCTTGCACTTCTGGGGGCTGTCATCACTTCAGGTGAAAAATCCACCACTTGTCCCAGTGCTACCAAAAAAGTGATATAAAGGCAGTAGAAAACTCTGACTGAAGTTTCCAACTTGTGGCCTGGGTTGACATCCAACCCAAAATAATAGAATGAAAATGTGCTTTGACTGTAATAATCTGACGTGAAATGAAGTTGGCAGTGATAATCTACATCTAAGTTGGCATGGGTCCATGGCCAACAAAACTGTCCCAAATTGGCAATTTCAGTCAGAGATGTCAAAAGATGTCTAGGCCAGAATTTTCCGGGGTGGTAGCGGGTGAGATCGGTGGTGGGTCGGGTGGGAAAGTTATTATTTTTGACAACGGGTCGGGAACCAGCTGTCATCCAGCCCCCCCACGCGCCTTTCCCCCAGGCACGCCTGTCATCGCGGAGCCTCAGAATCCCACCATGATGAGCCCCAACACCAGCAGCAGCAAGGCACACCAGCAGCACCAACAACAAAACCAACCTTCTCCGCAATCACCTGATGCTGCACCGGACACAGGGCATCAGCACCCGAAAATATTGATGCCTGGGAGGCCAGGGATGGCCTCACCATGGCTAGATTTACTTCACTTGACGCTGCACACCCTGGCTGCCACATGATGCGCCAGGTTGGCACCACACCACACCAACAACATAAAGCATCCCTATGATGTCCAAGCTATTCCTTTCACACTCATCACCATTGCGGGGGATACCATTATGTCTCACCATTCACTGTAACTCACTAAGCCGCTTCCAAGGGTGCACACAAATCTGTCCAAGGCTGGAAAGTGTTGAAAATAAAGATTTTTATGTTTGACACCACATTTACAGAAATTTTACAAAAACATTGGATAAAACACCCAAGTGGCTACCCTTGTGTGTTGTTAGTTGGTATGATTGCACTAGGATGAGGGTGAGTGTGAGGGGTGGCTAGTGAGATGGGGGTGTGATAATGTAGATAGAGAGGGATGGGTGGAGGTGCAAGGTAAGTTGGTGTGAGTAAGGATGCGCAGGAGTAGGGTAGGGAAGGCAGAGTGATAGGGATGTGATGAGTGGCACAGCAGGATGAGATTGAGTGTGGCTTTGCAGTAATGTTTCCTGATCTAATGAGATCATTGAAACATTTGCATCACTGCACCCAGGTCCTTCTGAACAAATGAGGCAAAAGAGGAAATCGCAGAGACCCAGACCATCATTTTTCAATCCTATCTGGCTTCAGGTGTGGTGCCGGAGGACTGGAGGACTGCTAATGTAGTACCCTTGTTTTAAAAGGGAGAAAAGGATAGACCGAGTAATTACAGGCCAGTCAGCCTAACTTCGGTGGTGGGAAAATTATTGGAAAGAATTCTGAAGGACAGGATAAATCTTCATTTAGAAAGACACGGATTAATCAAGGATAGTCAGCATGGATTTGTTAAGGGAAGGCCATGTCTGACAACCTTGATTGAATTTTTTGAGGAGGTAACAAGGAGGGTAGATGAGGGTAGTATGCTAATGTAGTGTATATGGACTTTAGCAAGGCTTTTGATAAGGCTCCACATGGCAGACTGGTCATGAAGTTAAAAGTCCATGGGATCCAGGGCAAAGTGTCAAATTGGATTCAAAACTGGCTCGGAGACAGGAAGCAGAAGGTAATGGTTGATGGGTGTTTTTGTGACTGGAAGGCTGTTTCCAGTGGGGTTCCACAGGGCTCAGTAGAAGGTCCCTTGCTTTTTGTGGTATATATCAACGATCTTGACTTGAATATAGGGGGTATGATTAAGAAGTATGATTAAGATGATACTAAAATCGGCTGTGTGGTTGAAACTGAATAAGGAAGCTGTAGACTACAAGAAGGTATCAATAAATTGGTCAGGTGGGCAGAACAGTGGCAAATGGAATTTAATCCGGAGAAGTGTGAGGTAATGCATTTGGTGAGGGCTAACAAGGAAAGGGAATACACATTAAATGGTAGGACACTGAGTAGTGTAGAGGAACAAAGGGACCTTGGAGTGCATATCCACAGATCCCTGAAGGTAGCAGGCAAGATAGGTAAGGTGGTTAAGAAGGCATATGGAATGCTTGCCTTTATTAGCCTTGGCCTAGAATACAAGAGCAGGGGGGTTATGCTTCAACTGTATAAAACTCTAGTTAGGCCTCAGCTAGAGTACTGCGTGCAGTTCTGGTCACCACATTACAGGAAAGATGTGATTGCACTAGAGAGGGTACAGAGGAGATTTACAAGGATGTTGCCGGGAGTAGAGAATCTTAGCTATGAGGAAAGACTGGATAGGCTGGGTCTGTTTTCCTTGGAACAGTGGAGGCTGAGGGGAGACCTTATTGAGGTGTATAAAATTATGAGGGGAATAGATAAAGTGGATAGAAAGGACCTATTTCCCTTAGCAGAGAGGTCAAAAACCAAGAGGCACAGATTTAAAGTAATTGGTGGAAGGTTTAGTGGGGATTTAAGAGGAAATTTCTTCACCCAGAGGGTTTTGGGGGTCTGGAACTCACTGCCTAAAAGGGTGGTAGAGGTAGAAGCCCTAACCACATGTAAAAAGTACTTGGATGTGCACTTGGGATGCTCTAACCTGCAGGGCTATGGGCCAAGAGCTGGGAAGTGGGATTAGGCTGGATAGCTCTTTGTTGGCCGGAACGGACACGCTGGGCCAAAATGGCTTCCTTCCGTGCTGTAACTTTCTATGATTCTATGATTAAAAAGGGTGGCAGTCTCGAGCTGATCTTAGCTATTAGGAACTAAACTGGTTAGTTAATTATTTAGATATTGTACTTTGGTAAGTGTAAAGTACAAGTGGGAACATCTTTTACTTTTATAAAGTACAATTCAGAAGTTAAAATGTATGGCTGATACAAATAAAACCGAAACCTTCCACAGCAGTGACAGAAAATAAGAGAACATGCGATCCCCTGAAAAATTCAACTGAGTTTAACTGAGCATGTCTTTTTGCAATGTCCTATTTGACAGCAGTCCGTACCAGAAAGGGTTACAGATGTGAGTACAGTGAGTATACCTGTTTATACACTGTATGAATGGAACCGCGTTTATGTGTTCAACCATAAATGTATTTTGATGCTTTGGCAACATAAGATGTACCTTATCATGCCAATAAAGCGATTTGTATTGTATTATTGTATTGTATTGAGTGGGCCAGCTCTGCATGCCCCTGCTACTATTGATAATGACACATGTAAGTGTTTAATTTTTTCACACTCATCACCCTCTAATATTTTCCCCTGTTTACCCTTCCCTGTCTCCCAGGCTACAGATCTCCTGTAACCTGCTCTCAGGGAATGGGCCATGATATTCACTTTCACAGGTGTGTAGGCACTCATCTTCCAATCTGAGCCACCCCATAGCGATGTGGCTAAGATCAGTGTGGGGGAGATCAAGCCATGGTGGCAGGTATTGGCACTTTAGTGTCACAGTGCTCTCAAATGAGCACTTCTAGAAACAACGGGCAAATTCCTCAAACCTTTTCAAGGGGAGTCTGTTACAGTCATAAAAACATAACGTGCATTGAGATTTACCAGCAAGAGGTTTCTGCTACTGAAATTCACAGTATTTTACCTTTTTCTCAATACAACCAAAATGCATGCAGGTGATGTTTGATGAGAAAATCTATTTAGAAATACAAGCTAAACCCATTTATGGGGAAATAAAACAACAGTACAGAACGTGCTATCGTGGGGTTTTTGGTTTGGGGAGCTTGTAGAAGAAATAATCTGGAATCTCAGGAGAACATACCTGAGGATTTGTACTTATACAGTAATAAAACAATTGAAATGTGAGCTTTTTCAACAATATTGTGAGGACATTGGTTATTTGACCTAAGAAAACAATCTACCTGCTTCATTCCTTCATTAATTTCTTAGAAATATTAAACAGAGAATTACTTTATCCAATTTTTAAAAAGCCAATAATTTATACAGTACTCACATTTTTCACAAAGGCTTCAGATCTTTTTGACGGTCTGTTGTGTTCAGTTAAAATAGGTCAAAAGATTCATGATTCTCCATTCACTGGATTTGCTAAATGAGTGTGGCTTTGACCAACTCACTGTTTTTTATAGCTATAGGTGTTGACAGTTACACTTGATGCTCTGATTAGCTGGGTAAACAGTTGGGCTTTGTGCTCACATCCTCCAATAGGCTTGTGCAAAGCAGAGGCAAAATGGATTTTGAGTCACACAGAAGAATTAACGCATTTGCATGCTGAAACTATACTTGCAAATGATGGCACAGAATTTGCTGGAGCAGGCCATCACGCAGTGCGTGCCGTTAGTTAGATTTTTTTCCCTCACCCTTCAGCACAATTTTTTTTTGCCCTGTCAGTTGCTCGAAGTGCGAGCTGATAACAGTGTGGTGAGGGCGACGGGGAATCTGGGACTTTGGTGAATGACAGGACCAACAGTCTATGGCTAAAAATTTGATTAGACCCATAAACGGGCTCAGGGATCGCGATGAGCGATCGGCCCGCACCCGTTGAAACTAGTAAAGGCAGCACGCGACATTCAGGCTGGCTAATTAATATTATTAATGCGTGCAGCCCAACGCTTAGAGCGCTGCTGAGTGGCTCAGTGGGGGCAAAAGTTCGTGCGAGGCAAGCTCTATTTAAAGCTAGCCTCCACTTTTAAACGCAGTCTACACCTCTTAAATGGGAGGTGCATTTTGGATTCATCAGCTCATTGAACTGGTTGTCAAGGCAACTGTCAGGCAGTTATGGCTCAACAGGGCAGAGAAAGGGAACCTAGGTTCTCCGGCACAGCACTGATGGCCTTAGTGCAGGGGGTAGAATGGAGGAGACAGGTTCTCAACCCGCAGGGGGCCAGGAGGTCCTCCAGACTCACACTCAGAAGGCAGTGGGAGCAGATAGCTGAAGCGGTCCCTGCCAGCAGTCTTACCCCAAGGAACTGGATCCAGTGCTGAGGTCAGTGAATGCATCTTCAAAAGCCGCCTCCCACCAACACACTATTCAGTGCACCACACTCCCATTACTCACCTACCAACAATCTCTATCAATCACGACTCATAGGATCATAGAATCATAGACTTTTGCGGCACAGAAGAAGGCCATTCGGCCCATCATGACTGTGCCAGCCGAAAAAGAGCTATCCAGCTTAATCCCACTTTCCAGCTTTGGTCCGTAGGTTACAGCACTTCAAGTGCATATCCAAGTACTTTTTAAATGCATAGAAGTTTCTGCCTCTGCCACCCTTTCAGGCAGTAAGTTCCAGACCCTCACCACCCTCTGGGTGAAAATATTTCTCCTCAACTCCCCTGTAATCCTCTACCAAATAATTTAAATTTATGCTCCTTGGTTATTGACCTCTCTTCTAAGGGAAATAGGTCCTTCCAGTCCACTCTATCTAGGCCCCTCATAATTATATACACCTCAATTAAATCTCCCCTCAGCCTCCTCTGTTCCAAAGAAAACAACCCCAGCCTATCCAATCTTTCCTCATAGCTAAAATTCTCCAGTCCTGGTAACATCCTCGTAAAACTCCTCTGTACCTTCTCTAGTGCAATCAGATTTTTCCTGTAATGTGGTGACCAGAACTGTACAAAATACTCTAGCTGTGGTCTAACTAGTGTTTTATACAGTTCAAGCATAACCTCCCTGCTCTTATATTCTGTGCTTCGGCTAATAAAGGAAAGTATCACACATGCCTTGTTAACCACCTTGGCCCGTATTTTCCGATCGCAGGCCTCCCGCGGGCGGAGGCCTGCGATCTGGAAAAATCTACGTCCTTACCTGAGGGCTCCCAGGACGCACACACTTCCGCTCCTGGGCCTCTCCAAACTTGAAGTGTGCAGGGCCCATATATCCCGGTGCCGCATGTAGTTCGCAGCATCTCTGGGATCACGTGGGCCATGGGGAGCCAATCACAGAAGGGAATCTCCCTTCATACAGGAAGACCTGTCAAATATATGAATGGAGATCAATGAAAAAACTTAGTAAAACTTTAAATAAATTACAGTGCTAAAAATAAACTAACCTTTTTTTAAAGTACTTTTAAATGACAAATCAGTAAAAAAATATTCTTTTATACTTTTTTCAACTCTTATCCTGGTAAAAGCAGGCCTTACTGCTTTTACCAAGCATAAGAATTGTAAGGGTTTTCTGTGGGCGGAGGGTCTCCAAAAAGCGGAACTATCCGCCCACAGAGGCCCTTCTCCAGGGCAGCCAGGGGATCTATCAAGACCATTCTTGACAGATCGGAAATGCCGGTTTTCTGCGCATGCACTGTGCATGCCTGAAACCGGCATTTCCGATGTCCCTACGGGTGGGTACACAGCGCATACCCACCCGTAGGGATCGGAATATCTGGGCCCTTATCTGTGGACATGCAGTCCAAGGTCCCTCTGCTCCTGTACACTTCTCAGTATCCAATCATTTGTTGTATATTCCCTTACCTTCTAGCCCAAACAAAATGCATTATTTCACACTTCTCCAGATTGAATTCCATTTGCCACTTTTCTGCCCACCTGACCAGCCCATTGATATCTTCCTGCAGTCTACAGCTTAATTCCTCACTACAATTCACAATTCAAATCGCTTTATTGGCATGATAAGTTACATCTTATGTTGCCAAAGCATCAAAATACATTTATGGTTGAGCACATAAACGCAGTTCTATTCATACAGTGTATAAACAGGTATATCCCTGAGTGTATAAATATACATTCGCATTGTTTATATATATTCTTTTCTTAGTTTACTGGTTGTCCCTCTGTTCATGGCAAGCTGTAACATAGTGTGCCGCCAGTGTTACACAGCTTCTCTCCTCTCCTAGTAGGAATGGGAGTTTTTGGTTGTCATTCAGATTTCTGAATTCAGGGCATATTTGTGAGAATTTTTGGTAGAAATTCTCCCTGATGTCCTGATATTTTCCACAGGCTGTGAGGAAGTGCATCTCTGTCTCCACTACTCCCTGACTGCAGTGAGAGCATATCCTGTCTTCTCTTGGCAGCCTGGTCTGCCTGTGTCTGCCTTTTTCGATCGCTAGGCTATGTTCGCTAAGTCTGTACCTTGTCAAGGTTCTTCTCAGTTTGTTATCCTTTACCATGGTCAGGTAATCAGCTATGTTGTATTGTCTGTTTAGGACCAAGTAGCAATTGAGTTTGCTTTGGGTTTTTGTTGTTTCTGCCCAATATGTCAGATATTTTTCCTTTTGCTTAGCGACGATTGTGTTGGGTCGAATTCTTTGTGTTACCCTGTCACTGTCCTGGGGCTGGTTATTGTTAGTATTGTTAGTAGTTACTTCACTGAGTCCCAGGACTAGTTGACTGAGGGTATTCTTCTTTATGGTCAGCTCTTGGCATTTCAGGGCGTCGTAGTGATAGCATTGGGGGTTGCTCATTTGTAGGTGCTTCCAAAATTTGGTGGCTCTTTTTTGGATAGTGATTATTAATGGATATTGGCCTAGTTCCGCCCTGCATGCATTGCTTACTGTTTTCCTTTGAGTCCGGAGGATACTTTTACAGGATTCTGCATGTAGGATCTCAATTGGGTGTTTGTCCCATTTTGCGAATTCTTGTTGAGTTAGCAGTCCCCATACCTCACTGCCATAGAGTGCAATTGGTTCAATTACTGATTTGAAAATTTTGAGCCAAATGCTAATTGGGATTTCTATTTGGATTGATTTTTTGATGGCATAGAAAGCCCTTCTTGCTTTCTCTTTCAGTTCATTCACAGCCAGTTTGAAGTTTCCCGTAGAACTGATTTTTAAGCCCAAGTATGTGTAGTTAGTGGTTTGTTCAATTTTGGTTGTTCCTACTGTGAAATTTATTTTGGGTCCCTGATGTTTGGATCTTTGCTGGAACACAAGGACTTTGGTTTTTTGGGGATTTATTGTCAGGGCCCAAGTCTGGCAGTACGACTCCAGCAGCCAACCACACAGTCAATTTTTGTATCATCTGCAAACTTTGCAAAGTCTAAATCATTGATATGTACCACAAAAAGCAAGGGACTTATTACCGAGCCCTGCGAACCCCCAGTGGAAACAGCCTTCCAGTCACATAAGCACCCGTCAACCACTGCCCTTTGCTTCTTGCAACTGAATCAATTTTGGATCTGAAGAGATCGCAAAGTCTCTGTTTGAAGAATAGACTCAGTCGAGAATATTTTGTGGACTTTATGGGATTTTTCTGAGGGTATTTTCCCTGTGATGGGATCGCCCTGTGCAGATACGTGAAAAACTGATGTGTTAAAACTCCAGAGAATGCATGGCAGTTGGCTGTGACAAAAGAACTGTCAGTCATCCAGAATGCATGGGTTCGCCCGACAGTCCTGGAAAAAGGAAGGGGGCCATTGACGAAGGGGCTGAGGACCCTGAGGCACCTGTTGAACTTGAACCTATTAGAAAGCCACTCTAACATGCAAAAGCACTTCTCACCTCCATCTCAGAAGAGAAGCAGAACAATGAACCCATTAGCCTAGCCAGCCGAAGAAGAGCCAGTTTTTCCCAACACAAAGACTGAAATATGTCCCAGACTTAGGGCCATTAGTCCAATCACGGAATACTCATCGGTCTGATGATGGCCCATCACTGACTAAGCACCAGAGTGCTTAGAAACAAAAGAATTTTAAAGATTGGCGGGAAAGATAGGAGTAGCAAGACTCCTATAAAGATAGATCCTTTTCCACCATTCTCTCTCTCTCGCTCTTGCTCCACCAAGATCGACCTAACAAGAAGAAGTACCAGAGGAAGAAGCCGCTGAGACTGAGAACCGCATACCCCTCACAGGGAACGGCCTCCGGGCAGTGACTTCCCACAGCTGAGCGGTGCGATCCAGACTGCCTGTGTGTGGTGGTAAGCATGGTCTCGAGTGTCCCAAGCCGGTAACCAGATATCCCAGGTGAGCTGGGTGAGGTGTAAGGGCTCAGGGTTTTTCTCAGAAGTGAAGTGTTTTGGGGCTATTCCGGGGTGGAAGCTTCATTTGGTTCAGCCAGGCGAAGGGGTTTATGTGACTGGGTAATTCGTTGGTAGGGGTAGAGTTAGAGTCCACCATAGCAACAAGGGAATTACTGCATGTTATAGTCCCCAGTTGTGTGCTGTATGTATGTTGTTTGTAACCTGGATCTTATTCTCCACAGAGACAGTGATTTCATTTAGTAGTGCATGTTTTAGCCAGTGTATGTTAGACCAAATAAATATAAGTATGATTTTTCACCAAAGTATTCCTGTCCATGACTTATTCCATTTACACTCTGAATAATAATTCCCGGGTATAGAACTTTCGTAAGGCGGGGGCGATTCGAACCTTCCATCTAGCAATTGGGCTAGGATCAAAACCGCTTACAGATCCAACTTGCCACTTTCCCTTGAACCATGGGCTTTTACTTTCTGACCAGTCTGCCATGTGGTACCTTGCCAAAAGCCTTGCTAAAATCCATGTAGACTACATCAAATACACTACCCTCATCAACCCTCCTTGTTACCTCCTCAAAAAATTAAATCAAGTTAGTCAGACGTGACCTTCCCTTAACAAATCCATGCTAACTGTCCTTGATTAATTTGGGCCTTTCTAAATGACAATTAATACTGTTCCTCAGAATCGTTTCAGTAATTTGCCCACCACCAAGATTAGGCTGACTGGCCCATACCTTACAATCATAGCTTCACCTCACCCTCACACACTTACCACTCCTGCAAGCCTGACACCCACATCTCACACCTTGCACGCATTGCCAGTTATTAAACCATGACAGGCACCTGACCCAAACACATTGCACCGCACTCACTGACTCACTTCCCTTTCTCTGGTAGGGCAAGGTGGCTCACAACCGCAGACAGCAGCAGCTATCCGGCGGGGGACGGGCAAGACTGCATATCTTGACCCAGCTGGAGGAGACATAAAGGGGGTAAAATTTGGTTGCTTTGTGCCTCCCATTAGCGCCCAGGTGTGGCGATGTTTGCACTGCTCGCGAAATTGACGAGTTTTTGCGGTGGCGCTAAACTCTACCATCACGATCCCCTGTGCCCACAGATCACGATGTCAGTCAAGCGTGCAACGCCCCGGTGGTGCCCCAGACCGGTTATTGAGTGGCGCCCCTTTCCTTTCCGCCTGCCACAAGCAACGACAGGGAGAGTGGAACGCTTTTGCAGTCGGGAAGGGGCTGGGGGAGCGTTATTTAAAAGCGCCCTCTTCCTGCTTTTTTTTATGGGAGACATTTTTGCACCTCGCATTCTGACAGAGAGAGGGAGATTCTGAGAGAGAGAGAAAGAGACTTCTGCAGAGAATCAACGCTGTGTGAAGTAGTTTTGGCTACTGAGCATCACTTTGCAGGTACTTTTGGATTTGACCTTCATTGCTTCGATTGTCAAGAGATTTAGGGGGCTGCACTGATTCGGGGCGTTGTCCTGCACCTGCAAATTCAGAAGCATCAGAGACGCAGAGAGAGAGTGGCAATCATGGCCAGAGGGAGGAGGGCCAACAGGCCTCTGCACAGGAGACCTTACCCGCCCAAGGTATTTCGGGAACAATTCTCCTACATTAATTTGTCTGAGGAGCAGTGTTTGCGCAGGCTGCGCTTCAGCATGGAGGTGGTCACTGAGCTCTGCTACCTGCTGCAGCCAGATCTGCAGCCTCAACTCAGGAGCAGGACATCTCTGTCGGTGGCAGTGAAGGTCACAGTGGCTCTGAATTTTTATGCCACCGGCTCCTTTCAAGCAGCTACTTGGGACATCGCCAATATCTCCCAGTTCGCGGTCCATTGCTGTATCCGGGAGGTGACAAATGCCCTCTATAAAAGGAGACGCCAGTACATCTCTTTCCCGATGACCCGGGCCAAACAGCATGAACGCGCATTGGGCTTTGTGAGGATAATGGACTTCCCCATGGTGCAGGGCGCCATTGACTGCACGCATGTGGTATTGCATGCACCGCATGAGAATGCAAAGGTTTTCTGCAACCGCAAGGGATTCCACTCCTTAAATGTCCAGTTGGTCTGTGACCACAGACAGCTGATACTCGCCGTCAATGCCCGCTACCCTGGCAGCAGCCATGATGCTTTCATCCTGTGCCAGACTGGTGTGCCAGACTTTTTCCAGGCACCGCATCAGCCAAGTGGTTGGCTCCTTGGGGACAAGGGTTATCCACTGTGCACCTGGCTGATGACACTGCTCCATAACCCCAACACCCCTGCTGAGCTGCGGTACAACGAGAGTCATCTCACCACCAGGAACATCATTGAGCAGACGATCGGCGTGCTCAAGCAACGGTTCCGCTGTCTGGACCACTCAGGAGGAGCCCTGCAGTACTCGCCTGAGCGTGTAGGATTCGCAAAATTGAACTTTATATTATAAAGGGTCGAATGGCAGAAGAGGCCATGATTTTAAAGACTATTTTAAAAGAAGCCCAGAAAAAGGGGCATACAAAATGGCTGCCAGACCCCGTGATCAACTTATTGGGACACTTTAAAATGGTTCCTGCAAATCCTCAGACAGCTTTGTGGATTCAGCCCAAAGTAAGTTCTGGTAGCCGTTTCTGAGAGAACGAAACCTGACACCCACATATACATATAGATTGGATGCAGATCCAGTCGAGATCGGCCTGTAGATAAAGGCCATCTAAATGTTGACCCAGACAAAAGGGAACAGTTTCATATTCATGAGAAGAGCATCAAGGGCCCGTTAAGGACATCACCAGGACATTAAACACAATGAAGGTCATTCCAGACCAGAGATGGGCCGTTACCGGCCATCCAAGAACAGTTTAAAATATAATAACTACCCCGTTGTGCAACAAGCCCGCCAAAAGTTAAACAAAGACTAACCTGATTTGGCGCAAGATAAGAGCTTCTGGAAAAGAAGTGTAATTGTGAGAACACACGGGTAGGGGTTATCTCACTCTTCGGCTTTCCAGCTTGCAGGGATGCCCAGTTTTTGAGCTGGGTAAAGAGGAGTCGCTTCGGGAGAAGATCAGCGGGACTCCTCTCCACCGTCGGAGAGGAAGAAGAAGAAGACTAAGCCATCATCAAGAAGATCGTTCAAGCTGGCGTCCCGCCCCGGGGTAAAACATCGGGAGATCATCGACCAACCCCGGGCCGTTGATGAAACGAGAGGCCATCAACCCACTCCGGCTCGGGAGAAGAGATAAAATAAAACTGAAGAAATGATGGGGCCAGCTCAAGGCTCCTCTGACTGGGGTCGAGCCGACGATCCCCAACCCCACCGACATCCAGGCCAGCCGGTATCCAGCCGCCCCCGACCCCCACCTCCGGAGAGAGGTGAGGCGCAGCTCACTGGGGCTCCATGATCCACATGGAGACGGGATGCCTGAAAGGATCAAACGCAGACCAGTTTCAAAACCTTGCACTTCCTAGTTGGATTGGTGAGCATGTTTCTGGCCCTCCATAATCAGATCTAGATAGGTTTAAGGGAGTGGATATTTAAGGGTATAATTAACATGAGTTGTTATCCCTCGATGTTCCATGTGTTTCCCTATTTCATGATGATTTTTGTAGAGTATAATATGCCTGTATTTGCCTTAGTTAGTATTGTGTCGTTATGATTTGTTTGTGTTTTTTTCCCTCCCATGTACTCTCTTATTTGCTTGCATTTGATTTGTGTTTCCATATGCAATAAAATATCATTTCGTTTCATCAAACTTGGTCTATAAGAGTTTTCTCTACATTGTAGTTCCTGTCCCAAAGGCCAGAGTACAGAATCTAAGGGGCGAGTGGGTCGAACCACTCAAGGTTTTACTGTGCAAGAGAGAGAGGCCTCTAGAGAGAGAAACCTCTGCGATCTAAAACCCCTTACAGAAAATGGCGACCACGGCAGGACTCTGGCAGCAGGATTGCAATGTAATAGATCTAAGTTTGAATGGTCGAAATGCAATGGGTGAGAGGATAGCGGATTATGTCTTTGGCAAGGTAAATCTCACTAAGCAGTGGATTTCTGATCTCTTACTGGATGGGCGTCCGGTGGACACAGCCATCAGGTGGACAGAGAGCAAAGAGCATAAGAAGTCAGTGGAGAAGGCAGTGTGGCTGATGTGTTACAAGAAGCAGGTCCAGATCTTGGACCGAGTCATTGCAGCACAGGCAGCCAGGATCACTGCACAGGCAGCAGAGACAGAGGAAAAGGCCATGGGTGGGGAAAAACTCATCACAGCGCTTCAAGCGCTGAATCAGGAACGCCAAGTGGTAGCTAGTCAACATCAGGCTAGGATAGAGTACCTGGAGTGCCAGGTTACTGAGGCAAAGAACAATGAAACGAGGATCCGGGAGAAAAACGCCCGCCTCGCACAACAGCTAAGAGTGCAGGAGGAGAGAGTAGTGGAGGTTAAGGCAGCTTACAAGCTAGCCCTCGAGCACGGGTTTGAGAGCACAGACCACGGCCCCTGCCAAAAGACCATAGAGGACCTAAGAACAGCCCTGGTTAAGACAAAAGGCATGGTGTGTCTCGTCAGCCCGAAAGCCAGTCACATGGACATTTTAAAGGAATCAAAACAGCCGATTCCAGCTGAAGTAGTTGTGGTACCAGCGACCGAGCCCTGAGCACCGCCGAGCTATAGTGAGACTTGGCCGGAAAAACAGTGGGTGGTAAAAGAGGAGGTAGCCGAGGTGGAATGTGAGGAAGAACAGCCACTGTTAGCAAAGCCGGGACCGGCACCAATGTGTCCCGCTCGGCACCAGAGGTTCAGTCCCAACGCTGCCAATGGCGATGTCGGACCCCTCCAGAACCAGCTCGTGGTGCCCTACGCTGCCCCGCAATTAAGGTCCATGGTGAGCCACCTCGCACGACTCACAGTAAAGGGAGATCCCTCGATTCATTTCAGGGAGATAGAAGAAACAGCAGCCATTAATGACTGTGATGAACAGGAACAGGTCAAACTGTTGCTTTTCTCCCTGGATTGCACAATCCTTCAGTGCCTCTCAGATGAGAGTAAGAGGGGACGGAAAGGGTATACGGATCTCAGGGAGGAAGTTTTAGAAGTAATGGGAGTGGACGACGGTAGTCCGTTCGACCGTGCGGAAGGGACCGTGCAACTATCTGGAGAACCCCCACAGGTTTTCGCAGAAAGGCTGTGGCCAGTGTATCGACGCAGCTGTCCGGGCATGCCTGAACGGGTTGCAATGAACGACGAACAGTGGGTTCATTGGCTCCGTTGCTTGGTTACCAACAGCTTGCCGTAGATACGGGCCCTAGCCAGATCTTGGTTTGATCCCCAGGGTCCCGGTGTCACGGAGGAGACGGTGCTCCGCCAGCTCAACATTGCGTATAAGAATTGTAGAGGTCAGGAAACACCTCCCCAGAAGGGAAAGGTGCATGAGGCAAAACCCGCAGCCCCAAGCAAGAAGGAGTGGTGTCAGGAGGGGAATCGCCCTGACCAAACCAAGCTCAATTGCTACGCGTGTGGGAAGGATGGACATTGGCGCAAGGACTGTAGAAATCCGTGGAAGGATAATAAGGGAAAATTTCCCACAGCCCAAGCCCAAGCCCAGACTGCTGCCCCAGCACCAGCCCAAACCCAAGCCATAGCTCCTGCCTCAGCACAAGGAGTCGGTGTAGCTATGGATCCCGCTGCGATAGAATCAATTATAGAGACAATGCGGTCTCTTATGGTTTCGCAGGGGAAGATAGTCGTCACCACTGGTCTTGTCGTTCCCGAAACCCCGACCGCTGTGCCCAATTGACTAGAGCCAGCACAGCCTGTCGACCTGTGTCCCCCAGAAAGACATGCACAGGAAGAGACCTCCTGTAAAATGGAGGAATACCTGCGGTGCCAGGTTGGGGAGGCTAAGTTAGTTGAGCAGGCTTTAAGGGAGGAGAACACCAGGTTAACAGCGAGGGCTGGCAGTTTAGAGGGTCAGCTAAGGGCTTGTAAATGGTTTCACATCAATCAGTGCAAACTGTTTAAGCCGGGTGCAAGAGTACCAGCAACCGAAGCCAGGTCTGAGGGTAAAGATCCTCAGCCTGAGGCGTGCGATGAGTCACAGACCACACAAGCTGGAACAGCAGCCTGCTTGAGGGGAGAAACTGTCCCGCCCACCTGGGGGGAGGCTTCCCCTATGGCCTGGGACTCGGACGAGGAGGAGCCCAAACAGCAAGGCCCCGCCCTTGACATGATTCTGGAGGAGGTGGAGTCAGAGGATGGAGGTCCCGCCCTCGACTCAAGCGTGGGGGAGGTAGAAATTGAGGACAGAGATTCTCCACCTGTAGGGACAGGTGAGGAGGAGCCGTCTGCCACAGACCCAAATCCCGAAGGGGCGGAGCCTGAGGGGAGGGAGCCGAAGCCCACAGTCGTGGAAGAGCCACGGGCTGTGAGAGCTAAAGTCCCACCGAAGGTCCACTCGCCAAGGGAGCCTGCCCAAATCCCGAAGGGGCGGAGCCTGAGGGAAGGGAGCCGAAGCCCACAGTCGTGGAAAAGCCACGGGCTGTGAGAGCTAAAGTCCCACACGTAGGTCCGTTCGCTAAGGGAGCCACGCCCAAAGTACCTCTTCGCAGGTCGACTCGAACGCCTCAGCCGGTAAAACCTTGGCCCGATTCCCCCATTATCAGTAAACGCCGACTTGAGAAATCCCTGATGAAACGCAGTCCCCGATCGGCAGCAAAAGGCTGCGGGGAACCCAAGCCACAGGTCACTGCAGCCCCACCGCATGGAGCGGCGAGCTGCAGTCCAATCAGGGATTAGGCAAGCCGCCCGGGGACAGGCGGCGCTGTACATAAGTTAAGTTTAAGTTTTAAGTTTTAAGGTGTGTAAATATTAAAAATGATAAAGAGTTATAAGTAGTTTGGGAATCTGCTCAGTATGTGTGCTATTTTGGATCGAGGTTGAAAGACCCGATCATGCCTTCACCGAAGCCAGAATCTCTCGGGAGCCTGGCGGCATTGTTTAATTTGTTGAAGGAACCAAGAGAAAGATGAGAGGGGTCCTCGTCGCGTTCATGCTGATCGGATGGCGCTGGGCCTATCGGGGCCGCACTAAGGACTCCACCATTTATGGGTGCTCTGGCAGCAGAGGCCCCGTCGCGACTGATGGAACCGGCCCACGGGACGCTGAAGACTACTTCCATGAAGGGAGATGGCCAGGCTGGCTGGGGTCGAACTCTACTGAATACTCCAGCCAGACGGGGTTTGCATACAGCGAAACGTCTCTGATGTGCCCCAGGGTGAGGATCATCGCACCAAGAATCAGCGTCACCGTTGGGAAAAGGATTTGTTTGAACTGTCTGGGACATGTACCTTTGAGTCGCTGGTGGTGGCTCAGGAAGCTGAGTAAGACCATGAAGGATTCCACGGTCGAATGGGAGAGACTGGGTAACAACACCCTCGGACTATTACGGGGACTCACGGGGGTTTGAGTGTCTGTTGGGACAAATGGTGGGAACCAGATGAGGGGATCTACATCTGTATGTGGGGTTCAGAATGCGCTTGCCCCACAGGCGTCTCCATCTTTTTCCAAAGGCAGTGGCAGGATGCTGGACAAGGAATGAGGTGGGACGTCAGCACACGGGCGTGCGGAGTCCCATATTCTCAGATCCCAGTAAACGCCACCGAGCTCATCACCCGACCCCGCAAGCCCCTGCCCACAATTCCGGTAGCTAAAGCCCTCAAGGAAGGGTGCCCCGCCACAACAAAGGGACCCGGGAACGGATTGGTATTGGTACCCACAGGTCAGGTGCTGTACCAAGGGGTGCACTACGCGGTGGCTTCGGTGATTTTAAACCTCACCGAAGTGCGGTTGCCAGAGTGGTGCCCCAGGGAAACGGAGCAACTATACCAGGTCCTGTTAACAAACATGTTTAAACATTTTTACGAATTCAACTTTGCCAATGTCGACAGAGCCGAATTGTACACCACACCACATGAGGTCTTGGACAGGATAGGGAGGCAAAGAAGGGGTGCAGTAAATGATATTTTCACAGCTTTTAATACAGGAACTTCCGTCATCAACGCACTGGATGATGTGGAGCTGCAAACCCAAATCAATGGTTTGAAAACACAGTTAAGAAAGATACTGACTGACGAGAATAAGGTAGTGGGTTCTGAGTTACACAAGGACCAGGCCATGACACTACACTTAAAAGAGATAATAGCTGAGCTGGAGAAACACGCCAAAACGGTAAATGCTCTCATCAGGGAGGATCAGAACGCGTCCGAACAGGCTGCGCAGAATGAGGCTTGTGTGCTATACGGGGCGTGGTTACTGAGGAAGTGTACTTTTATATTACAAAATGGCTTCACAAGGTACAGAATAGAAAACACAAAATGGTTTCCATAGATTAGTAATTGCTAGTTCTGCTGTTAAAGCAGAACTCTCCAATTAACAAAATGACCTCAACTGTTAATTAGTACAAAGACCTTCAAAGGTACATACTGTAAAGCCTCCCTATCTCTTTCTCATAGCTAGATGAAGAGAGTCCTTGAGTCATGTATAAACCAGGATGGGGAGTCAGAGAAGAACAGAACTTATAGATTAGATAACCCCATCTGTAGGCATTCCTTTTGTTCCAGTCCTTTTTATCCTTGATTACAGTTTGACTAACACTATATTTTTCTTGTTACTAATTATGATCTCAGACTTCGATCATGTGATTCTGAAGGCTTGCTTTAACTATAAATATGTTACCTTTTGCCTATGATCTTAGAAGTGGTCAGCGTAGCCATTGCCTACATGTCCGCTTCCCTTGTATACAAGAACTAATAAAGTCTTCCTTTGACGATACTTTGTGTTTAAAGAGTCTTACTCGGAAGTCGAGACTTCGACATTACTGGGCGAGGGACGCAGTAACTTGGAGGATTTGAAACAAGGTTTAGTCCCCTCCTGGATCAGCAACAAGCACCTTGCAGTCCTCCATCCTTTTGAGAATGCATTGAGTCTGTGCCAGCTCAGACTAGCTTCAGAGGCCTACCCAGTCCCAGTGGACTGTGGATGGTCTAAACATACCATTATGGGTATAGTGGTAAGAATGCCAGTGATGGGAAAGACAGCTAAACCCGCCCCGGTATACAGGGTGGAGAACATTGGAGTCATTCAGGGGGGTGCGCACATTCGCTACACAGGGGTCCCACCTTACGTCATTCGATGGGAGCATGCAATGACGGGTACCGACCTCTTGGGGTGCCGGAGCCGGGGAGCACACATCATCCTGTGTCCCCAGCACTTGAATGTCCATTCAAAACCACAGTGCGGGTTCAGAACTGTTGGCGCGGAGCCTATAAATTGCACCATGGAGGCAATGGCACAAGGCCATGTGCCCCCGCAGGTGGCATATATAGGAGGTGGGACATACTGTGTCACCACTGCAGCGTCCTACTACCAACATGGACAGCACGGTTGGTGTCCGGTTAGTGACAGCAGCTTCTGTTTCAAGCCCAGGGCAGAAGTTCAAGTGGCCCAAGAGCGAATTGTCCCCATTCCTGAACCTTCCACTGTTCACATCACTATTAAAGAGAATTTCACCGATCTGTAGCGATTCGTTGCACATTTTGGATATATCATTCCCCCTCTCCCTGAACACCTCACCAAGATATTAAAAGCCGTTGTTGTTTCACAGAAACATTTCTATACACTGGAGCAGAAGACTTTAGAGGTAGGGGCAAACATATTGGATATAGTGACCCCACCGTGGTGGGACCTGTTCACTAATATAGAAGCCCCTTCTTGGATTAGGATAGCCTCCCACATTCTTGTAGTGTGCCATGTTATCATTGTAGTTTATTTACTGTTTTTGTACACTGTAAAAAGGTCAAACATTGGCAAAAGTACGAGAATAGAGGGGAATGGAGGGAGCATTATGTGTGGTTAGAAGAAGAGACACCCGTTTAGATTTTTGCTGCTCTGTATAAAGTTAAAGTTTTCCCTCCCTCCTCTGTATTATTTTGATATGTGTTCATGTGCATTTGATTTTTTGTGTGTGTATTTTTTTTTCTTATTGAAGTTTATTAGATGTGTTGTTATTATTAAAAGATAGTGTGTATGCACCAGGTGATGTAGGGGTATAAGGCCCCCCTCCACGCCTGGAAGTAAGTTGTCAGATTTTAACTCCAAGGTATTGCCATCTATAGATGCTTAATGTACACTAGGTTTTCTGAAATGGGAAATGCATGTGTCGTGGGGTCATAGATAGGTAAATACTGGGGATGGTTAGATTATGGAAAGTCAGAAAATTTTGCTCACCCAGAATTATGATACTTCAAGCAAGTTACAGTATCATCAGGGGGAGCGTAGGATTCGCAAAATTGAACTTTATATTATAAAGGGTCGAATGGCAGAAGAGGCCATGATTTTAAAGACTATTTTAAAAGAAGCCCAGAAAAAGGGGCATACAAAATGGCCACCAGACCCCGTGATCAACTTATTGGGACACTTTAAAATGGTTCCTGCAAATCCTCAGACAGCTTTGTGGATTCAGCCCAAAGTAAGTTCTGGAAGCCGTTTCTGAGAGAACGAAACCAGACACCCACATATACATATAGATTGGATGCAGATCCAGTCGAGATCGGCCTGTAGATAAAGGCCATCTAAATGTTGACCCAGACAAAAGGGAACAGTTTCATATTCATGAGAAGAGCATCAAGGGCCCGTTAAGGACATCACCAGGACATTAAACACAATGAAGGTCATTCCAGACCAGAGATGGGCCGTTACCGGCCATCCAAGAACAGTTTAAAATATAATAACTACCCCATTGTGCAACAAGCCCGCCAAAAGTTAAACAAAGACTAACCTGATTTGGCGCGAGATAAGAGCTGCTGGAAAAGAAGTATAATTGTGAGAACACACGGGTAGGGGTTATCTCACTCTTCGGCTTTCCAGCTGGCAGGGATGCCCAGTTTTTGAGCTGGGTAAAGAGGAGTCGCTTCGGGAGAAGATCAGCGGGACTCCTCTCCACCGTCGGAGAGGAAGAAGAAGAAGACTAAGCCATCATCAAGAAGATCATTCAAGCTGGCGTCCCGCCCCGGGGTAAAACATCGGGAGATCATCGACCAACCCCGGGCCGTTGATGAAACGAGAGGCCATCAACCCACTCCAGGCTCGGGAGAAGAGATAAAATAAAACTGAAGAAATGATGGGGCCAGCTCAAGGCTCCTCTGACTGGGGTCGAACCGACAATCCCCGACCCCGCCGACATCCAGGCCAGCCGGTATCCAGCCGCCTCTGACCCCCACCTCCGGAGAGAGGTGAGGCGCAGCTCACTGGGGCTCCATGATCCACGTGGCGAAGGGACGCCTGAAAGGATCAAACGCCGACCGGTTTCAAAACCTTGCACTTCCTAGTTGGATTGGTGAGCATGTTTCTGGCCCTCCATAATCAGATCTAGATAGGTTTAAGGGGGTGGATATTTAAGGGTATAATTAACATGAGTTGTTATCCCTCGATGTTCCGTGTGTTTCCCTATTTCATGATGATTTTTGTAGAGTATAATATGCCTGTATTTGCCTTAGTTAGTATTGTGTCGTTATGATTTGTTTGTGTTTTTCCCTCCCATATACTCTCTTATTTGCTTGCATTTGATTTGTTTTACCATATGCAATAACATTTCATTTTGTTTCATCAAACTTGGTCTATAAGAGTTTTCTCTACATTGTACTTCCTGCCCCAAAGCCCAGAGTACAGAATCTAAGGGGCGAGTGGGTCGAACCACTCAAGGTTTTACTGTGCAAGAGAGAGGCCTCTAGAGAGAGAAACCTCTGCGATCTAAAACCCCTTACAAGCGACTCTCCCTATTCATAGTTGTTTGCTGCATGCTTCACAACCTGGCAATCCTCAGGACCCAGCCAATGCCACCAGGCCTTGGTGCACCACTGGAGGAGGAGGAAGAGGAGGAGGAAGAGGAGGAGGATGATCAGCAGCAGCACCAAGGCGGAAGGGAGGCCCACAATGTTGAAACTGCAAGGGCTGTCCGTGAATGGCTGGTAACAAGCCGCTTCTAGGCCCCTACTCAGAAGATGGCTTCTGGCATTGAGAACAACATCATGGAAAGCAACCCGCAACCCCGATAGCCGGCCAAGGCAGCAATGATTCCAAAGGCCAAACATGTACATTTTGAAAACAAAAACTTTTTTATTTCACAAACTCTGTGTGTGTCATTTATTCATGACAAAGTAATAGAAGAAAACACAAAAAATCATTAATTAACATAACTGGTTCCCACAAGCTGGAGATAATGGCCAAGACACTAAACAAAAGTTATCAGACAAACCTCGCCCTTCAATAAAGACATTCCCAACATTTCGTCAGACCTCCTACTTTTTGCCCTTCGAGGGTGATCTCCATCCCTTGTGCACTGCCCCCCTTCCCACCCTACTGCTCCTCCGTAATGGGGCCCCAGTGGCTGCAGCAAGACTGCTGATTGTCAGAACCTGAGACTACAGATGCCCTTGAAGGATGGCCTCGACCAGCTCTGGGCCTGGAGGGCCCGGATGCAGACTGCACCAACTCTGCATGGGCGGCAGCAGTCTGGGCTACAGGTGGTGGCAAGTGCAATGGGGAAGTGGCAGTGGTGGCAGCAGGAATGCTGTCATCCTGAGAAAGTAGAGCAACTCCCAGCTCGACCGACACACTGGCACTCCCACGGGGCAGCACCTCAGCATCCGGAGCAATCTGCTAGAGCCAGATTGCTGGCCTGCTGCGGCGCCGTGAGAGCCCCGGGGCAATGTGGCCGAACCAGCGACAATGTCAGCAGTCAGTGCATGCGTTGCCTCAATCTGAGACTGCACGAGACCAGTCTGAGATTGGATTGCTGCAGCCAATGACTGAATTGCAGCACTAAGCAGTTGCATTGCGTCGGCCTGTGCTGCAGCGGAGTGCTCCACACTCCTTGCCAGTGATTCAATGCATTCGGGCACCCTTCCCACTGCACCGATGAGCTCAGTGTGCATGTTCATCGCCTGGGTGTTCATTTCAGCGATGAGCCGCTCCTCCTCTGCGTCCAGTGCAGCAGGACTCACTGGCCTACTCTCCCTTCGGGGAGAAGGCCCCCGAGCTTCCCTACCCTCATCGTGTTGCTGCAGCCCGCTGGGTCTGGGAGTTTCACCCTCATCAGACCCTTCCCCCCTGCTCCCCTCCAGGGAAGATGTGGTCCCAGTGTGGGCATGGGCTTCCTCGGGAGAGGGGGGCGCTGATGCTCCGGCTTCCTCTTCCTCCTCGTCTGCAGCATCGCTCCCACTGGCTGGTTGAGGGCCCGTCTCCTCAGCTGGTGGTTCACTATCTGAAAGCAGGGAGGTACAAGAGTGGCTGTAAGTTTTGCAAAATTCAGGCAGTTCCCCCCCCCCCCCCGACGATTATTTAATTAAAAGAGACCCTGGTTGGACTGATTTTAAAACCAGGGCACCCAAAATGGCTGCGGTAAACCTCGTGACCAGGCCAAATGCGATTTTAAAACAAAGGTTTTGCAAAGTAAGCAGGTCAAGGAGTTCAAGTTTTAAAGTAATCAAGGATTTTGTAAAGACTGATGAAATGGACAAAAGACTGTAACATTCCAGTCCTCAAGTGGGATTGGGCTCCATCAAACCATTAGGCTCTCTGCATTTTAAATTGGGAACCGCTCACCAGAGACATTAAGCCTGAATGGGAGCAATTCACAACTTGTCTTTAACAACAGCCAGGGTTTCGAGGCTACTTTAGACATAATGACTATCACTCTACAGGTCATTTTTATAAACGTTTTTAAACATTTAAACGAGCTGACCCAAATCATACAAAGGATGAGCTGATTTAGCGCGTGAGATAAGGGCTACTGAGAGGAGTATAAATATAGTCCCTCAGGAAGCCATGCTCTCTCTCTCCTTGCCTCCCGCGCCCTGCCTGCCACCACCCCAGGAAGAGGACCTACGAAGAAGAGCCCGTCCCGAGAGGTGAAATACCCTGCCAGAGACTATTTTATTACTGGGGTGGAAGATGAAGTGGTAGGGGAGGTACAGCAGCCCCCGTTAGATAGGTCAGGGCCGGGACCGATGTGCCCCATCCGACAGCAGAGGTACGGCCCGCCCGGGGAGGACGATGAACCCGGGGCCATCCAAAACCAATTCGTCGTACCTCATGGCACCCAACAGCTCAGAGCCATGGTAAATCATATCCTCAAGCTCTCTGAAACGGGAGACCCCTCACTGCACTTCCGAGCAGGCCAAGTTGTTGCTATACTCTCTGGAGGGTAAGCTCCTCCAGACCCTTTTGGATGAGTGCAAAAAAGGGCAGAAGGGGTATGACGATTTGAGAGATGAGATACTGGAGGCCATGGGTATGAACGACGGCAGTCCATTCTCCCGAGTGGAGAGGACGGTACAGCTCGCAGGAGAGGCCCTGCAGGCGTTCGCAGACAGGCTGTGGCCAGTCTACAATAGCGCTTGTCTGGGAGTGGCGGATCGGGCATTCCTGACCCGGCCGCAGTTGACCCACTGGCTTCGTTGCCTGGTGTCAAACTGCCTACCCCAGATCCGAGCCACGGCCGAGGCCTGGTTCGACCCCCGAAGCCCCCAAACTACCGAAGAGACCGTAATCCATCAGCTCACAGTAGCCTATAAAAACGGCAGAAGTAACGAGGCGCCCCAGCAAAAGGTTAAACCTGGGGTCCAAAATAAGAAAGAGTGGCACCAGGAAGGGAACCGTCTCTCTCAAATCAAGTTAAATTGCTATGGGTGTGGGAAGGACAGCCATTGGTGCAAGGATTGTAAAAATCCTTGGAAGGATAATAAAGGAAAGAATTCGCCACCCCCAGCCCAAAAGGTAGAGGCAGGAGTTCCCACGGTCGAATCACTGTTAGAGTCGATGCGGGTTTTCCTGATCAGCCAGGGAAAAGTAGCAGCCACCACCAGTGCTTTGACCCCGTCTGCCCCATCCAACTCCCAGCAATGACTAGATCCAGCGCAGCCTGCCGACCTGTGTCCCCGCGAAAATGCTGAAGGGAGCAGGCCCTATGTTAAGATGGGGGTGAAGATGGTGCAGGGGAGATATTCGGTGGACACTGGAGCTTCCAGCACGGTGGTCCATTCGGAAGACCTGACCAATTCACCCCAGTCTAACAAGGTCCCATTTAGCTTAATTGGATCCACAGGGAACGAGCAGACTGGGGAAAGTTCAAAACCTTAGGCCATAGATTTAGGATCCCTCCATGCCACGTGGGAGGGTAACCAAAAGACCGACGAGGTGGCCAAGCAGGGGGACAGGGAAGGAGAGTTCTGGGACCCCTGTAGAGCAGGCCCGGTAGTAGCAATCCGGGACAAGGGAGGCACACAGGGGATAGCTTTGGCCCCGGACCAAAAGCAGGTCTACGAGCAGGCAGCAGGGAGCATGGGGAAGCAGCATCGGAATAACCGATTGCTGCTTGAACCTAACAAAAGTCACCAGTGGGAGATAGGGGACCAGGTAATGGTGAGGAACTACGCCCGAGTGGGGAGTTTAGAGCCACTGTACATGGGACCCTATAGCATAGTGGATAAAGCCAGCCCCATGGTGTATGCAGTAAAATTGCCCCGGCGCACAAAATGGTTTCATGTAAACCAATGCAAGCTGTTCAGGCTAGAGGCAAAGAAACAGGCAGCCGGGATCCAACCCGAGGTTAAAAATCCCCAGCCCACAGCAAGTTCAAGTACACAGGCTGTGCAAGCAGGCGCAGTCGCGTGCGTCAGGGGAGGAGTCACCCAGCCCCCTGTTCAGACCACTCCCCCAATCTCCTGGGATTCAGGTGGGGAGGAGGAGCCCGAGCCAGATGACCCCGCCTACAACACAGGTTTTGAACCTGAAGGCGGAGACCCTCAGCCACCGGTAGTCGGCAGCGAGGGATTACCTGTCCCCAGCTTAGGTTTGCGAGGGGTGGGACTCAAGGGAGAGGACCCTCAGCCAGCAGTCGTGGGAAACCCACAGGCCACACCCACAAAGGCTGGGGTCCGAGCAAAAGGTCCACTCACCAAGGTGGCCCCACCAGTAGCCCCCCCTAGAAGGTCCCCTCGGACACCCCAGCCCAGAAAGGTATGGTCACCGGCTCCTCAGCTTAAAACGACAGCCTCCCGAGCCAGGGAGAAGCCGAAAGACAAAGGTCCCCAGCTAGCAGCTACAAGGGGCCAGAAGTGCAGGTCAGTGCAGCCACACCACAGGGAGCAGCCTGCAACAGCCCAGACAGGAATTAGGCTGGCCGCTCGGAGACGGGCGGCAGATGTATATAGCTTTAGTAGTTGAAGTTTATAGTGTTAAGTTAGGCTACTTTAATTTAATTCTAAGTAAGGAACAGTTAGTTTCGATTTAAGTATAAAGCCGTCTCAGAGTATTGTCCATGTGAGTCGAGGTCGCGGGACCCGACCATACGTCACCCGAGCCAGCGAGTCTCCAGGGAACCTGGCTAGATGCCTTTATGTCTATTGCAGGAAATTTCGGAATGTACGGAGGCGTAATCCTGCTCGCCCTGCTCGGGCTGAGCATCGGTAGGAGAGGGGACGTCGAGGACCACCACATCTTCGGGTGCTCGGGGAACGGGGCGCCAGTGGCGGTCGACGGTAGCGGCGTACGGGAGGCAGAGGAGACCACCGCTTACTTCCACGAGGAAACGTGGCCGGGGTGGCCGGGATCCAATTCGTCCCCTACTCCAGCCAGACCGGGTTCACCTATGGGGAGGCCTCCTTCCTGTGCCCCAGAATACGGATCATTACTCCCAGGATTAGTGTCACCATGGGCAAAAGGATATGTTTAACATGCAAGGGTCACTTTCCCCTGGATAGGTGGTGTGGCTCAGGAAATTAAGTAAAGGCATGGGGAACCCTAGAGTTGAGTGGGAATGGTTGGGGAACGACACTCACCGGACTATCACAGGGACCCACGGGGGGTTAAGTGTGTGCTGGGATAAATGGTGGGAACCGGATCAGGGGATCTATGTCTGTATGTGGGGATCAGAGGAAGCCTGCCCCACAGGCATTTCCATCATTTTCCGCAGCCAGTGGCAAGATAACAGGAGGGGGATGGACTGGGAGTCTCGCCTGGACGCATGCGCGATCCCATACTCCCCAATTTCAGTTAATGCCACTGAACTAGTAACCCGCCCCCGACAGCCCCTGTTCACAACCGCGACATCACGGATGATAGTAGAGGGATGCCCCGCCACCACCAAGGGACCAGGGAACAGCTTGGTTCTAGTACCTACAGACCAGGTGCTGTATCAAGGGGTGCACTACGCGGTAGCCTCCATGATTTTAAACCTCACCGAGGTACACCTACCCACATGGTGCCCCACAGAGACTGCACAGTTGTATCAAGCCCTCTTAAAAGATATGTTCCATAAATTTTATGAGTTTGATTTTTCAGACATCGACAGAACCCACGAGCTTTTGGCACCAAATTGCTGAAAGCCATTTTAGTGTCACAAAAACACTTCTATACTCTGGAACAGAAGACTGTCCTGATAGGGGCTGACATTTTAGATATTACGACCCCACCCTGGTGGGACGTTTTTGAAAATATAGAGGTCCCATCCTGGATCCATATGGCATCACACATCCTGGTGATGCGTCAGTTAGGGATAGTTCTCTACCTGGTGTGCATCCAGTGTAGGAGAAATGGTCCCAGATCAGAGTTTAAAACTCAAAAGGTGTGGAAGGAACATTATGCCCGGGTGGAAGAAGAGACACCCGTTTGAGTTTTGCGTCGCATCACTTAAACGCGATGGTCGTTGTTTGTTATTTTTAATAAAGATTGTTTCTTCGTTTTATTGTGTTATTTTAGTGATGATTGTGATTGGTTGATACTCCAGAAAAAAAAAATCTGTAATGTACCAAGTGGTGCAGGGGTGTTGGACCCCCTCCGCACTTGGATTTTGCAATAAACCGTATTTTCATCTATAGATGCCTATCGCACACTGCGTTTTCTCTAAGTACAGGAAATACATGTGTCGAGGGATTATGAATAGGTAAATACAGGGGAAGGTTGTTTATGGAGGGTCAGAAAATTTTGCTCACCTTTGGAACATGGATACTGCAAGCAAGTTTTAGTATCCTAGAGGGGACTGTAAGTTTTGCAAAATTCAGGCAGTTCCCCCCCGAAAATTATTTAATTAAAAGAGACCCTGGTTGGACTGATTTTAAAACCAGGGCACCCAAAATGGCTGCGGTAAACCTCGTGACCAGGCCGAATGCAATTTTAAAACAAAGGTTTTGCAAAGTAAGCAGGTCAAGGAGTTCAAGTTTTAAACTAATTAAGGATTTTGTAAAGACTGATGAAATGGACAAAAGACTATAACATTCCAGTCCTCAAGTGGGATTGGGCTCCATCAAGCCATTAGGCTCTCTGCATTTTAAATCGGGAACCGCTCACCAGAGACATTAAGCCTGAATGGGAGCAATTCACAACTTGTCTTTAACAACAGCCAAGTTTTTGAGGCTACTTTAGACATAATGACTATCACTCTACAGGTCATTTTTATAAACGTTTTTAAACATTTAAACGTTAGACAGCGGCTGGACCTGGGGGCGAGCAGCATCGAGTGCGGCGAGGTATAAAACCAGTGGCAGCGAACGAGGCCCGACCACAGTGACTGGACCTGGGGGAGAGCAGCATCGAGCACGGCGAGGTATAAAACCGGTGGCAGCGAACGAGGCCCGACCACAGCGGCTTGACCTGGGGGAGAGCAGCATCGAGCACGGCAAAGTATAAAACCGGCGGCAGCGAACGAGGCCCGACCACAGCGACTGGACCTGGGGGAGAGCAGCATCGAGCGCGGCGAGGTATAAAACCAGCGGCAGCGAAC
This sequence comes from Somniosus microcephalus, assembly GCF_052327205.1. Classification (NCBI taxonomy): domain Eukaryota; kingdom Metazoa; phylum Chordata; class Chondrichthyes; order Squaliformes; family Somniosidae; genus Somniosus; species Somniosus microcephalus. The sequence goes on along the minus strand of NC_140995.1, from coordinate 79,879,970 downwards.
GAGGCCCGACCACAGCGGCTGGACTTGGGGGAGAGCAGCATCGAGCGCGGCAAGGTATAAAACCGGCAGCAGCGAATGAGGCCCGACCACAGCGGCTGGACCTGGGGGAGAGCAGCATCGAGCGCGGTGAGGTATAATACCGGCGGCAGCGAGCGAGGCTTACCAATTCAGCAGCGGGGACAGAGGTAAAAAGTAATCAAAGTGTGACGTCAGCAGGAAGCAGGTAAGTGATTGGTTGGTGAGTATTTCTCTCTTTTTTTAAACTTGAACTCTGGTTTATATTTTCTAAATGTCCCTCTGGTGTAGCGGGGACTGTTGGTAAACTATTTAACTGTAGTGTAATTCGTGGGATTGATTGATTTAATTTAAACTCAATTAATTAAAGGGTAAATCATGCCAGGACAGCCCGGCCCCGTGATATGCTCCACCTGCGATATGTGGGAAGTCAGGGACACTTCCTGTGTCCCTAACAACTACGTGTGCAGGAAGTGCAGCCAGCTGCAGCTACTAACAGACCGCATTGCGGCGCTGGAGCTGCGATTGGATGCATACTGGAGCGTTTGCGATGCTCGGGGCATCGTGAATAGCACGTTTAGGGAGTAGGACACACCACAGGTAGAGGTTGGACAGGAAGAAAGGGAACGGGTGACCAACAGGCAGAGTACTAGGTGCAGGCAGGTAGTGCAGGGGTCCCCTGTGGCCATCCCCCTTTCAAACAGGTATACCAATTTGGATACTGTTGAGGGGGATGACTCACCAGGGGAAGGCAGCAGCAGCCAACTTCCTGGCACCAGGGGTGCTTCTGCTGCTCAGGAAGGGAGGAAAAAGAGTGGGAGAGCAATAGTGTCATAGAGTCATAGAGTCATAGAGTTATACAGCATGGATAGAGGCCCTTCGGCCCATCGTGTCCACGCCAGCCATCAAGCCCTGTCTAATCTAATCCCATATTCTATGGCATTTCAAGTGCTCATCCAAATGCTTCTTAAATGTTGTGAGGGTTCCTGCCTCCACAACTCTTTCAGGCAGTGAGTTCCAGACTCCAACCACCCTCTGGGTGAAAAAGTTCTTTCTCAGGATAGGGGATTCTATCGTAAGGGGAACAGATAGGCATTTCTGTGGCCATAGACGTGACTCCAGGATGGTTTGTTGCCTCCCTGGTGCCAGGGTCAAGGATGTCACTGAATGGCTGCAGGGCATTCTGAAGGGGGAGGGTGAACAGGCAGAGGTCGTGGTTCACATTGGGACCAACGACATAGGTAGGAAGAGGGATGAGGTCCTGCAGCAAGAATTTAGGGAGCTAGGTAGCAGATTAAAGAGTAGGACCTCAAAGGTTGTAATCTCTGGATTACTCCCGGTGCCACGTGCTAGTGAGTATAGGAATAGGAGGATAGAGCAGATGAATGCGTGGCTAAAGAGTTGGAGCAGGAGGGAGGGCTTTAGTTTCCTGGATCACTGGGCCTGCTTCTGGGGAAGGTGGGACTTGTACAAGTCGGACGGGTTGCACCTGAACCAGAGCGGGACAAATATCCTTGCGGGGAGGTTTGCTAGCACTGTTCGGGGGGGTTTAAACTAAAATGGCAGGGGGTTGGGAACCTGAGCAGGGAGACAGAGGAAAGGGAAACAGGGATAAAAGCGAAAGATAGGAAGGAGAAAAACAAAAGTGGCAGTCAGAGAAATCAATGGTTTAAATCAAACGTGGCCACAGTAAATAATAATTCTAATAGGTCTCAGAGCATTAAAAAAACAAGCCTGAAGGCTTTGTGTCTTAATGCGAGGAGCATTTGTAATAAGGTGGATGAATTGGCTGCGCAAATAGAGGTAAGCGAATATGATTTGGTTGGGATTACGGAAACGTGGCTCAAGGATGGCCAAGACTGCGAACTCAACATCCAGGGGTATTTGATATTCAGGAAAGATAGGCAAAAAGGAAAGGGAGGTGGGGTAGCATTACTGGTTAAAGAAGGGATTAATACAATTGTAATGAAGGATATTAGCTTTGATGATGTGGAATCTGTATGGGTAGAATTGAGAAATACTAAGGGGAAAAAAACATTAGTGGGAGTGGTATATAGACCTCCAAACAATAAGGCGGAGGTTGGGGATGGCATCAAAAGGGAAATTAAAGAAGCGTGCAACAAGGGCACAGTAGTCATCATGGGTGACTTTAATCTACATATAGATTGGGCCAACCAAATTAGTAACAATGCTGTGGAGGAGAAATTCCTGGAGTGTTTACGGGATGGTTTCCTGGACCAATATGTTGAGGAACCAACCAGAGATCAGGCCATCTTAGACTGGGTATTATGTAACGAGAAAGGATTAATTAGCAATCTTGTTGTACGAGGCCCCTTGGGTCGGAGCGATCATAATATGATCGAATTCTTCATTAAGATGGGTACTTAAGGAAGTGGCCCTAGAGATAGTAGATGCATTGCTGGTCATCTTCCAGAACTCGATAGACTCTGGAACAGTACCCATGGATTGGAGGGTAGCTAATGTTACCCCCCTATTCAAAAAATGTGGTAGAGAAAAAGCGGGGAATTATAGACCGGTAAGCCTGACATCGGTAGTGGGGAAAATGCTAGAGTCTATTACAAAAGATGTAATAACAGAGCACTTGGAAAGCAGTGACAGGATCGGACAAAGTCAACATGGATTTACAAAAGGTAAATCATGCTTGACTAATCTACTGGAATTTTTTGAGGATGTAACTTGTAAAATAGATAAGGGAGAACCAGTGGATGTGGTGTATTTGGACTTTCAGAAGGCTTTCGATAAGGTCCCACATAAGAGATTAGCGTGCAAAATTAAGGCACATGGGATTGGGGACAAGGTATTGACTAGGATAGAGAACTGGTTGGCGGACAGAAAGCAAAGAGTTGGAATAAACGGGTCGTTTTCCGAGTGGCAGGCAGTGACTAGTGGGGTACCGCAAGGATCGGTCCTAGGACCCCAGCTGTTCACAATATATATTAATGATCTGGACGAGGGAATTGGATGTAATATCTCCAAATTTGCAGATGACACAAAGCTGGGTGGGAGGGTAAGCTGTGAGGAGGATGTCGTGAAACTCCAGTACGATTTGGACAGGTTGGGTGATTGGGCAGAAACATGGCAAATGCACTATAATGTGGATAAATGTGAGGTTATCCACTTTGGTGGCAAAAACAGGAAGACAGATTATTATTTGAATGGCAATAGATTGGGAGAAGGGGAAGTGCAAAGAGACCTGGGTGTTATTGTGCACCAGTCGCTGAAGGTAAGCATGCAGGTGCAGCAGGCGGTTAAGAAGGCAAATGGTATGTTGGTCTTCGTAGCAAGAGGGTTCGAGTAAAGGAACAAGGATGCCTTGCTACAGTTGTACAGGGCCTGGGTGAGGCCGCACCTTGAGTATTGTGTGCAGTTTTGGTCACCTTACCTGAGGAAGGACGTTCTTGCCATGGAGGGAGTGCAGCGAAGATTCACCAGGCTGATACCTGGGATGGCAGGAATGACGTATGAGGAGCATTGTGTCGATTGGGCTTATACTCACTGGAGTTTAGAAGATTGAGAGGGGATCTCATCGAAACCTATAAAATTCTGTCAGGTCTGGACAGACTAGATGCAGGAAGAATGTTTCTGATGGCTGGGGAGTCCAGAACCAGGGGTCATAGTCTAAGGATAAGGGGTAAGCCATTTAGGACTGAAATGAGGAGGAATTTCTTCACCCAGAGAGTGGTGAACCTGTGGCATTCTCTACCACAGAGGGCGGTGGAGGCCAGTTCATTAAATATATTAAAGAAAAAGTTGGATATATTTCTTGAGGCTAAAGGGATCAAGGGATATGGGGAGAAGGCAGGGACAGGGTACTGAATTTGGATGATCAGCCATGATTTCATTGAATGGCGGAGCAGGCTCGAAGGGCCGAATGGCCTACTCCTGCTCCTATCTTCTATGTTTCTATGTTTCTATGTTTCACCCAAATCATACAAAGGATGAGCTGATTTAGCACGTGAGATAAGGGCTACTGAGAGGAGTATAACTATAGCCCCTCAGGAAGCCATGCTCTCTCTCTCTCTCTCCTGCCTGCCACCACCCCAGGAAGAGGACCTACGAAGAAGAGCCCGTCCCGAGAAGTGAAATACCCTGCCAGAGACTATTTTATTACTGGGGTATTTTCACCTGGACGGTGTTAAATCTGTGAGTTGTTCAAGTAATTAATACTCAGACTTAATCAGTAACAATAAAACAGGTCTTTACTGGTTGGAGGTAGGGACTATACGTAGGTCTTTACTTCATGCCCACAGGCGGGAACTGAGGGGAGATCAGTACCCACAGTACTATTTATACCCCTATGGCCAGGAGTGGTACTGCGTATCACTACGCCCAACAAGTAGTGCAGTCCTGTCCATAGGTTCAAAGTAGCACACATATTACATACACAACATTCCTCCCTTCCTAGCTTTACAGTCATCTCCCCATTTAACATAACGTAATAACATATATACATATATAACTTCAGGTTTACATAACAGAATAACATAGATACATAGATAACTTCATGTCAAAACAGATCACAGATTCAGTCTCTGCGGAAAACAGTTCACAGATTCAATCTCTGTGGTGGAGTCGGTTCACGTTGCTGGAGTGACTCATTCAATAGTCCTTCCATGGATTTAACAGTTTGAACTTCCGAACTGAATTGGCTCCGTTCGGAGGGACCACGTGTGTGATCTGGTAGAGGTGATAATGGTTCAGATGGGTCATCTTCTGTTTTTACTTTTCCTTTTCTGCTTCTTGGAGACTCTCTGGGCTCCATTGTCAGCTGCCACAGCTGCCAGCTGCATGCGCAGTTCCTCCTTCTCTTCCTCCTGTTTCCGTCGTAGAGCCAGCTTCTCCCGATGTTCCGTAGACTTTTGGTGCTCCTCCATGATTTCTGCACTTTGGGAGTCGAAGTTACAAGCTGGGCAGGACAGGACATCGTAATATTCGGTGTCATCCACCAGGTCATAGTAATATTCGGTGTCGTCCTGAGCTAGACCAGTGAGAGGGTCGTCTATTTCCTCCATACCCAGCTGGACGTTAGCCAGCTCTTGTTCCAAATCCAGACATCTTTCCTGAAGAGACTTCTTCATGTGTACCTCTGCATCCAGCTTTTTCTGGGCTTTCAGCAAGTCGTTTACTAGTGACCTCATTTGTGATTTTAATACTTCAACTTCCTTTGGAGATTGATTGATCGGACTATGCAATCCCTCTACCGGAGCAGCTGTTTCAGCGGTCTGTTGTTCTACGTTGACGTGAGTCAGCGTACTTTTGGCATCCAAGGGCTGCTCTGTTGCAGTCATCTCAGTCTGTGTTGCCACCTCAGCTCTTCCAATAACCTTTGAGAGCTCCGAACCCCTTTCGTTTGAATATTGAAGTTCGTGTTCAAGTTTTTCCCATTTCAGAGTCCTGTCCTTCAGCATATGCAGGAGTTGGCTGACCGTTAACTCCTCTGACATCAGACGTTTTGTGTGCTCCTGCTCCATTTTCTCCATCAGCTGCTTCTGTTGTCTTTCCAGATTCTCCAACTCTATATCAAAGAACTCTTTCGTTGCATTCAACTCTTGCTCACAACGGCGAAGCATTTGTTCTAATTGCTGTTGTAGTTTGAAATGGAGTTGAGTTCGAGCCCGGTGTCCCTCAGAAATGGGCACATCAGTAGACTTGCCAGACTCAGAATCCACAGTTAAACTATGTTGTTGTTGCTCAGTGGAATTCTGTGCTGAAACTTTGTCTTTTGCACCTGAGTTGGGCTTACCATCATCCGTTCCAGAGTCTGGGCCGACTATCTTCACCGAGTTCTCACTCGTTATTGTTTGTAGGAAATGCCAGTCCATATTCATTTTCCTAATCCACTCCCGTCCTAGTAGTGGAGGACCTCCTTCAGATATCACATATAAGTCCATTATTTGACTGTCTTCGCCCTTGTGGACCACTGCAACCTCTATTTTCCCGATGGGGTACACTCTTTGCCCCGTGTATGTTTCCAATATAATCCCCGTATCCTGTAGGGGAATATGTTGGAATAACTTTCCGTAATCTTTCTTATTTATGACCGTCAATGCCGATCCAGTGTCCAATTCCAGTTTTACTTGGACTCCTTCTATCTGAAGAGTGACCCAAATTGTCTGGAGGTCTGCACCCTTACCAGCGTTGAGTACTCTTAAGCTAGCCAGTTCATTACTGCTAGCATCTGAATCGGACTCCTGTTCGGTCACCTTGTGTACCTTTGCGTATTTTCCTTGCGGTGACTTCTTGTTGCTGGTCTTCTTCGCTGACCTGCATACTCTAGCTATATGTCCAAGCCTACCACAAGTTCTACATTCTTGGTTTTTAAACCAACACTGGTTCTGATCATGCGTTGTCTTTCCACAACGATAACATTTGCCAGAATTCACACCCAATTTGTGTGCACTGAGCTCCGGTGACCGTAGCTGCATTACTGCCATGCCTCTCGCTGCGGCTTCGTGTGCTGCTGCCATAGTGACCGCCTTCTCAAGCATCAGCTCATTCTCCTCGAGCAGTCGCTTTTGTGTATCCTGTTTAAATAAACCACACACAAATTTGTCTCAAAGTGCCTCTGTCAGTCCCGTTCCAAACTGGCAATATTTCGCTAATTTACGCAATTCCAGCAAATAATCAGCATTGCTTTCATGCTGTAGCTGCCTTCTGTCGTAAAATTTAAATCGTTCCGCTAGCATCAGCGGCGTGGGGTTTAGATGATCTTTCAGGACAGTAACAATCTCATCGAACGTCTTATCCGCCGGTTCATCTGGTGATAACAGGTGTTTCAATTGCCCGTATGTCTTCGCACCCATTAAATTTAATAATGTTAGAGCTTTATCTTGGTCATGAATTTTATTGGCCTTACAATAATTTTTTACTCTTTCAACATATATGGCCCAATCTTCGAGGTCACTATCAAAGGTGCTAATATTCCCGTGTTTAGGCATTGTAGATTTGCAATTTCTCAGATTTTATTTTGTTTACTTGTTATCCAAGATGGCGGCTTCCCGCTCTTGCCGTCGTCCTCCGCCCACAAAATGGCGGTTTTCCCGCGCTTGGCGGTCTTCACCCGTCCCCCAACGCCTATATGTAGGTCTTTACTTCATGCCCACAGGCGGGAACTGAGGGGAGATCAGTACCCACAGTACTATTTATACCCCTATGGCCAGGAGTGGTACTGCGTATCACTACGCTCAACAAGTAGTGCAGTCCTGTCCATAGGTTCAAAGTAGCACACATATTACATACACAACAGACGGTACCCTGTGCAGCATTGAAACCACATGGCATCGAAAGGCAGCAGGGCAAAGAAGCAAGATTCTCGTCTGTTTAAATGACTCGGACTGGTGAGCATGGAATTCTGACCCCTCATAGGATAGCCTAGCGAGATTTAGAGGGTGGGAGTTAAGGGGATTACTAAAATAGTCATTTTAGTCATTTTCCCTCGATGTGCCATTTATTTCCCATCCCTGTTAAGTGTAAGTGTACTGCATCCATATTATCCTTTGTATAGAATCGTTCTCTGGTAATAAAATCTTGGCTTTTCTTTGCACCAAACCACTGGTCTGCTCGTTTTCTATATCGCTACCTGCAAATAAGTCCGGTGGTCAGAACTCAAAGGGGCGAGCGATTCGAACCGCTCAAAGGGGGTAGTCAGAGGCATAACTGATGAACCCATGACACCCAGACAGTAAAACCTCCTACAGGCTTTAGCATGAGGACAGGGGGGCAGTAAGGGAGGAAGGACTGGAGAGATTTAGTAAGTTGGATTGAAAGTGTAAAAGGCTGGTGTTGTGAGGGACAAGTGGAATGAAAGAGGAGAGAAAGCTGATGACATTACCATTGCTGTCCCAAACGGGGTCGGCCTCTCTAGCGGCGACGGGACCAATCACCTGGCTGGCGATGATACTGTGGGCGCGCGCCTCAAGATTGCTGAGGGGTCTGCAGCTCAGCCGGCCCTACACCCGTCCGTTGCTGCTGCCGTCTATTATGAGATAGCTTGGCCTGCAAGATAAAGGACGGCATCTGAGTAAATATGCAGCCATGCGCTTGCCTGATGTGTCGCCCATAGTTGAATAGCCCTTAATGTATTCAAGGTGTGGAATGTGTGTGTGTGTTTTATGAGATGGCCATAGGTCTTGGATGAGTGTTGGGCTTTGGGGTTTTTACACCCTCTGGCCACAGAGTGAGGTTGAGATGGAGGGATGTAGAGGTATTGAAAAGCAGCCACTCACCCTGACAACCTGAGTGAGGTTGTTGAACTTTTTCTGACATTGCGTATGGGTCCTGGGCACCATGCTCCTGGAGGAGACGTGATGAGCCACCTCCCTCCACACTCTTCTGTAGTAGCGTGGCAATGGCCTCCTGCCACTCTCTGGGTACAGTAATGCTCTTCGGTGCTCCACTGCGCCAACCAGAGCCACCAAGGCCCGGTCGCTGAAGCGCTGAGCTTGCTCCCTGGCACCTCTCCATAGTCCTTTGCTGCAGATTCGATGCATAGGTCTCTCCCGGCCGAGATTCAAGGCTGCAATGAGCAGGGTGTGGCTGGAGTGCAAGATTGACCCTCCCCTTTAAGAACTGGCCGGCGCCAGTGTGTCTGTGCTCCATTGCTAACTGACATCACCTGAGCTTCGCCAGCGCTCTGAGTTAGCGCCTCGCTCCTCGGCGTTAGCACCTTAAGACTGGTGTGTAGCGCCTGATTTAGCGCTCCAATCACCTCCAGGGGCGATAGAAGCCAAGTTTAGTCGGAGGTGATAATTTGTGCCAGGCTAGCGCTAAACTTTGCGCCTGGCTGATAATTGCGCCCCAAACGGGGCGATACCGAATTTCTCCCCCTTAAGAACATAAGAACATAAGAAATAGGAGCAGGAGTAGGCCATTCAGCCCCTCGAGCCTGCTCCACCTTTCAATAAGATCATGGCTGATCTGATCTTGGCCTTAACTCCACTTCCCTGCCCGCTCCCCATAACCCTTGACTCCCTTATCGTTCAAAAATCTGTTTATCTCCACCTTAAATATATTCAATGACCCAGCCTCCACAGCTCTCTGGGGCAGAGAATTCCACAGATTTACGACCCCCTGAGAGAAGAAATTCCTCCTCATCTCAGTTTTAAATGGGCGACCCCTTATTCTGAAATTATGCCCCCGCGTTCTAGATTTCCTCATGAGGGGAAACATCTTCCCTGCATCTACCTTGTTGAGCCCCCGCAGAATCTCATGGGGGAAAAATTTGGCTGCTTTGCGCCTCCCGTTAGTGCCCTAAGAGGGCGCTAATGGGTCGCAATGCAACTAGCGCCTGTGCGCGGCGATGTTTGCACCGCTCGTGAAATTGACCAGACATTTTGCGGCGGCACTAAACGCTACCGCCACAATCTCCTGCGCCTGCAGATCGTGACGTCAGTCGAGCATGCAACACCCCGGACCGGATATTGAGTGGCACCTCCTGCCTTACCGCCTGCCGCAAGCAATGACAGGTTGAGGGGAACATTTTGCTGTCAGGAAGGGACAGGGGGAGCGCTATTTAAAGGCGCCCACTTCCTGCCTTTTTTTGTTGGCGACATTTTTGCACCACACTTTCTGAGAGAGAGAGAGAGACTTCTGGAGAGATTCAACGCTGTGTGAAGGAGTTTTGGTTACTGAGCTGCACTTTGCAGGTTCATTTTGATTTCTCCTTCCTTGCATTGATTTAGAAGAGACCATGGGGGCTGCACTCTGAGCTCTTTCCCTGGGTCTCTCCATTGTTCTTTCCAGCAGAATTGATGTACAGGTCTCTCCAGGCCGAGATTCAAGGCTGCAGTGAGCAGGGTGTGGGTGGAGAGCAAGATTGACCCGCCCCTTTAAGAACTGGCCGGCACCAGTGTGTCTGTGTTTCATTGCTGACTGACATCACCTGAGCTTCGCCAGCGCTCTGAGTTGGCGCCTCGCTCCTCAGCGTTAGCGCCTTAAGAGAGGTGTGTAGCGCCTGATTTAGCGCTTCAATCACCTCCAGGGGCGATAGAAGCCAAGTTTGCAGTCGGAGGCGATAATTAACACCTGGCTACATTACACTCGGTCCCTTCATCCAAGTCATTAATATAGATTGTAAATAGTTGAGGCCCCAGCACTGATCCCTGTGGCACCCCACTAGTTACCGTTTGCCAACCGGAAAATGACCCATTTATCCCGACTCTCTGTTTTCTGTTAGTTAGCCAATCCTCTATCCATGCTAATATATTACCCTCAACCCCATGAGCTCTTGACATTATTGGAGGGGGCGTCACTGAGGTCGTAGTGATCGGCGAGGCTGAAATCATTGAAGGTGATGGTATGCACATACCTAATCTTCCTTCTCACATCCTCTTCATCCTACAATCTCTTCTCACTTACAAGCTGCTGATGATGTAATCATGCACATCTTGATTTCCCCCCTCTCCCCTCACCACAATCCGACCCTTGTGCCTTTCTCCTTTCAGATACCCAAGAACTCCAAGCTTCCCAGTCAGTGCAGTAAGTCAAGAGGAGAGTGATGGAGAAGAAGAGACACCATCACTCAATCTCACACTCGCAGGCACCAGCTCAGAAACTGGCACTACGCACACTTTAGAGGGTAGTATAGAGGCGGGATCTGCATGTGGTGAGTCACCAGGCATGGGTGGCCTGCAGCCAGGGCAGGGGGAAAGGGTAGCGCAGGTGCTAGCTCCTGAGGGCAAGGTCGCACACGAGTTCTGCTGCAGAGAATTCAGATGAGGACTTTGATGGGTGGCCTTCAGAAGAAGGGTGATGGACATGCACACAGAAATGCTTGGTGCAATGGCAGGCCTGCCAGAGAACATGTTGTCACTGTCAAGGAGCATTGAGAAGTCCGGCTCCAACCTTGCACGGGGCTTTGTGCAGATCTTGAAGCCCATGATTGCCAGGATGGAAGTGATGGGCAACTCCATTAGAGCACTTGTGGACCCAACCATGATGCAGGGTCTGATGGGCGATGCCGCAGTTTCCACAAACCTGCTGTCCTCTCTAAGGATGACAGCATTCATACTTCCACCACTACTACTCCGCCATTGCCCTTGCTGTTGCCTGTCAACCAGCCAGCCCAGATTGCTGCCGCCCATGGCAAGCTGGTGCAGTCTACAGCTGGGCCTTCTAGGTCCAGAGCTGTTTGAGGTCTTCCTGCAAGGCCATCTGCAGTCTTCCCCATTGAAAGTCAGCAGCCTTCCACCAGCCATGCTGTAGGCACTGGGGTAGCATTTCATAGGAGCACTAAGACTGGCAAAGGCACACAGAAGACAGGCACTAAGGAAATGTACAAGTGCGATTAGTTGACTTTGTTGTGTAGTATTGGATTGAATGATTTATAAATGTGGTTTGGAATGTTTGTTTTGTGGTGGCTTTCATTTCAGCATTGTGGCCAAGAGGACGCTGTGTTGTTCTGTGACAGAGGGATGGTAAGGTGGGGAAGTGTTGAGCAACGGAGATCTGGGATTTCTTTCAGGGGAACTGGAGTCTGATGATGCGCTCACTGACAGCCCATCTGGAACATGGATGTGCAGGCTGGCTCTTCCCTTCTTCCTCCTCTAACTCTTCCTGCTCCTCCTCCTCCCCCTCCTCAGGTAGTTGCAGAACCCATGGTGGCAAGTGCTGAGCCCTCATGATGGCTAAGTTGTGGAGGATGCAGCAGACCACCACGAATTGGGACACCCACTCCGGTGAGTACTGGAGAGCTCCTCCCGAGTGGTCAAGGCAGTGGAATTGTTGCTTCAGCTCGATGAAGTGCCTCGTGGCAGCATTCCTCTCATTATATGATTGCTGGCCACGAATGGTGGGATTGAAGAGGGAAGTCATCAGCCATGTGTAGAGCAGATAACCCTTGTCACCTAGCAGCCACTCTTGGGTTTGACGTGATGGCTGGAGGATTACTGACACAGTGGACTGGCGGAGGATGAAGTAATCATGACTGCTGCCAGGATACTGGTCATTGACCATCAGGATGTGCTGGGCATGGTCATGCACCAACAGCATATTAAGTGAATGGTATCATTTGTGGTTACGGAACATCTCACCATTGAGAGACGGCACCCACAAAGCCACGTATGTGCAGTCAATGGCACCCCACACTATGGGGAAGCCTGATGTCCTGGCAAAGCCACGTGCACATTCCTCCTGCTCCTCTCTGTTTATAGAGATGACAATGAAGTCCCCTCCCTGCCCGGATGCAACGATGGATGGCAAACTGCGAGATGTTTGCTATGTCACCTGTTTAAGCCTGGATGGATCCGTTGGCAAAAATATTCAGGGCCACGGTAACCTTGAGGGCCACTGGTAGAGCTGTTATCGCCCTGCTCTGAGGCTTCTGGTCTGGTAGAAGGAGGTGGCAGAGTTCTGTGACCACCTCCTTGGTGAAGCGGAGTCGCCATCACACTGCTCCTGGCTTAGGCGCAGGTAGAAGAAGTGCTCCCTGAAGACCCTAGGTGGGTAAGGCCTCCTGCTGTGAGCAGCTTGTCTTCTTTGCAGCCTCTGCTCCATCTCCCTGTCATGCTGCAGCACAAGGGGGAGTGCAAGTAAAGCCCCCATGACTTGAAGCAAATGGTGTACTCAGAGGCCTTTCAATAGCAGCCAACACCTTCTCGGCATCCAGCAACACTTCCTGCACACTTTAAAAACGTTGAAATCTCTTCCAGCAACCCAGTACACTTATAAACTCTGCAAGAACCAGGACAAAGTCAATAATCAACTTACCTGCAAGTTGGATGTATCCCTTTAAGTAGCGCTAGTCGGGGGGGTCCCTCGTGCAGAACATTCAGCTGTGCATGTTTAGGAGAGGCATTGAATGGAGCAGCAATGTTTAAAATGGCAGGTCATGCGTCAAATCAGCGTTACACGTTGACTGACATCACAATCTGCCTACTATGCATACTGCCAGCGCACGCACAGACCGCCCGTGCTATTGCCCTCACCAAGATGGCAAACAGTGCAGGCCACACCAGAAGTGAGCAGAAACAAGGCGGATGCCATTTGTTTTTTAAAAACAGCCGAACCTACCAGTGCTAAGGAAGCAAATTTCAGGGCCTATAACCTTATCCAATGAGATTTAAGATTTGAGAAAGAAACAGAGGTACGACGGAGAAGGAGGGTGAATTAGAGTCAAATTAGATACAGAAAGAGAAATAAAGAGAGGGAAAAAAAGAGACACAAAGGAAAAGTAATAATTTTTTAATTAATTTTTAATTTAAAAGTAAAGAAAGTCTCTAATAATAATTTACTACCTGCAGGAATGAGACTCCACATTTTAAATTGTTACCTTTCTGTGTTGGAGCGGTTGATTGACATTGCAGGAACATAAATCTCATCATTAAAAGGGTCGTTACACTGTTAAGTACGAGTCCTAACTTTCTACAATGAGGTTAGTTGGTAATTAATGCACAAATTTAGCAATTTCTTGAAACTCATGGAGGAGGGTGAGATGCCGTTTTTGCAGGGCTAACAGCAGAGCGGTGCAAATTGTGGTGAATTGCCATTCACGGTGTACCTCTTCCTCGCCACAAGTTGCTGGACGATTCACACATTAATAACGCAAGCGCCATGAAACTGGCCATTCTTTTGGCAGCAAATTCTGGGCCATTGTGTTTTGGGGAGATTTTACTCAATAAGGGTTTTGTGCCATAGATGGAGTCCAGAAGCATCTGTTGACTTCACATGCCAAGATACAAGCATTTACACATAAATCCCTCTGTCCATCAATAGTAACAAATTCCATTCAACTGGTTTCTAATGCTCAGATATTTATATGAGTATATATCAACCATCAGGCTCAATACGGTTTCAATACATTCTGCCAGAATGTTTGAGAGAGACAGCAAACTGGGGAGGCAATAAATACTCGGATATTGTGCATATGAAATGAAATCAGAGTGGGACTACATAATTCACAAATTTGTGCAGAACACAAATATAAAAAGTTGCATTGGGAAAATTCTTGACAATTTAATAACTTTGCACATTATTTACACTGAATTATTTAAGATACATTTAGGTGGCATTATTCTGGTTTGGAAATTCCAACATAGATTTAACTTGGTCATAAACATTTATGCTAATGGTCCGAAACCAAAATGTAGCCAATTACTGGGCAACGAGTCCAAATGACTAAAGAAATGCTGCAAGTTTCTCATAGTTATGTGGTGCACTCAACTGAATTGATAAAACATGCTCAAACAAGACCTCAAACTACGCCTGCAGGACAAAATCAACGGGGCCAAAATGCAATGTCGGCAGGAGCGTACAATAGGCAGTGGCCGATCAGTCGTCCATTATACACCTTGCCTGATCTTCCTTTCCATTGACTACATTGAAATTAGTTTTATTTGGTATGTATCAGAATGCATCAGTTAAAATGAGTGTGCATGTCATATTGACATATGTGGAGGTAGTGTATACTGACACAGCAGCAGCAGCAGAGGCAGTGCGGACTTGGGAGGAGTGGTGAGGCGGCGGCGGTGATATAAAGAGAGCCCGAGGCGCAGGTAGGCCCCACAGCAGCAGCAGCGGCGGCAGCAGTGCGGACCTGGGAGGAGCGGCGAGGTGGCAATGGCGATACCAACTCAGCACTGGCAGAATTTTCAAAGAGTGACGTCAGAAGCCAGAAGTGACATCGGCACAAGGGGAGGGAGCTGATTGAGGCCAGTGTTGGGAGCAGAGAGAGCAGCAGTACAAGGCTTACCAATCTCACAGACCGGCGGCGGCGTTCCGGAGCCACGTCACGATTCAAAAAGTGATGCGGGCAAGAGGAAGCAGCAGATTGGGTGAGTACGGCCAGGTGAGTATTTATTACTACTCTATAGTTTGACAGTTAAGATTAATAGTTTCTAACATTTAGAAGGTCTTAATTTTTGTGGTTATAGTTTCTAAGGTCCCTATTGTGTATTGGGGAGTGCTAGTAACCAAGGGCCCTTGAGTATATCATTTAATTGTAGTGTAATTAGTGGTATTGATTTGATTTAAATTAATTTAAATTAATTAAAGGGTGAGTCATGGCAGGACAGCTCGGCCCCGTGGCATGCTCCTCCTGCGCTATGTGGGAAATCAGGGATACTTCCTGTGTCCCTGATGACCATGTGTGCGGGAAGTATATCCAGCTGCAGCTACTGACAGACCGCATTGCGGTGCTGGAGCTGCGAATGGATACATACTGGAGCATTCGTGATGCTGAGTACATCGTTGAGAGCAGGTTTAGGGAGTTGGTCACATCGCAGGTAAAGGCTGCACAGGCAGGAAGGGAATGGATGACCACCAGGCAGAATAGTAGGTACAGGCAGATAGTGCAGGGGTCCCCTGTGGCCATCCCCCTCTCAAACAGATATACCACTTTGGATATTGTTGAGGGAGATGGCTTATCGGGGGAAGAAGGCAGCAGCCAAGTTCCTGGCACCATGGGTGCTTCTGCTGCACAGGATGGGAGGAAAAAGAAAGGGAGAGCTACAGTGATAGGGGATTCTATTGTAAGGGGAATAGATAGGCATTTCTGCGGCCGCAAATGAGACTCCAGGATGGTATGTTGCCTCCCTGGTGCAAGGGTCAAGGATGTCTCGGAGCGGCTGCAGGGCATTCTGGAGGGGGAGGGTGAATAGCCAGTTGTCATGGTACATATAGGTACTGTAGTGTATGTACCTTTAAGAGGAACTATGTTTTTGAAGCCCCTGTATACGGTAGTACCAGTAGTGACCACTCGGGTATATAAGCCTGTGTAGCGTCTTGTGTAGTTTAGTTCACCTCCAGACTTTGTTCAGTAAACACTTGTTAAATCAACTCCTGCATTCCGTGTCTCCATTAACACACAGATCTAACAGTGGCGACGAGTTAGAAACAAACTTACCTGCAATTCGGCAGCACCTCAAGGGGATCGATTCCTCAGACGAAGGTCGAAGCCAGAAGCAAGAAAAAAAACTGTGGTTTTGCCAGCTAAACGGGCTGGTGGCAGGTAGTGCACTGATCCTTCCTGGGCTGCGGCGGGCAGAGCTCGATCGGGTGGCTCTGCAACGGGGCCGGGCAGCGAGTCGGAAAGCAGAAGCAAAGAGAGACAGAGGGTGGAGCACTCAGGGGGCGGCCGGTGCTGCAAAGCAGGTCAGCATTCGGACCGAGCAGAGGGAGGGGAAAGTCCCAGAGGGTCCGCTCCACGACGGGAACAGTTCTCCAAGTAACGGAGAAACTATTTAAGAGATATATAATAATTTTTTTTTAAAATAATAGAAATACCGCAAAAAGCTGCAGGTCGCAACGGGAACCGCGGAGAACAGCGTTGGCAGCAGCGGCAGCGGCGGGAAAGTGCGGGAGGCGCCATCTTGACTCGGCGGGGAAGAAGGAAAAGCACGGGAGGCATCATTTTGATCCATCGGGGACGGAGGAAGAGCACGGGAAGCGCCATTTTGGATTTTCAAGATGCCGAAGACTGGCAATATTACTGCTTTCGATAGTGATATAGAAGATTGGACCACATATGTGGAAAGAGTGGAGGTATATTGCAAGGCGAATGAAGTAGCGGATGATAAAAAGGCATCGGTACTTCTAAATCTGAAGGGCGCAAGGACATACGGGCTGTTATGAAACTTGATCACTGCAGCCAAACCGATGGACAAGAATTTTAAGGAGATTGTTGATACCTTACAGGAGCACTTAAACCCAACACCGCTGCTGATAGCGGAATGATTCAAATTCTTCAGGAGGAATCAGAACAAGAATGAACGTAACGCTGATTACCTCACCGAATTACGAAAGCTGTCAAAGCACTGCCAATTCGGGGCAGGACTGGCAGATTCTCTACGAGACAAATTCGTCTGCGGTCTGCTAAGTGAAGGAACACAGAAAAGACTACATTCTGAGTAAGATTTGACACTGGACAAGGCTTTCAGTGTGGCTGTATCATACGAAGCAGCAGCAAGAGGAGCTGCAGAGATACAGCAAAAGCCACAGGACTTCGGCACCCATGAAATGACACGGGGTTTCGAGAGATGTTATCGCTGCGGCAGATCCACCCATGACCAGAAGGACTGCTGGTTCAAGGACAAAGCATGCAGGCAATGCGGAAAGATGGGACACATTGCACGTGTATGCAGATCTGGAAAAAAATCCGCTGACCTTAAGAAGGTCAATAAGGAAAAGTACAGAAAGGTACAAATGATGACGGACAGTAGCTCCGAAGACCAGAAGAGCGATAGAGACTCCAGAAACAAGAGACTAAGCTGTCTCAAATTACATAATGTAATTGCCAAAGAAGATTACCACACCATTTGGGTTACCCTCACGATAGCGGGGTCCCCAGTCAAAATGGAGCTAGATACAGGATCAGCTCTGACCGCCATGAGTCGATGGGATTATGAGCAGCTATTTCCGCATATACCTTTGAAAGACACATCCATTATCTTGAAGACATATACGGGGCAGAAGGTATCCCCCAGAGGGAAAATAAGGGTGCCTGTTGTATACAACGGCAACGAAATACAGAAGTTGTATTTATACGTTCTGCAAGATGGTGGTCCACCGTTGTTGGGACGTGAATGGATCAGGAAGATACGTTTAGACTGGCACTCCATTCAGGCACTGACGGTGACCAGTAAGAAAAAAAATGATGATGACGTCATACCTGGACGATTAAAAGAAATCTTGGCTAACGCCAAAGAAGTGTTTCAACAGGAACTAGGAACCCTGAAAGGTGCCACCGCCTCAATAAAAGTGGAAGATGCGGCAATTCCCAAGTTTTTCAAGGCAAGGCCGGTGCCATACGCAATTTGTCCAGCCGTCGAGGCAGAGCTGGTGAATTTGGAAAAAGCAGGCGTGTTATCCAAGGTAGATTGGAGTGAGTGGGCAACACCCATCGTCCCGGTCATGAAGAAAACGTTGAATAATGATAAATCTGAAGAACAGAGAAAAATTCGCATCTGTGGGGACTTCAAGGTGACTGTAAACCCGGTTCTTCACACGGTACACTATCCTCTTCCGAGGATAGAAGATATCTTCGCCTCACTATCCGGAGGGAAACGTTTCACCAAAATTGACTTAGCACAGGCATATCTACAGATGGGGGTTGAGGAGGCCTCTAAAAAGTATCTCACGATAAACACACACAAAGGCCTGTACCAGTACAATCGACTGGTTTTCGGAGTGGCATCAGCTCTGGCTATCTGGCAAAGAGCTATGGAGCAAGTCCTGCAAGGGATTCCGGGGATTCAATGCTACCTAGACGACATCCTTGTAACAGGAGAAAACCACAATGAGCACCTTGCCAACTTGGAGCAGGTGCTCACGAGGCTGAGAGAACGGGGCCTACGAGCAAATCGCCCTAAGTGTGAATTTTTCCAGAAGCAAATATCATATTGTGGCCATGTCATTAACGAAGAAGGGTTGCATAAGTCACCTGAAAAAATTGAAGCGGTCGTAAAAGCCCCAGCGCCTGAAAATGTCTCACAATTAAGGTCATTCCTGGGATTAATAAATTACTATCATAAATTTTTACCGAACTTGTCAACGGTTCTGCACCCTCTTAACGCACTGCTACAAACGGGAGTAGTTTGGAAATGGAGCGAAGACTGTAAATGTGCCTTCCATAAATGCAAAGGCTTGATCACGTCCAGGGAAGTGTTGGCTCATTACAACCCATCACTGCCAATCAGACTGGCGTGCGATGCATCCCCTTACGGCGTGGGAGCGGTATTATCGCATAGATTCCCTGATGGCTCGGCGCGGCCGATAGCTTTTGCGTCACGCTCATTGAACTCAGCTGAGCTTAACTATGCCCAGATCGACAGGGAGGCACTCAGCATGGTGTGGGGGGTGAAGAAATTCAACCATTACCTACACGGACAAAAATTTACCTTGTTGACTGACCATCAACCCCTCGTCTCCATATTCAACCCTAAAAAGGGCGTTCCCATTATGATAGCGCAAAGGCTACAGAGGTGGTCCCTTTTCCTAGGGGCACACCAATATGACATAGAATACAAAGGAACAAAACAGCATGGGAATGCTGACGGGTTATCGTGCCTACCATGTCCAATGGTAGAAGAGGCGCCTACAGTGGACCCAGTGGAGATGTTCCACTCGACCATAGTGGAATGTCTACCGGTGACAAATTCTACCATTGAAAAGGAAACGAGAAGTGACCCGACTCTCTCACGAGTCTACGATTTAACGGTGAAGGGATGGCCAGCACATGGCGAACCACTGTTGCCAGCATTCTCGCAAAGAAGAGAACAGCTGTCAGTGTGCCGAGGAACCTTGATGTGTGGATCCAGAGTGGTGATTCCACCCAAACTCAAGGATAAAGTGTTAAAGGAGCTTCACGAGGGGCATCTGGGAGGAGTGAAAATGAAGAACTTAGCCAGAGCGTTTGTGTGGTGGCCAGGTATCGATGGAGACATCGAAGAAATGACCAAGAGCTGTCTAGGATGCCAGAAGGTCCAAAACGCCCCACCACAAGCCCCTCTACATCCATGGGAGTGGCCCTCATCTCCAAGGCAAAGGGTACATATCGACTTTGCTGGTCCATTTATGGACTCAATGTTCTTAATCGCGGTGGATGCACACTCCAAGTGGCCGGAGGTAATAAAGATGTCCTCCACCACCACGGAAAAAACCATCACAGTATTAAGGACCATATTCGCCAGGAATTGGCTGCCTGAACAGATCTGTTCTGATAATGGACCGCAATTTGTATCCGAAGAATTCAGGAAGTTCTTAAAAAACAATGGGGTTAAGCACTACACGTCCGCCCCATACCATCCCGCCACCAATGGATTAGCTGAAAGGTTTGTCCAGACCTTCAAGAAGGCCATAAAGGCCATGGGTAATGAAGACATAAATCTACAACATAAGGTAGATAACTTCTTGTTTGCGTACAGGAATGCAACACGTGGTTACAAACCAAACCCCCACCATGATGTTTTTCAATAGAAGACTAAGATGCCGGCTGGATTTGGTCAAGCCAAACGTCAGAAGGGACGTAGAGAACCGGCAATTTCAAAGCATGAATGAAAGGCCAACTAGAACCTTCCAGATAGGTCAACCAGTTTTGGCCCGGGACTACCGTACCGAGAAATGGCAGCCTGGAACTATTTGCACACGACTAGGACCGCTGATGTATACCGTGGACATTGGAGAAAGCATAATAAGGTGCCATGCTGACCAGATCATAGAGTCATCCGAAAAAGGACAACCTACACCACAACTCTATACGCCTAGTGATGAAGCAGAGATACCCACAGTATCTACCTCCGATCCGGTGATACTGGAACCCGATGAACCCGACACTGGCATTGAAGCTGAATTGACCTTGCCAAAAGAACTTACTACACCACCGAAACCTACTACACCACCGAGGCGTTATCCGGACCGAGTCAGGAAGCCTCCAGAGAGACTGAATTTGTAATTGATTAACTTCAGCAAATGTGTAGATTATTGTTCTTGTAAAAATGTTATTTAATGATTACTTAAAATGTTATGTACTATTTATCTAAAAGGGGAGGAATTGTAGTGTATGTACCTTTAAGAGGAACTATGTTTTTGAAGCCCCTGTATACTGTAGTACCAGTAGTGACCACTCGGGTATATAAGCCTGTGTAGCGACTTGTGTAGTTTCGTTCACCTCCAGACTTTGTTCAGTAAACACTTGTTAAGTCAACTCCTGCATTCCGTGTTTCCATTAACACACGGATCTAACAGGTACCAACAATATAGGTAAAAACTGGGATGAGGTCCTAAAAGCTGAATATAGGGAGTTAGGAGGTAAGTTAAAAAACAAGACCTCAAAGTAATAATCTCAGGATTGCTACCAGTGTCACGTGCTAGTCAGAGTAGAAATAGAAGGATAATTCAGATGAATACGTGGCTAGAGGAATGGTGCAAGGGGGAGGCATTCAAATTGCTGGGACATTGGAACCGGTTCTGGGGGAGGTGGGACCAGTACAAACTGGACGGTTTGCACCTGGGCAGGACCGGGACCATTGTCCTATGGGGAGTGTTTGCTAGTGCTATTGGGGAGGGTTTAAACTAAAATGGCAGGGATTTAGAAACCTGTGCAGGGAGACAGAGGAATGGGAAGCAAGGATAGAAGCAAAAGACAGGAAAGAGAAAAGCAAAAGTAGCAGTCAGAAAAATCAAGGGTTTAAATCGAACATGGCCACAGTAAATAATAATTCTAAAAGGTCTAAGAGTGTTAAAAAAACAACCTGAAGGCTTTGTGTTGTAGGGGGTTTTGTGTGGCGTGTGCCCAGCCAGCTCTGCCCCTGACTGTCTCTGAGCGGTTCGAATCGCTCCCACACCCCTGGGTTCTGGACACCGGACTTAGGTACAGGCGGCGATACAGAAAAACGAGTAGACAATTGGTTCGGTGCAAGAAAACCGTAATTTTTATTAAAGGCAAAACAAGATCACAACATTGAGAATTACTAAGATGATTACAGGCATATAAAAATAATACACTTATAAGGGAATGGGGAACACACGGCACATCGAGGGAAACAAGTGCATTAAAATTCCCCTTATCCTTATCCCACCCCCTATACCTCACTAGATTAAGCTATGAGTGGCCAGGGACTTATGCTCACCAATTTGAAACCTGTTGACTTTTGACGGTTGCGAGTTTTGGGGTCCGCTCTTGCTGTCCTTTGGGGTATCTCGTCGCCACGTGGTCACAGGGCGTGGCGGTGGAGTTGTTTATGCGAATCACCCTCCTTTTCCTCAGCTAATGTCGTCGTCGAGTCGCACCTTCGTCTTCTTCCTCGGGCGGTTTTAGTCGCTGACGAGTTTTTAAAAACGGTTGGGGCTTGGTTGGTGGTTTATATTTTTAAACTGATTTTACTACCTATGCTTCGAACACCAGTTTATTCGTCATGGAAGCTGCTGTCCATACTTTAAACGCCAGTTTATTCGTCAAATGCTAGCTTATAACTAGGCGTTTGGCCCCCAACGCGTCTTTTCGCTGCCCTTATCGGTTTACCGTATTCTTCGTCTCGTCTCGTCTCATCTGCCCGTTTGTGGCCTGTGTGTCCTGTGTGTTTTCGAAATCAGGCCTCGTTCTCCTCCCGCGTTCAGCCCTCGGTGTAGTAATGGGCGTCCTTGGTGTTGAGCGGCGCGGTGAGCGAGAAGAGAGCCCGCCACGAGACCAGGGCACGAGAATGAGAGGCAGGAGGCCAAAGGCCAAGCAATAAGAGGCAAGAGCAAGAGAGCGATCACGACCGATGGGCCTACAATTATACCCGGTTCTTCATTCTTTATCTGCGCGCCAAATCAGGTCAGTTCTTTGCCTAACTTTTGGCGGGCTCGTTTAAAATGATTACAGCCATTTACTTTAACGACATCTGGCGTGGTTGTCTCCGTGTTTAATGGCATCGATGTCCTGGCTGTTTGTCATTTATTAAATTTAATTGTCCTCATCCTGGCTTGATAGCTACTGTGAGCTGTTACCGATTAAATGTGCAGAAACCTAATGGCCTCGATTTAGGCCCATTCTAACCTGATCTGTTCCAAGGTGAATGAATGCATATTCTGTGTTTGCTTAGCTGTCTGGCTCTGTAAGATTTGCAAAATTTCTGCATTTCCCCGAAGGCTGTTATTAATAAACGGGACCCTGTGTGGACATTTTAAATCAAAAAGGGTACCCAAGATGGCGTCCATGCCTCATGGCAGAAAGCCTGTGGGATTTTAAAATGGACTCTGCAACGCAGGCAGCTTGTGGATCGAAACCCAAGCTGCAGTTTTCTGTGAAGAGAGCCTTTGTGTTTTGAAACCAGACAGAACTCTGAATTATGCATTAGACCGAATTGGAGACAAATCTAAATTCAGTTTAGGCCTATAGTTAAGGCCATCAAGCAGTCTACATATATAATCGGAAACAGATTAAGAGAGCCATCGAGGCTGGACAGGCCCATCAAGGAATATTCATGACAATACAAGTCAATTATTGGGCCGGTAGATACGATTACCGGCCATCTAAAAACAGTTAGTATGGATTGCTACCATTATTTAAAATAGCCCACCAAGATTAAGGCAAAGAACTAACCTGATTTGGCGCGCAGATAATGTTTTTCGAAAGGAGTATAATTGAAGGCCCCCGGGTAGCAATCGCTCTCTTCTCTTCTCTCTCTGCTCTTCGGCCCCTCGCCCTCGTGGCTGTCGCTCTTTCCCCATCCCGCGCTTACCCCCTGGCCTCTGCCCATGCCTTTTCCCACTCCATCCGAAAATCGCCCCGGCACTGCATCGGGCGGACACAGACAATTCAGGCCAGGCGAGGCGGGACGCGACGAGGGGAGGAGGGAAGACCACCTGAGGAAGACCAACTGAAGAAGACCAACTGAGGAGACAGACTGAGGGGAGGCTTTGAATTATCGGGCCTTCAGCCTCAGCCGACCTGTGAATATCTGCACACCAACTCAATCTGTCAGCTGACGACAAAGAATCATCCCTGCAAGGTAAAGTACCCAAACAGAGACTTTAACTTTGGGGTGCTCAAACCTGGACAATGCCCTTGCGGCGCCCGGAGACCATGTGATGACGGCAGGCTCCAGAGAGCACAAAAAGCGAACCCCGAACCCCGCCGCTGTTTTGAGTCCAACAAACCCTTTTGATTGGTAAGCATGAAGTTCTGACCCCTCATAGCTTAACCTAGTTAGGTATAGGGGGTGGGATAAGGAAAAGGGGATTGTTAAGATAGTTGTTTTCCCTTGATGTGCCATGTGTTCCCCATTCCCTGTATAAGTATTGCTATTCTTTTGTATTTTTGCCTGTAGAAGTGTACACTAGTAAGTTTCCATAAGGTTGTATCAAATTTTCCTCTTTAATAAAATCTTGGTTTTTGTTTACATCCAACCACCTGTCTACTCGAGTCTTCCCTGTACCGCTGCCTTGTACCTAAGTCCGGTGTCTAGAACCCAGGGGCGTGGGAGCGATTTGAACTGCTCATAAACAGTCAGAGGCATAACGGACTGGGCGCACGCGCCACCACCACAGGGCACCCCCTACAGAAATGGCGACCGCGGCAGGACACCGGCAACAAGGTTGCGATGCAGTAGACAGTGGTTTGGATGAGTGAACCATGATGGAGGAAAGGATTTCTGATTATGTGTTTAGCAAGGTGAATACCACTAAGAAGTGGATCACCACTCTGTTAAGGGCTGGGCGCCCGATAGGTGCAGCATCTAAGTGGACAGAGGGAAAGGAACACAAGAAGTCCTTAGAGAAGGCAGTTTGGCTGATGTGCTTTAAAAAGCAGGTCCAGCTCTTGGATGGGCTCGTTGCAGCACAGGCAGTCGAGTTAAGGGAGTCAGCCCTGGAGATCGAAGATGTGTGGGTTAGGTTGATTGGCTATGATAAATTGACCCTTAGTGGTAGGGAGATTAAATACGTGGGGTTACGGGGATAGGGTGGGATATGTGTTGGTGTAGGGGTTACGGGGATCGGGTGGGATATGTGTCGGTGCAGGCTCGATGGGCCGAAATGGCCTCTATCTGCACTGTGGGGTTTCTGTGATTCTGTGATAAGGCTCTTGCGGGGGAAAAGTTATTAGTAGCTTTGCAGGCTTTGAATCAGGAAAGAGTACATTTAGTGGGAGAACACAAGGCCCTGTTGGAATACTTATGGTGCCAAGTCACCGAGGCCAAGGGAAACGAGTTCAGGTTGTGGGAGAAAAATGCCCACTTGGCAAGGCAGATCAGGGAACAGGAAGAGAAAGTACAGGAAGTAAAAGCCGCTTACAAGCTAGCAAGTGAACAGGGGTTTGAGGAGGCAGACCATGGCCCCTGTAGAGAGAGGCTAGAAAATCTGAGCCAGGCCCTCCAGAAGGCAAAAGGCATGGTATGCCTCATAAGCCCAAAGGCAGGCCAGGCAGATTTTATGGGGAATGAGGGGAGGACAGTTCCAACGTCACCGGTGGTGCCCAGGGGCGATCCGGTTGAGAGAGAGGAGACCTCATGGCCACCACCCGTAGCGCCAAGTTTCAGCGAGGTTTGGCATCAAGGGGGGGTGGAACCCGAAGTGGAGCCAGAGGTGGAGGCGGAGGTAGAGCAACCCCCGCCCGAGATGCCGGAGCCAGGACCAATGTGCCCAGCACGGCATCGGAGGTTCGGCCCACCCGCTAATGGCGACATTGAGGGACCCCTCCAAAACCAGTTCGTATTGCCATTTAACACCCAACAGCTCAGGGTTATGGTCAACCATATCCCGAAGCTTTCCGCAAAGGGAGACCCCTTGATCCACTTCAGGGAAATAGAGCAGACCGCCAGCGTCAACGACTGTGATGATGCTGAGAAGGCCAAAATGCTGCTATTCTCCCTAGAGAGTAATCTCCTCCAATCCCTCTCTGACGAGTGTAAAAGGGGGCAGAGCGGGTATGAGGAGCTTAGAGATGGAGTTCTAGAGGCCAAGGGGATGGATGAGGGAAGTCCCTTCTCCCGCATGGAGAAGACGATCCAGCTTTCTGGGGAAACCTCGCAGGCTTTTGCGGACCGGCTGTGG
Source organism: Somniosus microcephalus (assembly GCF_052327205.1). Taxonomy (NCBI): domain Eukaryota; kingdom Metazoa; phylum Chordata; class Chondrichthyes; order Squaliformes; family Somniosidae; genus Somniosus; species Somniosus microcephalus. Next base: position 79,854,470 of record NC_140995.1, on the reverse strand, counting down.
CCGGTGTACTGGAAGGCTTGCCCGGGGACGCTGGGCCGGGCATTCCTGAACGGGGATTCCCTCACGCATTAGCTCCGTTGCCTGGTGGCGAACAGCTAGCCACAGGTCCGGGCCAAGGCAGAAACCTGGTTTGACCCCAAAGATCACCAGACCACAGAACTCACGGTAATTAGGCAGCTCACTCTGGCTTACAAAAACGGTAGGAGAGCTGATGCTCACCCACCCAGGGGAAAGGTGCATGAGGTAAAACCCGGAACGGGTAGGAAAGAGTGGCACCAGGAAGGGAGTAACCCCCCCAACACAAAGACCAATTGTTACGGGTGTGGTAAGGATGGTCACTGGCGGAAGGAGTGCAAAAACCCTTGGAAGGGTAACAAGGGAAAGCAGCCCACCGCCCCAGTCCAAAATGCAGGGGTAGGGACCCCTTCCGCAGAGATCGAGTCACTTTTGGATGCCATGAGGTCCTTACTGACTGGCCAGGGGAGAGTAGCAGCCGCCACCGGTGCTCTCACCCCACCAGCCCCATCCAACCCACAACCGTGACTAGTGCCAGCACAGCCTGTTTATCTGTGTTTGCTCCGATATGATGAGTGGAAAAGACCCCTTTCGGAAATGGAGGTGGAGAAGGTGACAAGGACTTATCTGTTAGACACGGGAGCATCATGCACCGTGGACTACTCAGCTAACCCCATCACCTCACTTCTCTCCAGCAGGGTCCCATACAGTCTATCGGGGTTCATGGGTAGAGAACAGGCCGTTTCGTTTTCCATCCCGCTCGCCATTCGGATAGGTCCGCTCCGCTCCAAGTGGATGTGTGTCCTGATGAAATGGGACGTGGAGGGTGGAAGAGGGGTCCTGGGAGCCGACTTTATCACAGGCCACGGGATCCTAGTGGATTTGAGGAATCACTGCCTTTGGGGGGCAGGTAGAGTAAAGAACGGCAAGATCATAGTCATCCCGGGAAAGGAAGGGAAAGGGACCCTCTGCACCATGAAGCCCAAAGAGGATTATAACCTCGGGCTCATGGTCAGCAACACCCCACCAGATTTCCAGGCATTTGTGCAGGCCCACCTGGCCACATTTGCCACTCACAAACACGACTGCGGGAGGGTCACAGGGTTTGAGGTCAGCGTAGATGGGGATACCATGGCCCGACCACAGAAACAGTATAACTTCCCCAGGGAAGCAGAGCCGGACATGGAAGCAGCCATGTCCTCGTTAGTGCAGCAGGGAGTTCTGAGACCGATAGTGACCCACGTGTATTCTCCGTTATGGCCGGTCAGAAAGCCGGACAATTCCTGGAGGGCCACGGTGGACTATCGGATGCTCAATAATAACATCCCCGCCTGCGCACCCACAGTAGCAGCAGCTGCCGACCTCATCAGGAGTATTCCAGCATCCGCGACCACTTTCACGGTGCTGGATATTTCAAATGGGTTTTGGTCCATCCCTGTAAAGTTTGCCTTTACGTTTAAAGGGCAACAGTACACGTGGAACTGTTTGCCACAGGGCTTCCACAACAACCCCAGCATTTTACATCAGTGCATGGCCGACAGTTTGAAGGATTTTAGCCAGCCCAGGCAGTTGGTTCAATATGTGGATGACCTGTTCCTGTTCACTGATTCGAAAGAGGAGCATGGCCCACTATTGGCCGAGCTGCTGGAGCTGTTAGGACAGAAGGGTTTCAAGGTAAATCCCAAGAAAGCGCAGATCGGCCAGCAGGAAGTGAAATTCCTCGGTCTGACCATGCACGCTGGAGAAAGGGCCATAGATAAGGCTGGGGAATGAGAGTCCTGGGACCCCTATCGGGCAGGTCCGGTAGCCGCAGTCCGGGACAAGGGAGACACACAGGGGGTAGTTTTGGCCCCGGACCTAAAGCAGGTCCGGGCCCAGGATCCCGTCTGTAAGGCCGTCCCGGTGAGGAAAGAGAAAGGGGAGCCCCTAGAAGGTCCGTTCGGGGCAGAAGACGAACCTTCAGCACAGGTTTTAAAACAGGCTGCTGGTTATATCAACCAGTGTCAGCTGTTTATGCCCGAAAGGTAAAAACAGCCAATTGGAAAAGGGTCTGAGGATAAAGATCCTCAGCCTACAGCAGGAGCGAGTTCACAGACTGCACAGGCAGGCGCTGTGGCTTGCGTGAAGGGAGGGGCCATCCGGCCCATCGATTGGGACACTCACCCACTCTTCTGGGATCCAGACGAGGGGGAGGGACCTGAGGGCGAAAACCCCACCCATAACCCAGGTGTAAAGAGGGAGGGACCTGAGGTCGACAACCCCACCCCGGACCCAGCCATGGGACCTGGGGGCGGAGACTCTCAGCTCGCAGCAGCAGGCTGCAAAAAGTTACCTGCCCCCAGCCCAGGTTTGGGAGAGGTCAACCCTGGGGGAGCAGCGGTTCGGGTAAAAGGCCCTTTGGCCAAGAAAGCCCCACCCGTCCAAGCCCCTAGAAGGTCCCCATGGACGCCCCAGCTGAGAAAGCCATGGTCACCAGCCCTCCAGTTACCAAGGGCCGCCCCTCGAGTCAGGGAGAGGTCCAAGGACACAGACCCTCAGCCAGCAGCCACGGGCTGCGAGGGACCAACAGTCAAGGATGGTGCGGTCACGCTGGGGGTAGCGGCGAGCCGCAGTCCAACCAGGGATTAGCCTGGCTGCCCGGAGACGGGCGGCGGATGTATATAGTTTAGTTTAAGTTAAGTTTAAGTAAAGTGTAATTATTTGGCTTATGTTTGGGTGTTTATAATTTAAGTTAAATAAGGTGATGGGTAGTTTTAAGTTAAGTAATCTGTTTAGAGTGTATCTTTCGGTCGAGGTCGCGGGACCTGACCATGCTTCACCAAGCTAGAAAATCTCTTGGGGACCTGGCTGCGTGTTCGTTTACATCTTTTTGCAGAAAGATTTTTGGAATGGAATGGATCGTGATCCTATTCGCCCTGATCAGGATGAGTGTGGAGAGGAGGGGTGACGTCCAGGACTCCCACATCTACGGGTGCTCGGGAGACAAGGCGCCCCTGGCGATCGATGGGAGCGGTGAACGGGATGCGGAGGAGACCGCCGTTTATTTCCACGAGGGAAGGTGGCCAGGATGGCTGGGGTCCAATTCGTCTCAGTACTCCAGCCAAACCAGATTCACGTACGGGGAAGCCTCCCTCCTGTGCCCCAGGGTACGAGTCGTTACCACGAGGGTCAGCATCACCGTTGGAAAGCGAATATGTTTGACGTGTAAAGGACACATTCCACTGGATGTGGTGGTGGTGGCTCAGGAAGTTGAGCAAGGATATGAGGAACCCCGAAGTCAAGTGGAAACGGTTGGGGAACAACACCCATCGGACGATTACCGGGACTCATGGAGGACTAAGCGTGTGTTGGGACAAGTGGTGGGAACCAGATCAAGGGATTTACATCTGTATGTGGGGGTCAGAGAAGGTCTGCCCCGCAGGCATATCCATTGTTTTCCACCGGCAGTGGCACGACACCGGGGAGGGGATGAAGTGGGATACCAGCCTGAAGGTGTGTGCGGTCCCTTACACCCCGATCCCAGTCAACGCCACTGAGCTTGTGCCCCGCCCACGGCGCAGGCGGCGAGGTTAACCAGGGAAGGTTGCCCCACCACCACCAAGGGACCAGGGAATAGGTTGGTACTAGTCCCCACCGATCAGATGCTGTACCAGGGGCTACACTACGCGGTAGCCTCCGTGATTTTAAATCTCACGGAGGTACATTTACTGGAGTGGCACCCCAAAGAAACAGAGCAGTTATACCAGGCCCTATTAAAGGACATGTTCAAGAAGTTTTACGAGTTCGATTTTGCCCACGTGGACAAGACCGAACTCTACACCACACACCGAGAGTTTTTGGGTAATGCAGGGAGGCAAAGAAGGGGTGTATGGAATGATGTTTTTACTGCGTTTAATACTGGGTCCTCTGTCATCAACAGCTTGGATGACATAGAGCTGTAGACCCAGATAAACGGTTTAAAAACACAGTTAAAAAGGATATTACTGGATGAGAACAAAGTAGTGGGCTCGGAGTTGCATGAGGACCAGGCCATGACGGTCCATTTAAAGGAGATCATAGCCGAGTTGGAAAAGCACACAAAGACGGTAAATGCTCTCATAAGGGAGGACAGAAATGCTTCTGACCAGGCTGCGCAGAATGAGGTGTGCGTGTTATACAGGGCATGGTTACTGGGCAAGGGGCGCAGTAATCTGGAGGATTTAAAACAGGGTTTGGTCCCCTCCTGGATTAGCAACAAGCACCTCATAGCCCTCCACCCTTTTGAGAATGCATTGAGCCCGTGCCAACTCCGGCTAGCCTCCGAAGCCTACCCAGTCCCCGTGGATTGTGGGCGGTCCAACCACACAATCATGGGAGTAGTAGTTAGGATGCCAGTCATGGGTAGGACAGCCCGACCCCCACCGGTATACAGGGTTGAGAACATTGGAGTCATTCAAGGGGGTGCACACATTCGTTTCACAGCGGTCCCGCCTAACGTCATTAAGTGGGAGCACGCTATGACAGGTACTGACCTCTCAGGGTGCCAGAACCGGGGAGCACACATAATCCTGTGTCCCCAGCACTTGAATGCCTTTTCAAAACCGCAGTGTGGGTTCAGAGCTGCTGACGCGAAGCCTATAAATTGTACCATGGAGGCAATGGCACAAGGCCATGTTCCCCCGCAGGTGGCATATATAGGAGGTGGGACATATTGTGTCACCACCGGCGCGTCCCACTACCAACATGGACAGCATAGCTGGTGTCCAGTTAGTGACAGCAGTTTCTGTTTTAAACCCGAGGCAGAAGTTCAAGTGGCCCAGGAGTAAATTGTCCCCATTCCTGAACCCTCCACTGTTCACTTCACTGTGAAGGAGAATTTTACGGATTTGCAGAAGTACGTAGCACACTTTGGCTATGAAATTCCCCCTCTCCCTGAACACCTTACCAAAATACTCAAAGCCGTTATAGTTTTGCAGAAACATTTTTACACACTCGAACATAAAACAGTAGAGATAGGAACTAAGATATTGGATATAGTGACTCCTCCCTGGTGGAACATTTTAAGTAATATAGAGGTCCCTTCGTGGATCAGACTGGCTTCCCACATTCTCGTGGTTTGTCAGTTAGGGATAGTGTTGTATTTAGTTTGTGTCCAGTGTAAGGGAAAGGGTCGGTGGTCAGAATTCCAAAATCAGAGAATTTGGAAGGAACACTATGTAAAGGTGGAAGGAGATACGCCGGTTTAAGTCTTTTCCCTCTATTATAAGTAAAGGATTGTTGGTTCTTTGTGTTTGTTATTTTTTAATAAAGGTTTTTTTCTTTTGTTGTTTCTTTGCGACGCGGTTTTAATAAAGATGTGTGTACCAAGTGGTGCAGGGGTGTTGGACCCCTCCATGCTTGGATGTGTGTGTAAAGTCTGTAATTTTACTCTCTGTATGCTGATGTACAAGACATTTTTGCAGAATAGGAAGTGCATGTGTCGTGGGTATATTAGATAGGTAATTACAGGGGAAGGTTGACTATGGAGGGTCAGAAAATTTTTGCTCACCTTAAAAGTATGATACTTCAAGCAAGTTTTAGTATCACACGGGGGAGTGTAAGATTTGCAAAATTTCTGCATTTCCCCGAAGGCTGTTATTAATAAACAGGACCCTGTGTGGACATTTTAAATCAAAAAGGGTACCCAAGATGGCGTCCGTGCCTCGTGGCAGAAAGCCTGTGGGATTTTAAAATGGACTCTGCAACGCTGACAGCTTGTGGATCGAAACCCAAGCTGCAGTTTTCTGTGAAGGGAGACTTTGTGTTTTGAAACCAGATAGGACTCTGAATTATGCATGAGACCGAATTGGAGATGAATCTAAATATAGTTTAGGCTTATAGTTAAGGCCATCAAGCAGTCTACATATATAATCGGAAACAGATTAAGAGAGCCATCGAGGCTGGACAGGCCCATCAAGGAATATTCATGACAATACAAGTCAATTATTGGGCCGGTAGATACGATTACCGGCCATCTAAAAACAGTTAGTATGGATTGCTACCATTATTTAAAATAGCCCACCAAGATTAAGACAAAGAACTAACCTGATTTGGTGTGCAGATAAGGGTTTTCGAAAGGAGTATAATTGAAGGCCCCCGGGTAGCAATCGCTCTCTTCTCTTCTCTCTCTGCTCTTCGGCCCCTCGCCCACGTGCTGTCGCTCTTTCCCCGTCCCACGCTTACCCCCTGGCCTCTGCTCGTGCCTTTTTCCACTCCATCCAAAATCGCCCCGGCACTGCATCGGGCGGACATGGACAATTCAGGCCAGGCGAGGCGGGACGCGATGAGGGGAGGAGGGAAGACCACCTGAGGAGGACCAACTGAAGAAGACCAACTGAGGAGATGAACTGAGGGGAGGCTTCAAATTATCAGGCCTTCAGCCTCAGCCAACCTGCGAATATCTGCACACCAACTCAAACTGTCGGCTGATGACGAAGAATCATCCCTGCAAGGTAAAGTACCCAAACAGAGACTTTAACTTTGGGGTACTCGAACCTGGACAACACCCTTGCAGCACCCGGAGACCACATGACAACGGCAGGCTCCAGAGAGCACCAAGAGCGAACCCCGAACCCCGCTGTTGTTTTGAGTCCAACAAACCCTTTTGATTGGTGAGCATGAAGTTCTGACCCCTCTTAGCTTAACCTAGTTAGGTATAGGGGGTGGGATAAGGATAAGGGGATGATTAAGATAGTTGTTTTCCCTCGATGTGCCATGTGTTCCCCATTCCCTGTATAAGTATATAGTTATCCTTTTGTATTTTTGCCTGTAGAAGTGTACACTAGTAAGTTTCCATAAGATTGTATCAATTTTTCCTCTTCAATAAAATCTTGGCTTTTGTTTACATCCAACCACCTCTCTACTCGAGTCTTCTCTGTACCGCTACCTTGTACCTAAGTCCAGTGTCTAGAACCCAGGGGCGTGGGAGCGATTTGAACTGCTCATAAACAGTCAGAGGCATAACTGACTGGGTGCACGCGCCACCACCACAGGCCACCCCCTACAGCTCCACAAAGTCTCTTCACAGATTCATGCATTTTAGGTTTTGTTTCAGGTTTTGAAAGTGCCTTCCCTTTTGCAGGGCCTTGCTTTTAAAATCCTGTACTTTTGGTCACGAGGTTGCAGAAGCCATTTTGGGTACCCTTTTTACCAACCTGTCCATACAGGGTCCCTTTATCCATAACTTTTGGGGAATGTGGGAATTTTGAGAACCCTACACTCCCCCCTGTTGATACTAAACTCGCTTTAAGTATCATCCTGGCAAGGTGTACAAAATTCCTGACCCTCCATAGTCAATCTTCCCCTGTAATTACCTATCTATGATCCCACGACACATGCGTTTCCCATTCTGTAAAAATGTAGTGTACATAAGCATACATAAACAGATTACAGACGTTTACACACATTCAAGCATGGAGGGGGTCCAACACCCCTGCACCACTTGGTACACATACATCTTTATCAAAAACACCAAATCGAAAAGTCTTTATTAAAAATAACAAAAAAACACAAAAAAACAACAATCTTTATTCAAAAACACAAACAAAAAAAATTCAAACAGGATTATCTCCCTCCACCTTAACATAATGTTCTTTCCACGTCCTTTGGTTTGAGAATTCTAGTATTTGGCCTTTTCCCTTGCACTGAGTGCATACTAGGTACAATACTGTTCCCAGCTGGCAAACCACGAGAATGTGGGAAGCTAGTCTAGTCCATGAAGGGACCTATATATTCTCAAAAATGTCCCACCAGGATGGAACTACAATGTCCAATATCTTGGCCCCTATCTCTACTGTTTTCTGCTCCAGAGTGTAGAAATGTTTCTGGGAGACTATAACTACTTTGAGTATTTTGGTAAGATGTTCTGGGAGAGGGGGGATTTCGTAGCCGAAATGCGCTACATACTTTTGTAGATTGGTGAAATTCTCCTTTACAGTGAGGTGAACAGTGGAGGGTTCAGGAATGGGGACAATTCGTTCCTGGGCCACTTGAACTTCTGCCTCGGGTTTAAAGCAGAAACTGCTGTCACTTACCGGACACCAGCTATGCTGTCCATGCTGGTAGTGGGGCGCTCCTGTGGTGACACAGTATGTCCCACCTCCTATATATGCTACCTGTGGGGGAACATTGCCTTGTGCCATTGCCTCCATGGTACCATTTATAGGTTTTGCACCAGCAGCTCTGAACCCGCACTGTGGTTTTGAATAGGCATTCAAGTGCTGGGGACACAGGATTATGTGTGCTCCCCGGTTCCGGCACCCCGAGAGGTCAGTACCTGACATAAGGTGGGACCGCTGTGAAACGGATGTGTGCACCCCCTTGAATGACTCCAATGTTCTCCACCCTGTATACCGGCGCAGGTAGGGCTGTCCTACCCATGACCGGCATCCTAGCTACTATACCCATGATCGTGTGGTTTGACCGTCCGCAATCTACTGGGACTGGGTAGGCCTCAGAGGCTAGCCAGAGTTGGCACGGGCTTAATGCATTCTGAAATGGATGGAGGGCTGCGAGGTGCTTGTTGCTGATCCAGGAGGGGACTAAACCCTGTTTTAAATCCTCCAGATTACTGCGGCCCTCGCCCAGCAACTACGCCCCATACAGCACGCACACCTCATTCTGCGCAGCCTGATCCGAAGCATTTCTGTCCTCTCTTATGAGGGCATTTATGGTCTTTGCGTGCTTCTCTAGCTCGGCTATAATTTCTTTTAAATGAACCATCATGGCCTGGTCCTCATGTAACTCCAAGCCCACTACTTTGTTCTCATCCATCAAGATTTTCTTTAACTGTGTTTTTAAACCGTTTATCTGGGTCTGTAATTCGATGTCATCTAGACTGTTGATGACAGAGGACCCTGTGTTAAACACAGTAAAAACATAATTCCATACTCCCCTTCTTTGCCTCCCCGCAATTACCCAAAAACTCATGGTGTGCGGTGTACAGTTTTGTTTTGTCGACATTGGCAAAATCGATCTCGTAAAATTTCCTAAACATCTCCTTTAACAGGGCCTGGTATAGCTGTTCTGATTCTTTGGGGCACCACTCCGGTAAGTGTACCTTGGTGAGGTTTAAAATCACGGAGGCTACCGCGTAGTGTACTCCCTGGTATAGCACCTGATCCATAGGCGCTAGTACCAGCCCATTCCCTGGTCCCTTGGTGGTGGCGGGGCACCCCTTCCTGTGTGTCCTCACTGCCTGAGTCATGGGCAGGGGCTTTCGGGGGTGGGTCACAAGTTCAGTGGCATTCAATGGGATCGGGGAGTATGGGACCACGCACGCCTTCAGGCTGGTATCCCACTTCATCCCCTTCCGGCGTCTTTCCACTGCCGGTGGAAAATGATGGCTATGCCTGTGGGGCACACCTTCTCTGACCCCCACATACAGACATAAATCCCTTGATCCGGTTCCCACCACTTATCCCAGCACACACTTAATCCCCTGTGAGTCCCTGTAATCGTCCGGTGGGTATTGTTCCCCAACCGTTACCACTCGACTGCAGGGTTTCTCATATCCTTGCTCAGCTTTCTGAGCCACCACCACCTATCCAAAGGAATCTGTCCCTTGCATGTTAAACATACACGTTTCCCTATGGTGACGCTAACCCTTGTGGTAACGACCCGTACCCTGGGGCACAGGAGGGAGGCCTCCCCATACGTGAACCCAGTCCGGCTGGTGTACTGAGACGAATTGGACCCCAGCCACCCTGGCCACCTTCCCTCGTGGATGTAGACGGCGGTCTCCTCCACGTCCCGTTCGCCAATTCCATCGGTTACTATAGGTGCTCTCTCTCCGGAGCACCCATAGATGTGGGATTCCTCCACGTCACCTCCCTTTCCAATGCTCAGTCCTATCAGGGCGAGTAGGATTGCGCCCCCCTTCATCCTGAAAATCTTTCTGCAAAAGATACAAGAACATATAGCCAGGTCCCAAGGAGATTCTCTGGCTTGGGTGAAGCATAGTCGGGTCTCGCGACCTCGACTCAAATACACACACTCTTAACAGATCACTACTTATTTAAAACTACCCATCACCTTGTTTAATTTACACTAAACACCCAAACTTAAAAATACCTAAACTTAAATTACCTAAACTATATACATCCGCCGCCCATCTCCAGGTGGCCAGCCTAATCCTTGTTCGGGCTGCGGCACACCGCTCCCTTCAGTGTGGCCGCACTGTCCTGTACTTTCGGTCCCTCAGCCTGTGGCTGCTGGCTGGGGACCTCTGCCCTCAGACCAATCCCTCACTCGAGAGGCTGCCCTTTTTAAATGGAGAGCCGGTGACCACGGTTTCCTTGGCTGGGGCGTCCATGGGGACCTTCTAGGGACTTTGGCGGGTGGGGTTTTCTGGCTGGTGGGCCTTTAACCCGAGCCACTGCCCCCTCCGGTGTGGTCTGTGGACTTACCATTACCGCTGGCTGGGGATCTTCTTCCTCAGGCTTTACCTCTCCTGAACCTGGGCTAGGGGCAGGTAACTCTTTGCAGCCTGGTGCTGCAGGCTGGGGGTCTCCGCCCTCAGGTCCCTCCTCCTCTAAACCTGGGTCAGGGGTGGGGTCTTCGCCCTCAGGTCCCTCCCCCTCTAAACCTGGGTCAGGGGTGGGGTCTTCGCCCTCAGGTCCCTCCTCCTCTAAACCTGGGTCAGGGGTGGGGTCTTCACCCTCGGGTCCCTCCTCCTCTAAACCTGGGCCAGGGGCGGGGTCTTCGCCCTCGGGTCCCTCCTCCTCTAAACCTGGGCCAGGGGTGGGGTCTTCGCCCTCGGGTCCCTCCTCCTCTAAACCTGGGTCAGGGGCGGGGTCTTCGCCCTCAGGTCCCTCCTCCTCTAAACCTGGGTCAGGGGTGGGGTCTTCGCCCTTGGGTCCCTCCTCCTCTAAACCTGGGTCAGAGGTGGGGTCTTCGCCCTCGGGTCCCTCCTCCTCTAAACCTGGGTCAGGGGTGGGGTCTTCACCCTCGGGTCCCTCCTCCTCTAAACCTGGGTCAGGGGCGGGGTCTTCGCCCTCGGGTCCCTCCTCCTCTAAACCTGGGTCAGGGGCGGGGTCTTCGCCCTCGGGTCCCTCCTCCTCTAAACCTGGGTCAGGGGCGGGGTCTTTGCCCTCAGGTCCCTCCTCCTCTAAACCTGGGTCAGGGGCGCGGTCTTCACCCTCGGGTCCCTCCTCCTCTAAACCTGGGTCAGGGGTGGGGTCTTCACCCTTGGGTCCCTCCTCCTCTAAACCTGGGTCAGGGGCGGGGCCTTCACCCTCGGGTCCCTCCTCCTCTAAACCTGGGTCAGGGGCGGGGTCTTCGCCCTCGGGTCCCTCCTCATCTGGATCCCAGAAGAGTGGGGGATTGTCCCAATCGGTGGGCGGGATGGCCCCTCCCCTTAAACAAGCCACAGCGCCTGCCTGTGCAGCCTGTGAACTTGTTCCCGCAGCAGGCTGAGGTTTTCTATCCTCAGACCCTACCCCAACTGGCTGTTCTCTCCTCTCGGGCTTAAACAGTTCACACTGATTAATATGGAACCATTTGGTGCGCAGAGGCATCTTAATGGCATATACCATGGGGCTGGCCTTGTCTACAATGCTGTAGGGCCCCATGTATAGCGGTTCTAGACTTCCTACCCGAGCATAGTTCCTCACCATGATCTGATCTCCTACCTCCCACTCGTGGTGTTTCCGGGGTTCTAACAGCAATCAGTTGCTCTGATGCTGCTTTCCCATGTTTCCAGCTGCCTGCCCATGGACCTGCTTAAGGTGCTCGAAGAGGTTTCGGGCGAACCTGTCCCGGTTTACCTCCCTGAGCTGACCTTCGATGAGCACCGGGGCTAGTACATGGATGGGGGTCCGCATAACCCTGCCAGTCATCAGCTCGTGCGGGGAGTACCCCGTGCTTTTCGATTGGCTGGCCCGGATCCCCATCAGGACCTTCTTCTTCTTCTTAGGCAGTCCCTCGGAACCGAGGGTGACTTGCTTCCACATTAAAAATGAGCTCGCAGGTGGCTGATTAGTCCAATGCGGTACCTACAGTCTCTGTCACAGGTGGGGCAGACGGTGGTTGAAGGGGCGGGTGGGTGGGGTGCTTGGGTTGACGTGCGCTCCTTGCGTTGCCTGCGCTTGGCTTCCGCTTGCTCCCGGCGAAGAGACTCGAGGTGTTCGGCGCCTTCCCGGATGCTTCTCCTCCACTTTGTGCAGTCTTGGGCCAGGGATTCCCAGGTGTTGGTGGGGATGTTACACTTTTTCAAGGAGGCTTTGATGGTGTCCTTGAAGCGTTTCCTCTGCCCACCTGGGGCTCTCTTGCCATGCCGGAGCTCCGAGTAGAGCACTTGTTTTGGGAGTCTCGTATTGGGCATGCGGACAATGTGACCCGTCCATCGGAGCTGATTGAGCGTGGTCAGAGCTTCGATGCTGGGGATGTTGGCCTGAGCAAGAACACTGACATTGGTGCGCCTATCCTGCCAATGGATTTACAGGATCTTGCGGAGGCAGCGTTGGTGGTACCTCTCCAGTGCTCTCCAGTACCCATCAGGACCAACGGTAGGACCTCTGCCCATTTTCAAGGCGAGTCCACCGTCTCCTTCCTTAAACTCTCCTTTAAGGTCCTATTTATTCTCTCCACAATCCCTGATGACTGTGGGTTGTGGGCAACGTGCCACTTCCCCTCGATGCCTAGCAACATAAGGGTATTCTGCATGACCTGCCCGGTGAAGTGACACCCTTGGTCGGACTCCACATACTGTGATGGCCCCCATCGCGAGAACACTTCCCGGACCAGGATCCTGGCCGTACCCAGAGCTGTGGCTGTTCTGCAGGGGAAGGCTTCTACCCATTTCGTGAACACATCCACCAGGACTAGGCAGTACTTATAGCCTCCCTGGGCGGTGGGCAGGGGCCCGATGAAGTCGACCTGTATCGACTGCCATGGTCCCTCTACCCTCCTGATGTGTCCAATAGGTACCTTCCTTTTGTGGGGGTCAGGGTTATTAGCAGCGCACACCAGACAGCTGGCGCAGAACTCGCGGACATCTTCCCTGAGTCCTGGCCATCATCCCGCCTGTTCCACCCGCTGCCAGGTGGTCGCAGGCCCGGGATGCCCCGCTCCTGGACCCTCATGGGCCAGTTGAAGGAATTCCCTCCGGTGCTGTTGCAGCACAACCCACTGTTCCCCCCTGAATAGCATGCCTTCTTTTACGGATAGGGCTGCTGCGCCGTAAGGGCCCTCTTCCCTTTCATCCTCAGTCACTGCGCTGAGGACGGCCTTAAGGACGGGGTCTTGGGTTTGGACCGTCTTGAGGTCCGGGGTTAAAGCTACCCCTGCACTCCCTTGTGTCCCGTCCCTACCCCTGATTGCTGCTATGGGTCTGGACCCATATGGGTCCTAGAAAGTGCCTGTGTGGGCACCCTCCTTAGCCAGCATGTCAGCCTGCTGGTTACCCTGACTACGGGGTTCTGTGGAGGAATGGGCCTTCACCTTGTGAATGAAAACCTCCCCTTCCTCCCCCACTGCTGCTAGGATTTTCTTCAGCAGGTGTTTTACTGTGAGGGGTCCCGCGTCAGCGGAGGTTTATCCGCGGCGGGACCAGGTGGCCAGGTACTCCGTACACGAATTGCACGTGAACATGCTGTCCGAGCAAATCGTGTATGGGGTGGGGAAGATTTTGGGGTGTGTAACGACGTACACTACCACGGACAGTTCAGCCTGCTGGGTGCTCATGGTGCTGGGGAGCTTAATTGCCAGGGCGATGTTTGCCGTTGGGTCATAAAATCCACACCCCGTGAGTCGCTCGCCAGCAGATACCGTGCTGGTGTCGTCCACATAGATCTCGCGGCCCATGGGATGTAACCCGGCCCGTAAACCTATGTTCACTTCCCAAACCCCTTCAATGGAACACCGGTGGGCTGTTCCAGGATATACCAGGTTGGCTGCGAGCTTTGGCTCACAGAGATCCTTCACCTTAAGGCCCATCTGTGAGAGGAGCAGGGTCCAGTGAGCAATGCGGGCACTGCTCACCGTTCCATCCTTGATCCTCCCATCCAGGAGCATCTGGCTGGGTGTGTGGTGGGTGAGGAGGGTGATGGGAGAGGTGCCTGCGAAGGTCAGCGATCTTTTCACAGCCCAATGTGTGGCGAAGAGGTGCCGCTCACAGTTGGAGTAGCTCCTCTCCACATCTGTGAGTATCCTGGAAGAGTAGACCACCGGCCTCAGCCGGCCATGCCGCTCTTGGAGCAGCACAGCGCTCAGGCTGTCCCCGCTGGCTGCTACCTCCAGGAAGAACTCTTTCCCCCATCTATGGCCCCTAGAGCTGGTGCAGTCTGCAGATCCTCCTTGAGCCTGACAAATGCTGCCTGGCAACCCTCATCCCAAGCCCACTCCACTCCCTTGTGTAGGAGTCGGAGCAGAGGGGCTGCTGTGGCTGCATAGTCTTCAATGAAGTCTCTGCAGTACACGGTTAGCCCAAAAAATGACCTCACACCCGTGACTGTGTTGGGGACGGGTAACTCCTGTACTGCCTCCCTCCTAGCCTTATCTATGGCCCTTTCCCCAGCGTGTACGGTCAGGCCCAGGAATTTCACCTCCGGCTGGCTGATCTGCGCTTTCTTTGGGTTTACTTTAAAACCCTCCTGCCTGAGCAGCTCCAGCAGTTCGGCCAGTAATGGGCCATGCTCCTCTCTCGAATCGTTGAAGAGGAGCAGGTCATCCATGTACTGCACCAACTGTCTGGGCTGGCTGAAGCCCTTTAAACTATTCGCCATACACTGGTGGAAAATGCTGGGGCTGTTGTGGAAGCCCTGAGGCAAACAGTTCCACGTGTACTGTTGCCCCTTAAACATAAAGGCAAACTTGTACTGATCCTCCCTCCTTAAAGGGATGGACCAAAACCCGTTGGAAATATCCAGCACCGTGAACGTGGTCGCGGATGCTGGGATACTTCCGATCAGGTCGGCAACTGCTGCTACCGTGGGTGCACAGGCTGGGATGTTGCTGTTGAGCACCCGATAGTCCACCGTGGCCCTCCAGGAATTGTCTGGCTTTCTAACCGGCCACAGTGGAGAGTTTACATGGGTGGCTATCGGTCTCAGGACTCCCTGCTGCACTAAGGAGGACATGGCTGCTTCCATGTCTGGCTCCGCTTCCCTGGGGAAGTTGTACTGTTTCTGTGGTCGGGCCATGGGGTCCCCGTCTACGCTGACCTCAAACCCGTTGACTCTCCCGCAGTCGTGTTTGTGCGTGGCAAATGTGGCCAGGTGGGCGCGCACAAATGCCTGGAACTCTTTTGGGGTATTACTGACCATGAGCTCGAGGTTATAACCCTCTTTGGGCTTTATGGTGCACAGGGTCCCCTTCCCTTCTTTCCCTGGGATGACTTGGCAGGGGGATGGGGTACAGAGTGGAGCTATAGTAGGGGGTGATTTACAGCCAAATACAGAGGGAAAAACAAGTCAGCTGGGAAGGCAGAGCAAATATGTGAAGGCAAAAGAGAATATGGCAGGGCTGGAAGGCATTTATTTTAATGCAAGGAGTCTTGCAAATAAGGTGGATGAACTGAAGTTGTTGTTGAACACATGGGAGTACAATATTGTTGCTATCACGGAGACATGGTTGAGGGAGGGTCAGGACTGGCAGCTCAATATTCCGGGGTATAGAATCTTCAGGCGAGACAGAGGGGGGTGTAAAAGGGGAGGGGATGTTGCAATATTAATTAAGGAGTCAATTACTGCTGTAAGGAGGGATGATATATTAGCGGGTTCCTCTAATGAGGCCATATGGGTAGAACTTAAAAACAAAAAGGGGGCAAGCACTTTGCTGGGAGTGTACTATAGGCCCCCAAACAGTCAGGGGGAGATAGAGGAACAGATATGTAGGCAAATCTCAGAAAAGTGCGAAAATAATAGGGTAATAATAGTGGGGGATTTCAACTTCCCCAATATAAATTGGGATAGTCAGAGTGTGAAAGGCTTAGAGGGTGCAGAATTCTTAAAGTGCATCCAGGAGAGCTTTTTGAGCCAACATGTAGAAAGTCCTACAAGAGAGGGGGCGGTACTGGACCTAATTCTGGGGAATGTAGCCGGGCAAGTGGTGGAAGTGTCAGTAGGAGAGCATTTTGGCGACAGTGACCATAATTCGGTGAGATTTAAGGTGGTCATGGAAAAAGACAAAGACGGCTCGGAAATAAGGGTTCTAAATTGGGGGATGGCCGATTTTAATATGATAAGGCAGAATCTGGCCAAAGTGGACTGGGAGCAGCTACTTATAGGAAAATCCACATCAAAACAGTGGGAGACTTTCAGAAGGGAAATAGAGAGAGTACAATGCCAACATGTTCCTGTAAAGGTCAAGGGTGGGACCAACAAGCAAAGGGAACCTTGGATGACAAGGGATATACAAAAATGCATTAGAAATAAAAGGGGGGCTTTTGGCAGTTACAAAAGACTAAAGACGGAAGAAGCCCTAGAGGAGTATAAAAAATGCAGGGGCATACTTAAAAAAGAAATTAGGAGGGCGAGGAGGGGCCATGAAATAACACTGGCGAGCAAAATAAAGGAAAATCCTAAGATGTTTTATAAGTATATTAAGGGCAAGAGGATAACCAGGGAAAGGGTAGGGCCCATTAGGGACCAAAGTGGCAATCTGTGTGTAGAGCCAGATGATGTAGGCGGGTTTTTAAATGAATTTTTTGCATCTGTGTTCACTATGGAGAAAGACGATGCAGACATAGAAATCGGGCAAGGGGACTGTGACATACTTGAACATATTAGCATCGAGAGGGAGGAGGTGCTAGCGGTTTTAGCAGGCCAAAAAGTGGATAAATCGCCAGGCCCGGACGAGATGTATCCCAGGCTGCTGTGGGAGGCAAAGGAGGAGATTGCAGGGGCTCTGACACAAATTTTCAGAACCTCTCTGGCCACAGGGGATGTACCAGAGGACTGGAGAACAGCTAACGTAGTACCATTATTCAAGAAGGGTAGCAGGGATAAACCAGGGAATTACAGGCCAGTGAGCCTAACATCTGTGGTAGGGAAATTATTGGAAAAAATTCTGAGGGACAAAATTAGTCTCCACTTGGAGAGGCAAGGATTAATTGGGGATAGTCAGCATGGCTTTGTCAAGGGTAAATCATGTCTGACAAATCTGATTGAATTTTTCGAGGGGGTGACTAGGGGGGTGGATGAGGGAAATGCTGTGGATGTGGTTTACATGGACTTCAGTAAAGCTTTTGACAACGTCCCGCATAGGAGACTGGTCAAGAAGGTAAGAGCCCAGGGGATCCATGGTGCCTTGGCGCGTTGGATCCTAAACTGGCTGAGTGGCAGGAGGCAGAGGGTGATGGTCGAAGGTTGCTTTTGTGACTGGAAGCCTGTGTCCAGTGGGGTACCTCAGGGATCAGTGCTGGGTCCCTTGTTGTTTGTGATCTACATAAATGACTTGGATGAGAATGTAAAAGGTATGATCAGTAAGTTCGCAGACGACACGAAAATTGGTGGGGTGTTAAATTATGAGGAGGAAAGCCTCAGGCTACAGGACGATATAAACGGGTTGGTCAGATGGGCGGAAAAGTGGCAAATGGAATTTAACCCTGAAAAGTGCGAGGTGATGCATTTTGGACGGACAAATAAGGTAAGGGAATACACAATGAGTGGTAGGACCCTAGGAAGTACAGAGGGTCAGAGGGACCTTGGTGTACATGTACATAGATCCCTGAAGGCAGCGGAACAGGTAGATAAGGTGGTTAAAAAGGCATATGGGATACTTGCCTTCATTAGCCGAGGCATGGAATATAAGAGCAGGGAGGTTATGATGGAGCTGTACAAAACGCTGGTGAGGCCACAGCTGGAGTACTGTGTGCAGTTCTGGTCGCCTCACTATAGGAAGGATGTGATTGCTTTGGAGAGGGTGCAGAGAAGATTCACCAGGATGTTACCTGGGATGGAGCGCCTCAGCTATGAAGAGAGGCTGGACAGGCTGGGGTTGTTTTCCTTGGAGCAAAGAAGGCTGAGGGGGGACCTGATTGAGGTGTACAAAATGATGAGGGGCATAGATAGGGTAGATAAAGAGGAACTTTTCCCCTTAGTAGGGGGGTCAATAACAAGGGGGCATAGATTCAGGGTAAGGGGCAGGAGATTTAGAGGGGATTTGAGGAGGAACTTTTTCACCCAGAGGGTGGTTGGAATGTGGAACTCAATGCCTGAAAGGGTGGTAGAGACAGTAACCCTCACAACATTCAAGAAGCATTTGGATGAGCACTTGAAATGCCATTGCATACAAGGCTATGGACCAAATGCTGGAAAATGGGATTAGACTGGACAGGGATGGATGGGCGGCGCGGACACGATGGGCCGAAGGGCCTCTTTCTGTGCTGTAAAACTCTATGACTCTATGACTACTACCTCGCCGTCCTTTCCTGTACTTGCCCCCCATAGGCAATGATTTCTTAAATCCACCAGGATCCCGTGGCCCACAATAAAGTCGGCTCCCAGGATCCCCTTTCCACCTTCCTGTTCCCACTTCATTAGGATACAAGTCCACTTAGAGCGGAGTGTACCCAAACGAATGGAGAGCGGGATGGAAAACGAGCCAGCCTGTTCTCTGCCTGTGAATCCCGACAGGCTGTATAGGACCCCGCTAGAGAGAGGTGAGGTGGTGGGGTTAGCTGAATGGACCACAGTGCATGATGCCCCCGTATCCAACAGATAGGTCCCCTTCACCTTTTCTACCTCCATCTCCACGAGGGGTCTTTTGCACACATCGTACCGCAGGGAACACAGGTAAACAGGCTGCGATGGCTCTAGTCATGGCTGTGGGTTGGATGGGGCTGATGGGGTCAGAGCACCGGTAGCGGCGGCTACTCTCCCCGGCCAGTCAATAAGGACCTCATGGTGTCCAAAAATGACTCGACCGTGGCGGGAGGGATCCCTGCCTCTACCTTTTGGGCTGGGGCTGTGGAGTTCTTTCCCTTGCTGTCTTTCCAATGGTTTTTGCACTCCTTCCTCCAATGGCCATCCTTCCCGCACCCGAAACAATTGAGCTTTGTGTTGGGGGGGTTATTCCCTTCCTGATGCCACTCCTTCCTACCCTGTCCGGGTTTTACCTCATGCACCTTCCCCTTAGGTGGATGTGCATCGGATCCCCTACCATTCTTATAGGCTAGGGTCAACTGTCTGATCACCGTAAGTTCGGTGGTCAGGGGATTCTTGGGGTCGAACCAGGCTTCCACCTTTGCCCAGACCTGCGGCAAGCTGTTTGCCACCAGGCAACGGAGCCAGTGGGCCAGTGGATCCCCATTCAGGAATGCCCGGTTAGGTGCCCCCGGACAGGCACTCCGGTACACCGGCCATAACCTGTCCGCGAAAGCTTGCGGGGTTTCCCCAGCAAGCCGCACCGTCTTCTCCACACGGGAGAAAGGACTTCCCTCATTCATCCCCATGGCCTCCAGAACTTCATCCCTGAGTGATTCATACCCGCCCTGCCCCCTCTTACACTCATCAGAGAGGGATTGGAGGAGCTTACTCCCCAAAGAGAACAGCAGCATTTTAGCCCGCTCAGCATCATCGCAATCGTTGATGCTGGCTGCCTGTTCCACTTCCCTGAAGTGGACCGAGGGGTCTCCTTTCTCGGTGAGCCTTGAGATATGGCTCACCATAGCCCTAAGCTGTTGGGTGCTATAGGGTAATACGAACTGGTTTTGGAGGGGTCTCTCTTCCTCGTCATTAGCGGGTGGGCTGGACCTCCGATGCCGGGCTTGGCACATCGGTCCTGGTTCTAGCCTCTCCCGCGGGGGTTGTTCCACCTCCGCTTCAACCCCTGACTGCGCCCCCCCTTGCTGCCAGACCTCGCTAAAACCTGGCGCTACGGGAGGTGGTCGCGGGACCTCCTGTTCCTCAACCGGGTCGCCCCTTTGCACTACCTGTGGTGTTTGAACCACTCTCCCCTCGTTCCCTGTGAAATCCGCCTGGCCTGCCTTCAGGCTTATGAGGCACACCATGCCCTTTGCCTCCCTTAGGGCCATGCTCAGACTTTCTATCTGTTCCTTGCAGGGGCCATGATCTGCGTCTTCAAACTCCTGTTCGCTCGCTAACTTGTAAGCTGCTTTCACTTCCTTTACTTTCTCTTCGCTAGGCGGGCGTTCTTTTCCCGTAACCTCAACTCGTTACCCTTGGCTTCAGTGATTTGGCACTGTAGGTATTCCAACCTGGCCTTATGTTCTCCCATTAACTGAGCCCTTTCCTGATTCAGGGCCTGCAATGCTACCAGTAACTTCTCCCCTGCTAGAGCCTTGTCCTGGATCTCCAGTGCTGACTCTTTTATCTCGGCTGCCTGTGCTGCAACGAGCCTGTCCAAAAGCTGGACCTGCCTTTCGAAGCACATCAGCCAGACCGTCTTCTCTAGGGATTTCTTGTGCTCCTTCCCTTCTGTCCATTTGGCTGCGGCATCTACCGGATGCCCAGCCTTTAACAGAGTGGTAATCCACTTCTTTGTGATATTCACCTTACTAAACACATAATCAGAAATCCTTTCCTCCATCATGGTTTGCTCTTCCAAACCATTGTCTACTGTATCGCACCCCTGTTGCCGGTGTCCTGCTGCGGTCGCCATTTCTGTAGGGGGGTTTGTGTGGCATGTGCCCAGTCAGCTCTGCCCCTGACTGTCTCTGAGCTGTTCGAATCG
The DNA here is from genome assembly GCF_052327205.1 of Somniosus microcephalus. Classification (NCBI taxonomy): domain Eukaryota; kingdom Metazoa; phylum Chordata; class Chondrichthyes; order Squaliformes; family Somniosidae; genus Somniosus; species Somniosus microcephalus. Next base: position 79,833,803 of record NC_140995.1, on the reverse strand, counting down.
CTCCACACCCCCTGGGTTCTAGACACCGGACTTAGGTACAGGCGGCGATACAGAAAAACGAGTAGACAAGTGGTTTGGCGTAAGAAAACCGTAATTTTTATTAAAGGCAAAACAAGATCACAATACTGAGAATTACTAAGATGATTACAGGCATATAAAAATAATACACTTATAAGGGAATGGGGAACACACGGCACATCAAGGGAAACAAATACATTAAAATTCCCCTTATCCTTATCCCACCCCCTATACCTAACTAGATTAAGCTATGAGTGGCCAGGGACTTATGCTCACCAATTCGAAACCTGTTGACTTTTGACGGTTGCGAGTTTTGGGGTCCGTTCTTGCTGTCCTTTGGGGTATCTCGTCCCCACGTGGTCACAGGGCGCGGCGGTGGATTTGTTTATGCGAATCACCCTCCTTTTCCTCAGCTAATGTCGTCGTCGAGTCGCGTCTTCGTCTTCTTCTTCTTCCTCGGGCGGTTTTAGTCGCTGCCGAGTTTTTAAAAACGGTTGGGGCTCGGTTGGCGGTTTATATTGTAAAACTGATTTTACTACCCATGCTTCGAACACCAGTTTATTCATCATGGACGCTGCTGTCCATGCTTTAAATGCCAGTTTATTCGTCAAACGCCAGCTTATAACTAGGCGTTTGGCCCCCAATGCGTCTTTTCGCTGCCCTTCTCTGCCCTTATCGGTTTACCGTATTCTTCGTCTTGTCTCGTCTCGTCTGCCCATTTGTGGCCTGTGTGTCCTGTGTGTTTTCGAAATTGGGTCTCGTTCTCCTCCCGCATTTGGCCGTTGGTGTAGTAATGGGCGTCCTTGGTGTTGAGCGGCGCGGGGAGCAAGAAGAGAGCCCGCCACGAGGCCAGGGCGCGAGAACAAGAGGCAGGAGGCCAAAGTCCAAGTGATAAGAGGCAAGAGCAAGAGAGCGATCACGACCGATGGGCCTACAATTATACCCGGTTCTTCATTCCTTATCTGCGTGCCAAATCAGGTCAGTCCTTTGTCTAACTTTTGGCGGGCTCGTTTAAAATGATTACAGCCATTTACTTTAACGACTTCTGGAGTGGTTGTCTCCGGGTTTAATGGCTTCGATGTCCTGGCTGTTTGTCATTTATGAAATTTAATTGTCCTCATCCTGGCTTGATGGCTACTGTGAGCTGTTACCGATTAAATATGCAGAAACCTAATGGCCTCGATTTAGGCCCATTCTAACCTGATCTGTTCCAAGGTGAATGAATGCATATTCTGTGTTTGCTTAGCTGTCTGGCTCCACAAAGTCTCTTCACAGATTCATGCATTTTAGGTTTCATTTCAGGTTTTGAAAGTGCCTGCCCTTTTGCAGGGCCTTACTTTTAAAATCCTGTACTTTTGGTCACGAGGTTGCAGAAGCCATTTTGGGTACCCTTTTTACCAACCTGTCCATACAGGGTCCCTTTATCCATAACTTTTTGGGAATGTGGGAATTTTGAGAACCCTACAGTGTCTTAATGTGAGGAGCATTCGTAGTAAGGTGAATGAGTTAGCTGCGCAAATAGATGTAAACGGATATGATATAATTGGGATTACGGAGACATGGCTCCAGGGTGACCAAGGCTGGGAATTCAACATCCAGGGGTATTCAATATTCAGGAAAGGCAGGCAAAAATGAAAAGGAGGTGGGGTAGCATAGCTAGTTAAAGAGGAGATTAACACAATAGTACGGAAGGATATTAGCTCTGATGATGAGGAATCTGTATGGGTAGAGCTGAGAAATACCAAGGGGCAGAAAATGTTAGTGGGAGTTGTATACAGACCCCCAAACAGTAATGCTGAGGATGAGGATGGCATTAAATGGGAAATTAGAGACGCGTGCAATAAGGGCACAACAGTTATCATGGGTGACTTTAATCTACATATAGATTGGGCTAACCAAATTAGTAACAATACTGTGGAGGAGGAATTCCTGGAGTGTATACGGGATGGTTTCCTGGACCAATATGCCGAGGAAACAACTAGAGATCAGGCCATCTTAGACTGGGTATTATGTAATGAGAAAGGATTAATTAGCAATCTTGTTGTGCAAGGCCCCTTGGGGCAGAGCGATCATAATATGATAGAATTCTTCATTAAGATGGAGAGTGAAGTAGTTGACTCAGAGACTAGGGTCCTGAATTTAAATAAAGGAAACTATGATGGTATGAGGCGTGAGTTGGCTAGGATGGACGGGGTACATTACTTAAAGGGTTGACAGTGGATAGACAATGGCAAACATTTAAAGATCGCATGGATGAACTACAGAATTTGTTCATCCCAGTCTGACATAAAAATAAAACAAAGAAGGTGACTCAACCGTGGCTAACAAGGGAAATTAGGGATAGCATAAGATCCAAGGAGAGGAAACATAGAAACATAGAAACATAGAAGATAGGAGCAGGAGTATGCCATTCGGCCCCTCGAGCCTGCTCCGCCATTCAATGCAATCATGGCTGATCATCCAAATTTAGTACCCGGTCCCTGCTTTCTCCCCATACCCCTTGATCCCTTTAGCCTTAAGAAATATATCCAACTCCTTCTTGAATATATTTAATGAATTGGCCTCTACTGCCTTCTGTGGTAGAGAATTCCACAGGTTCACCACTCTCTGGGTGAAGAAATTCCTCCTAATTTCTGTCCTAAATGGCCTACCCCTTATCCTTAGACTGTGACCCATGGTTCTGGACTCCCCGACCATCGGGAACATCCTTGCTGCATCTAGTCTGTCCAGTCCTGTCAGAATTTTATAAGTTTCAATGAGATCCCTTCTCATTCTTCTAAACTCCAGTGAGTACAAGCCCAATCGACCCAATCTCTCCTCATACATCATTCCTGCCATCCCAGGTATCAGCCTGGTGAATCTTTGCTGAACTCCTTCCATGGCAAGAACATCCTTCCTCAGATAAGGCGAACAAAACTGCACACAATACTCAAGGTGTGGTCTCACCAAGGCCCTGTACAACTGCAGCAAGACATCCTTGTTCCTGTACTCAAACCCTCTCACTACGAAGGCCAACATACCATTTGCCTTCTTAACCGCCTGCTGCACCTGCATGCTTACCTTCAGCGACTGGTACACAAGGACACCCAGGTCTCGTTGCACTTCCCCTCCTCCTAATCTATTGCCATTCAAATAAAATCTGCCTTCCTGTTTTTGTCACCAAAGTGGATAACCTCACATTTATCCACGTTATATTGCATCTACCATGCTTCTGCCCAATCACCCAACCTGTCCAAATCATACTGGAGTTTCTCGGCATCCTCCTCACAGCACACACGCCCACCCAGCTTTGTGTCGTCTGCAAATTTGGAGATATTACATCTAGTTCCCTTGTCTAGATCATTAATATATATTGTGAATAGCTGTGGTCCAAGTACCGATCCCTGCGGTACCCCACTAGTCACTGCCTGCCACTCGGAAAAAGACCCGTTTATTCAAACTCTTTGCTTTCTGTCTACCAACCAGTTCTCTATCCAAGTCAATACCTTGCCCCCAATCCCATGTGCCTTAACTTTACACGCTAATCTCTTAGCGGGACCTTATCGAAAGCCTTCTGAAAGTCCAAATACACCACCTTATCTATTTCACCAGTTACATCCTCAAAAAATTCCAGTAGATTAGTCAAGCACGATTTACCTTTTGTTAATCCATGTTGACTTTGTCCGATCCTGTCACTGTTTTCCAAGTGCTCTGCTATTACATCTTTTATAATGGACTCTAGCATTTTCCCCACTACCGATGTCAGGCTTACCAGTCTGTAATTCCCCGTTTTCTCTCTACCACCTTTTTTGAACAGTGGGGTAACATTAGCTACCCTCCAATCCATAGGTACTGTTCCAGATTCCATCGAATGTTGGAAGATGATCAGCAATGCATCTACTATTTCTAGGGCCACTTCCTTAATTACCCTAGGATGTAGATTATCAGGCCCTGGGGATTTATCGGCCTTCAATCCCATCAACTTCCCTAACACCATTTCCCTACAAATACTGATTTCTTTCAGTTCCTCCCTTTCATCAGACACTATGTTTCCCGATATCTGGGAGGTTATTTGTGTCCTCCTTTGTGAAGACAGAACCAAAGTGTGTATTTAATTGGTCTTCCATGTCTTTGCTCCCCATTATAAATTCCCCTGATTCTGACTGCAAGGCAACTACGCTTGACTTCACCAATCTTTTTCTCTTCACATATCTATAAAAGCTTTTCCAGTCAGTTTTTATGTTCCCTGCAAGCTTACTCTCATACTCTATTTTCCCCCTTTCAATTAATCCCTTTGTCCTCCTTTGCTGAATCCTAAACTGCTCCCAATCCTAAGGTTTGCTGCTTTTTCTGGCCAATTTATATGTCCTGTTTGGGGGGATGGCTTATCAGAGGAAGGCAGCAGCAGCCAACTTCCTGGCACCAGGGGTGGCTCTGCTGCACAGGACGGGAGGAAAAAGAGGGGTAGAGCTATAGTAAGAGCAGGGATAGGCCATACGGCCCCTCGAGCCTGCTCCACCATTTAATAAGATCATGGCTGATCATCGACCTCAACTCCACTTTCTTGCCCGATCTCCATATCCCTTGATTTCTGTAGAGTCCAAAAATCTATCTATTTCAGCCTTGAATATACTCAAAGGCTCAGCATCCACAGCCCTCTGGGACAGAGAATTCCAAAGATTCACAACCCTCTGAGTGAAGAAATTCCTCCTAAAATCGGTCTTAAATGGCCTACCCCTTATCCTGAGACTCTGCCCCCTAGTTCTAGACACTCCAGCCAGGGGATACAACCTCTCAGCATCTACCCTGTCAATCCCCTTCAGAATCTTGTATGTTTCAATGAGATCACCTCCCATTCTTCTAAACTCCAGAGAGTATAGGCCCATTCTACACAATCTTTCATCATAGGACAGCCCTCTCATCCCAGGAATCAATCTAGTGAACCTTCGTTGCACCGCCTCCAAGGTAAGTATATCCTCCCTTAGATAAAGAGACAAAAACTGTGCACAGTACTCCAGGTGTGGTCTCACTAAGGGCCTGTACAATTGCAGCAAGGCTTCCTTACTCTTATACTCCAACACCCTTGCAATAAAGGCCAACATGCCATTTGCCTTCTTTATTGCTTGCTGTACCTGCATGTAGCTTTCTGTGTTTCTTGCATGAGGACACCCAAATCCATCTGAACACGAACATTTAAAAGTTTCTCACCATTTAAAAAATATTCTGTTTTTCTATTCTTCCTACCAAAGTGAATAACCTCACATTTCCCGATATCATACTCCATCTGCCATCTTACTGCCCACTCACTTAGTCTATCTATATCCCTTTGCAGACTCTTAGGGCTCGATTTTGCCAAGCACGAGGCAGGTTTGGAGGTGTGTGAGGTGGTAAAATTGCAATAAATTGCAGGCGGGCACGATCCCGCCTCCATCCCGCCTCTGAGCAATTCTCCCACATGCGTGTTTTCTGACCCTGTTTCCATCCTGCCTCCAAGAGGCGGGATGGGCCCTTAAGGCCCTTAACAACCACTTAATTGCTTCTATTATCCCATTTTGAGAGGCCGTTCCGATTTCTAGACATTTCCCCCATCCTACACGCCTCCTCTGGAACACGCCAGGTAATCCTGGTGGCCTCACAATTGGATTCCTTACTAACAGCTGCAGCTCCACTATTACAAAGGAGTTTTCACCGATGATCATTTGCAGGTGGCAGAACTTTGTTGTCTCAGGCCTGGGCGAACTTTTAGCAGGCCTACTCATTGTTGTGGAAGTTTGGAGCCTGAAACCCATCTCCAGTGTGACCTCCTGGGAAACCCCTCTCCCCACCTTGACTGAGCGCTTCCTCAACTGAGGCATATAGCAGAAGCATGGCGACCATTTAATTCCTTTCCTCCTGGACATCAGATTTGGACGAAGACCAGCCGCAGCAGCAGCAGAACCATGAGCAACTGCAGCACCAACAGCAGGAGCATCAATGGGAGTGCCAAGCTGCTAGTCACCCACCTGAAGCTGCACAGGCCAGAAGGTGCCAGCGCGGCACAACATTGCTGCCCAGGATGCAAGGGACGCACTCATCTTGGCCAGATTTGGTGAGCCTGCACAATCAAACACTTTTGTCTTGCACCTTCTTACCAGAGCATCCACAATGGACAAGAACCTACGGATTCCTATCACTCTGACCACCATACTGACAATTGCAAGGCACCCTAAGCCCTCAATATGAATGTCCCATTTGTGAAATGACACAGGCCACAACTTCAACAGTTTGCCATCAAATCTGTTTATAATACAATGATAATGATGGCTGGTCCAAATACAAAACATCACAGCACCCAAGTGACTACCCTTGTGACAACTTGTGCTTTATCTTCCTCTTACGCATGCTCCTACGTGGTGCTTCCCCTGTGGCTTCAGCAGATGTGGAGGCCCCTTGCTCACTTTCTTGCTGCACCTGTCTCGACGCCTTTGGCGGCTGTCCTCTGGGGTGGCGAACCTGTGAGGGCTCGCCAACAGTCTGCTGGTCCTGCGGCTGTGCAGGGGCTGAGACGCCCATCTCAGTTGGGTGAGGACTCTGGTGGGGCTCTGACCAAGGGCTCGGCAGTGGCATGGTCGTGTGAGCGCTTGGAGAGGAGCTCCCACTTCCTTGTTCTCTGCCACCAACATCCCTCTCATGGGTCAGCCCCACTTCAGAGCTAGCAAGTGGCTTGACAGCACCTTGCTGCACTTCAGGGGAGCCATGAGGACCTGTTTCTGCACTGGAAGTCCTACTCTAGAGGACTTCCATGAACGTTTGCTTTGTATGCTCAATAGCTGACCATCGCTCTTCAAGAGATGTCATTCTATTCTGAACAATTACCATGTTTTCCGTACCTTGGCGACTAAGCTCCCCTATGGCTGTAGTCATCCTCTCCTCTACCGTAGCCATTCTCTCCTCTATGGTTGCTAGCCTTACCATGGAGTTAGCCATCCTTTCCACGGAGGTTGCCATCCTTTCCGCGGTGTTGCGTTCATGCGCCAATGCCTCCACAAAGGCTCTGCTCATGTTCACAATGGACTTCTCCATTCGTTCCACACTCGCAGCGACCCTGGAGACAAAACCTGCCAGAGACTCCTGCACCTGTTCCTGGAGTTCCAGCACCTCTCTCCTTCTGGATGGACCCGGAGGCACAGGGTCAACATGCAGCTGAGCCGAGCTGGCAGAGTCTTGCGCCCTCCGATGAGGACTCTCCACTGCTGACCCTGTCTCCACCATCTGCTGATGCTCACTTGTGAGCTGTGATGCACCAGGTGACAACTCTACTCTATGTCCCGAAGGTCCCACCGAGGTGTGAGTGTCTACGCTGGTGCTGAGTGCGCTGAATACTGCTGACGCTGTGCCCTCAGAGGTTGCAGCTTCCTCTGAGGAGTCTGGAAGCTCAGGCTCTTCCTCCTGGACAGTGGGGATGGGGGCTTTCGATGGTCCTGTGGGGGAGTAAAGGAAAGAGGTAGAGATGTGAGGTCATTGAATAGTGCAGATGATCATAAGTCAATCTGTTAGAGCATCAGATTCATTATCAGTGACTCATGCAATGTCAATGAGAGAGAAGCCAAACTATTCTGTCACCAGCTTGCTGTGATGCGCCCATCTGTCCATCCACCACTTGGGAATCCTCCTCGATCCTGGCGATTTCCAGGGCCGCTTCTTCCCAGGTGGTGAGCTGGGCTACTGAGGGTGGCTCTCCTCCTGTCCTGGCTCTTTCCCTCTTATTGTGGGCTCTCTTTTCCTGCAATGAAAGACACAAGTGGAGTTTGAGTGAGAAAGAAGGAGAATCCATAGCATAGATGCTTAGAAGGAGACAAAGGACCCTCCCTGTGTGTTGTAAGTTGTTGTCATTTCATCATAGTGATAGAGAGTGTGAGGGCTGCATGGTTGAATAGTTAAGTGAATGTGACCATAGAGAGAGAGGGAATGGGTAAGGGTGCAGGGATGTAAGTGTCAAGTGGGATGTGGAGGAAGAGGTTGGCAAAGCAGAGTGCTGGTGCGGAGAGATGATGGGGATTAGATTGTGGGTGATGGGAAAGTCATACTCACTTTTCCTGTGCGGAGAAGGTCATGAAACCTCTTCCTGCACTGCAGCCAGGTTCTGCAGAACATAGAGATGTCATTGACCTCCCTGGCCACTTGCAACCACACAGCTTTAGTCTGCTGGGGTGGCTTTTTTCTCCCTGAGGAAGGGAACAGCACCTCCTTATTAGATCTTGCTCCCTCCACCAGAGCTTGGAGGGAGGGCTCATCAAATCGAGGTGCACACTTTTGCTTGCTGGTGGACATGGTCGGTAAATGAAGTCCTTCATACAATGTCCAAAGCATTTGCAGTCTCCAGAAGAAGCAAGGCTGCTTGCAGGCCTTAAATCCAGCAGCATTGATGATGTCATCGGAGGCGACTTTCTGTATGAAAAGACTCATTGGGCCAGGGGTTCCCACAAGCTGGAAATCAATTGCCTAATTAGGGGAAAATCGCAATTTTTCAACACTTCACTTCGGAGTCGGAGTCCTGACACGATTCCCACCTAACAAGCCCCAGCCCACCCACACTGGCAAAATCGAGCCCTTAGTGGTCTCCTCACAGCTTACTGTTCCACCTAGCTTTGTATCATCAGCAAACTTGGATACATTACACTCGGTCCCTTTGTCTAGGTCATTAATATAGATTGTAAGTAGCTGAGGCCCCAACACTGATCCTTGCGGCACTCCACTAGTTACAGCCTGCCAACCTGAAAAAGATCCGTTTATCCATACTCTGTTTTCTGTCCGTTAACCAATCCTCTATTTATGCTACTATATTACCCCCAACTCCATGAGCCCTAATCTTGTGTAATAACCTTTTATGTGGCACCTTATCGAATGCCTTTTGGAAATCCAAATATACTACATCCACTATTTTTTCTCTCCCTCCTTTCTTGAATAGCGGTGTTACATTTGCGACCTTCCAATCCTCTGGGACCATTCTAGAATCTAGAGAGTTTTGGAAGATCAAGACCAATGCATCCACTATCTCTTCAGCCACCTCTTTTAGAACCCTAGGATGTAGGCCGTCAGATCCAGGGGATTTGTCTGCTTTTAGTCCCATTAGTTTCTCTAGTACTTTTTCTCTACTTATATTAATTACGTTAAGTTCATCACCCTCATTAGACCCTTGGTTCCCCACCATTTTTGGCATGCTTTTTGTGTCTTCTACTGTGAAGACAGATACAAAGGCCACGATTTTGCAAATGGATGTGGCTTGGGAGCGGGACAGCTGGTTTCCGGCTTCCAGTCCCACCCTCAACTGCATCCGGCCAACGGACGTGATTTTACATCAATTGTCCTTGTTAAGCCCACCCTGCAGGCTTGCCGTCCAATTAAGAGGAAGCCAGTGAGGTGATGTCATTTGATGACACGTCATCTGCCGGTTTTCTTAAAGGGACCACACAATTTTTCTTTGACAGCTCATTTCTCAGTGTTTGACAGCATTGAGGTGCTGCAAACATTGACAATCACTATACAAAGGTGAACTCTTGCACCCAGGCGCTCCAGTGACTCCCTCCATAGGCTAGAACAGATGGCAGCTACAGGTGAGGTTACAGAAGAGATCTGTCACTGGTGAGAGTGGTTCTCCCAATGAGGTGGCACTAGACATACAATTCAAAACTTGTTACCTACAGAAAAGTGATTTTACAAACATTTTCTTACCTCTGAAACTCACCAGTGCACCAATGCATCTTTCACACCACTTCTGCAGCTGTCATCAATGCAGAAACATTACAGCAGACTCACAACACGCCACACTTACCTGGCGTGGTGTCCGGATGTCGGGGAACCTGAGGCAGAAGCAGCAACATTGAAAAAAAGCCTGTTAACAAATATCAAGTACCTGTTAACAGCCAGGTAAGAGGCTATAATCCTCTTCACGCCGCTAGGTGTCGGGTCCATGAGCAAATCGGGGACCCGACACTTGGGAAGATTGATTGGAGGCTGGTTGACAACTGGTTTCCTACCGGCTGTCAATCTTTGCGATTTTGACAGCAGTCCCGCCTTCAATCCCACACTCTGAGGACCGGCAAAATTCCGGCCAAAATATTTGTTTAACGTTTCTGCCATTTCCTTATTCCCAATAATAATTTCTCCTGTCTCAGCCTCTAAGGGACCAGTGTTTACTTTTGCTACTCTTTTCCTTTTTACATACTTGTAGAAACTCTTACCATCTGCTTTTATATTTCCTGCTAGTTTTCTTTCATATTGTTGGGATCGGTAGAAAACAACAGGCAGAGACTTTTGTTTAAGCCAAAACAAAACGTGTCTTACTTTAATCACTCTCCACGAGGTCTGAAGGGCTCAGCCCTGTGCAGGGGCTATAACGTCATCACGCAACCGATGTCATGACGTCATCACGCTGCCGACGCTCTTAAAGGGACCCTGCACTGATAATCCAACCCAGCATGTACATATCACAACATTGCTATACATAGTGAATTGTGTTTAGGTACATATAACAGCATTGGTTACACATTGTGTTATTGTCCCTATGTGGTTTCCGCCACATACGTCCCCCCAGAATTCACTAGCACTGGCAATGTCAGTCATTGGGGGGGCCGGATCACACGGCCGGAATGGCTCCTCAGTTCCGGAGCGGGGACCGGGGGGTTCGTTGGAGGGACCTCGGGTGCTCGGTGGTGGACTAAGGGTGCAGAAATCGGAGGTCGGCCCCGCCTCGGGGGCTGTGCCAACTCAACGGGTCGGTCCAGGTCCAGGTGGGCCAGCTTAAGACGGTCCACAGAAATGTAGTCCGGCTTACCGCCGACATCCACTACGAAGGTCTTGGCCCCGGTTTCCAGGACGCAGAATGGTCCCTCGTAGGGTGGCTGAAGAGGTCCCCGGTGGGCGTCGTGGTGGACGAAAACGTACTCCGCCTCACGAAGGTCGAGTGGAACGTGGGACTGTGGGAGGCCATGCTGCGACGTGGGCACCGGCGTGAAAACCTTGGCGTTGTCCAGAAGGTCGGACCGCTGACGGGTTGCGGACCAAGGTTCCGTTGCGTTGGGGACGAAATCCCCGGGAACCCATAGCGGCTGGCCGTAGACAAGCTCGGCAGACGAGGACTTGAGGTCCTCCTTGGGAGCGCTCCTGAGTCCCAGCATGACCCACGGGAATCTGTCGATCCAGCTGTCATCCCGGAGGCTGGCCCGGAGCGCGGCCTTCATGGAGCGATGAAACCATTCGCACAGCCCGTTAGCCTAAGGGTGGTATGCTGTGGTGTGGTGGAGTCTCAACCCGAGGCCTCGGGCGACAGCGTTCCAGAGCTCTGACGTGAACTGGGGCCCCCGGTCAGAGGAAATGTCAGATGGGGCGCCGAACCGGGCGACCCAAGTGCTGATAAATGCCCGAGCCATATCGGCGGCCGTCGTTGAAGACAGCGGGACGGTTTCCGGCCATCGGGTGGTTCTGTCGACCATTGTGAGGAGGTGGGTGAACCCGCGGGAGGGCGGCAGGGGCCCCACCAGGTCCACATTAACGTGGTCGAACCGCCTCTCGGGCACCGTGAAAGGCGCCAACGGGGCCTTAGTATGGCGATGTACTTTCGAGCGTTGGCATACCACGCAGGTGCTGGCCCAGTCGCGAATGTCTTTCCTGAGCCCGTGCCAGACGAACTTAGCCGCCAGCAGCTTCTGTGATGGCTTCCTGCCCGGGTGGGAAAGATTATGGATGGCGTCGAAAACTTGCCTTCGCCACCCTTCGGGCATGATGGGACGTGGCTGCCCAACGGAGACGTCGCACAGGAGTGTGGTGCCGGCAGCGTCAAACGCGACGTCCGCCAGTTGAAGGCCCATGACCGCTGTCCTGTAGGCCTGGACGTCCGGGTCGGAGGCCTGGTCGACCTCCATGTGGGTGTAGTCGATGCCGAGGTGTACGGCGCTGGCGACGGCTCGGGAGAGGCAGTCGGCGACGGGGTTGTCTTTCCCAGCCACATGCTGGATGTCCGTTGTAAACTCCGAGATGAAGGCCAACTGGCGTTGCTGACGGGCCGACCACGGCTCGGAGGCTTTGGCCATGGCGAAGGTCAACAGCTTGTGGTCCACGAACGCCATGAACGGGCGGGCCTGCAGCAGGAAACGGAAGTGTTGGACGGCAAGGTAGAGGCCGAGAAGCTCGCGATCAAAGGTGCTGTACTTACGCTCGTTGGGGCGGAGCTGCTGGCTGAAGAAGGCAAGTGGCTGCCAGGTGCCGTTGAACCACTGTTCGTGGACGGTGCCAACCGTGTAGTCCGAGGCGTCAGTGGTGAGAGCGATCGGCGCATCAGGTAACAGATGCGCCAGCATGGTCGCGTTAGCCAGGGCCCTTTTCATGTCCGTGAAAGAACTGGTCATCTCATCGGACCAGTCGATGGCGAGTTTGTCGGGCTTGCCTTTGAGGGCCTCGTAAAGGGGGCGCATAAGCTGGGCTGCTCGGGGGACGAAACGATGGTAAAAATTCACCATGCCCAAAAACTCCTGCAGGGCCTTCACGGTGAGGGGTCGCGGGAAGTCCATCACAGCCTCCACTTTCGATGGCAGTGGCACCGCCCCGTCCTTCGTGATGCGGTGCCCGAGAAAGTCGATTGAGGACAGCCCGAACTGACACTTGGCCGGGTTGACGATTAGGCCGTGTTGGCTGAGTCGTTCGAAGAGAATCCAGAGGTGGGACACATGCTCCGTCCTGGAGGCACTGGCGATGAGGATGTCATCCAGGTATACGCACAGGAATGTCAGGTCCCGTAACACGGTGTCCATTAGGCGTTGAAAAGCCTGTGCGGCGTTTTTGAGGCCGAATGGCATGCGGAGAAATTCGAATAGCCCGAACGGGTTGATCACCACGGTTTTTGGGACGTCCTGCAGCCGGACAGGGACCTGGTGGTAACCCCGGACGACGTCCACTTTCGAGAATACCACTTTCCCGGCCAGGCGGGTGGAAAATTCCTGGATATGTGGAATCGGATAGCGGTCAGAGGTCATCGCGTCGTTGAGGCGCCGTTAATCTCCGCACGGGCGCCACCCGCTGCCTGGTTTTGGGGCAATGTGGAGGGGCGAAGCCCATGGACTGTTCGACTGGCGGATGATGCCGAGGCGCTCCATGGTGTCGAACTCGGCTTTGGCGATGGCGAGCTTCCCCGGGTCGAGGCGCCGAGCGCGGGCGTAGACGGGCGGACCGGTGGTCGGGATGTGATGTTCTACCCCGTGTTTGGTGGTGGCGGACGAGAACGTGGGCTTCATGAGGTCCGGGAACTGGGCGAGGAGGCGGGAAAACTCATCGGAGGCCGAGAGTGCGCTGGACAACTGCGTCGTGCTGGACCCACTGAGGGAACATGGGAGTGAGCTGAAGGTTTCCGCGTTGATGTGACGTCGGTTCTTGATATCCACCAAAAGGCCATTGGCGCAGAGGAAGTCAGCGCCGAGAAGTGGGGTGGACTCTTTTGCTGTGACAAAGTCCCAAGTGAACCGCTGCCCGCCAAAACAAAGCGCCACGTTCCGTTTCCCGAAGGTGCGGATGGAACTGCCATTGGCGGCTTCGAGGACGGGCCCATGGTTCCCCCCTTGAATGTCTATGGCTGACGCGGGCAGGACGCTCACCTGGGCGCCTGTGTCGCAAAGGAAACGATGTCCGGAGTCGGTGTCTGTAATAAACAACAAACTGCCTGAACGGCCGACAGCCATAGCAGCCGACGAGTGGTCTTTAGTTTGTTTCGACGCGGGAAAACTGCACGGGGGCTGACACTTCCTGGCTTTGGGGCCGAACTGGTAGAAGCAGAGGCTTGAGGGTTGCCACCGTTGGGCTGGGCTGGGCTCCGCGTGGCCGCGCAGTACTGTTGCCCGGCGGAGAAAAATTTGTCGGCCTCCTTGGCCAGGTCGTGGAAATCGGTAGTGGAAGAGTTGGCTAAAGCCGACCGTACCTGACCTGGCAGCTGTTGAAGGGACAGCTCCTTGAAGAGGAAGCACGGCGTGTGTGTGCCCAGGAGGGCCAGCATGTGGTCCATCAGCTCCGAGGGCTTGGAGTCGCCAAGCCCGGGTAGAGAGAGAAGCTGGCGTGCGCGTTCAGCTTCGGTGTGTCTGAAAGTTTGTAAGAGGTGCGCCTTCAGTGTATCGTATTTGCTGAGCTCTGGGAGTTTTCGAGCAGGTTCACGACTCTGGCCGCGATGAAGCTACCGAGAGCGGAGACGACGTAGTAGTACCTCGTGTCGTCCACGGTGATGTCCCGGAGTGCAAATTGAGCCTCGGCCTGGGCGAACCAAGCGGCAGCTTGTTGGTCCCAAAACTCGGGTAATTTGATGGAAACGGCGTTCGTCGCCATTTCAGATGAGGTCTTTGGAATCGTCCAAAAGAGCAGCGGGGTCACCAATGTTGGGATCGGTAGAAAACAACAGGCAGAGGCTTTTGTTTAAGCCAAAACAAAATGTGTCTTACTTTAATCACTCTCCACGAGGTCTGAAGGGCTCAGCTCCGTGTAGGGGCTATAACGTAATCACGCAACCGACGTCATGATGTCATCACGCTACCGATGCTCTTAAAGGGACCCTGCACCGATAACCCAACCCAGCATGTACATACCACAACATTGCTATACATAGTGAATTGTGTTTAGGTACATATAACAGCATTGGTTATACATTGTGTTATTGTCCCTATGTGGTTTCCACCACAATATTCTATTTTTTCCCTTTTTATCAATTTTTTGGTCAACCTTTGCTGGATTCTGAAACTCTCCCAATCCTCAGGTCTACTATTATTCTTTGCAACATTATAAGCTTCTTCTTTCAATCTAATGCTATCCTTAACTTCTTTCATTAGCCACAGTTGGATCACTTTTCCCGTAGAGTTTTTGTTTCTCAATGGAATGTATTTTTGTTGAGAATTATGAAATATTTCTTTAAATGCTAGCCACTGCTTATCTACCACTATACCTTTTAATCTATTTTTCCAATCTAGTTTAGCCAACTCGCCCCTCATACCTATGTAATTAGCTTCATTTAGGTTTAAGGGGGCGATTTTCCCACTGGAGGCGAGATGGAGGCGGGTTTCAGTTTCGGTGGGTTTGACACTCACCTCCCCTGATAGGTTTCAAAATTTTGAGATTTTGAGAGGCTTGAGATTTTCCCATGATTGTCCACTTGATTTCAGAGGTGTGGGATGCCTTGCTCAATTAGTGTTTTGGGACTGAAACTCCCCTCTGTTGACAGCACTCTTCCTGTCTGATTTTATGATTTCTTGCTTCCTTGGCTTATT
Organism: Somniosus microcephalus; assembly: GCF_052327205.1. NCBI lineage: Eukaryota > Metazoa > Chordata > Chondrichthyes > Squaliformes > Somniosidae > Somniosus > Somniosus microcephalus. Next base: position 79,818,534 of record NC_140995.1, on the reverse strand, counting down.
CCACAGCATTTCTGCATCTCCTGCACCATGTTCAACATCTTTTGGCAAGGGCCTACCCGAGGCTCTCGGATGTGGTGCTGCAAATGTTGTTTGAGGGGGTGACAGTTAGTATGGAGGTGCTCTTCCACTCATCTTGGAGGAAGGGGCCTGCCAAAGAAACCAAGGCTGTGTGGGTACAGCTGGCAAGGGATATAACCTCCAGATCTGTGTGCAGATAGGGAGACTGATGAAATGCCATCACTGTTGGAAAGTATTAAAATGATTTGAAGCCAAAATGTTGGCGTTATGTGATCTGTTCTTTTGCCTTAGGCAGCTCCACATTGCGAGCACCGCCGCACTTGCGTTGTCAGGTTGGTGGCCTGAGTGAAAGGAGGCCAGAGAGTCATGTCCATTGTCAATGATGTCCTAGGATGGAGCCAAGGACATGTGCCAACTTGGGCAACCTATGCAAATCTGGCCATGGTGAGTTTATCCCTTGCATCCCGGGCAGCCATGTGCTCGCGTGCTGCCACTGCCGCTGGTCGATACACCGGTGCTGTGACCTCCTCCTCCTCCTCCTCCAGATCTGCCTCCTCCTCCTCATCCTCCTCTGAGGTCGAAGCAGAAAGAAAGCGAATGGTTCCCATTCTGCTTGTAGGTGCCTCCTTTGGGGAAGCGCTCATTGCAAGTGGGGAGAGGGTCTTCCAAGTTGGTCCCACAGTTGATGGAGTCAAGCTGCAGCACCTCTGACTTCGGAAGGCCTTCTAAATGTGCTCAGAGACCTTTTAAAACCAAGGTTTCGTACCTGCAAGTAACCCTTGCTGCAATAAATGATGTCTTGTTAGACCTGCAGCAGTGAGGAGGCCATGCACGAGTCAACCCACCAGGTTTACCTGGCGTGGTTCAGGAGGTGTGTGAAGCACGCCGAAATGCTGGGAAATTCACAAGGGCCTCTCAAAATGGGCTTAGAGAGGCCCTTAACAAGTATTTAAGGAAGGTAATTAGCACGATGGCCAGTTGGAGGCGGGAGCGTTTCCCAGCCTCCAAAACCAGCACCGGCAAAATCCCACAAAGGCGGGTTGGAGGTGGGTTCTGAACCTGACCTCTTTGTATCTAATTTTCCCGCCTTTCCCACCTCCAAACCCGCCTCCTCCGGCATCAGAAAATCACCCCCTAAGACTCTAGTTTCAGACTTAGGCAAGTCACTCTCAAAATTAATGTGAAATGTTATCATATTATGACCACTCTGCCCCAGAGGATCCTTTACTATGAGATTGCTAATTGGCTGTGGTAGGTGGCCCCTGAAAAACTGTGGACCTTGATAGCCTGGCTGCAAATTGCAGCATCTCGGTGTGGGCTGGGACAGTCTGGCTCAGCTGACTGTGGCACTAACAAGAGCACTGGGAGAATGGGTGGTTGGGGAGTAGGCTTGCTGTCATTCTGATAGAGGACAGCAGGTGCCTCTCCCATGGAGCCATGGCCACTCTCTTGGGACAGCACCTCAGCTCTCCTACTGCTCTACACGAGAACAGAATGCAGGAGTGATGTGATGCTCGGGAAGCCCCCATCATCTCTGGCCTCCAAAGCTAAGATGGCAGCTGTAAGATAGTTGACTATTTCTAGTTGACCATTTTCCCATCGGGCCCTGCCTATTTACGGCCAGTTAAAATGTCCTTGTGACATACCAGCTGAACACAGCAGGTTTTGTATGGGAACAATCTGAGATTGTAAAGCAAAGACCAGATGCTTACAAATAACAGTGAGGGAGAAAACCAGAGCGTATGTAATTGGACGTCAGCATATGGGGTATAACTATACAGCTAATGGTCAGGGTTTTTAGAGCTCTCAGGGTGTCTGGCTCTCCTACCTTACCGCTGGAAGTCGAGGCCTGATCAGTTCGCGATCCAAGGTAGTCAGATTGTACAATTGCTTACGGTTATCACAATAATAATGTTACTATTACCTTTAATAAAGTTACTACCTAGTTAATGTTAGCTTTAATAAACTTAGACCTAGAAATTTGAGATTGCTAAAAACCTGCTGGTGCCACCGTGGACGGCCGGAGTTAACGGACGCTGAAATTGATGGTGCTGGTAGGAGTGGGATATTCGTGCTGGTTGCTAATTAATATTAGTCCAGCGCTAAACTCACCGTGCAAGGCCATTTTCATGGCGTTAGTCCTGGCAGGAGGTCCAATGGCAGGAGGCTGGAGAGAAACTTGGAGTGGGAGGGGGAGGATCCAGTTGTCGTGGTCCATGTTGGTACCAACGACATAGATAGGACAAGGAAGGAGGTTCTGCTGAGGGAGTTTGAGCAGCTAGGGGCAAATTAAAAAGCAGAACCACAAGGGTAATAATCTCTGGATTACTACCTGAGCCATGTGCAAATTTGGCTAGGGTAAATAAAATTAGAGAGTTAAATGCTTGGCTCAAAGACTGGTGTGGGAGAAATGGGTTTTGCTTCCTGGGACACTGGCATCAGTACTGGGACAGGAGAGAGCTGTTCCGTTGGGACGGACTTCACTTGGCCAGTGCTGGGACTAGAATCCTGGCGAATCGAATAACTAGGGCTGTAGAGAGGGCTTTAAACTAACTAGTGGGGGGGAGGTTTTAAGAGAGCGAAAAATAAAAATGACAGCGGAAAAGGCAATAGAGCAAGGTAAGAGTGGGGGAATTAAAAACCAGAGCCTGTCAGGAAGGGACAGAATGTATAATGATAAAGGTAAAGTTGTAAAAGGGGTAAAAGCAGGAATAAATTGTCAGAAAACATAGTTGAAAGTTCTTTATCTGAATGCACGCAGCATTCATAACAAAATTGACGAGTTGACGGTGCAAATAACTACACATGGGTATGATCTGGTGGCCATTACGGAAACATGGCTGCAAGATAATCATGAATGGGAACTAAACATACAAGGGTATTTGACAATTAGGAAGGACAGACAGGAAGGAAAGGGAGGTGGGGTTGCTGTGTTAATCAAGGATGGAATCACTGCAATAGTCAGAAATGATATTGGGTCAAAGGATCAGGATAGTGAAACAGTTTGGGTGGAGATAAGGAATAATAAGTGGAAAAAGTCACTAGTGGGCGTAGTCTATAGGCCTCCTAACAGTTGCAACTCTGTTGGTCGGAGTATAAATCAGGAAATAGTTGGGGCTTGTAATAAGGGAACAGCTATAATCATGGGGGATTTTCACTTTCTTATTGACTAGACTAATCAAATTGGGCATGGCAGCATTGAGGAAGAGTTCATAGAGTGTATTAGGGATGGGTTCCTTGAGCAGTATGTAACTGAACCGACCAGGGGGCAGGCAATCTTAGATCTGGTCCTGTGTAATCAGACAGGATTAATGAAAAATGTCCTAGTAAAGGATCCCCTTGGAATGAGTGACCATAATATGGTTGAATTCCAAATTCAGTTTGAGGGTGAGAGAGTTGGATCTCAAACCAGCGTACTAAGCTTAAATAAAGGAGACTATGAAGGTATGAGAGTAGAATTGACTAAAGTGGACTGGGAAAACAGATTAAAGTGTAAGACGGTACAAAAGCAGTGGTCTACATTCAAGGAGATATTTCACATCTTTCAAGATAAATATATTCCACTGCGGAAAAAGGGGAGTAAAAGAAAAGACAGCCATCCGTGGCTTAGTAAAGTAATAAAGGATAGGATTCGACTGAAAACAAGGACATATAAATTAGTCAAATCTAGTGGGAGGATAGAAGATTGGGAAGCATTTAAAAGCCAGCAAACAATAACTAAAAGATTAATTAAGAAAGGGAAGATAGATTATGAAAGTAAACTAGCAAAAAATATAAAAACAGATAGCAAGAGTTTCTACAGCTATATAAAAAGAAAAAGGGTGGCTAAGGTGAACGTTGGTCCCTTAGAGGATGGGACCGGGAAACTAGTGGTGGGGAACATGGAGATGGCAAAGACGCTGAACAAATATTTTGTATCAGTCTTTACAGTAGAGGACACTAAAAATATCCCAACACTGGACAAACAGGGGGCAATGGGGGGGGGGGGCGGAGGAGCTAAACACAATTAAAATCACTAAGGAGATGGTACTCAGTAAAATAATGGGACTTAAGGCGGATAAATCCCCCGGAACTGATGGCCTACATCCTAGGGTCTTGAGAGAAGTGGCGGTAGGGATTGTGGATGCATTGGTGATCATTTTCCAGAACTCCCTGGACTCAGGAAAGGTCCCGGCAGATTGGAAAACTGCTAATGTAACACCCTTATTTAAGAAGGGAAGTAGACAAAAAGCTGGAAACTATAGACCAGTTAGCCTAACATCTGTGGTTGGCAAAATGTTGGAGTCCATGATTAAGGAAACAGTGACAGAGCATTTGGATAGACATAATTTAATAGGACAGAGTCAGCATGGTTTTACGAAGGGGAAGTCATGTTTGACAAATTGCTCGAATTCTTTGAGGATGTAACATACAGGGTGGATAAAGTGTATTTGGACTTCCAAAAGGCATTTGACAAGGTTCCACACAAAAGATTACTGATCAAGATAAAAAATCACGGGATTGGGGGTATGTGGTAAACCACGTTCACTATCGTATCACTGTTAGTAGTTAGCACTGTTCACCACTGTTCGTTATAACTGTATCACTGACCACTATTGTATCACGGTACGAGGTCGCCTCTTGCCACACTGCTATACCTGGGATGACCACTGCCGACTCCGCCTTGGCTCCACCCACCAGGCCAGGTATAAAGGTGAGCGACTGGCTGGTATTCCTCCTGCTTGGATCGGATCACCCACGAGAGTGGGCTGTTATTTAGTCAATAAAAACCTTTAGTCACCTTCGTAACTCTTCGCCTTTTATTGGAGGAATTGATAGGTATATCAATTTTATTGACTAAATTTAATGATGTCCGACAACGAGTCACAACCGGCGGAGGAGCCACCAGCGCAGCTCCCAGGAGCACAGCCACACCAGCCAGCTTGGCTGCGAGCCCTCAGACCGCCGTACCTGGACCTGAACCCACGAGCAGCAAACTCAGCCGCAGACTTTAAACACTGGCTGGTCTGCTTCGAATCATACCTGAGAGAATCCAGCGTCCCTCAGGCATCCAAACTAAGTGTCCTGCAGGCACAACTGAGCCCGAGAGTATACACTCTCATCGAGGACATGACTACCTACGAGACCGCCATCAACCTGCTGAAACAGAAGTACCGGACCCCGGTAAACTACATGTACGCTAGGCACCTCCTAAGATCACGGCCGCAACAGCCAGGAGAATCAGTAGCCGAATTCTCACAGGCGCTATATGCACTCGCCAGGAACTGTGACTTTAAATCGGTGTCGGCAGCCGAAAATACTGAAGATAATATCCGCGACGCATTCCTGAAAGGCCTACGGTCCGAGTACTCACGGCAAAGACTGCTGGAAGCTAAAGACCTCAGCATGGAAAAAGCTGAAGCCCTCGCTATCTCCCTGGAAGTGGCCCACCAAGATCAGGAAGCATTCACCAGGTACTGCTCGCGACCCTGGGACTCGGGCCCGACCCCTACCACAGCACCCTTCCCAGCGCCACCCCCGGGACCTACCTCTGCGTCGGCATCCCGGACCCGACCGGCCCCGCCACCCCCGGCACCGGCCCCGACATCGGGCATCCGCGATCGGGCCGCCGGCTGTTTTTTTTGTGGCCAGGAGAAGCACCCGAGGTCGCGCTGCCCAGCCAAGAACTCCATATGTAAAACCTGCCTGAAGAAAGGCCACTTCTCCAAGGCCTGCAGGAGCGGATCCTCAGAGGCCAGCAGTGCCGCATGCGAACTATGGGGGCGGCCATCTTCGTTTAGGGCAACTGAGGCCAGCATCCCCACACATGAGTCATGGGGGCGGCCATCTTTGTTTAGGGCAACTGAGGCCAGCATCCCCACACATGAGTCATGGGGGCGGCCATCTTTGATTAAGGCAACCGACCCCAATAGTGCCTCATGGGGCCCTACCTCGTGGGAGACGCCATTTTACTCACCACGCCCGACCGCCTCGCCCGCAGATGACAACGACTCGCTCAGCTACACACTAGCTTCCGTCACCCTGGACCAAGCCCGCCCGCACCATCTGTCCAAGTCAATGATGGACATCAAAGTGAACGGCCACGCCACGACCTGCCTGTTCGACAGCGGAAGCACGGAGAGCTTCATCCACCCAGACACGGTGAGCCACTACTCCCTCTCTGTCCTACCAACGCGCAGCCGAATCTCGATGGCATCGAGGTCCCACGCCACGGACATCAGCGGCTACTGTGTCGTGACCCTGTCGGTTAAGGGCACGGAGTATAAAAACTTTAAACTCCTCGTCCTCCCCCATCTCTGCGCTGCCGTCCTACTAGGGCTGGACTTCCAATCCCACCTCCAAAGCGTAACCCTAGCATACGGTGGACCCCTCCCCCCACTCACAGTCAACAACCAGCAAACGTTAAACCGCCCACCGCGTAACACCTGCAGCCTCTCCACCCTCAAGGTCCCGCCACCCTCTCTGTTTGCTAACCTTACCCCTGACTGCAAACCCGTCGCTACCAAAAGCAGGCGGTATAGCGCCGGGGACAGAGCCTTCATTAGCTCTGAGGTGCGGCGCCTCCTGAAAGAGGGCATTATCGAGGGGAGCAGCAGCCCCTGGCGTGCCCAGGTCGTAGTCGTAAAGACCGGCGATAAAAACCGCCTGGTCATCGACTACAGCCAGACCATAAACAGATATACCCAGCTGGACGCATACCCCCTCCCCCGCATATCTGACATGGTCAATCAGATTGCACAGTATAAAGTATTCTCGACCATCGACCTGAAGTCGGCCTACCACCAACTCCCTATCCACCCTGAGGACCGCCAGTATACCGCCTTCGAGGCGAATGGGCGCCTATACCACTTCCTTAGGGTCCCCTTCGGTGTCACTAATGGGGTCTCGGTCTTCCAAAGGGAGATGGACCAGATGGTTGACCAGAACGAACTGCAGGCTACATTCCCCTACCTAGATAACGTCACTATCTGCGGCCGCGACCAGCAGGAACATGACGCGAATCTGGAGAAATTCCTCCGTACGGCCCAACGGCTGAACCTCACCTACAATAAGGAGAAATGCGTGTTTAACACCACGCGCCTTGCCATCCTCGGCTGCGTAGTGGAGAACGGAATCATCGGCCCCGACCCAGAAAGAATGCGCCCCCTCATGGAGCTACCCCTCCCCCACTGCCCTAAAGCACTTAGGAGAACCCTGGGGCTTTTCGCCTACTATGCCCAATGGGTACCCAATTACGCGGACAAAGCCAGACCCCTCCTGAAAGCCACTTCCTTCCCCCTCACGGAGGAGGCGTGCGCGGCCTTCTCCCTCATTAAGGGAGACATAGCCAAGGCCACGATGCACGCAGTGGACGAGTCCATCCCCTTTCAGGTGGAGAGCGACGCCTCCGACTTCGCCTTAGCCGCCACCCTAAACCAGGAGGGGAGGCCAGTGGCCTTCTTCTCAAGGACCCTACAGGGCCCCGAGATCCGACATTCGTCGGTCGAGAAAGAGGCCCAGGCGATCGTGGAGGCAGTACGGCGCTGGAGGCACTACCTGGCAGGCAAACGATTTACCCTCCTCACCGACCAGCGTTCGGTGGCTTTCATGTTTAATAACAAGCTGAAGGGCAAAATCAAGAATGACAAGATTTTGAGATGGAGAATCGAGCTCTCCACCTACGATTATGAGATCTTGTACCGGCCAGGCAAGCTGAACGAATCCCCTGATGCCCTTTCACGAATGACATGCGCCAGCGCGCATATCGATAGGCTTCAGACCCTCCACGACCAGCTCTGCCACCCCGGAGTCACCAGACTCTACCATTTCATTAAGGCCCGCAACCTGACCTACTCCATCGAGGAGGTCAGGACCATGACCAGGAACTGCCAGACCTGTGCGGAGTGCAAACCGCACTTCTATAGGCCGGACCGAGCAAGCCTGATCAAGGCCACCCGCCCCTTCGAGCGCCTGAGCATCGACTTTAAGGGGCCCCTCCCGTCCTCTGACCGTAATGTGTACTTCCTCAACATCGTTGATGAGTACTCCCGTTTCCCCTTTGCCTTCCCCTGCCCCGACATGACCAGTAGCACGGTCATTAAGTGCCTGAATGCCCTCTTCGCCTTGTTCGGGTTCCCGAACTATATACACAGCGACCGGGGCTCCTCCTTCATGAGCGAGGAACTCCGGCAATTCCTCCTAGAGAGAGGTATTGCAGCAAGCAGGACCACCAGCTACAACCCCAGAGGTAACGGTCAGGTGGAAAGAGAGAACGCGACGGTATGGAAGGCCGTCCTCTTAGCCTTAAAGTCTAAGGGCCTCCCAACCTCCCGCTGGCAAGAAGTCCTCCCGACAGCGCTGCACTCCATCCGGTCATTACTTTGCACGGCCACTAACACCACCCCCCATGAACGAATGTTCGTTTTCCCCAGGAAGTCGACTACGGGAACCACTCTACCAACCTGGCTGACCGCCCCGGGGCCGGTCTGGCTGCGGAAACACGTGAGGACCCATAAAACGGACCCCCTGGTCGAGAGGGTGAACCTCCTGCACGCCAACCCCCAGTACGCCTACGTGGCGTACCCAGACGGGCGGGAGGACACTGTCTCCCTACGAGACCTCGCACCCTCAGCCGATCCGGAAACACCGCCACCACCCCCCCCAACCTCAGTCCAGGTAGACGGCATGCCGGAACCCCACGAGCCCTCGCCGACCACGCAAACACCAGCATCAACACCGGATAAGGCACCAGCACCGGATAAGGCAACACCACCGCTGCGGCGATCGGAGAGGCTTACGAAGCCTCCGGACAGACTGACCTACCAGAATTGGTAGTACACTTCACCCCGCCGGACTTAATTCTAAACAAGGGGTGAATGTGGTAAACCACGTTCACTATCGTATCACTGTTAGTAGTTAGCACTGTTCACCACTGTTCGTTATAACTGTATCACTGACCACTATTGTATCACGGTACGAGGTCGCCTCTTGCCACACTGCTATACCTGGGATGACCACTGCCGACTCCGCCTTGGCTCCACCCACCAGGCCAGGTATAAAGGTGAGCGACTGGCTGGTATTCCTCCTGCTTGGATCGGATCACCCACGAGAGTGGGCTGTTATTTAGTCAATAAAAACCTTTAGTCACCTTCGTAACTCTTCGCCTTTTATTGGAGGAATTGATAGGTATATCAGGGTAATATACTGGCACAGGTGGAAGATTGGCTATCTAACAGAAAACAAAGAGTTGGGATAAATGGTTCGTTCTCGGGCTGGCAATCAGTAACTAGTGGTGTTCCGCAGGGGTCAGTGCTGGGTCCCCAACTCTTTACAATCTATATTAACGATTTGGAGGAAGGGACTGAGTGCAACATATCCAAGTTTGCCGACGATACAAAGATGGGAGGGAAAGCAGTGAGTGAGGAGGACATAAAAAACCTGCAAAAGGACATAGACAGGCTAAGTGAGTGGGCAGAGATTTGGCAGATGCAATATAATGTTGGAAAGTGTGAGGTTATGCACTTTGGCAGAAAAAATCAAAGAGCAAGTTATTATCTAAATGGAGAGAAACTGCAAAGTGCTACAGTACAAAGGGATCTGGGGGTCCTGGTGCATGAAACACAAAGGGCTGGATTTTGCTACGGGGGCGGGTTGGAGGTGGGAAACCCACATTCGGGCTTGTTGTCCCGCCTCCATGGAGATGTGGCCAACCCACTGGATTTTCCTCTGATTGACCTTGTTGAGCCCGCCCTATGGGCTCAGCAGGCCAATTAAGGGCCACCCGGCAACAGGTGACGTCAGAGATTGACATTTCATCTGTCAAAAGCTTTTGGCAGATGAAATATCAGTGTTTAGCAGCTGTTTGAAGCTGTCAAGCACTGAAAAACTGCTAATTCAGCCTCAGTCCTTTCTCAGGATAACTTTAAAATCATTTCTCTGCAGAAACCAAGAAGCTGATTTCTTTTAAAAAATCGGAGCTTCTGTGGTTCTTGCAGCCGACTCCCGACACCGGAATGCAGGACTCCTGTAAAGGTAAGTAAAAGTAAGTTAAACTTATTTAAACACTTTAAACACTTGCAAAACACTTACCTTTGCACTCCTGCACCCCTCACTCACCTGAACACTGGGCATCTCGACACCTCCAAGACCTCAGACCCACGTCCCGCCTCGAAAACTTTTCGTGGTTTGGAGCTGTCAGGAAGCCCACAAACCAGCAATAAAAATTGCGAATAGGCAAAAAACTAACTGTTAACTACCTGTTAACAGGCAGTTTAATTGCCTTTAATCCCTTCCCGCCTCTGGGAGTCGGGTTCCAGCACTTGTCGGCAACCCGGCTCCTATGAAATTGACATGGAGGCGGGTTGGAGGTGGGATGGGGTTGGGACCCCCGGATCTCCGATTTTTATCGCCCGCACGCCTCCAACCCGACTCCAGGGGCTTAGGAAAATCCAGCCCAAAAAGTTAGTATGCAGGTGCAGCAGGTGATCAGGGAGGCCAATGGAATCTTGGCTTTTATTGCAAGGGGGATGGAGTATAAAAACAGGGAAATCTTGCTGCAGTTATACAGGGTATTGGTGAGGCCACACCTGGAATACTGCGTACAGTTTTGGTTTCCATATTTAAGAAAAGATATACTTGCTCTCGAGGCGGTTCAGAGAAGGTTCACTCGGTTGATTCCAGAGATGAGGGGGTTGACGTATGAGGAAGGATTGAGTAGGTTGGGACTCTACTCATTGGAGTTCAGAAGAATGAGAGGCGATCTTATCGAAACATATAAGATTGTGAAGGAGTTTGATCAGGTGGATGCGGTGAGGATGTTTCCACTGATGGGTGAGACTAGAACTAGGGGGCATAATCTTAGAATAAGGGGCTGCCCTTTCAAAACTGAGATGAGGAGAAACTTCTTCACTCAGAAGGTAGTAAATCTATGGAATTTGCTGCCCCAGAGAGCTGTGGAAGCTGCAACATTAAATAAATTTAAAATGGAGATAGACATTTTCCTAGCAGATAAGGGAATTAGGGGTTACGGGGAGAGGGCAGGGAAGTGGACGTGAGTCTAGATTCAGATCAGCCATGATCCTATTGAATGGCGGAGCAGGCCCGAGGGGCCATATGGCCTACTCCCGCTCCTAGTTCTTATGTTCTTATGTTCTTATGTAGCGTGGCCGTAGCATCATTGCAGCAAGAACAGCCTCCTCTTAAAGCAAGGCTGTCATTTCAGAAAACAGTGTGATCCCTTAAAGGGCAATCTCTTCTAAAATGAAAAAAATAAAACCATGTAAAAATAGGCAATTTTTAGCCCTTACAGCTCAAGTGCCTTCTGAAAAAAATAAGGTTAAAGAGAATTCCTCAATGGGAGTCTTCAGCTCTTAAAGCTGAATTGCCTTCCACACCTAAAAAATGGGAAAAATGCTTAAGTACTAACACAAATGGCTCAGCAAGCCAGGGAAGGAGCACTCAGGGTCTCGCACGCAGCACTCCAGCTTCATGCAAGGGGTCAGCACCGCAAGAGAGGTCCTTTACCCACAGGGGCCAGGAAGCCCTCCAGAAAGAAGGATATGGGACCAGCAGTGCCAGCAGTGTCACCCCCATGACCTGGCTCCAGTGTCCAAAGAAGCTTCATGACCTCAGACCAGGGTCAAGGTCAATGAAAGCATCTTCAAAAGCCGTCTCCTACCAACTGCACCACCAGCCTCACACGCTTCTCACTGCACGACTACCCCTCCCCGCCCCGTTGCTGCCTAATCACTCACCTGCCAACAATCTGTACCAATCACGAGGCACACCTCCCATTCCTAGCTTCACTTCACCGCCCTGGAGGAGACGGTGCTGACCATTCTTGGAAGGGGCATGGCTGAGCCCTTGGCCAGCAGTGGGGCTGAAAGAATACAAGATTCTGGTGTCCTCATGTGTTACCCTCCTTCTCACATACACCTCTTGCTTTCCCGCCCTTCCCTCACCACAAATCCACCCTTGTGCCTTTCTCATTTCAGACACCCAGGAAATGCAGCCTGCCCAGCTAGTTGTTGATCAAGAAGAGGGAGAGGAGAGGGAAAAGGAAGAAGAAGAAGAGAAACACCATCACTCGATTTCATACACCCAGCCACCAGCTCCTCAAGGTCGACGAGCAAGACCATCTGCAGTGTCCCCCACTGAAAGTTAGCAGCCTTCCACCAGCCATGCTGCAGCCACTGGGATAGCATTGTGTGACATTAGTGGAATAGGCAAAGGCACATACAAGACACTCACTAACGGAATGCACAAGGGTGATTGTAATGATCAGTAGTAACATGTTTAGTTGGGGGCTACCCAAAAGGCAGTAGTCAAGATGGATGCCTGTACACTAGTCCACATGGCTGAATAAATGACTAGCTCAAGCTAGCTGTTCATAATGAAAATGTCTATTTATTTATGAACATAACATGGTACCAGGATTGGTAATATTTGCTGAATATTGTGAAATGCGACATGGAGAATTTGAAGCCACCAGAGGGTTTGAAACTCACGGGGAATGTCGACTGCAATTGGCAGACTTTCAAACAACAATTCGAACTCTACATTGCTGCCATCGGGTTCGGTACGAAGCCAGACACAAGGAAAATAGTGTTACTGCTCACGGTTGCAGGCCCGCAGGCAATAGAGGTATTTAATACATTTGTATTTGATCAAGAGGAGGACAGAGAAAAAATGGACGATGTGCTAAAGAAGTTTGATACACATTGTTCTCCCAAAAAGAACGAGACCTATGAGAGATACGTGCTCCGTTCACGGACACAGCAGCAAAATGAGACTTTTGATAGCTTTGTGACCGATCTGAAACTGAAAGCACAGACATGTAATTTCTCTGAACTGAAATCATCCATGATTCATGACCAGATTGTGTTTGGTATTCATGATAAAAAAGTCAGGGAACGTTTGTTGAGAGAAACCGAACTAACATTGGAGGATGCTGTGAAAATATGTCATGCCAGTGAGCTAGCTCGGCAGCATGCAAGCACTTTCAGTGAAATTAATAGTGGTGCGACTGTCGGTGCTGTGTACTACAAGGGGAAGAAATGTGGGCAGAACAGAAATGCAAAGCAATCGGAGGATGGAATTTTTAATTGTAAACACTGTGGTTACCAGCACCAGTCAAGAGAATGCCCTGTGTTTAAAAAAATGTGCACAAAATGTAATGGAAAGAATCACTTTGCCAAACAACGCTTTATAAAGTAAAAACAAAGAAAGGGCAACAAGTCAATGTGATTGAGGACACTGATTTAAGTGAGACATTTTTTTGTAGGAATGGTGTCATGTGACAATATAGAAAAGGATACAGAAAATGTGCAGCCCTCAGGAATGGACAATGCTGAACATAAAGTTAATGCAGTAAAGGAGGACAAATGGATGATGCCACTGCAGGTAAATGGAGCATTAGTTACATTGAAACTAGACACTGGGGCAAAAGCAAACTTAATCAGTATGAGTGACATTAAAAATATGAAAGAAAAGCCCAAAATACAGAAAAAGTCAGTACTACTGAAGAAGTTTAATGGACAGAAAATAGATAGCTTAGGTGTATGCAGACTTAAAGTGACAGTCAAAGACAAAGTGCATCATCTCATGTTTTCTGTTGTGGCTGAAGGACTTGATTCACTACTAGGTGACAAAGCTTGTGAGGACTTAGAACTGGTCAAGAGAGTCTACCGTATAAACTGTGCCATAAGCAGACCAGATGACTCACTGGATTCTGTAGTGAGTAATTTCCAGGATGTGTTCAAAGGATTTGGAGTTCTACCATTCACTTACAAGATCCAGCTAAAGGAGGATGCTCAGCCAGTGGTACATGCTCCACGGAGAGTTCCAGCACCCCTGCGTGACCGGCTCAAGAAAGAACTGGACAGAATGACCACACTAGGAGTCATCAGGAAAGTCAAAGAGCCAACAGACTGGGTTAACTCCATGGTATGTGTAAAGAAAAAGAACAATGATCTAAGAGTATGCATGGATCCAAAGGACTTAAATGCAAACATAAAACATGAACACTACCAGATTCCCAAGCGAGAAGAAATCACCAGTGAAATGTCAGGTGCCACATACTTCACAAAGCTCGATGCCTCACAAGGATTTTGGCAACTAAAACTGGATGAGGAGAACATCAAATACTGTACCTTCAACACACCATTTGGCAGGTATTGTTTCCTCAGAATGCCTTTCGGGATAATATCTGCATCTGAAATCTTTCATAGAGCGATGGAACACATAATTGAAGGTCTGGAAGGAGTTCGGGTCGATGTTGATGACATCATCATCTGGGGCTCCACACTGAAAGAACACAATGAGAGACTGACTAAAGTGCTACAGAGCATAGGCCGGAATGGACTGAAGCTCAACAAAGCCAAGTGTCAGTTTGGCATCCAGGAAGTCACTTTCCTAGGAGATAATCTATCTGGTAAAGGAATAGAGCCAGATATGGAAAAAGTAAACGCCATACTCAACATGCCCCGACCCATTGACAAAAAAGGAGTGCTACGCATCATGGGGATGATAAACTTCATTGGATACGCCCAGATTGAAAAGGAATGTCTAGGCTTGGTAGTTGGACTAGAAAAGTTCCATGGCTACATATATGGACTTCCCACCTTCACAGTTGAGGCAGACCACTGCCCACTGGTTGCCATCATAAAAAAAAACCTGAATGAGATGTCTCCAAGGATTCAACGACTCATGATGAAGCTGCAAAGATATGACTTTGAACTGATCTACACACCAGGGGCTAGATTTTCAGTCGCTTGTGCCAGCAGTTAGCGCCTTAAGAGAAGTGATTTCCGGGCGCTATGCGTGTAGCGCCCGGGCGCAGCGCAGTTTGCGCCCCGCCCCAAATTAAGTTGCCCGTTAGCGCCGGCGCAAAGTTTAGCGCCCGCCCGGATGCGCGCGCAGAAAATGACGTCACATCCTCGTGCAACGCCCTTTGGCCGCCCCGATTGCAAACTTCAGTCGGACTGCCCCATTGTGCGGCGGGCGGCCGGAGCGTTTGGAAAAAGGAATGCAACACAACCAGCACGGGCCCCGGGGGGCGCTAATTAAAGGGAACGTCCTCTCCAGTATAAAGGCCAGCCTTTTTTCAGAAAACAGTCTTGTGCAACGCATTTCTGGAGACACAACAAGGAGGATAGCTAACTGGTTTCAAGCAGCAAGAGCCAGGTATTTTTGGACTCAGGCCATAGCGCTGCAAGTGGCCATTTGGAAATTAGGCTGTTTGCCAGGATTTGATGGGGGCTGCATGGGGTGCCAACGCGCAGCTGCAGCGCCATGTCCGTAGGGCTCGCAGACGCATTGTGAGAGGGACAGCCCTGGCTAGAGGCAGAGGGGGCTACAGGCGTCGGCCACGTAGGCCTTACCCAGTCAGGCTATACCGCCAGCAGCGCTCCTACCTAAACATGAGTGCCGCGCGATGTGTTAGAAGGCTCCGATTCCGAAAGGAGGTGATTGCAGAGATCTGCCACCTGCTTCGCAGAGATCTGCGGCCAAAGCTCAGGTGCAGGACGTCTCTGTCGGTGGAAGTGAAGGTGACGGTGGCATTGAACTTCTATGCCACCGGCTCCTTCCAATACGCTGCTGGGGACATAGCAAACATCTCCCAGTATGGCGCGCATCGCTGCATCCGCCACGTGACCGAAGCACTGTTCAGAAGGAGAAGCCAATTCATCTCCTTCCCCATGGCCCTCGAGAGCCAGCATCAGCGCGCATTGGGATTTGCCAGACTCGGGGAATTCCCCTTGGTGCAGGGCGCCATTGACTGTACGCATGTGGCTTTGCGGGCCCCTCTGGAGCATGGCGAGCAGTATCGCAACAGGAAGGGCTACCATTCTCTGAATGTGCAGCTGGTATGTGACCACAAGCAGCGCATCATGGCAGTCAATGCCAGCTTCCCAGGCAGCAACCACGATGCCTTTATCCTGCGGCAGAGTACTGTGCATGACATGTTCCAGGCACAGCCTCCCCCAAGAGGATGGCTCATCGGGGACAAAGGCTATCCTTTGTGCACCTGGCTCATGACCCCGCTCCGCGCGCCCAGGACCGCTGCTGAAGAGGCCTACAACGAGAGCCATCAAACCACCCGCAACATCATCGAGCTAACTATTGGGGTCCTCAAGCAGCGGTTCCGCTGCCTTGATCGCTCCGGAGGAGCTCTCCAGTATTCGCCGGACCGGGTCTCCCAATTTGTGGTGGTTTGCTGCATGCTACACAACCTGGCTATCCGCAGGACTCAGGCACTGCCACCTGACGTTGGACCAGCACCTCAGGAGGAGGAGCAGGAGGAGCATGAGGAGGAGGAGGAGGAGGAGGGGCAGGAGTACGTTCCCAGGAGGGAGCGACCAGGGCCAAGGGCCGCACGACGCCACCTTATTACACGGTACTTCTAAGCCCCCTGTCAGGGAATGGCCAGGGGCCATGAGGGAAGATGAATGCAGCCGCTCCGCAAGCCCTCAGCCGGCGAAGCCAACAAACACTAAGAAGAACAACCATGGAGACTGCATGAATAAAGATAATTTTTTATTGCACAAAAATGAAAAGCCCTTCCCACATGAATCCCCAAAAACAATAAACGGGCCCCACAAAAAGCCCAACAAGCGACTCACTCCCACAAACTGGGGAGGAGTCACTCCACCTTTCTTCAAACCGGGCCTCAACGTCAGCCTAACGCAAAAAATAAGCCCTCCAAAAGCACAACCATGGGCAAAATAAAGATGGCCACCGCCATATTAAAGGAAAGCTGCCCACACCCTCTACTGAGTGGCCCGCGAGGGCGAGACCTTGGCCAGCCTTTTGCCTCCCCTGCCCGGCCTGCTGCTCCTTCGCAAGCTCTGCCCAGTGGCTGCTGCGAGGCTGGGGGAAGGCGCCTGAGGCTCAGATGCCCTTCCGCCAGATGGCGCTGGGGGGCGGCCTACACGGCGTTTGGGCCTCGAGGGGCCGTCTGCTGAGTGGCGCACCTGAGCCTGGCCACCATCAGCTGCAGCCGCTTGCCCTTGACGCCCCAGAGGGGGAATGGCGGCGACGGATGGCGCAATGTGGGCCAGCTGGCGTCTGGGATGCGCTGGCTGGTGCTGTGGCGCGGTGGCACTCGGCCGGGCCCGCACTGCAGGATCCGCAGCAATCAGCCGACGGGCGGCTTGCTGGGATGGTCCAGCGCGGCGGCTGCCCTGGCGATGCCTGCCTGAGACAGCGCGTGTGGCAGCAGTGAGTGCCCCTGTGGTCCTGGTGTGCGCGCTCATCACATCCGCCAGGGTCTTGACGGCATCAGTCAGCATGCGGCCACTCGCGGCAGTTGCTGCCCCGAACTCGCGCACACTGGTCGCCAGCGACTCGATGGCCTCAGGCATGCGCCCCACCACGCTCATGAGCTCCGTGTGGCGCCGGGCCGAGTCGTCGGCCATCTTATCCAGCTTCCGCACCTCCTCCGAAGTGAAGGTGTCCGGACTGGAGTCGCGACTCTCCCGCTGGGGAGGAGGGGGCCGAACTAGGGGACCCTTGCCGCGTTGGTGATGGCGAGTGTGCCGAGCAGCAGCACTCCCCTCTGATCCTTCCCCCTGCTGGGTGGCTGGACGCCACTGGTCCCAGAAGCTGCATTGCCCTGCGACAGTTCCTCCAGGCACTCGTCCAGTGAGGAGGTGTCAAGCATTTCCTCCTCTCCTGCGGGACGTGACTGTTCCCCCGAAGGTCCGGCTTGCTCCTCCTCCTCCTCCTGGTCGGAGGTGCTGTCACTGGCAGCTTCAGGGTCCTGGTCGTCACCAGCTGAAAGCAGGAATGCACAAGAGTAGCTTCAGAGTGAGGAGACGGCGTCAGCGAGGGAGTTAGGACTGGTGGCATTCAGCGCATTGGTGGGACAGTGGCAAAGGAGGTAGCTCGGATGGGCCAGTGCGACGTGAGAGGGCCAAAAGGCGAGGTCCTTACCATTGCCGGGCAGTGGAGGGTCGGATACACCGCACGCTGTGGGGACAATCACACGGGCTCCCATGAGCACACACACGCGCTCCTCCAGCCGAGTGAGCTTCTGCAGCTTGGCGCGGCCACCCCTGGCACGGGCCTAGCGATTAAACGCTACTTTAGCCTGCAAGAGAAAGGACGGGCTGTAAGTGCGCAGTGAAGCCCTGATGTAGTGTGCACTGCCTCCCATGGTGGAATAGCTTGGACAGAGTGAAGCCCTGATGTAGAGTGCACTGCCTCCCATGGTGGAATAGCTTGGACAGAGTGAAGCCCTGATGTAGAGTGCACTGCCTCCCATGGTGGAATAGCTTGGACAGAGTGAAGCCCTGATGTAGAGTGCACTGCCTCCCATGGTGGAATAGCTTGGACAGAGTGAAGCCCTGATGTAGAGTGCACTGCCTCCCATGGTGGAATAGTTTGGACAGAGTGAAGCCCTGATGTAGAGTGCACTGCCTCCCATGGTGGAATAGCTTGGACAGAGTGAAGCCCTGATGTAGAGTGCACTGCCTCCCATGGTGGAATAGCTTGGCCAGAGTGAAGCCCTGATGTAGAGTGCACTGCCTCCCATGGTGGAATAGCTTGGACAGAGTGAAGCCCTGATGTAGTGTGCACTGCCTCCCATGGTGGAATAGCTTGGACAGAGTGAAGCCCTGATGTAGTGTGCACTGCCTCCCATGGTGGAATAGCTTGGCCAAAGTGTAGAGTGCCGAATGGCCATTTGATGCTCATGACTGTCCCAATGCTGCTGGCTGAGGGCTGGCCAATAGGACTTTCAGCTCCCTTTGCCCACCATGTCAGGTGTACATGCAAGAATGAGGAGGAGACTGGAAAGGCTACTCACCTTCACAATCCTGGTCAGATCGTTGTATTTTTTACGACATTGTTCGTGGGTCCTGGGGGCATCGCCGGTGAACGTCACCCTCTGGGCGATCTGCTTCCAGGCTTTGGTGTAGTCATGGTGGGTTGGATTCCTCCCACTCTCTGGAAACAAGATCTTGCGCCTCACCTCCAGAGCTGTGACCATTATGTCCAGATCACCCTCTGAGAAGCGCAGGGCACGCTGACGGGCCTTCTCTGGCGTTGCCATGACTCCCTGGGGCTGAGCAGCAGTGTTGAGGCCTCTTTGCAAGGCTGCAGTGTGCAGGGCGTGGCAGCAGATCAATTCGTCCCTTCCCCCTTTAACAGCTGGTCGGCACCACGGGGTCTGCTGTCAGTGCAAAAATGACCGCACCCGCGCTGCGCCCCGCCTGGGCGCTATCCCTCTGGACCGCCGGCTTAGCGCCTAAAGGTAGGAGTGGAACGCCTCTTTTAGCGCTCCACCACTCTCTTAGGGCGAAGCCACTGAATTTCCGGCAACGGGGCGCTACTTTGGGGCGGGCGCTAACTTCGGGCGGGCGCTAAGGTTAGCGCCCCAAAACTGTCTATACTGAAAATCTAGCCCCAGGCAAATACATAATGTTACCAGATGCACTATCCTGAGCACCCACAATGAGTCATGTGAGCTCTACTGAGGAAGACATGGATGTTCATGTGAGTATGGTCACTGCAGCGCTGCCCGTGTCAGACACAAAATCAAAGCAAATAGCAGAAGAAACAGTAAAAGATACAGGGCTAGATTTTCAGTATAGACAGTTTTGGGGCGCTAACCTTAGCGCCCGCCCGAAGTTGGCGCCCGCCCCAAAGTAGCGCCCCATTGCCGGAAATTCAGTGGCTTCGCCCTAAGAGGTTGGTGGAGCGCTAAAAGAGGCATTCCACTACTATCTTTAGGCGCTAAGCCGGCGGTGCAGAGCGCAGCACCCGAGCTCGGGCGCAGCGCACGGCAGACACTCTGGTGCCAGTGAGCTCTTAAAGGGGAAGGGTGCGAGGAGGAGGAGGAGGAGGAGGAGGAGGAGGAGGAAACACACTGGATCCTTCCACACAACACATGCAGACTGCCGTTTATAGTGCAGGAGGAGTGCCCTTTAATTTGCGCTCCCCAGGGTGTGTTGCGTTCCATTTTACAAACGCTCTGGACGCCAGCCGCAGAATGGGGCGGTCCGACTGAAGTTTGGATTCGGGGCGGCCAAAGGGCGTTGCACGAGGATGTGACGTCATTTTCTGCGCGCGCATCCGGGCGGCCGCTAAACTTTGCGCCGGCGCTAACGGGCAACTTAATTTGGGGCGGTGCGCAAACTGCGCTGCGCCCGGGCGCTACACGAATAGCGCCCGAAAATCACTTCTCTTAAGGCGCTAACTGCTGGCGCAAGCAACTGAAAATCTAGCCCACAGTGTTACAAACAGTAATAGAGAACATTCATCATGGTTGGCCAAAAGGTTCCTGTCCAAAATACTATCACATAAGGTCAGAGTTAAGTGTTGCAAGTGGACTATTACTAAAACAGAACAGAATAGTCATTCCACAGGCTCTACGTCAAGACATGCTCAAAAGGATTCATGAGGGACACCTCAGAATTGAAAAATGCAAAAGGAGAGCAAGAGACACTGGGCTAGATTTTCAGTTTAGGCAGTTTTGGGGCGCTAGCTTTAGCGCCCGCCCGAAGTTAGCGCCCGCCCCAAAGTAGCGCCCCGTTGCCGGGAATTCAGTGGCTTCGCCCTAAGAGGTTGGTGGAGCGCTAAAAGAGGCGTTCCACTACTCTCTTTAGGCGCTAAGCCGGCGGTCCAGAGGGATAGCGCCCAGGCGGGGCGCAGCACGGGTGCGGTCATTTTTGCACTGACAGCAGACCCCGTGGTGCCGACCAGCTCTTAAAGGGGGAAGGGACGAATTAGTCTGCTGCCACGCCCTGCACACTGCAGCCTTGCAAAGAGGCCTCAACACTACTGCTCAGCCCCAGGGAGTCATGGCAACGCCAGAGAAGGCCCGTCAGCGTGCCCTGCGCTTCTCAGAGGGTGATCTGGACATCATGCTCACAGCTCTGGAGGTGAGGCGCAAGATCTTGTTTCCAGACAGTGGGAGGAATCCAACCCACCACGACTACACCAAAGCCTGGAAGCAGATCGCCCAGAGGGTGACATTCACCGGCGAGGCCCCCAGGACCCACACACAATGCCGTAAGAAGTACAACGATCTGACCAGGATTGTGAGGGTGAGTAGCCTTTCCAGTCTCCTCCTCATTCTTGCATGTACACCTGACATGATGGGCAAAGGGACCTGAAAGTCCTTTTGGCCAGCCCTCAGCCAGCAGCATTGGGACAGTCATGAGCATCAAATGGCCATTCGGCACTCTACACTTTGGCCAAGCTATTCCACCATGGGAGGCAGTGCACACTACATCAGGGCTTCACTCTGTCCAAGCTATTCCACCATGGGAGGCAGTGCACACTACATCAGGGCTTCACTCTGTCCAAGCTATTCCACCATGGGAGGCAGTGCACACTACATCAGGGCTTCACTCTGTCCAAGCTATTCCACCATGGGAGGCAGTGCACACTACATCAGGGCTTCACTCTGTCCAAGCTATTCCACCATGGGAGGCAGTGCACACTACATCAGGGCTTCACTCTGTCCAAGCTATTCCACCATGGGAGGCAGTGCACACTACATCAGGGCTTCACTCTGTCCAAGCTATTCCACCATGGGAGGCAGTGCACACTACATCAGGGCTTCACTCTGTCCAAGCTATTCCACCATGGGAGGCAGTGCACACTACATCAGGGCTTCACTGCGCCCTTACAGCCCGTCCTTTCTCTTGCAGGCTAAAGTAGCGTTTAATCGCCAGGCCCGTGCCAGGGGTGGCCGCGCCAAGCTGCAGGAGCTCACTCGGCTGGAGGAGCGCGTGTGTGTGCTCATGGGAGCACGTGTGATTGTCCCCACAGCGTGCGGTGTATCCGACCCTCCACTGCCCGGCAATGGTAAGGACCTCGCCTTTTGGCCCTCTCGCGTCGCACTGGCCCATCCGAGCTATCTCCTTTGCCACTGTCCCACCAATGCGCTGAATCCCACCAGTCCTAACTCCCTCGCTGACGCCGTCTCCTCACTCTGAAGCTACTCTTGTGCATTCCTGCTTTCAGCTGGTGACGACCAGGACCCTGAGGCTGCCAGTGACAGCACCTCCAACCAGGAGGAGGAGGAGGAGCAAGCCGGACCTTCGGGGGAACAGTCACGTCCCGCAGGAGAGGAGGAAATGCTCGACACCTCCTCACTGGACGAGTGCCTGGAGGAACTGTCGCAGGGCAATGCAGCTTCTGGGACCAGTGGCGTCCAGCCACCCAGCAGCCGTGCGCGTGGCCCGCGGCCTTCCCCCCAAAGGGGGGAAGGATCAGAGGGGAGTGCTGCTGCTCGGCAAACTCGCCGTCACCAACGCGGCAAGGGTCCCCTAGTTCGGCCCCCTCCTCCCCAGCGGGAGAGTCGCGACTCCAGTCCGGACACCTTCACTTCGGAGGAGGTGCGGAAGCTCGATCAGATGGCCGACGACTCGGACCGGCGCCACACGGAGCTCATGAGCGTGGTGGGGCGCATGCCTGAGGCCATCGAGTCGCTGGCGACCAGTGTGCGCGAGTTCGGGGCAGCAACTGCCGCGACTGGCCGCATGCTAACTGATGCCGTCAAGACCCTGGCGGATGTGATGCGCGCGCACACCAGGACCAGAGGGCCACTCACTGCTGCCACACGCGCTGTCTCAGGCAGGCATCGCCAGGGCAGGCGCCGCGCTGGACCATCCCAGCAAGCCGGCCGTCGGCTGATTGCTGCGGATCCTGCAGTGCGGGCCCGGCCGAGTGCCACCGCGCCACAGCACCAGCCAGCGCATCCCAGACGCCAGCTGGCCCACATTGCACCATCCGTCGCCGCCATTCCCCCTCTGGGGCGTCAAGGGCAAGCGGCTGCAGCTGATGGTGGCCAGGCTCAGGCGCGCCACTCAGGAGACGGCCCCTCGAGGCCCAAACGCCGTGTAGGCCGCCCCCCAGTGGCATCTGGCGGAAGGGCATCTGAGCCTCAGGCGCCTTCCCCCAGCCTCGCAGCAGCCACTGGGCAGAGCTTGCGAAGGAGCAGCAGGCAGGGCAGGGGAGGCAAAATGCTGGGCAAGGTCTCGCCCTCGCGGGCCACTCAGTAGAGGGTGTGGCCAGCTTTCCTTTAATATGGCGGTGGCCATCTTTATTTTGCCCATGGTTGTGCTTTTGGAGGGCTTTTTTTTTGCGTTAGGCCGACGTTGAGGCCCGGTTTCAATAAAGGTGGAGTGGCTCCTCCCCAGTTTGTGGGAGTGAGTCGTTTGTTGGGCTTTTTGTGGGGCCCGTTTATTGTTTTTGGGGATTCATGTGGGAAGGGCTTTTCATTTTTGTTTAATAAAAAATTATCTTTATTCATGCAGTCTCCATGGTTGTTCTTCTTAGTGTTTGTTGGCTTCGCCGGCTGAGGGCTTGCGGAGCGGCTGCATTCATCTTCCCTCATGGCCCCTGGCCATTCCCTGACAGGGGGCTTAGAAGTACCGTGTAATAAGGTGGCGTCGTGCGGCCCTTGGCCCTGGTCGCTCCCTCCTGGGAACGTACTCCTGCTCCTCCTCCTCCTCCTCCTCCTCCTCCTCATGCTCCTCCTGCTCCTCCTCCTGAGGTGCTGGTCCAACGTCAGGTGGCAGTGCCTGAGTCCTGCGGATAGCCAGGTTGTGTAGCATGCAGCAAACCACCACAAATTGGGAGACCCGGTCCGGCGAATACTGGAGAGCTCCTCCGGAGCGATCAAGGCAGCGGAACCGCTGCTTGAGGACCCCAATAGTTAGCTCGATGATGTTGCGGGTGGTTTGATGGCTCTCGTTGTAGGCCTCTTCAGCAGCGGTCCTGGGCGCGCGGAGCGGGGTCATGAGCCAGGTGCACAAAGGATAGCCTTTGTCCCCGAGTAGCCATCCTCTTGGGGGAGGCTGTGCCTGGAACATGTCATGCACAGTACTCTGCCGCAGGATAAAGGCATCGTGGCTGCTGCCTGGGAAGCTGGCATTGACTGCCATGATGCGCTGCTTGTGGTCACAGACCAGCTGCACATTCAGAGAATGGTAGCCCTTCCTGTTGCGATACTGCTCGCCATGCTCCAGAGGGGCCCGCAAAGCCACATGCGTACAGTCAATGGCGCCCTGCACCAAGGGGAATTCCCCGAGTCTGGAAAATCCCAATGCGCGCTGATGCTGGCTCTCCAGGGCCATGGGGAAGGAGATGAATTGGCTTCTCCTTCTGAACAGTGCTTCGGTCACCTGGCGGATGCAGCGATGCACGCCGTACTGGGAGATGTTTGCTATGTCCCCAGCAGCGTATTGGAAGGAGCCGGTGGCATAGAAGTTCAATGCCACTGTCACCTTCACTTCCACCGACAGAGACGTCCTGCACCTGAGCTTTGGCCGCAGATCTCGGCGAAGCAGGTGGCAGATCTCTGCAATCACCCCCTTCCGGAATCGGAGCCTTTTAACACATCGCGCGGCACTCATGTTTAGGTAGGAGCGCTGCTGGCGGTATAGCCTGACTGGGTAAGGCCTACGTGGCCGACGCCTGTAGCCCCCTCTGCCTCTAGCCAGGGCTGCCCCTCTCACAATACGTCTGCGAGCCCTACGGACATGGAGCTGCAGCTCCGCGTTGGCACCCCATGCAACCCCCATCAAATCCTGGCAAACACTCTAATTTCCAAATGGCCACTTGCAGCGCTGTTGCCTGAGTCCAAAAATACCTGGCTCTTGCTGCTTGAAACCAGTTAGCTATCCTCCTTGTTGTGTCTCCAGAAATGCGTTGCACAAGACTGTTTTCTGAAATAATGGATGGCCTTTATACTGGAGAGGACGTTCCCTTTAATTAGCGCCCCCCGGGGCCCGCGCTGGTTGTGTTGCGTTCCTTTTTCCAAACGCTCCGGCCGCCCGCCGCACAATGGGGCGGTCCGACTGAAGTTTGCAATCGGGGCGGCCAAAGGGCGTTGCACGAGGATGTGACGTCATTTTCTGCGCGCGCATCCGGGTGGGCGCTAAACTTTGCGCCGGCGCTAACGGGCAACTTAATTTGGGGCGGGGCGCAAACTGCGCTGCGCCCGGGCGCTACACGCATAGCGCCCGGAAATCACTTCTCTTAAGGCGCTAACTGCTGGCGCAAGCAACTGAAAATCTAGCCCACTGTTTATTGGCCTGGCATAAATAAGGACATTGAGAACATGATAGGCAGATGTGAGACATGTCAGAAACACCAAAACAAACAAGCAAAGGAACCAATGATAGTAGCTGACTTACCAACAGCACCATGGCAAAAGGTTGGTATGGACCTCTTTCATTTGAATGGTAAAGACTATCTAATAGTGATTGACTACTATTCTAACTATCCTGAGATGGCGCTGTTCTCAAGCACATCAGCAAGCAGTGTCATAATGCATGTTCAATCCATCTTCGCCAGACATGGAATTCCCAGGATTGCCGTTAGTGACAATGGTCCGTGCTTCAACTGTAAGGAGTGGCAACAGTTTGCAGCACATTATGACTTTCAACACATCACATCCAGTCCTCTGTATGCTCAGTCGAATGGTAAGGCAGAGAAAGGTGTTCAAGTTCTGAAACAGCTACTGAAGAAAGCAACAGAAAGCAAGTCTGATCCTTATCTCGCCCTGCTGAGCTACCGAGCCTCCCCTTTAGACTGTGGTTCTTCACCTGCTGAACTCCTAATGGGTCACAAGTTGCGCACCATGCTACCCTGCTGTGCAAAAGAAAAGCAGAGTAAAGAACTAAGACAGAGACTTCAACTGTTAAAGCTGAAACAGAAATCACACGATGACAAGTCATCCAAAACTCTGAAACCATTGACAAGGGATGATGTTGTCAGGATTGAGGATCCAAATGCATGGAACAGGAAAGCTACAGCTCTTGAGGAAGTAGGACCAAGTTCATACACTGTTAGAACTGAGGAAGGACAGATTCTCAGGAGGAACCACCGTTCCCTCCTGAAAACACAAGAAACTATCCAAGAGCAAATCGATGACAATGCCGCAACTGAATCTTGTCACTCACCACCAGAACAATCTAACACAAACACACATTCAGGCTCTCATGAAAACACATCAGACCTACCTGTGCTGAGAAGATCCACACGTGAAGTATAAAAGCCTGATAGACTTAATCTTTGCGTATAAAGAAAACTATAATAAAAGAATGAAAAGCTTAGAGTTCATAAAGTAAAGCTTTGAAAATGTGTTGACTGTTGTGAAGATGTTTATGTCGTTATGATTGATTGATATTGATTTTGTTTAACTTCTAAGGAAGGGGGATGTAATGATCAGTAACATGTCATTCTAGAATGGTACACTAGGTGGAGCTGTATGTTTAGTGGGGGGCTACCCACAAGGCAGTAGTCAAGATGGATGCCTGTACACTAATCCACATGGCTGAATAAATGACTAGCTCAAGCTAGCTATTCATAATGAAAACGTCTATTTATTTATGAACATAACAGTGATCAGTTGATTTCTTGAAGCCATATTGGATGGATAGATGTTAAAAGTTGGATTGGAAAGCTTGCTTTGTGGTGGCTTTTATTTCAGCATTTTGGCCAAGAGGACGCTTTGATGGTCAGTAACAGAGGGAAGGTAAGGTTGAAAGAGGAATTAGGGTTGTGGTCACTGGTACTGTAGGCGGATGATTCCATTCCGGATATTCCAGCTAGAAAAGGAGCTGTCTGGGTTGCATCCTTCCTTCTGCTTCCTCCTCTTCTGCTTCTTCCTCTTCTGCATCTTCCTCTTCTGCATCTTCCCCTTCTGTGACTTCCACTTCCCTCTGCGAGCAGATGCTGAAAATCTGAATTAAAAAAAAAATTAATTTATGGGATGTGGGTGTTGCTGGCAATGCCAGCATTTATTGCCCATCCCTAATTGCCTGTGAGAAGGTGGTGGTGAGTCATCTTCATTGAACCGCTGCAGTCCGTGTAGTGATGGTACTCCCACAGTGCTGTTGGGTAGGGAGTTCCAGGATTTTGACCCAGCGACAATGAAGGATCGGCAATATATTTCTAAGTCAGGATGGTGTGTGACTTGGAGGGGAACTTGGAGGTGGTGGTGTTCCCATGCACCTGCTGCCCTTGACCTTCTAGGTGGAAGAGGTTGCAGGTTTGGGAGGTGCTGCCGAAGAAGCCTTGGCGAGTTGCTGCAGTGCATCTTGTTGATGGTACACACTGCAGCCATGGTACACTGGTGGTGGAGGGAGTGAATGTTTAAAGAGGCAGATGGGGTGCCAATCAAGTGTGCTGCTTTGTCCTGGGTGGTGTCAAGCTTCTTGAGCATTGTTGAAGCTGCACTCATCCAGGCAAGTGAAGAGTATTCCATCGCACTCCTTACTTGTGCCTTGTAGATGGTAGAAAGGCTTTGGGGAGTCAAGAGGTGAGACACTCACCGCAGAATACCTAGCCTCTGATCTGCTCTTGTTGCCACAATATTTATGTGGCTGGTCCAGTTAAGTTTCTGGTCAATGGTGACCCCCAGGATGTTGATGGTAGCAGATTCGGTGATGGTAGTGCCACTGGGTGGAGACTGAGCATGGAGACCGAGGATTTAAGGAGCGAGGAGAGAGAGAGAGCTTTCCAGACTCACCGGCAGTAGCAGCAAGAGCAGCCCTAGGTGGAGACTGAGCGCAGAGACCGAGGAGTTAAGGAGTGGGGAGAGAGAGAGCAGCCCAGACTCACCAGCGGCAGCAGCGAGAACGGCCCTGGGTGGAGACTGAGCATGGAGACCGAGGAGTTAAGGAGCGGGGAGAGAGAGAGTGGCCCAGACTCACCGGTGGCAGCAGAGAGAAGTAAAAAGTAATCGAAGTGTGACGTCACCAGAAAGCATGTAAGTGATTGGTTGGTGAGTATTTCTCTCTTTCTCGCTTTTTTCCAAACTTAATTTTTGTGGTTTATAGTTTCTAGGGTCTCTGTTGTGTAGCGGGGAGTGCTAGTAAACAAGGGCCCTTGAGTATATCATTTAATTGTAGTGTAATTAGTGGCATTGATTTGATTTAATTTAATTTGAATTAATTCAAAGGGTAAGTCATGGCAGCACAGCTCGGCCCCGTGGAATGCTCCTCCTGCACTATGTGGGAAATCAGGGACACTTCCTGTGTCCCTAACGACCATGTGTGCGTGAAGTGTATCCAGCTGCAGCGACTGACAGACTGCATAGAAACATAGAAACATAGAAGATAGGAGCAGGAGTAGGCCATTTGGCCCTTCGAGCCTGCTCCGCTATTCAATGTGATCATGGCTGATCACCCAAATTCAGTACCCTGTCCCTGCCTTTTCCCCATATCCCTTGATCCCTTTAGCCTCAAGAAATATATCCAACTCTTTCTTGAATATATTTAATGAACTAGCCTCCACTGCCCTCTGTGGCAGAGAATTCCACAGGTTCACCACTCTCTGGGTGAAGAAATTCCTCCTTATTTCAGTCCTAAATGGCTTACCCCTTATCCTTAGACTATGACCCCTGGTTCTGGACTCCCCGGCCATCATAAACATCCTTCCTGCATCTAGTCTGTCCAGACCTGACAGAATTTTATAGGTTTCGATGAGATCCCCTCTCAATCTTCTAAACTCCAGTGAGCATAAGCCCAATCGACACAACCTCTCCTCATACGTCATTCCTGCCATCCCAGGTATCAGCCTGGTGAATCTTCGTTGCACTCCCTCCATGGCAAGAACGTCCTTCCTCAGGTAAGGTGACCAAAACTGCACACAATACTCAAGGTGCGGTCTCACCAAGGCCCTGTACAACTGTAGCAAGACATCCATTGCAGAGCTGGAGCTGCAAATGGATACATACTGGAGCATTCGCAAAGCTGAGGACATCATGGATAGCATGTTTAGGGAGTTGGTCACACCGCAGGTAAAGGCTGCACAGGCAGGAAGGGAATGGGTGACCACCAGGTAGAGTAGTAGGCGAAGGCAAGTAGTGCAGGGGTCCCCTGTGGCCATCCCCCTTTCGAACAGATATACCACTTTGGATATTGTTGAGGGAGATGGCTTATCGGAGGAAGGCAGCAGCAGCCGACTTCCTGGCACCATGGGTGGTTCTGCTGCACAGGAAGAGAGGAAAAAGAGTGGGACAGCTATAGCGATATGGGATGCTATTGTAAGGGGAATAGATAGGCATTTCTGTGGCTGCAAACGAGACTCCAGGATGGTATGTTGCCTTCCTGGTGCAAGGGTCAAGGATGTCTCGGGGTGGCTGCAGGGCATTCTGGAGGGGCAGGGTGAACAGCCAGTTGTCATGGTGCATATAGGTACCAATGATATAGGTAATAAACGGGATGAGGTCCTAAAAGCTGAATATAGGGAATTAGGAGGTAAATTAAAAAATAGGACCTCAAAGGTAGTAATCTCAGGATTGCTACCAGTGCCACATGCTAGTCAGAGTAGAAATAGAAGGATATTTCAGATGAATACATGGTTAGAGGAATGGTGCAAGGGGGAGGGATTCAAATTCCTGTGATGTTGGAAGGGGTTCTGGGGGAGGTGGGACCAGTACAAACTGAACAGTTTGCACCTGGGTGGGACCGGAGTGTTTGCTAGTGCTGTTGGGGTGGGTTTAAACTAAAATGGCAGCGGGTTGGGAACCTGTGCAGGGAGACAGAGGAAAGGGAAGCAAGGATTGAAACAAAAGACAGGAAGGAGAAAAGCAAAAGTGGAAGGCAGAGAAATCAAGGGTGTAAATCAAACAGGGCCACAGTAAATAATAATTCTAAAAGTACTAAGAGTGTTAAAAAATCAAGCCCAAAGGCATTGTGTCTTAATGCGAGGAGTATTCGTAATAAGGTGGATGAATTAGCTGCGCAAATAGATGTAAACGGATATGATATAATTGGGATTACGGCGACATGGCCCCAGGATGACCAAGACTAGGAATTCAACATCCAGGGGTATTCAATATTCAGGAACGACAAGAAAGAAGGAAAAGGAGGTGGGGTAGCATTGCAGGTTAAAGAGGAGATTAACACAATAGTAAGGAAGGATATTAGCTCTGATGATGTGGAATCTGTATGGGCAGAGCTGAGAAATACCATGGGGCAGAAAACGTTAGTGGGAGTTGTTTACAGACCCCCAAACAGTAATGCTGAGGTTGGGGATGGCATTAAATGGGAAATTAGAGACGCGTGCAATAAGGGCACAGCAGTTAACATGGGTGACTTTAATCTACATATAGATTGGGCTAACCAAATTAGTAACAATACTGTGGAGGAGAAATTCCTAGAGTGTATATGGGATGGTTTCCTGGACCAATATGTCGAGGAACCAACTAGAGATCAGGCCATCTTAGACAGGGTATTATGTAATGAGAAAGGATTAATTAGTAATCTTGTTGTGCGAGGCCCCTTGGGGAGGCGCAATCATAATATGATAGAATTCTTCATTAAAATGGAGAGTGAAGTAGTTGACTCAGAGACTATGGTCCTGAATTTAAATAAAGGAAACTATGATGGTATGAGGCACGAGTTGGCTAGGATGGTTTGGGGAAAGTTACTTAAAGGGTTGACGGTGGATAGGCAATGGCAAATATTTAAAGATCGCATGGATGAACTTGTTCATCTCTGTTTAGCATAAAAATAAAACAAAGAAGGTGACTCAACCGTGGCTAACAAGGGAAATTAGTGATAGCATAAGATCCAAGGAGAGGACATATAATTTGGCCAGAAAAAGCAGCAAACCTGAGGATTGGGAACAGTTTAGAATTCAGCAAAGGAGGACAAAGGGATTAATTAAGAGGGGGAAATAGATTTTGAGAGTAAGCTTGCAGGGAACATAAAAACTGACTATAAAAGCTTCTATAGATATGTGAAGAGAAAAAGATTGGTGAAGTCAAGCGTAGGTCCCTTGCAGTCAGAATCAGGGGAAATTATAATGGGGAACAAAGAAATGGCAGACCAATTAAATACATACTTTGGTTCTGTCTTCACAAAGGAGGACACAAATAACCTCCTAGAGATGTCGGGGAACATAGGGTCTAATGAGAGGGAGGAATTGAATGAAATCAGTATTTGTAGGGAAATGGTGTTAGGGAAATTGACAGGATTGAAGGCCGATAAATCCCCAGGGCCTGATAATCTGCATCCTAGGTACTTAAGGAAGTGGCCCTAGAAATAGTAGATGCATTGCTGGTCATCTTCCAAAATTCTATAGACTCTGGAACAGTTCCCATGGATTGGAAGATAGCTAATGTAATCTCACTATTTAAAAAAGGTGGCAATGAGAAAATGGGGAATTATAGCCCAATAAGCCTGACATCGGTAGTGGAGAAAATGCTAGAGTCCATTATAAAAGGTGTAATAACAGAACACTTGGAAAACAGTGACAGGATCGGACAAAGTCAACATGGATTTACAAAAGGTAAATCATGCTTGAGTAATCTACTGGAATTTTTTGAGGATGTAACTGGTAGAATAGATAAGGGAGAACCAGTGGATGTGGTGTATTTGGGCTTTCCGAAGGCTTTCGATAAGGTCCCGCATAAGAGATTAGCGTGCAAAGTTAAAACACATGGGATTGGGGTAAGGTACTGTCTTAGATAGAGAACTGGTTGGCAGACAGGAAGCAAAGAGTTGGAATAAATGGGTCTTTTTCCGAGTGGCAGGCAGTGACTAGTGGGGTACCGCAGGGATCGGTGCTAGGACCCCAGCTATTCACAATATATATAAATGATCTCGATGAGGAAACTAGATGTAATATCTCCAAATTTGCAGACGACACAAAGCTGGGTGGGCGTGTGTGCTGTGAGGAGGATGCAGAGAAACTCCAGTATGATTTGGACAGGTTGGGTGATTCGGCAGATGCATGGCAAATGCGCTATAATGTGGATAAATGTGAGGTTATCCACTTTGGTGGCAAAAACAGGAAGACATTTTATTATCTAAACGGCAATAGATTGGGAAAAGGGGAAATGCAACGAGTCCTGGGTGTCCTTGTGCACCAGTCACTGAAGGTAAGCATGCAGGTGCAGCAGGCGGTTAAGAAGGCAAATGGTATGTTGGCCTTCATAGCAAGAGTATTCGAGTGCAGGAGCAAGGATGTCTTGCTGCAGTTGTACAGGGCCTTGGTGAGACCACACCTTGAGTATTGTGTGCAGTTTTGGTCGCCTTATCTGAGGAAGGATGTTCTTGCCATGGAGAGAGTGCAGCGAATGTTCACCAGACTGGTACCTGGGATGGCAGGTATGACGTCTGAGGAGAGATTGGGTCAATTGGGCTTATATTTGCTCAAGTTTAAAAGAATGAGAGGGGATCTCATTGAAACTTATAAAATTCTAACAGGACTAGACAGACTTGATGCAGGAAGGATGTTTCCGATGGTGGGGGAGTCTAGAACCAGGGGTCACTGTCTAAGGATAAGGGGTAAGCCATTTAGGACTGAGATAAGGAGGAATTTCTTCACCCAGAGAGTGGTGAACCTGTGGAATTCTCTTCCACAGAAGGCCGTTGAGGCCAATTCATTAAATATATTCAAGAAGGAGTTAGATATATTTCTTAAGGCTAAAGGGATCAAGGGATATGGAGGGAAGGCAGGAACAGGGTACTGAATTTGGATGATCAGCCATGATCTCATTAAATGGCAGAACAGGTTCGAGGGGCCGAATGGCCTACTCCTGCTCCTATCTTCAATGTTTCAATGTTTCTATGAATGTCAAGGGGCAGTGTTTAGACTCTTGCTTGTTGGAGATAGTCATTGCCTGGCACTTCTGTGGCGCGAATATCACCTGAATAAAAGCATAAAATGCTGGAAGTACTCAGCAGGTGAGGCAGCATCTTGACCTGAGACATGAACTCTGTTTCTCTCTCCATGGCTGCTTCCTGACCTGCTGAGTATTTGCAGCACTTTTGGTCTTTGCAGAGGCCTTCCTTTACCATCCGAGGCCTTGTAAGCATCCAGCAGCAGTCCCTGAATACTTAAGAAACTTTTGTTGTGTATTGCACCAAGCCACTACTGCAACAAAATGTCAGAAATCCAGTCCAACAGCTTAAATGCAATCTTACCTGACAGATGTATGTGTCCCTTTAAGAATTGCTGACAGTGTCTCTGTCAGTCTACTGCACGCTCATTTTTCAGAGCTAGCTTAGGACCCGGGGCTAAACTCAATGCTAACGTCCAGGTTCGCAGAGCGTGATGTTAAGTCGGTGTTGCACGCCGACTGACATCACGCTCTTCATATTTGCATCTCCAGGGCCACTAAGGCCCTCACCAAAATGGTAACCGCAGAGTCCTGTGCCAGAGAAGGGCATTAGAGGGGTGGCAACCATTTCTTTCCAGGATTGTGGTGCTAACTTGTGGCGGTAAGTAGCCCAATTTCTGAGTCTTAGGGCTGGATTTAACCTGCCCTGAGGAGGCAGGTTTGGAGGCGGGACTGCTAGGAAAATTAAAAAGAATGGGATCGGGTCTCAAACCCGCTCCCAACCCACCTCCAACCAATCTTCCCGGGAGTCGGGTCCCTGATTTGCGCAGGGACCTGACCCCTAACAGCGGGAAGCGGGTTATAGTCATTTAACTTCCTGTTTACAGGTAGTTAACAGGCATTTAAGAGGCTTTTTCCCATTTTGCAACTTCTGCTGCAGGCTTCCCGACATCGGGGAACCCAGCCAGGGTAAGTGAGGCATGCTGTGGGTCTGTTGTAATGCTTGTGCATAGATGACAGCTGCAGAAGTAATGTGAAGGATCCAATGGGACGCTGGTGAGTATCAGAGGTAAGAAAATGTTGGGAAAGTCATTTTTAATGTGTTTAGATTTTTCTGTAGGTGACAAACTTTGAAGTGTTTGTGTGGCCTCACCTCATTGGGAGAAGTGACAGATCACTTCTGTACCCTCACCTGCAGCTGCCATCTGTTTTATCCTAAGTAGAGAGTCATTGGAGAGTCTGGATGCAAGGGCTCACCATTGTACAGTGATTGTCAATGCTGTCAAACACTGTCAAATCATCTGTCAAAAATAGATGTTTCATGTCCCTTTAAGAAAACCGGCAGATGAAGCATCATCAACTGATGTCATCTGACACCGGCTTTCCCTTAATTGGCCAGTAAAACTGCAGGGCTGGCTTAACAAGACCAATCAGGGGAAAATAGCATCTGTGTGTCGGACATCGCTGGGGGCGGGACTAGAACCCGGAAGGCAGCAGTCCCACCCCCAATTCATCTTGGTAAGTAAAATCCAGCCCTTAATCTTTGTACAGAACCTCGCCATACGAACTCTGGCTTTTGCTCAGTAATCACAAGCTTACAACAGCTGTCTGAGCTTCCACGGCAGATAGAGTATAGAGTGGGGAAATGGTAGGTTATTCACTTTGGTGGGAAAAATAGAAAAATAGAAGATTTTTTAAATGGTGAGAAACTATTAAATGTTGGTAATAAAAACAGAAAATGCTGGCAATACTCAGCAGGTCAGGCAGCATCTGTTGAGGGCTAAACAGAGTTAACGTTTCAGGTCGATGACCGTTCGTCAGAAGTTCTGACGAAGGGTCGTCGACCTGAAACATTGGGTTGGATTTTATCAATGGAGGCGTGTAGGAGGCAGGACTCCCACTTTTGGGGTTGTAGTCCCGCCTCCATCGAGTTGTGGCCAACCCACTCAATTTTCCCTTGATTAAACTTGTTGAGCCTGCCCAGCGGGCTCAGCAGGCCAATTAAGGGCCATCCAGCAACAGGTGACATCACAGATTGACATTTCATCTGTCAAGAGCTTTTGACAGATGAAATATCAGCGTTTGACAGCTCTTTGAAGCTGTCAAACACTGACAATCTGTACTATAAGTTCATTCCTTCCTCTCAGGCTGATTTAGAGATCTCTCCAGAACAGAAAGCTGAATGCTGCAGATTTTGACAGCTTGCAGCCATTCTGCTTTCTGTGCTGGTGAGATGAGGGACTCCCGAGACCTGAAGGAAGGAAGGCTGCATTATTAAGTAAAGGTAAGTAAAACTTATTTAAACACTTTACACACACCAAACACACTTACCTCTGCACTCATGCATCCATTACTCACCTGAACACCGGACATCTCGAACCCTCCAAGCCCTTCAGCCCGAAGGTCCACCTCGCTAACTTGGCGTGGTTTGGAGCCATCGGGAAGCTCACACTTCAGGGATAAAAATAGGGATTAGGCTAAAAACTGCCTGTTAACTAATTGACACTAATCCCCTTCCCGCCTCGGGGAGGCGGCTCCCAGCACAGTTCGGATGCCCGCCTCCTATGAAACTGGCATGGAGGCGGGTTGGGGGTGGGATGGGTTTGTGCCCCCCTGATTTCGTGATTTTAACCTCCCACACGCCTCCAATCCGCCTCAACGGCCTGATGAAATTCGAGCCCATTAACTCTGTTTCTCTCTCTACAGATGCTGCCTGACCTGCTGAGTATTTCCAGCATTTTCTGCTTTTATTTCAGATTTCCAGCATCTGCAGTATTTTGCTTTTGTATTAAATGTTGGTGTTCAGAGAGATTTAGGCGTCTTTGTATGGGAAACACAGAGAGTTAGCATTCAGGTACAGCAAACAATTAGGAATGTTGGCCTTTATTGCAAGGGGATTGGAGTACACGAGTAAGGAAATCTTGCTACAATTGTGCAGGGCTTTGGTGAGACCACACCTGGAGTACTGTGCACAGTTTTGGTCTCATTTTCTGAGGAAGGATATACTTGCCTTAGAGGTGGTGCAATGAACATTCATTAGATTGAATCCTGTGATGAGAGAGATTCAGGTGTGCTCGTACAAGAAACACAGAGGCTGGAATTTTGCCTACCTGGGTGGGTCTGGTGCGGGCGGTGTCCGTGGCGGGTCGTGATCCCGCTGCTGGCGCCTTCCCGCTGTTGAAAATCAACTTACCTTAATGGGGCCTATTAAGCCCGCCCAGCATGTTTCCCGGCCCAATGAGATGGAGCAGGTCTGGTGACATCATTCATGACGTGTTTTCAGCTGGGACCATGGCCACATTACATTTGAAGTTTAATCTAACAAAGTGGGTGTTGAGTCTTTACTCTACAATAATATAATAAAAGTTATATATGAGTGACAAAGAAATATTTAAATAATGTTATCATTAAGTAATATGACGCTATCTATAAATACGATCAAGAACATAATTTAAAAAGTACATTAATTGGGAAGTTATTGGTGATTTAGTTACAAATCTACAGACTTTTGTATCAGTAACTGGGACAAATACAAGATGTGTGTGTATAGGTAATACATAACATTAAGCCAATTTTAAATGTAATTGTAAAGGGGTGGATTTACAATCTTATGCAAGTTCAGCGGAAGAGCTGCAGAATCCCTGTAGCTCTTCCATTGAAGTTAACAATGGACAAGTGAGAGACCCTCCACAGAAATTCACCCCCAAAGTCTCAGACTGAAAAATTAAATTAGTTATATTTGGGGACTGAAAGCAAATTGAACCTGTGGAATGAGTGATGAGAATGAAATATTTATGGTTGAAGACTTGATTTAATCTGTAACTGGATAATCACAGTATACCGTAAGAAAAACCTGACCAGAAACAGCACAAAAATGTACTTAAATGGTATATGTCATTTTTTATAGTGCAGATCAATTCACTGCAATTATTGTTGAGTTGGAAGGCAACAGCCGAGTATGGCCAGTGAAAAATGGATTTCCCTCACCATTCAGGGTAGGAAGGGAGCCTTCAGCACTCACATCCCTTCAGGAATTTCTGAATTAACATTTACCAGTAGCTTTTCAAGTAGAATCTCCATCAATCTGTTAGCTGACATAATCAACATGTTTTATTTTGGTTTGTTTTCCATGCTGTCAAGTAATCAGCTGGAGCAATGGCCACAGAACTCCCGTCTCAGGTTGACAGACATGGTTCCCGAACTGTGTGAATCCCGTGGCTATGCAGGGAAATTAAAAAAGTAATTGAAAAAGGCTCTTAAGTTCTTGTAAACTACCTGATAATCATCTCAAATAGGTCCCAAGCCACTGCCAGTTGGGTTGGCTCCACGATGACAGACATGCCTGGGGGAAAGGCGAGTGAGGGTGGGATGACAGCGGGTTCCCGACCCGCTGTCAAAAACAGCAACTTTCCCACCCGACCCGCCACCAATCTCGTCTGCTACCACCCTGGAAAATTCAGCCCAGAGAGTTAGCATGTTAGCAGAGGCTCCATCACGGTAAAAGTAAGGTCATTGATCTTCTGGTGGCTTTGCTGCTATATCCTGGGAGCCTGCATCAGGGCCTGCAGCGCAGCATCGGAGAACCTGGGTACCTTGTCTGGGCCACTTGCAGCCATTTTTCACCATACAAGGTTTCCCTGCTGAAGCCAGAGTGCACCTCCACTTTAAGAGGTGCTGGCTGCTTTTAAGCGTGGTCAGAGCTGCCCAATTTCAGGCCCCCCAAACAGGCATGCAGCCAGTGAATAGCGTGAGTAATGCTGGCTACACACCTTTATCTTGTTAGTGAGGTCCCAGCATGAATTTAACATGCTGCCTGGAAACACATGAACAGGAGAACATACATAAGAATATAAGACGTAGGAGCAGGAGTAGGTCATTTGGCCCCTCGAGCCTGCTCCGCCATTCAATAAGATCATGGCTGATCTGATCTTGGCCTCAACTCCACTTCCCTACCCGCTCCCCATAACCCTTGACTCCCTTACCATTCAAAAATCTGTCTATCTCCACCTTAAATATATTCAATGACCCAGCCTCCACAGCTCTCTGGGGAAGAGAATTCCAAAGATTCATGACCTTCTGGGTAATGGAAAGGCTAGGAGATAACAAGAAGAATTAACACCTGAGGGACAAATCGTTCATTGAGTTGGCACATGTGGAACACATGCAGGACTATGATAATAACTGACACCCTGTCCATTTGTACTGCCATCGAGCAGCTTAATCAGTGGTCCTCAAAGGGACGGCTGAAGGCCACTCAAAAAATGGGCGAAGATATTTTTAACTTTTAATTTTGTGGGGCCAGGTGGAACAGGAATGCTAGTCTTGAACTCATAAAAATACTCCAGCCCACTGTTGGCCCATGCAAGGCTGCCCCAGATTACCTCCACTTCCCCTCCAGGGTCCGACTATTGCCCAGCTCTGTGTAAGGGCTAACTGATTTCCCACCCTCCCCAACCAGCAAACAGTCTTGGATTGCGCGTTTGGCACCAGCAGCATGCAAATGAGGCCCGGCCTTCCAAATGGCTCAGGCCTCACGGGAGTAACAACGAGCAGGTGGTGGGCATGCTACGCCTGCACAACACACGTTGTGGGCCTAAAATTGATATTGGCCCACGTGAGAGTTCAGTCCAACGTAAAACTTGCCATTACAAACATATGATCCAAGTTACGGAGTAAAACTGTTGGGACTTGGGACTTGTATTGTTTTGAACCAGATGCTGTAAATTAAGTGAAACAATGTGTGGTAAACCACTGTATTGTATATTGCCACCTCTGGGTGGCGCTGTGTATGGAGGCATGCCTCAGCTGACTCCACCCACCACTGTGTGGGTTTCGTTCAGACTTGTTCAGTCACTCACGAAGAAGCATGGTCTCTTCTTAGCTAATAAAAGCCTTATTCATCTCTTCTTTCGACTCATCATCTCTTCTTCGACTCATCACCTTTTATGAAGTAATTGATAAGCGTATCAATTTTATTAGCTAAAAGTTAAATGGCGACACCTGAGGAGCAACAACAGCAACGGATACAGCAGACATTGCTGAGAGCCCTCAGACCACCACGCCTGGACCTCGACCCTCAAGATGTGGGTGCATCAGCCAAGTTTGAACACTGGCTGAGCTGCTTTGAATCCTTCCTCGCAATCTCACAGGTTACAGAGGAGGATCACAAACTGAAAATTTTGACCGCCCAGGTGAGCCATCAAGTATATATGCTAATCCGGGACTCTAATACGTATGTGGCGGCCCTCGAGCTACTAAAAGGGCAATATACGCGCCCAGTGAACACAATTTACGCCCGACACCTCTTGGGATCCCGCAGGCAGCAACCGGGAGAATCGGTAGGGGCATTTGCACGGGCGCTACTGGCACTCTGCAGAGACTGCGATTGTAAAGCGGTAACGGCTGTGGAGCACGCGCAGGGACTCGCCTGTGATGCCTTCGTCAGGGGCCTCCAGTCAGACCACACCCGGCAGAGACTGCTAGAAAGCAAGGAACCCGACCTGAAGACGGCCATTGCCCTTGCGCTCTCGTTAGAGGAGGCCCACCGAAATCTCGAGGCATACCCCCGTAACGGCGCCGAGACATGGCAATCGAAACCGTGGGACACGGGACCGCCGCCCCCGGCACCAACCGCTGCAGCGACCCAACCGAGACAGCAGCCTCCGGTAAGAACTGCTTCGATGCCCAGTAACCAGGCCCAAAAATGCTATTTCTGTGGCCAGTTAAAACATCCCAGAGCGCACTGCCCAGCTAAGACAGCTACCTGCTCGGGCTGCGGGAAGAAAGGCCATTACGCTAACGCCTGCAAGGGGAAGCCAGCCAGCAGCGCAGCGTGCGGGCCGTGGGAGCAGCCATCTTATCCACCATTTTGTGTACCCCCGGCCGCATGGCATCCGCCGCCATCGTATCCAACGCACTCAACCGCCATTTCGTCACCGGAACCGACCACCGTCTCGGCGGATGACTATAGTGACTCACTAAGCCACATACTGGCCTCCGTGACGCTGGATCAAGGCCACCCTCACCATCTATCCAGCTCCATGATGGATATCGCGGTAAACGGCCGCGCCACCAGTTGCCTGATCGACAGCGGGAGCACAGAGAGTTTCGTCCACCCCGACACGGTACGTAGCCACTCCCTCACGATTCTGCCAACGCACCATCGCATTTCTATGGCGTCCAAGTCCCAGTCAATGGACATCAGCGGCTACTGTGTGGTGACCCTGTCAGTAGGGGGCACTGAATATCAAAAATTTAAACTGCTAGTCCTGCCCCGTCTTTGCGCTGCCGTCCTGCTAGGGTTGGATTTTCAGTGCCACCTTAAGAGTGTCACACTAGCATACGGTGGACCCCTCCCCCCACTCACAGTCTGCAACCAACAACTTTTAAATCGCCCACTGCAAACCACCTGCAGCCTTTCCACATTAAAAGTCCCCCCCCCTCCCCTGTTCGCTAACCTCACCCGCGACTGTAAACCCATCGCTACCAAAAGCAGGCGGTACAGTGCCGGGGACAGAGCTTTTATCAGCTCTGAGGTGGAGCGGCTCTTGAAGGAGGGCATTATCGAAGGTAGCACTAGCCCCTGGCGAGCCCAGGTTGTAGTCGTTAAAACCACTGCAAAACGCCGCATGGTAATCGACTACAGCCAAACCATAAACCGGTACACCCAGCTGGACGCGTACCCCCTCCCTCGCATATCTGATATGGTCAATCAGATTGCGCAATACAAAGTATTCTCCACCATCGACCTTAAGTCAGCGTACCACCAGCTGCCCATCCGCCATGAGGACCGCCAGTATACTGCCTTCGAGGCAAACGGCCGCCTCTACCACTTCCTTAGGGTCCCCTTCGGCGTCACCAACGGGGTTTCGGTCTTCCAAAGGGAGATGGACCGAATGGTTGACCAGAACGCGCTGCGGGCAACCTTCCCCTATTTGGATAACGTCACCATCTGCGGCCACGACCAGCAGGACCACGACGTTAATCTAGCAAATTTCCTCCGTACGGCCCAACGGCTGAACCTAACGTACAATAAGGAAAAATGTATGTTTCACACCAAGCGCCTGGCCATCCTCGGCTGCGTGGTGGAGAACGGAGTCATCGGGCCCGACCCCGACAGAATGCGCCCCCTAATGGAGCTACCCCTTCCCCACTGCCAAAAAGCACTGAAGAGATGCCTGGGGTTTTTCTCCTACTACGCCCAGTGGGTGCCCCTCTATGCAGACAAAGCCAGGCCCCTCATCAAAGCCACCTCCTTCCCCCTGACACCAGAGGCGTGTGCAGCCTTCACTCTTATCAAGAACGATATCGCGAAGGCCGCAATGCACGCGGTGGATGAGTCCATCCCCTTCCAAGTGGAGAGCGATGCCTCCGACTTCGCCCTAGCCGCGACCCTTAACCAGGCGGGCAGACCCGTGGCCTTTTTCTCAAGGACCCTCCAGGGCCCCGAGACGAGACACTCCTCCGTCGAAAAGGAGGCCCAGGCTATTGTAGAAGCGGTGCGTCACTGGAGGCATTACCTGGCCGGGAAACGATTTACCCTGCTCACTGACCAGCGTTCAGTAGCTTTTATGTTTAATAATAAGCAGAGGGGTAAAATCAAGAACGACAAGATCTTGAGGTGGAGAATCGAACTCTCCACCTACAATTATGATATCTTGTATCGGCCAGGGAAACTCAATGAGCCCCCAGATGCCCTATCACGTGGTACATGCGCCAACGCGCAGAGTGATAGGCTGCAGTCCCTCCACAATGACCTCTGCCACCCGGGGGTCACCAGGTTTTTCCATTTTATCAAATCCCGTAACCTGCCCTACTCCATCGAGGAGGTCAGGACCATGACCAAGAGCTGCCAAATCTGCGCCGAGTGCAAACCGCACTTCTATAGGCCGGACAGAGCAAGCCTGATCAAGGCCACCCGCCCCTTCGAACGCCTGAGCGTCGATTTTAAAGGGCCCCTCCCCTCCGCTGACCGCAATGTGTACTTCCTCAACATAGTTGATGAGTACTCCCGTTTCCCCTTTGCCATCCCTTGCCCAGACATGACCAGTACCACGGTCATCAAGTGTCTGAATGACATCTTCGCTCTGTTCGGGTTCCCCAGCTATATACATAGCGACAGGGGCTCATCGTTCATGAGCGACGAACTTCGGCAGTACCTGCTAACAAGAGGTATCGCCACGAGCAGGACCACCAGTTACAACCCCCGGGGGAACGGCCAGGTGGAAAGGGAGAACGCGACGGTTTGGAAGGCAGTCCTCTTAGCACTAAAATCTAAGGGCCTTCCGACCTCCCGCTGGCAGGAGGTCCTCCCTGCAGCGCTTCACTCCATTCGGTCACTGCTTTGTACTGCCACTAATGCGACCCCTCATGAGAAAATGTTCGTTTTCCCCCGGAAGTCTACATCGGGAACCTCGCTACCGGCATGGTTG
The DNA here is from genome assembly GCF_052327205.1 of Somniosus microcephalus. Taxonomy (NCBI): domain Eukaryota; kingdom Metazoa; phylum Chordata; class Chondrichthyes; order Squaliformes; family Somniosidae; genus Somniosus; species Somniosus microcephalus. The sequence continues at coordinate 79,776,567 of NC_140995.1, read as the reverse complement.
ACTTCTCCTGGGCCCGTCCTACTGCGGAGGCACGTGAGGACGCATAAAACGGACCCCCTGGTCGAGCGGGTGCACCTCCTACACGCCAACCCCCAGTATGCCTGGGTGACATACCCAGACGGGCGGGAGGACACGGTCTCCATACGAGATCTCGCACCCTCGGGTACCCCTGAATTACCACCGTTATCCCCCTTACCACCGTTATCCCCCTTACCACTGTTATCCCCCACCACCCCTCCCAACCCAACCCCTGCAGACGGCATGCCAAAGCCCCAGGAATCTTCGCCAACCACCCAGACACCAGACCCGACGTCGGATGCTGCAACACCACCGCCGCCACCACGACGATCAGGACGTCAGACAAGGCCTCCTGATAGACTTAACTTGTAGTACCCTTCACCCCGCCGGACTTCACATTAAACAAGGGGTGAATGTGGTAAACCACTGTATTGTATATTGCCACCTCTGGGTGGCGCTGTGTATGGAGGCATGCCTCAGCTGACTCCACCCACCACTGTGTGGGTTTCGTTCAGACTTGTTCAGTCACTCACGAAGAAGCATGGTCTCTTCTTAGCTAATAAAAGCCTTATTCATCTCTTCTTTCGACTCATCATCTCTTCTTCGACTCATCACCTTTTATGAAGTAATTGATAAGCGTATCACAATGTTACCAAGCTGACTCTGCTATTGCTTTTGTTTAATATTAATTAAGAAACTTGGTTTGAAAGCCAACCTTTCCAAGATATCCTTCCACCAAAAAATTGCAGGTGTACATCATGCAATTTTCTGTCCATCAATATCTTGAAAAATTTAGGGTGAGGATTTAGATGGACAATTGGCCCAAGCCCTTGTTGTGATGCAAAGGGAATTTACCCCTTTATTTTCAAATTTGCTTTAACAAAATCTAAAGCCAGTAGTGAAATCAGGAAAAAAGAGTTAATAACGTTAGTTTATGCATGTGAATAATGTTGTTTCCTGTATACAGATCATGCACAATGAGAAAATATAGAGAGTTCATAGCTTCTGTAGAATTAAACTACAGGGCCCGATGTCTGGAGGGAACGGGAGCAGCACCAGCCGAAGCTGGTTTTGTGGAGCCTGGAGGAGCACTCCTGCTCTTCTTGGCCACACATAAAGTAAAGCGGAATTTCCCTGTGGGCTCCTGTTTGGCCGGGTCACTAGCTGGTATTGGTCGGAGTGTGTATGGTGCAAGCTCCACCTAGTTCACTCCAATAATGGAAATTGGGGTCTTCTGTCATAGAACCTCATTTGCATATTAAATGGCCCTACCACCTGACTCATCTTCGGTTGGCCAGCGGTAGACCCAGGGGATCATTGTCGCGGTCACAGCGATGGCAGCAACAGGGCAGGAGGTCATTGCCCACCACTTGCGAGGTCACCACCACTCGGTTTCTGCCAGGTAAGAGGGCTCAAAATTCATCCCACTAAATCCGAAAAGTTTTACCTCTGTTAGTATTTTGACTAATTTCACGTGCTTCAATTCCAATACCCAGTCTCAGCATCAGGCACAGCATGAATTAGGTATTCAGTAAAGCTCTCTGTCCCCTTCTGCAGGTTTCCTGTCATAAAGTGTGACCACAATTCTACAACATCATGAATAACACAAACTCTGCCAACTGCAATACTTTGCCTTCCATCCAAGGTCCCTCTTTTAATTTTAAATGACACAGCGCTGAGTAAACTGAAATGTATTTAAAATCAGTTAACATTACAACCATCCACCAACAGACTTCAATCATCAGAGATACATTAGAATATAATGATACAGAAATACATCTTAATCTGTGTAATAGAAGCAATATAAATAGGAGCCCACTCTCTTAAGCAAAATGACACAAAAGTTCAACATCAGTGCATTTAACCAGATGCAGTTCCTGTTTATTTATCTGGGTAAATGTTCATTTACTTGTATTAGCATACAATATGTCACAAAAGTTACATTAAAAACAAACGTTAAAAACAAATGTTAAAACTTAAAAGTTAATGCAGTATTCAGAACATAGAAATAATTAAATTGCTCACTCCTATCGCTGCAGTATTGCGCATACAATACTCAACTTTAAAATCAGTACAATTCCCTAAAGATTCCTTTTATTTCTAAAGTTCATTCGTTTTCACTATTATTTGGCATGTAAAATAAAGAAAGAAACTAAACACCTCAAATCTGTGTTAATATTTTCACTGTATATTCAGTGTCCCTATTGCATCAACTATTAATTCTTATCATCACTGTGGAGAGATGGACTTTAGTAAAATATACGTAACACAATCATTGAGACTAAACCGAAGAAAGATACAAAAAAAAACACATCTAAAATAACTCATTAATTAAATCGGCCTTAAAAAAAGAGTGTTGCCTGGTCAATCATTAACAGCAAAATTCCAATTGCAAAAACCTGGGATTTTTAAATAGAAACCTGGAAAATAGTCACCGAACCGCACATTGGGCAGTGGCACTGTATGCTGTGATTTGCAATAGTTTAATTATTCAAACACAAGTCACATGGATAGGTCAGCTGATTCAGGTTTTACTTTTACTCAATTTGAATTTGCCTCAACAATTTTTTCCCTCATGGTCCTTAGTTTTTCTCTGCTATTTTGCCTCCCCCAGCAGATTACATGTCTGCGGGGTGGGGGTTTGGGGTATGTGGTGGGGTGAGGGCAAAGTATCAAGTCATGAAGCTCTGGCTATCATTAATGTGGAGCAGACTTGATGGATCAGCTGGTCCTTTCCTGGCCATCAATTTCCTATGTTCTTCTGCGTGTAACCTCGTGTGAAATCAGTCCCACACAGAAAGATGCTTTTTCAGGTTTAAAAGGTAATCAATGGTTGAGTTTCAGTTCACAGATTTGTATTGTTTTCCAGGTTAACTTAATCAGACGGCAATTTTGAACCTAAATCCACATTAAAAAAACACACTTTTCTGCAAATATCTACTGTATGCAGCCAAGATATAAATAAACACCAATATTGTCTATTTTGCAATGATTCAAAGCAAGAGCTAGATCCTTTACACCCTCTTAGGGCGCTAACGGGAGGCGCAAAGCAACCGAATTTTTCACCCAAACTTTCCTCAACGTGTCTCCATTTTCAGTACAAGGCTGGACGCTGATATTTTAGAAACATTCCTCAATTTCTGCATTCATACACATTGTTTTTAGACATTTGAACAATGTTTATAGGTTCTTTGAGGCAAGGTGTTCACATAAGGGATTAAACAACGATATCAATGTATTTCTTTTTGTCAAACCATGGGGAAACTGGTGTTCAACATACTTTGGAGACTTTGGAGGCAGTAAAGGACATTGATGGCATCTTCACAGTGTGCTGTGCTGATTCAAGATGAAGTAAACTTGTGCTTTTCACAGGATTACACTGCACTGTCCATTCCCACATTCAGAACCTGTTATGTTCATAAATAAATAGACGTTTTCATTATGAACAGCTAGCTTGAGCTAGTCATTTATTCAGCCATGTGGACTAGTGTACAGGCATCCATCTTGACTACTGCCTTGTGGCTAGCCCCTTACTAAACATACAGCTCCACCTAGTGTACCATTCTAGAATGTAAGAAGTCACACAACACCAGGTTATAGTCCAACAGCTTTATTTGAAATCACAAGCTTTCGGAGCGCTGCTCCTTCATCAGGTGAAGTGGAGCAATGCATAAAGACACAGCTTATATAGTCAGAGAATAATGTCAGATGTTTACAGGTAATCTTTCCAACTGCCATTTATCACACCTCGGCAGAGAGATAATCACAGCAATCAAAGGTGTGAATGGTGTCCAAACAGGTCAGTCAGGAAAACATTACATCAAAGAACAATGAGGTGAGGTCACAAGGGGTCAAATGTTGCAGATGCTGGGGTCTGTATGAAAAACAAAAAAACAGACAAAAAACATTTTTTTTGCTGGAAATCACAGCAGGTCCGGCCGCATCTGTGTAGTGAGAACAAGCCAACGATGACTCGAGTCTGGATGACCCTACGTCAGGTGGGGTTACATGTAGCGTGACATGAACCCAAGATCCTGGTTGAGGCCGTCCTCATGGATGCGGAACTTGGCTATCTGTTTCTGCTCGATGATTTTGCTGCGACAGCCTCAGTACTCAACATCAACAACAGCCAATCTCCAGACGCCATCCTACAACTCATCCGCTTCATCCTTGACCACAATATCTTCACCTTCAACAACCAGTTCTTTACCCAAACGCACAGAACAGCCATGGGGACCAAATTCACAAACCAATACGCCAACATCTTCATGCACAAGTTCGAGCAAGACTTCTTCGCTGCACAGGATCTCCAACCAACGCTATACACCAGATACGTCGACGACATTTTCTTCCTATGGACCCACGGCGAAGAATCACTGAAAAGACTACACGATAACATCAACAAGTTCCATCCCACCATCAAACTCACCATGGACTACTCCTCAGAATCGTTTTCATTCTTGGACACACGAATCTCCATCAAAGACAGACACCTCAGCACTTCACACTACCGCAAGCCCACGGACAACCTCATGATGCTCCACTTCTCCAGCTTCCACCCTAACCACGTTAAAGAAGCCATCCCCTATGGACAAGCCCTGCGAATACACAGGATCTGCTCAGACGAGGAGGAACGTGATGGACACCTACAGACGCTGAAAGATGCCCTCGTAAGAATGGGATATGATGCTCAACTCATCGATCGACAGTTCCGATGGGCCACAGCGAAAAATCGCATAGACCTCCTCAGAAGACAAACATGGGGCACAACCAACAGAGTACCCTTCGTCGTCCAGTACTTCCCCGGAGCGGAGAAACTACGCCATGATCTTCGCAGCCTTCAACATGTCATCGATGACGACGAACACCTCACTAAGGCCATCCCCACGCCTCCACTACTCACCTTCAAACAGCCACCTAACCTCAAACAGACCATTGTTCGCAGCAAATTACCCAGCTTTCAGGAGAACAGCGACCACGACACCACACAACCCTGCCACAGCAACCTCTGCAAGACATGCCAGATCATCAACACAGATACCATCATCACACGTGAGGACACCACCCTCCAGGTACATGGTACATACTCATGTGACTCGGCCAACGTTGTCTACCTCATACGTTGCAGGAAAGGATGCCCTGGAGCATGGTACATCGGCGAGGCCGTGCAGACACTGCGACAACGGATGAACGGACACTGCGCAACAATCGCCAGGCAGGAGTGTTCCCTCCCAGTCGGGGAACACTTCAGCATTCAAGGACATTCAGCCTCCGATCTTCGGGTAAGCATTCTCCAAGGCGGCCTTCGAGACACACGACAAAGCAAAATTGTCGAGCAGAAACTGATAGCCAAGTTCGCCACCCATGAGGACGGCCTCAACCGGGATTTTGGGTTCATGTCACGCTACATGTAACCCCACCTGATGTAGGGTCATCCAGACTCGAGTCGTCGTTGGCTTGTTCTCTCTACACAGATGTGGCCGGACCTGCTGTGATATCCAGCAAAAAAAATGTTGTTTTTTTTTGTTTTGTTTTTCATACAGACCCCAGCATCTGCAACATTTGACCCCTTGTGACCTCACCTCATTGTTCTTTGATGTAATGTTTTCCTGACTGACCTGTTTGGACACCATTCACACCTTTGATTGCTGTGATTATCTCTCTGCCGAGGTGTGATAAATGGCAGTTGGAAAGATTACCTGTCAACATCTAACATTATTCTCTGACTATATAAGCTGTGTCTTTATGCATTTCCGCACTTCACCTGATGAAGGAGCAGCGCTCCGAAAGCTTGTGATTTCAAAAAAAGCTGTTGGACTATAACCTGGTGTTGTGTGACTTCTTACATTTGTCCACCCCAGTCCAACACCAGCATCTCCACACCATTCTAGAATGACATGTTACTGATCATTATATCCCCCTTTCTTTGAGGTTAAACAAAATCAATATCAATCAACTTTCAAGAACAATGATAAAGATAATATCAGTAACACTTTTGTTTTCTTTGTACTCAAAGATTAAATCTATCAAGCATTTTTACATCACGTGTGGATCTTCTCAGCACAGGTAAGTCTGATGTGTTTTCATGAGAGCCTGTATGTGTATTTGTGTTTGATTGTTCTGGTAGTGAGTGACAAGATTCAGTTGCGTCATTGTCATCGATTTGCTTTTGGATAGTTTCTTGTATTTTCAGGAGGGAACGGCGGTTCCTCCTGAGAATCTGTCCTTCCTCAGTTCTAACAGTGTATGAACTTGGTCCTACTTCCTCAAGAATTGTAGCTTTCCTGTTCCATGCATCTGGATCCTCAATCCTGACAACATCATCCCTTGTCAATGGTTTCAGAGTTTTGGATGACTTGTCATAGTGTGATTTCTGTTTCAGCTTTAACAGTTGAAGTCTCTGTCTTAGTTCCTTACTGTGCTTTTCTTTTGCACAGCAGGGTAGCGTGGTGCGCAACTTGCGACCCATTAGGAGTTCAGCAGGTGAAGAACCACAGTCTAAAGGGGAGGCTCGGTAGCTCAGCAGGGCGAGATCTCATCGAAACCTATAAAATTCTGTCAGGTCTGGACAGACTAGATGCAGGAAGGATGTTTATGATGGCCGGGGAGTCCAGAACCAGGGGTCATAGTCTAAGTATAAGGGGTAAGCCATTTAGGACTGAAATAAGGAGGAATTTCTTCACCCAGAGAGTGGTGAACCTGTGGAATTCTCTGCCACAGAGGGCAGTGGAGGCTAGTTCATTAAATATATTCAAGAAAGAGTTGGATATATTTCTTGAGGCTAAAGGGATCAAGGGATATGGGGAGAAGGCAGGGACAGGGTACTGAATTTGGATGATCAGCCATGATCACATTGAATGGTGGAGCAGGCTCGAAGGGCCGAATGGCCTACTCCTGCTCCTATCTTCTATGTTTCTATGTTTCTATGCAGTCTATCAGTCGCTGCAGCTGGATACACTTCACGCACACATGGTCGTTAGGGACACAGGAAGTGTCCCTGATTTCCCACATAGTGCAGGAGGAGCATTCCACGGGGCCGAGCTGTGCTGCCATGACGTACCCTTTGAATTAATTCAAATTAAATTAAATCAAATCAATGCCACTAATTACACTACAATTAAATGATATACTCAAGGGCCCTTGTTTACTAGCACTCCCCGCTACACAACAGAGACCCTAGAAACTATAAACCACAAAAATTAAGTTTGGAAAAAAGCGAGAAAGAGAGAAATACTCACCAACCAATCACTTACATGCTTTCTGGTGACGTCACACTTCGATTACTTTTTACTTCTCTCTGCTGCCACCGGTGAGTCTGGGCCACTCTCTCTCTCCCCGCTCCTTAACTCCTCGGTCTCCACGCTCAGTCTCCATCCAGGGCCGTTCTCGCTGCTGCCGCTGGTGAGTCTGGGCTGCTCTCTCTCTCCCCACTCCTTAACTCCTCGGTCTCTGCACTCAGTCTCCACCTAGGGCTGCTCTTGCTGCTACTGCCGGTGAGTCTGGAAAGCTCTCTCTCTCTCCTCGCTCCTTAAATCCTCGGTCTCCATGCTCAGTCTCCACCCAGTGGCACTACCATCGCCGAATCTGCTACCATCAACATCCTGGGGGTCACCATTGACCAGAAACTTAACTGGACCAGCCACATAAATATTGTGGCAACAAGGGCAGATCAGAGGCTAGGTATTCTGCGGCGAGTGTCTCACCTCTTGACTCCCCAAAGCCTTTCTACCATCTACAAGGCACAAGTAAGGAGTGTGATGGAATACTCTTCACTTGCCTGGATGAGTGCAGCTTCAACAACGCTCAAGAAGCTTGACACCACCCAGGACAAAGCAGCACACTTGATTGGCACCCCATCTGCCTCTTTAAACATTCACTCCCTCCACCACCAGTGTACCGTGGCTGCAGTGTGTACCATCAACAAGATGCACTGCAGCAACTCGCCAAGGCTTCTTCGGCAGCACCTCCCAAACCTGCAACCTCTTCCACCTAGAAGGTCAAGGGCAGCAGGTGCATGGGAACACCACCACCTCAAAGTTCCCCTCCAAGTCACACACCATCCTGACTTAGAAATATATTGCCGATCCTTCATTGTCGCTGGGTCAAAATCCTGGAACTCCCTACCCAACAGCACTGTGGGAGTACCATCACCACACGGACTGCAGCGGTTCAATGAAGGTGACTCACCACCACCTTCTCACAGGCAATTAGGGATGGGCAATAAATGCTGGCATTGCCAGCAACACCCACATCGCATAAATTAATTTTTTTTTTAATTCAGATTTTCAGCATCTGCTCGCAGAGGGAAGTGGAAGTCACAGAAGGGGAAGATGCAGAAGAGGAAGATGCAGAAGAGGAAGAAGCAGAAGAGGAGGAAGCAGAAGGAAGGATGCAACCCAAACAGTTCCTTTTCTAGCTGGAATATCCAGAATGGAATCATCCGCCTACAGTACCAGTGACCACAACCCTAATTCCTCTTTCAACCTTACCTTCCCTCTGTTACTGACCATCACAGCGTCCTCTTGGCCAAAATGCTGAAATAAAAGCCACCACAAAGCAAGCTTTCCAATCCAACTTTTAACACCTATCCATCCAATATGGCTTCAAGAAATCAACTGATCACTGTTATGTTCATAAATAAATAGACATTTTCATTATGAATAGCTAGCTTGAGCTAGTCATTTATTCAGCCATGTGGATTAGTGTACAGGCATCCATCTTGACTACTGCCTTGTGGGTAGCCCCCCACTAAACATACAGCTCCACCTAGTGTACCATTCTAGAATGACGTGTTACTGATCATTACATCCCCCTTCCTTAGAAGTTAAACAAAATCAATATCAATCAATCATAACGACATAAACATCTTCACAACAGTCAACACATTTTCAAAGCTTTACTTTATGAACTCTAAGCTTTTCATTCTTTTATTATAGTTTTCTTTATACTCAAAGATTAAGTCTATCAGGCTTTTTTACTTCACGTGTGGATCTTCTCAGCACAGGTAGGTCAGATGTGTTTTCATGAGAGCCTGAATGTGTGTTTGTGTTAGATTGTTCTGGTGGTGAGTGACAAGATTCAGTTGTGGCATTGTCATCGGTTTGCTCTTGGATAGTTTCTTGTGTTTTCAGGAGGGAACGGCGGTTCCTCCTGAGAATCTGTCCTTCCTCAGTTCTAACAGTGTATGAACTTGGTCCTACTTCCTCAAGAGCTGTAGCTTTCCTGTTCCATGCATTTGGATCCTCAATCCTGACAACATCATCCCTTGTCAATGGTTTCAGAGTTTTGGATGACTTGTCATAGTGTGATTTCTGTTTCAGCTTTAACAGTTGAAGTCTCTGTCTTAGTTCTTTACTCTGCTTTTCTTTTGCACAGCAGGGTAGCATGGTGCGCAACTTGTGACCCATTAGGAGTTCAGCAGGTGAAGAACCACAGTCTAAAGGGGAGGCTCGGTAGCTCAGCAGAGCGAGATAAGGATCAGACTTGCTTTCTGTTGCTTTCTTCAGTAGCTGTTTCAGAACTTGAACACCTTTCTCTGCCTTACCATTCGACTGAGCATACAGAGGACTGGATGTGATGTGTTGAAAGTCATAATGTGCTGCAAACTGTTGCCACTCCTTACAGTTGAAGCACGGACCATTGTCACTAACGGCAATCCTGGGAATTCCATGTCTGGCGAAGATGGATTGAACATGCATTATGACACTGCTTGCTGATGTGCTTGAGAACAGTGCCATCTCAGGATAGTTAAAATAGTAGTCAATCACTATTAGATAGTCTTTACCATTCAAATGAAAGAGGTCCATACCAACCTTTTGCCATGGTGCTGTTGGTAAGTCAGCTACTATCATTGGTTCCTTTGCTTGTTTGTTTTGGTGTTTCTGACATGTCTCACATCTGCCTATCATGTTCTCAATGTCCTTATTTATGCCAGGCCAATAAACAGTGTCTCTTGCTCTCCTTTTGCATTTTTCAATTCCGAGGTGTCCCTCATGAATCCTTTTGAGCATGTCTTGACGTAGAGCCTGTGGAATGACTATTCTGTTCTGTTTTAGTAATAGTCCACTTGCGACACTTAACTCTGACCTTATGTGATAGTATTTTGGACAGGAACCTGTTGGCCAACCATGATGAATGTTCTCTATTACTGTTTGTAACACTGTATCTTTTACTGTTTCTTCTGCTATTTGCTTTGATTTTGTGTCTGACACGGGCAGCGCTGCAGTGACCATACTCACATGAACATCCACGTCTTCCTCAGTAGAGCTCACATGACTCATTGTGGGTGCTCAGGATAGTGCATCTGGTAACATTATGTGTTTGCCTGGTGTGTAGATCAGTTCAAAGTCATATCTTTGCAGCTTCATCATGAGTCGTTGAATCCTTGGAGACATCTCATTCAGGTTTTTTTTTATGATGGCAACCAGTGGGCAGTGGTCTGTCTCAACTGTGAAGGTGGGAAGTCCATATATGTAGCCATGGAACTTTTCTAGTCCAACTACCAAGCCTAGACATTCCTTTTCAATCTGGGCATATCCAATGAAGTTTATCATCCCCATGATGCGTAGCACTCCTTTTTTGTCAATGGGTCGGGGCATGTTGAGTATGGCGTTTACTTTTTCCATATCTGGCTCTATTCCTTTACCAGATAGATTATCTCCTAGGAAAATGACTTCCTGGATGCCAAACTGACACTTGGCTTTGTTGAGCTTCAGTCCATTCTGGCCTATGCTCTGTAGCACTTTAGTCAGTCTCTCATTGTGTTCTTTCAGTGTGGAGCCCCAGATGATGATGTCATCAACATAGACCCGAACTCCTTCCAGACCTTCAATTATGTGTTCCATCGCTCTATGAAAGATTTCAGATGCAGATATTATCCCGAAAGGCATTCTGAGGAAACAATACCTGCCAAATGGTGTGTTGAAGGTACAGTATTTGGTGTTCTCCTCATCCAGTTTTAGTTGCCAAAATCCTTGTGAGGCATCGAGCTTTGTGAAGTATGTGGCACCTGACATTTCACTGGTGATTTCTTCTCGCTTGGGAATCTGGTAGTGTTCATGTTTTATGTTTGCATTTAAGTCCTTTGGATCCTCTTAGATCATTGTTCTTTTTCTTTACACATACCATGGAGTTAACCCAGTCTGTTGGCTCTTTGACTTTCCTGATGACTCCTAGTGTGGTCATTCTGTCCAGTTCTTTCTTGAGCCGGTCACGCAGGGGTGCTGGAACTCTCCGTGGAGCATGTACCACTGGCTGAGCATCCTCCTTTAGCTGGATCTTGTAAGTGAATGGTAGAACTCCAAATCCTTTGAACACATCCTGGAAATTACTCACTACAGAACCCAGTGAGTCATCTGGTCTGCTTATGGCACAGTTTATACGGTAGACTCTCTTGACCAGCTCTAAGTCCTCACAAGCTTTGTCACCTAGTAGTGAATCAAGTCCTTCAGCCACAACAGAAAACATGAGATGATGCACTTTGTCTTTGACTGTCACTTTAAGTCTGCATACACCTAAGCTATCTATTTTCTGTCCATTAAACTTCTTCAGTAGTACTGACTTTTTCTGTATTTTGGGCTTTTCTTTCATATTTTTAATGTCACTCATACTGATTAAGTTTGCTTTTGCCCCAGTGTCTAGTTTCAATGTAACTAATGCTCCATTTACCTGCAGTGGCATCATCCATTTGTCCTCTTTTACTGCATTAACTTTATGTTCAGCATTGTCCATTCCTGAGGGTTGCACATTTTCTGTATCCTTTTTGATATTGTCACATGACACCATTCCTACAACAAATGTCTCACTTAAATCAGTGTCCTCAATCACATTGACTTGTTGCCCTTTCTTTGTTTTTACTTTTGAAAAGCATTGTTTGGCAAAGTGATTCTTTCCATTACATTTTGTGCACATTTTCCCAAACGCTGGGCATTGTCTTTCCTGGTGCTGGTAACCACAGCGTTTACAATTAAAAATTCAATCCTCCGATTGCTTTGCATTTCTGTTCTGCCCCTGTTTCTTCCCCTTGTAGGACACAGCACCGACAGCAGCACAGTCACTCATTACAGTCGCATTATTATTAATTTCACTGAAAGTCTTTGTGTGCTGTTGAGCTAGCTCACTGGCATGGCATATTTTCACAGGATCCTCCAATGTTAGTTCGGTTTCTCTCAACAAACATTCCCTGACTTTCTTATCATGTATACCAAACACAATCTGGTCACGAATCATGGATGATTTCAGCTCAGAGAAATTACATGTCTGTGCTTTCAGTTTCAGATTGGTCACAAAGCTATCAAAAGTCTCATTTTGCTGCTGTGTCCGTGAACGGAACACGTACCTCTCATAGGTCTCGTTCTTTTTGGGGGAACAATGTGTATCAAACTTCTTTAGCACATCGTCCATTTTTTCTCTGTCCTCCTCTTGATCAAATACAAACGTATTAAATACCTCTATTGCCTGCGGGCCTGCAACCGCGAGCAGCAACGCTATTTTCCTTGCATCTGGCATCGTACCAAATCCGATGGCGGCAATGTAGAGTTCGAATTGTTGTTTGAAAGTCTGCCAATTGCAGTCAACATTCCCCGTGAGTTTCAAACCCTCCGGTGGCTTCAAATTCTCCATGTCGCGTTTTGCAATATTCAGCAGATATTACCACTTCTGGTACCATGTTATGTTCATAAATAAATAGATGTTTTCATTATGAACAGCTAGCTTGAGCTAGTCATTTATTCAGCCATGTGGGCTAGTGTACAGGCATCCATCTTGACTACTGCCTTGTGGCTAGCCCCTTACTTAACATACAGCTCCACCTAGTGTGCCATTCTAGAATGACATGTTACTGATCATTACAGAACCTGCTCCAGAATGGCAGCACAGTGCATTGGAATCCCGGTGTCTCATGATTGTAATTGATTCGCATCCAACTAAAAGCACTGTAAAAATGCAAATCTTTCTTGTCCTGTGAAGTGCTTTGATCTCCTGAGTATAAATGCTGAGTCACATTATAGGATCCTATAAGCCCAGAACAGGAAAATACAATGAGGATCAGAGAACAATTCGGAGTCAGGTATTACAGTGCAGGGTTAGTTATCCGAAGTTACCCTGCAAGAAGCCACATTTCAGATGTGCTGGAGAATGTGACTGAGTTTTACTTGATTTCACAATCAGTTCAATGTAGGGCCAATTTTTAATTGGGAAAAATGGGGATAGGGCAGGAAAGTGGAGTTGATGCAGAAGTTCAGCCATGATCTTATTAAATGGCGGAGCAGGCTCGAGGGGCCGTATAGCCTACTCCTGCTCCTATTTTTGTCTTATGTTCTTAAATGGGGCAGTAAGGGCCTAAACCTGTAGTCTGTAGCCTTACCGCCCCGTTAACCCTGCCAATGGGCCTGCTGTGACTTTCACAGAGGCCTACTGCTGGGCGGCTGAATTGCCAGCCTGAAACAAGCAGTCGGCCTCTTTCCCGTGCAAATCGGGGTCCTAATGATGTACAGTAGTTAGGACCACAATTGCAATTTTATAGTCGTGAATTCTCCGCCCATGAGTACCTGCATTCCGATCAGGATATGGCCAGAATCATTTTTAAAAATGAATACTTTGTGGAGCCGGAAGGAGCAGAGGTGCTTCTCCTGGCTCCACAAACATACTGCAGGCTGCTGTCAGCCCAGTCTTCCACCGCCTCGGCATTGTGTTAGCTCCCTTCCCTCCCTCCACCCCCGACCACCTACCTCCAGGCCTCTGCGACCCAGTGAAAGGAGGCTGTCTGATTTGGTTCAGTTCAGAGACCCTGGGACACCTCAGGCAGGCGGTGGGCACCCTGATCATGCTTGTCATTCAATGCCACACTAAGAGAATGGCCCAGGCTGCTGTTGCTCCTTTGCATTTGTCTCTTTGACATGTTGGATGGCACAACAACAAGAAGCATTCTGAGACAACAGGAGGTTCGGAAAGACTTGGAGAAGGCACAGTGGCACCACTGGGTGATTGACAGGTCCATTTTGCACTGTACAGAAATATTGGATAATATTTTGCAAATTATTACAACTGAACCCAAGTGATTTGCAGTACTCCAATATATTTATTCCTCAGTCTTGCACCGACAAATGTGATTGGCATATTTTAAACAATGGATATTCACAGTCAGTCAGTTATTCACATATCTTCTATAAATTATCATTTCTGATTGTGTTCTGTCTACTCTTATTTCCTGACTTATGGCTGATTTTCTTCTAAGGTTTCTAATTCTTGAGAGATTGTTTCTTTCACACTGTGGGGCATTTAAGCATCAGAACAACAAATTGCCAGAAATCCCCTAAGGTTTCAGAAGGTTGAGAAGCCATTACAAACACTCTAAATCGTCTAGGTATTCAAACACCACTACTAACTACCAGCAAAATGTCTCCCAAACCTAGGCAGCATTTTAAATGAGAGCCGGTGAGTATCCCTTTAAATAGTGCTGTAATGGCTGCCTCCCAACCTGTATTGCCCATGGTTTGTGGGTGGGTTGAGGAAGTAGTGGTGGCAATGCCAAGTGACAGAAAAGGGTGTTGGGGGACCTGACAATCTCAGTTGGCCCTGTTTGAAAATTTCAATTAGGCCCCACACCTGTTTGTGGCAAAAGTGCTGGTCACCTAAATGATGGTTCACCTGAAAATCACAATGGACAGACCTCCAGCAATAAGTCACAATTTTACTTCCCCACAATTATTATCTTGCCATCACCCCAGTTATGGCCCCAGTATGTTTATTTCATTATCGTACTGACCTGTTATTCGAAAATATCTCTTAACCAGACATTCAGTTTGAATTTGAAGTTGAAGTGGTCAGTAGATTCTAAAAAATAAACAAAATTGCCTCTTACAATTGAAGCTATTTATTTATTCATTTATTTTTGGTACTTTTCTACAATTTTATTCTACACTTTTTTCTATTCTTTTTTGTCAGTCTCAAAAATTCCTCGAGTGATTCAAAGTGAAGACATGAATCTTTTAGAAGAGCATCTTGTTACTCATTTTGTTCAATATGAACCATATTATGACTGAAGTAATATTCCTACATTACAACAACGACTACACTTCAGAAGTACTTCATTGGCTATAACGCACTTTGGGACATCCTGAGGTCAAGAAAGGCACCATATAAATGTAACTTTCCTTTTTAATAGGAAGTAGGTAAGCCAAACGTGGTGAGCATGAAGGCATAAGGATCAGCTGGGCTAACAGAGTGAACAAGATTGACTGATATAATGACTAGCAGTGGTCTATGTGCAGTAACTGAATGTGCTACAGTGAGACGATTGCAATGAGTAAGTCATGTGTGCAGATAGAGCTAAAGGGTCCTGAGATTCTGTGGGGTTTCTCCCGGTCTCCTGCCATTACTTCAGCAGGAGATCGATGAACCCAGAGGGAAACAACGTTAACCTGGAGACCTGAATGGATGAGGGACAATGTGACAGGCAGCTGCAGTAGCTGACTGAAGGGTGATTGTGATGATGAACCTTTATAATACCTGTGCTGCAGGGGGTGGCGGGTGGCGCATGCGTCCAGTCAGTTATACCCCTGACTGTCTGTGAGCGGTTCAAATCGCTCCCACGCCCCTGGGTTCTAGACACTGGACTTAGGTACAGGCGGCGATACAGAAAGACTCGAGTAGACAGGCGGTTCGGTGTAAGCAAACTAAGATTTTATTAAAACAGAAAACGAGAACACAGTCTTATGAGAAAATTACTAGTATAAAATACAGGCATATAACAATAATTCTACTTATACAGGGAATGGGGAACACACGGCACATCGAGGGAAAAACAACTACTTTAACAATCCCCTTAATCCTTATCCCACCCCTATACCTAACTAGATTAAGCTACGAGGGGCCAGAATTCATGCTCACCAATCCAAAGCAAAGCCAACTGTTTTAACGGATGCAGGTATTGAGGTTTGGTCTTCTGTCCTTTTAGGTACCCCGTCGCCACGTGGTCTCAGGGTGCGGTACTGGAGCTGCTGCTGCGACACACCTTTCTTCTCCTCAGCTACCGTCGTCGTCTCGCCATGATAGGTTCTCTTCTTCTTCTCCCTCGGGCGGTCGTTGGCGGTAACGTTGTGTCAATGGGGCAGTTAGCAGTCTTTACTGCTTAGATTTTACTACCCATTCTTGGAACGCCGGTATATTCATTATGGCGTGGACACCTGCGTTTATTTGCAGTGTTCAATGAGAGGCTTGCCCCCAAGCGCCAGCTTAATTGTAGGGTTCGCCCAACCAACTTAGTCTCACTGTCCTCAGATACTTTCTTCCCCGAGCATCAGCTTATAACTCGGCGCTTGGTCTTAATTAATATGTCTTCTGCTGCCCTTCTCTGCTCCCTGTCGGGTCTACCTTACTCTTCATCTCAGTTCGTCTCGTCTCGTAGGGCTACTATACAAGTCCTGGGCTACCTGCTCAGTTTCGTCTCGCCCCCTTTCTTGTGGCCTGGGTGTCCTGGATGACTATGGACTCGGGTCTCGTTCCCCTCCCCTGCGGTTAGTATGGTTGTCCTTGACTGCTGAAATCTTACTGCGGGGAGCGAGGAGAGACCCGCCACGAGGCCAGGGCACGAATGCGAGCGGCGGCAGCCCCAAGACCAGACGAGAGGTCAGAGTCAGGAGAAGAGAGCGATTGCTACTAAGGGCCTACAATTATACTCCTTTCGATGGCCCTTATCTGCGCACCAAATCAGGTTAGTCCATTGTTTCAGTGTTGGCGGGCTGTTTTAAATGATTACACCAACCTAGAATAACTGTTTTTAGATGGCCGTTTATCGCACCTAATGGCCTGATGTCCGGACTGTATTGTTATTAATGCATTTTAATCGGCCTGTCCAGCCTCGATGGCTTCCTTAAGCTGTTATGCGGACATAATAATGGCCTCATGTTTAGGCCTAACTGGGTTGATCTGTTCCAATTTGACGAAAATGCATATTCAAATGTTTGCTTAGCTGTCTAGCCCTTCAAACACAAAAGTCCTTTTCACAGAAATGCATTTTAAGTTTCGATTTCCCAAAGCTGCTTGTTCTGAGCTGCAGAGTTCAGGCTTTTAAAATCTTACAGGCCTTTGGTCACGAGGTGCGGACGCCATCTTTGGGTACCCTTTTTAAATTGTCCATAGGGTCCCTTTTGTTAATAACCTTGGGAGAATGTGGAAATTTCGTGAATCCTACAGTGCCCTACCTGGCTTTAACTGCCTTTTATCAGAATTAGTAACATTTGAATCAACAAAATTTACGTTTCCAGTGTCGTGATTCAGTCATTGCACACTTCTGTTTACAAACTGAGAAAAATGACATCTGGGCCATTTTACTAAAAAAGCACGACACCTCTAAACTTTCAGTCATTTCATAGAAAACAAAAATCAAACCACTTCAGTCAGAACTATCCTTCTATAGCAAGCAACAAGTTTTACAGCTGGGTACTCTGTTGAATAAAGTGATTTCCAGAAATCAAATTTGACAGAATGATATTGCATAGAAAGATAGTGGCAAATTTCCGCAGGGATTCTCCTGCTGGTCCACCTTAACTCCAGTGGAAGAGCCATGGAAATCCTGGAAAAATGGTTCCAAAGTACAACATAGCAAATACTTCATGAACATTGTAGCAGAATGAAAGTGAGCCTGACCGTAGATTCCAAATTATTTGCAGATAAAGGACCTGAAAATCCATGAGAGTTCCCCTGGTCTCCCATCGTAACTCCAGTGGGAGACGGGCAGAACTCACCCTCGCACACTTCCCGGGAAACAGCGGAGACCCAGCATAATGCCTTTTCCTCGTGGTTCCGTGGGTCTCCTGCCAGAATTATGACAAGAGATCAGAAGAAAATGCAAGGAATTTCAAGGCAACAGCATTTCGTCTGTAACCATTCATTCAAATGATCAGTGTGGGACCGAGTGATAGAAATGGACTAACGCGTGAGCTATAATCCAGGGCTAAGAATCTCTTATTCAGTGAAGCAACTGCCAGGATACTTGTGCCCGAAATTCTGATGGCGCTGCTGCACCGATGGAAGTGAAGTGAGTTGGAAATTCCGCCTGCCATGAGGAGGTGACCTGACCCTGCAACATCTCAGATATACTGGGCAGGGTGGGGGTAGTGGAACACTGGGTAAGAGACAGAAGACAAAGCCCAAATGGCCCCTGAACGGCTGATACGGGGAGGAGAAAGTAGCTAAAGAGGCAGAGACATGATTCAACAGCAGGATGTAAAATCTGCTGCTGCTTAAAGGCAAATAGCAACCTGGGTGACAAGGATGGCGACCAGATCCAAAGGAAGAGCAGCCAATGATATAGACTCTGTCATGGACTTCCTCCTAACAGAGATGCAGAGCAGGCTGTCACAGGCTGTTTGGAGTCGGGGGCCAGAAACCTGCCAAGAATTTGGTACTCACTCTATGGAAGGAGTTAGTTGTATCAGCAAATGCCACCTTTGTGAACCCCAAGACTTCTTTACAGTGCGGAAGAAGTTCAAAAACCTCATCAGAGCTCTCAAAGCAAACAACCTGCTTCCATTGACCCATCCTTGCAATCTCTTTATATGTGAGCTACTCCTTCATTCATTACGCTCCAGGTGTCAGAGGTGAAATTCGGATCTGGCAATGTGGAGCAGAGGCTCCGCAGAAGTCAGCCCCTTTTAAATGATGCTATAACCTCTACCTCAATTTAAACCTGGGCAGGGCCGGGACCGATGTCCTAGGGGGAGTGTTTGCTAGTGCTCTGGGGGAGGGTTTAAACTAAAATGGCAGGGGGTTGGGAACCTGAGCAAGGGGACAGAGGAAAGGGAAACAAGGATAAAAGCAAAAGATAGGAAAGAGAAAAACAAAAGTGGCAGCCAGACAAATCAACGGTTTAAATCAAACATGGCCACAGTAAATAATAATTCTAATAGGTCTAAGAGCATTAAAAAAAACAAGCCTGAAGGCTTTGTGTCTTAATGCGAGGAGCATTCATAATAAGGAGGATGAATTAGCTGCACAAATAGAGATAAACGAATATGATTTGATTGGGATTACGGAAACATGGCTCCAGGGTGGCCAAGGCTGGGAACACAACATCCAGGGGTATTCAATAGTCAGGAAAGATAGGCAAAAAGGAAAGGGAGGTGGCATAGCATTGCTGGTTAAAGAAGGGATTAACACAATTGTAAGGAAGGATATTAGCTCTGATGATGTGGAACCTGTATGGGTAGAACTGAGAAATACCAAGGGGCAGAAAACGTTAGTGGGAGTGGTATATAGACCTCCAAACAGTAATGCGGAGGTTGGGGATGGCATTAAAAGGGAAATTAGAGAAGCGTGCAATAAGGGCACAGCAGTCATCATGGGTGACTTTAATCTACATATAGATTGGGCTAACCAAATTAGTAACAATACTGTGGAGGAGGAATTCCTGGAGTGTTTACGGGATGGTTTCCTGGACCAATATGTCGAGGAACCAACCAAAGATCAGGCCACCTTAGACTGGGTATTATGTATCAAGAAAGGATTAATGAGCAATCTTGTTGTACGAGGCCCCTTGGGTCGGAGCGATCATAATATGATAGAATTCTTCATTAAGATGGAGAATGAAGCAGTTGACTCAGAGACTAGGACCTGAATTTAAATAAAGGAAACTACGATGGTCTGAGGCGCGAGCTGGGTAGGATTGATTGGGGAATTTCACTCAAAGGGCTGACGGTGGATAGGCAATGGCAAACATTCAAAGACCGCATGGATGAACTACAGAATTTGTTCATCCCAGTTTGGCATAAAAATAAAACAAAAAAGGTGACTCAACCGTGGCTAACAAGGGAAATTAGGGATAGCATAAGATCCAAGGAGAGGACATATAAATTGGCCAGAAAAAGTGGTAAACCAGAGGATTGGGAGCAGTTTAGGATTCAACAAAGAAGGACAAAGGGATTAATTAAGAAAGGGAAAATAGAATATGAGAGTAAGCTTTCAGGGAACATGAAAACTGACTGTAAAGCTTTTATAGCTATGTGAAGAGAAAAAGATTGGTGAAGTCAAGCGTAGGTCTCTTGCAGTCAGAATCAGGGGAATTTATAATGGGGAACAAAGAAATGGCTGACCAATTAAATACATATTTTGGTTCTGTCTTCACAAAGGAGGACACAAATAACCTCCCAGAGATGTCGGGGAAGATAGCGTCTGATGAAAGGGAGGAACTGAAAGAAATCAGTATTTGTAGGGAAATGGTGTTAGGGAAATTGATGGGATTGAAGGCCGATAAATCCCCAGGGCCTTTGAAATAGTAGATGCATTGCTGATCATCTTCCAACATTCGATGGAATCTGGAACAGTACCCATGGATTGGAGGGTAGCTAATGTTACCCCACTATTCAAAAAAGGTGGTAGAGAGAAAATGGGGAATTACAGACCGGTAAGCCTGACATCGGTATTGGGGAAAATGCTAGAGTCCATTATAAAAGATGTAATAGCAGAGCACTTGGAAAACAATGATAGGATCGGACAAAGTCAACATGGATTTACAAAAGGTAAATTGTGCTTGACTAATCTACTGGAATTTTTTGAGGATGTAACTGGTAAAATAGATAAGGGAGAACCAGTGGATGTGGTGTATTTGGACTTTCAGAAGGCTTGCGATAAGGTCCCGCATAAGAGATTAGCGTGTAAAGTTAAGGCACATGGGATTGGGGGCAAGGTATTGACTTGGATAGAGAACTGGTTGGCAGACCGAAAGCAAAGTGCTGGAATAAACGGGTCTTTTTCTGAGTGGCAGGCAGTGACTAGTGGGGTACCGCAGTGATCGGTCCTTGTACCCCAGCTTTTCACAATATATATTAATGATCTAGACAAGGGAACTAGATGTAATATCTCCAAATTTGCAGATGACACAAAGCTGGGTGAGCGTATGTGCTGTGAGGAGGATGCCGTGAAACTCCACGATGATTTGGACAGTTTGGGTGATTGGGCAGAAGCATGGCAGATGCAATATAATGTGGATAAATGTGAGGTTATCCACTTTGGTGGCAAAAACAGGAAGGCAGATTATTATCTGAATGGCAATAGATTGGGGGAAGGGGAAGTGCAACGAGACCTGGTGCCCTTGTGCACCAGTCGCTGAAGGTAAGCATGCAGGTGCAGCAGCCGGTTAAGAAGGCAAATGGTATGTTGGCCTTCGTAGCGAGAAGGTTTGAGTACAGGAACAAGGATGTCTTGCTACAGTTGTACAGGGCCTTGGTGAGACCACATCTTGAGTATTGTGTGCAGTTTTGGTCACCTTATCTGAGGAAGGATGTTATTGCCATGGAAGGAGTTCAGTGAAGATTCACCAGGCTGATACCTGGGATGGCAGGAATGACGTATGAGGAGAGATTGGGTCGATTGGGCTTGTACTCACCGGAGTTTAGAAGAATGAGAAGGGATCTCATTGAAACTTATAAAATTCTGACAGGACTGGACAGACTAGATGCAGGAAGGATGTTCCCAATGGTTGGGGAGTCCAGAACCAGGGGTCACAGTTTAAGGATAAGGGGTAGGCCACTTAGGACAGAAATGAGGAGGAATTTCTTCACCCAGAGAGTGGTGAACCTGTGGAATTCTCTACCACAGAAGGCAGTAGAGGCCAGTACATTAAATATATTCAAGAAGGAGTTGGATATATTTCTTAAGTCTAAAGGGGTCAAGGGGTATGGGGAGAAAGCAGGGACCGGGTACTGAATTTGGATGATCAGCCATGATCGCATTGAATGGCGGAGCAGGCTCAAGGGGCCGAATGGCCTGCTCCTGCTCCTATCTTCTATGTTTCTATGTTTCTATGAAATAAGGCTCCTGCCTATTTCAGGTGGGAGCAATGGCTGTCCATTTTCAGGCCCACTCGAAAGTTGAGTTGTCTGACCTGGGGAGGTCAGTAGGTCGGAGATTATTTAACGTCTCATCTGCCAAACGCCTCAATTTTCAGAGTTTTACATGCCCTTTAATTTGATATCATCAGCAAACTTTTATTCGATTTCCCTTATACCTATGTCCAACTCATTCATATTAATGGAAAGCCAAAGAGGTTCCTGATCTCTGGGACGCAAGACTACTCACATCTTGCCAAGTCAAAATAGCATTATTCTGGCTTTGAAGTGCAGGGAATACAACTAAACTATTCCAAAATATCCACAGAAGCACTACATATGTTAATGTACAGAATGAGAAATGTTTCGAGCTAAAAGTTGGGAGGTCACCTTAATGGTGGGTCATATCGTCTCTCAGATTTGGTCCTGTGTAATGAGACAGGATTAATTAAAAATGTCCTAGTAAAGGATCCCCTTGGAATGAGTGACCATAACATGGTTGAATTCCATATTCAAGTAGAGGGTGAAAAGGTTGGGTCTCAAACAAGCATGCTGAGCTTGAATAAAGGAGACTATGAAGGTATGAGAGTGGAATTGATTAGAGTGGACTGGGAAAATAGATTAAAGGGTAAGACGGTACATGATCACTGGTGTACATTTAAGGAGTTATTTTACAACTTCCAAAAGAAATATATTCCACTGAGGAAAAAAGGGTGTTAAAGAAAAGAGAGCCATCCATGGCTAAGTAAAGTAATTAAGGATAGTCTCCGACTAAAAACAAGGGCATATAAGGTTGCCAAATCTAGTGGGAGGATAGAAGATTGGGAAGTCTTTAAAAGACAGCAAAAAATAACGAAAAGATTGATTAAGAAAGGGAAGATAGATTATGAAAGTAAATTAGCAAAAAATATAAAAACGGATAGCAAAAGTTTCTATAGTTATATAAAAAGAAAAAGGGTGGCTAAAGTAAATGTTGGTCCCTTAGAGGATGAGACTGGGAAATTAATGGTGGGAAACATGGAGATGGCAAAAACGCTGAACAAATATTTTGTATCAGTCATTACGGTAGAGGACACTAAGAATATCCCAACACTGGACAAATAGGGGGTTCTAGGGGAAGAGGAGCTAAATACGATTAAAATCACTAAGGAAGTGGTACTTGGTAAAATAATGGGACTTAAGCCGGATAAATCACCTGGACCTGATGGCTTACATCCTAGGGTCTTGAGGGAAGTGGCGGTAGGGATTGTGGATGCATTGGTAATAATTTTCCAAAACTCCCTGGACTCAGCAAAGGTCCCGGCAGATTGGAAAACTGCTAATGTAACACCCTTATTTAAAAAGGGTAGTAGGCAGAAGGCTGGAAACTATAGACATGTTAGCCTAACATCTGTGTTTGGTAAAATGTTAGAGTCCATTATTAAGGAGACAGTAATGGGACATTTGGATAAACATAATTTAATAGGGCAAACTCAGCATGGTTTCATGAAGGGGAAGTCATGTTTGACAAATTTGCTTGAGTTCTTGAGGAAGTAACATACAGGGTGGATAAAGGAGAACCAGTGGACGTAGTGTATTTAGACTTCCAAAAGGCATTTGACAAGGTGCCACACAAAAGATTATTGCTCAAGATAAAAAATTACGGGATTGGGGGTAATATTCTGGTGTGGGTGGAGAATTGGCTCTCTAACAGAAAGCAGAGAGTTGGGATAGATGGTTCCTTCTCAGACTGGCAATCAGTAACTAGTGGTGTTCCGCAGGGGTCAGTGCTGGGTCCCCAACTCTTTACAATCTATATTAACGATTTGGAGGAGGGGACCGAGTGTAACATATCAAAGTTTGCAGATGATACAAAGATGGGAGGGAAAGTAGTGAGTGAGGAGGACATAATAAACCTGCAAAGTGACATAGACAGGCTAAGTAAGTGGGCAGAGATTTGGCAGATGGAATACAATACTGGAAAGTGTGAGGTTATGCACTTTGGCAGGAAAAATCATAGAGCAAGTTATTATCTTAATGGCAAGAAACTGGAAAGTACTGTAGTACAAAGGGATCTGGGGGTCCTGGTGCACGAAACTCAAAAAGTTAGTATCCAGGTGCAGCAAATGATCAAGAAGGCCAATGGAATGTTGGCTTTTATTGCTAGGGGGATAGAATATAAAAACAGGGAGGTATTGCTGCAGTTATACAAGGTATTGGTGAGACCGCACCTGGAATACTGCATACAGTTTTGGTGTCCATACTTAAGAAAAGACATACTTGCTCTCGAGTCAGTACAAAGAAGGTTCACTCGGTTAATCCCGGGGATGAGGGGGTGGTCATATGAGGAGAGGTTGAGTAGATTGGGACTCTACTCATTGGAGTTCAGAAGAATGAGAGGCGATCTTATTGAAACATATAAGATTGTGAAGGGGCTTGATCGGGTGGATGCGGTGAGGATGTTCCCAATGATGGGTGAAACTAGAACTAGGGGGCATAATCTTAAAATAAGGGGCTGCTCTTTCAAAACTGAGATGAGGAGAAACTTCACTCAGAGGGTGGTAGGTTTGTGGAATTTGCTGCCCCAGAGAGCTGTGGAAGCTACATCATTAAATAAATTTAAAACAGAAATAGATAGTTTCCTGGAAGTAAAGGGAATTAAGGGTTACGGGGAGCGGGCAGGAAATTGGACATGAGTCTAGGTTCGGAATGGCCATGGCCCTGTGGGTAGTGGAGCGGGCCCAGGGGCCATGTAGCCTGGTTCTGCTCCTACTTCTTGTGTTCTAATTCTGTGTTAGAGTTCAGGAGATGGTTTTATTCCTGTTCCTGGCTGGGGTGGAGATTGCCTTTACAGAAGGTAAGTACTGTAGAAAATATAGGGACAGAGTGATCTCCTGGAAGAGTTTCGATCGCCTAGATGGGTCGGAGAGGAATTTCCCAGATTTTTTTCTCCCAAATTGGCCATTGGGTTTTTTATCTGGTTTTTCGCCTCTCCCGGGAGATCACATGGGTTCGGGTGGGATGGAGAGTGATAGAAGATTTGAGGTTAGGATCAGATCAGCCATGATCTTATTGAATGGTGGAGCAGGCTCGAGGGGCCGATTGGCCTACTCCTGCTCCTATTTCTTATGTTCTTATGTTCAGGCTTCCCTCCTGGTGGAACACTTTCTACAAAAGTACAAGGGCAGCACGGTGGCATAGTGGTTAGCACTGTTGCCTCACAGCGCCAGGGACCCGGGTTTGAATCCGGCCTCGGGCGACTGTCTGTGTGGAGTTTGCACATTCTCCCCGTGTTTGCGTGGGTTTACTCCGGGTGCTCCGGTTTCCTCCCACAGTCCAAAGATGTGCGGGTTAGGTTGATTGGCTATGATAAATTGACCCTTAGTGTTAGGGGGATTAAATACATGGGGTTACGGGGATAGGGTGGGATATGTGTTGGTGTAGGGGTTACGGGGATCGGGTGGGATATGTGTCGGTGCAGGCTCGATGGGCCGAAATGGCCTCTATCTGCACTGTGGGGTTTCTGTGATTCTGTGAAAGATGGTGGACCCATCAGCAGCACCATGCAAACGCTTTCCTATCTGCTATTGTTCTGCTGGTTCACCAATGTAATAATTAAATGGGGAATTTCCATCCTGACTCCAGTCCAGGCTCCCAGAGAAGAGATTTACAATTACTAATGGGCACCACGACTCATGTTAGGAGGGAGAGTTGCCATTCTATGTCACTGTAATACAGCACAGCAACAGCTGATAGAAAATGACAGAGAGCAAATGTACTTGTGGACCCCAATTAACACAAAGGTGAGTAATTTGGTGATGTACTGTTGGCCTTAATCTTTCCAAGCATCATTGTTATCTGAGCAGTGTGTTCTGTAAATACAAGTTGTTATGTGGAATTTAGGAAGTGGGCTTGTCTTCTACACAAGTACGTACGGTATTTATACTTAGAATGTGCAGCGCTATACTCTGACGGAAACTGAGCATAAACCTACTGACTTTTGGGAAGAAGCTGGTGACAACGAGAACTTCTGTGTTAGGGCTTCTTGGATCTGATGCAATAACAGAGCAAATGAGTTTAAGTGAGGTGAAAAACAGGTGAAGTTGGGGGGAACTGGTGAGTGTAACTTACCTTACTGTCCATGATTATGCCAGAAACCAAAATAAAGATTCCCTGAAAAAAAGAAAAATATCCTTCAACAGATAAACAAACCTTTACAAATCACACAGAATACTAGCAATTATAGAATGCACTGTTTGGCTTCTTTACTCTGACTGAAATAATACACTTGGTCAAGCGTTTCCGACCAGCAGTAGCCAGCAGGGGTGTAGCTGGAATCATAGATTTTGTTCATCGTTTAACTTGTTGCACCCTCCCCAACTCCCACTGCCAACACCCTCCCTTAGCTTGTGAATTATAGCTTCTCTAATTGCCCATGTGCTGTATGTACTATTATTATGTATGAGCCCACTCTAAATGATTTTCCAATCTGATAACTTTACTTACCAATTGATGGCCATTGCAGTGGTTGACAAACCATCATTCAGCCCCATGATAAATTTCTTGTTGGTTCTCTACCTATCTCTCCTCCTTTAGTTCACTTTGTAAAACCTATCTCTCTGACCAAGCTTATGGTCACCTGCCTGAATATCTCCTCATGTGCCTCAGTGTGAAATTTGGTCTCAGAATGCTCCTGTGAAGTGTCTTGGGATATTTTGCTACTTTAAAGGCAGTTTACAAATGCAAGGTGTTTTTAATATAACAGACTCCTGTTACTGAGTGTCCAAGGTTTCAACCGCAGCAGTAACAGTACCCGTGAGAGCGCTGTTCTGAGCTTATTCTCTTATTGCTTTGGGATTTCCTTGCAGAATGCCATGAAAAAGCTATTCATACCATGGTACTCTGCCTTTGAGTAAAACCTTCCCCACCACTGCAGCGAGGTGGTCTGCCATATGGACTTGGACCGGTGCTGAATGGTCCATTGCAAGTGTGTTGCTTGCAAGAATGCTATGGTAAAGGAAACATATTGGCCATGATTTCCCCAACCTCGGCGGGTCTGGTGCGGGCAGGGTCGGTGGCAGGTTGCAACCCTGCTGCTGGCTCCAGCCCGCTGTCCAAAGTGATATTACACTGATTGGGCTTGTTAAACCCGCCCAGCAAGTTTTCCGGCCAATTGAAGGAAACGGGTCTGATGACGTCACTTGATGACGTGTCAGCAGTTGGTTTCCTTAAAGGGGCCATGCACAAATTGATTTTGACAGTTGTGCTGTCAGTGTTCTACAGCATTGAGGTGCTGCAAACACTGACAATCACTGTACAGAGGTGCACGGCTGCACCCAGGCTCTCCTATGACTCCCTCCATATGCTTATGGAGGGAGTCACAGCATGCAGGGAGGTTCTCTTCCCTTCCCATGGCTGGAAGAGATCAACGCAGCTTGCTTGAGCATTGCACAGGAGGACAAAAGCAGAGATGTCACTAGGAGGACCAGGCTGCAGTGGTGCAAACCTTTCAATGATCTCAATAAATCATGAAACGCTACTACAAAACCACACTCAACCCCATCATGCTGTGCCACTCATCACATCACCATAACTCTGCCTTCCCTACCCTACTCCTGCACATCCTTACTCACACCAACTTACCTTGCACCTCCAGCCATCCATCTTTATCTACATTATCACTTCCCCATCTCACTAGCCACCCCTCACACTCACCCTCATCCTAGTCCAATCATACCAACTAACAACAGACAAGGGTAGGCACTTGGGTGTTTTAGCCAATGTTCATGTGAAGTGTCTGGTAATGTGCTGTCAAATATTGAAATCTTTATTTTCAACACTTTGCATTCTTGGACAGATTTGTGTGCACCTTTGGAAGTGGCTTAGTAAGTTGCAGTGAATGGTGAGACATAACGGTACCCCCCGCAATGGCGATGAGTGTGAAAGGAATGGCTTGGGTATTGTAGGGATGCTTTATGGTGTTGGTGTGGGATGGTGCCAACCTGGTGCATCATGTGGCAGCCAGGATGTACAGTGTCAAGTGAAGTAAATCTGGTCATGGTGAGGCCATCCCTGGCGTCCTGGGCAACAATGTGGTAGGGTGCTGATGTCCTGTGTCCTGTGCAGTATCAGTTGATTATGGAGAAGGTTGGTGTGCCTGTTGCTGCTGGTGTTGGGGCTGATCGTGCTGGGATTCTGAGGACCAAGGTGAGATAGTTTCAAGGGCACCGATGCTGATGTAATAGATGGCAGGTGAACTTGAGATGACAGAAGCGATCTGTCAATGGTGAGAGAGGTTGTTCCAATGAGGTGACAATGGATAAAGAGTTTGCACCAAACAATTGCAATCTGCATAAAGCTCAATCTGTCTTCCAAATGCAGTAAGCAACAGCTTCTGACCTTGGAAAGTGAACAGCTATGAAATGGGAGCTTTTATAGAACAGTTGCAGCTGTCAAGTTAAGAAATAATCCCATACTGACACAACTCCTGGCCTGCTTACCTAAAGTGATCCCCGAGCAGCAGGGAAGCCGCAAACTTTTAAAATCTAAAGGTGAGCTTAAAGTAGTTTTTAAGTGCCTGTTAACCCCATACGCAATTTTGGGAGACAACTGAGTGGAGCGTGCACCGTGCAACCTCTGCTCAATTCTACCCAGTAGTACAGCCAATGAAGTTAGTCGTAAATTGATTTTTCTGGGGCCACAAGAATTGCTTGGGATGTTGCCGTGCTGGGCTCCACCCTCCCCCTACCCACCAACCTCTCTGTGATCAGCCACGCCCAGACTTACCTTGCTGATGGCTGGGCCAGTCTCTGGGCCAACCGATATTGCACCTGCTTGGTGCCCGCAGCTGGTCAGTGTCATGGTAATCAGGGTCGGTCGGCAAAATGGACCAAGCCACCTACCAGCACTATGGTGCAGCCAGCTGGCATGCCCCACCCATCGGACACCCTATAGTTAAAATCTGCCCGTGGACATCAAGATTGTACGTACTCATAATGATGTTAATTTGACTGATATTCAGGGCAATATTTAATTGTAGGTGGCGGCGGGTGGCGCGTGCGCCCAGTCAGATATGCCCCTGACTGTCTGTGAGCGGTTTGAATTGCTCCCACGCCCCTGGGTTCTAGACACCGGACTTAGGTACAGGTGGCGATACAGAAAGACTTGAGTAGACAAGTGGTTTGGATGTAAGAAAACCAAGATTTTATTAAAACAGAAAATAAAACAGTCTTATGAGAAAATTACTAGTATAAAATACAGGCCAATACAAAATAACTATATTTATACAGGGAATGGGGAACACACGGCACATCGAGGGAAAAACAATTACTTTAACAATCCCCTTAATCCTTAAATCACCCCTATACCTAACTAGATTAAGCTATGAGAGGCTAGAATTCATGCTCACCAATCCAATGTAAAGCCAGTTGTTTTAACGGATGAGGGTTTTGAGGTTTGGTCTTTTGTCCTTTTAGGTACCCCGTTGCCACGTGGTCTCAGGGTGTGGTGCTGGAGCTGCTGCTGCAACACACCTTTCTTCTCTTCAGCTGCCGTCGTCATCTCGTCACGATGGGTTCTCTTCTTCTCCCTCGGGTGGTCGTCGGCGATAACGTTACGTCAATGAGACGATTAGCAGTTTTTACTGCTTAGATTTTGCTACCCATTCTTAGAACGCCAACATGTTCGTCATGGCGTGGACACCTGCGTTTATTCGCAATGTTTAACGAGAGGCTTGCCCCCAAGCGCCAGCTTAATTGCAGGGTTTGCCCAACCAACTTCGTCTCACTGTCCTCAGATACTTTCTTCCCCGAGCGTCAGCTTATAACTTGGTGCTCGGGTTTTTTAATTAATACGCCTTCTGCTGCCCTTCTCTGCTCTTTGTTGGGTCTACCTTACTCTTCATCTCGATTCGTCTCGTCTCGTTCGGTTACTATACAAGCCCTGGGCTGCCCACTCAGTTTCGTCTCGCCCCCTTTTTGCGGCCTGGGTGTCCTGCATGACTATGGACTCAGGTCTCATTCCCCTCCCCTGCTATTGGTATGGTGTCCTTAGCTGTTGAAACTCCGCTATGGGGAGTGAGGAGAGAACCCACCACGAGACCAGGGCACGAGTGCGGGTGGCAGCAGCCCAAGAGGCCAGAGCCATGAGAGCAGGAGCAAGGGCAAGAGCAAGAGAGCAAGAAGGGCGATTGCTACCCGGGGCCTACAGTTATACTCCTTTCAATAGCCCCTTATCTGCGCACCAAATCAGATTAGTTCATTGTTTCAATTTTGGCGGGCTATTTTAAATGATTATAGCAATCTAAGTTAACTGTTTTTAGATGGCCGTTTATCGCACCTAATGGCCTGATGTCAGGGCTGTATGTGAGGGTGCCGGTCAGTTCCTTCAGTAACCCCTAGATGGCACCTTCACTGGTTGGTTTCCCTTTGTTAATTGTTACTTGTTTCTCCTGTTTATTACTTAACTGCCTTTCATCTGGTTTATTGGTTTCACCTGTTTTTGCTTGTATTTAAGTTCTGTGGTTTCTTCCCTCTGGGTTCAGTCCTGACAAGGGAGTCAGTCTTGACAAGGTGCTCTGTCTTGGACAAGCCGGTTGCCCTGGGGTAGCTTGTCTTGAGCTCAGTCTTGACAAGCCGGTTGCCTCACGGTAGCTTGTCTTGAGTTCCTATCTTGACTAGCCGTTTGCCTATGTGGTAGCTTGTCTTGAGCTCCTATGTTTTGCAACTGTTTACCTGTGTGATTCTAGTAAAGTATTGCTATTTAAGACTGCATACCTGCTTCTCGCCTCGTGGCCCTGTGACAGCCATCCTGACACTGTATTGTCATTAATGCATTTTAATTGGCCTGTCCAGCCTTGATGGCTTCCTTAAGCTGTTTCCGATTATTTATGCGGACAAACTAATGGCCTCAAGTATAGGCCTAACTGGTTTTGATCTGCCTCCGATCTGACGTAATGCATATTCAAATGTTTGCTTAGCTGTCTGGTCCCCCAAACATAAAAGTCCTTTTCACAGAAATGCTTTTAAGCTTTGATTTCCCAAAGCTGCTTGTGCTGCCACAGAGTCCAAGCTTTTAAAATCTTGCAGGCTTTTGGTCACGTGGTGCAGACGCCATCTTTGGGTAGCCCTTTTAAATTGTCCATAGGGTCCCTTTTATTAATAACCTTGGGAGAACGTGGAAATTTTGCAAAGCTTACATAATTCAGCTTTGTTAAGTGAAGGGAAAAGAAATTTGTATAAATAACCAGTAGCAACTTTAAATTCAGCTCCATCAAATGTGAAGTTAGCATAGTATGTGATTTGCATAGGATTGTTATCTGAAATATTAAAATCTACAAATAATGAACATATAGATATTACACAGACATTGCAGATTGACATACTGATGTGGTGACCTTGAATTTATTACTTTAATTAAAGTCTAGCTGACCTCCATCACTAGCCAGCGCCTGATTTCAATGACCCCCCTGCTTTCTGTTAATGTCCGCAGTTAGATCTAGATGGTATAGTCATAGATACATAGATACATAGAAGATAGGAGCAGGAGTAGGCCATTCGGCCCTTCGTGCCTGCTCCGCCATTTAATGAGATCATGGCTGATCCTTTAATTCAGTATCCCGTCCCCGCCTTCTCTCCGTAACCCTTAACCCCTTTTGCCCGTAGAAATATATCTAATTCCCTCTTAAATATATTTAATGAGCTGGCATACACTGCCCTCTGTGGCAATGAGTTCCACAGGTTCACCACTCTCTGAGTGAAGAAATTCCCCCTCATCTCTGTCCTAAATGGTTTAGCCCTTATCCTTAAATTATGTCCTCTAGTTCTGTTCTCACCCGCCAAGGGAAACATTCCTTCTGCATCCAGTCTGTCTAGACCTGTCAGAATTTTATACACTTCTATGAGGTCCCCTCTCAATCTTCTAAACTCCAGTGTGTACATCCCTAAACTACATAGTCTCTCCTCATAGGTCATTCCCGCCATTCCTGGTATCAGCCTGGTGAATCGCCGCTGCACCCCCTCCATGGCAAGAACATCCTTCCTCAGATGAGGCGACCAAAACTGTACACAGTACTCGAGGTGTGGTCTCACCAGTGCCCTGTACAGCTGCAGCAAGGTATCCCTGTTCCTGTATTCTAACCCTTTTGCTATGAAGGCCAGCATACCGTTTGCCTTCTTGACCGCCTGTTGCACCTGCATGCTCGCCTTCAGTGACTGGTGTACAAGAACACCCAGGTCTCTCTGTACTTCCCCCTCTCCCAATCTATTGCCATTTAAATAATAATTTGCCCTCCCGTTCCTGCACCCAAGGTGGATAACTTCGCACTTGTCCACATTATAGTGCATCTGCCATTTATCCGCCCAATCGCCCAGTCTGTCCAAATCGCTCTGGAGCTTCCTGGTCTCTTCCTCTGAGCCCACCCCCCCTCCTAGTTTAGTGTCGTCTGCAAATTTGGAAATGCTGCATCCGACTCCCTGATCCAGGTCATTAATGTAAATTGTGAACAGCTGGGGGCCCAGGACAGATCATAGTACATACATTGCTAGTTTCAAAAAATAGATTGCTTGAAAGGGGCAGTTGAAGGTGCCCTTGTCTGGGATACAGAATGTCGATATTCAAGTGATTCACTTAGAAATAAATTAACATTTGGTAAAGGTTTCCATACATGTGGAATAAGAATTTTTAGGGAAAGGCCAAACAAGCCCAACCCTTCTTCATGGATCGCAACCTCTCGTAATCTATCCGCTTATATTAGCATTCTGAAAGAGAAGACATTATAGTACTGAGCCAGTCTCACCTCATTTTGTTTAAAGTTACCCATTATGTAAATTAATTACTCATTAATGTCCAAGAAGGCACAGGTTTATAGTATGAAGTATGATGCTAGGTACTGGATCGCAATCAATGTACAATTTGCGGGCTAGAATCTCCCTGGGCGTTCTCCTGATAGTCCGCTGTAAACTCAGCAGAAAATCTATGGAAGCTTAGGGGAAACGATGTAAACAACATTGTAATGATTCATTTATATTGATTTGTTTATAAAACATTGAATAAACTGACATTAAGAGAACATGGAGTTATTGTAGGTTTTACACAGTACTTTAATCACTAGACAATATAAAATTGCGGAAGGATTTTATTTCTTACCATCTGTTACATTGTTGTTTCTTTTAAGCTTTGCTTCAGGTGAACACCATGAGGCCTACAAATTAGACATATGACCAACAATTTAAGAAAGAAGGATTTGATTTTCAAAAGTTTCTCATTTTTCTATAGCTTTTTGAGGCAATTTAATAGTTACATTTCTTCACGCTTAACTTAGATAGACTTGACTAGGAACTCTGGATTACGTTTGTTTGCCTCAATCCCACTGTGATATTGCTGTGCTTTGAGTCTTATTCCCTCTGCCTTTCAGCTCGTACCCTCCCCATTCAAGGTTCCAGACCATCAAACCTGTTGTTAAACTCAAGCAAGTTGATTTTTGTATATAACAACTTAAGGGAGCCCCAGTCTTTGTTTTTCACTTCATTTTTTAAAAACATCTATATGGACTAAATCTAATTAGGTGCTGAT
Source organism: Somniosus microcephalus (assembly GCF_052327205.1). Taxonomy (NCBI): domain Eukaryota; kingdom Metazoa; phylum Chordata; class Chondrichthyes; order Squaliformes; family Somniosidae; genus Somniosus; species Somniosus microcephalus. Next base: position 79,743,175 of record NC_140995.1, on the reverse strand, counting down.
TCCTGTCCGTAAATATCATCCAAGGCATTCAATTGAATAGACTAATGTGATATTTTGGGAAACTTTCAAAGGAAAGTTTTTTTGGGGACCAGTTCTGGGGACCACCAGCCGCACTGAACTGTAACTGGAATCCCAGTCGTGTTGTCGACATTTCCTTCTACCCCACCTCAGCAGGCTCCTGACAGAGATGGGAAGCCCACCACAAATATGCTAGATTGCCCTGTGGAAATTCAGCCAGGACCAGGAGTGCAGCAGTGTGTTGACAACATGTTCTCATTCCAGCAGAGAGAACTATCCTTGTGTTCATAATGGGAATATACAATTAGTGACTGAATATATTATTTGATGTAAGTTTTTCCTTCAATGTTAGTGTCCTGGTGTAATTATAACGGTTAGATTTGATATATATATTTAACATGAAGTACAAAGAGCAGTCACTCACATTTGACAGTAGCTGTGAACTTGCTAGTGGTATCAAAAGAGAGTAAACCACAGTCACAAGAAGCGTCACATCCATGGTTCTGAGATTTGCCTGGAAGAATGTTAATAAAAAAGGAAACATTAAAATGAACAGTAGAAATGTGAGTTTGGCTCTGCACACCCCAAACAAGGTCACCGGACAGGAGGGTCAGTAATTTCCTCGTCCCCAGCCGGGTGAAAAGCAGTGGGCTGGTATGGCAATGAGACCAGGTGTATCAACTTAACATCCAACAGATGTGGGACCCACTTGAGAGTCTGAGTCTGCACCGTGGCCTGAACCCCAAAGAGGTAAACAATTTATAGAAGGATTCCCTCCACCCTGTGACATGGGTACCTTCAAATCAGGTGACCTTCCCTTGATCATGCCAACTTTGGGAGGGTCAGAACCAGAGGTCACAGATGGGCGCATCCAGCACATATGCTGGGATGGGCAGCTCACAGGTTTTCGGGCCCATGATATCTCAAAATAATTGACCTACGTGGTTGCTAGACACATGGAAGCATATTGGAAAGTTGTAGTAGGTGCCAACAAATGAGTCACAGCCGACCTAATGCAAGCTCCAAATACCTTTACTGAACAGATAATAGTTAATTAATTCCCTGTTTAACTTCTGAAGGCATAAAACTGAGCTCCAATAAATTACAGTGTCTTTGAAGAGAGTTCCAGGAAAGAAAGAAAAAAGAATTGCACAAATATATATATTTTTATTCATTCTTGGGATGTGGGCATTGCTGGCAAGGCCAACATTTATTGCCCGTCCCTGCCTGCCCTGAGAAGGTGGTGGTGGGACAACTTACAGTAGAGGACACCAAGAATATCCCAACACTTGACAAGCAGGGGGCTATAGGGGGGGAGGAGCTAAATACGATTAAAATCACTAAGGAAGTAGTACTTGGTAAAATAATGGGACTCAAGGTGGATAAATCACCTGGACCTGATGGCTTACATCCCAGGGTTTTGAGGGAAGTGGCGGTAGGGATTGTGGATGCATTGGTAATAATCTTCCAAAACTCCCTGGACTCAGCAAAGGTCCCGGCAGACTGGAAAACTGCTAATGTAACACCCTTATTTAAAAAGGGCAGTAGACAGAAGGCTGGAAACTATAGACCGGTTAGCCTAACATCTGTGGTAGGTAAAATTTTGGAGTCCATTATTAAGGAGACAGTAACAGGACATTTGGATAATCATAATTTAATAAGACAAAGTCAGCATGGTTTTATGAAGGGGAAGTCATGTTTGACAAATTTGCTGGAGTTCTTTGAGGAAGTAGCATATAGGGTGGATAAAGGTGAACCAGTGGACGTAGTGTATTTAGACTTCCAAAAGGCATTTGACAAGGTGCCACACAAAAGATTATTGCTTAAGATAAAAAATCACGGGATTGGGGGTAATATTCTGGCATGGATAGAGGATTGGCTATCTAACAGAAGGCAGAGAGTTGGGATAAATGGTTCATATTCAGACTGGCAATCAGTAACCAGTGGTGTTCCGCAGGGGTCAGTGCTGGGTCCCCAACTCTTTACAATCTATATTAACGATTTGGAGGAGGGGACCGAGTGTAACACATCAAAGTTTGCAGATGATACTAAGATGGGAGGGAAAGTAGTGAGTGAGGAGGACATAAAAAACCTGCAAGGGGACATAGACAGGCTAAGTAAGTGGGCAGAGATTTGGCAGATGGAATACAATACTGGAAAGTGTGAGGTTATGCACTTTGGCAGGAAAAATCGTAGAGCAAGTTATTATCTTAATGGCAAGAAACTTGAAAGTACTGAAGTACAAAGGGATCTGGGGGTCCTGGTGCACGAAACTCAAAAGGTTAGTATGCAGGTGCAGCAAGTGATTAAGAAGGCCAATGGAATGTTGGCTTTCATTGCTAGGGGGATAGAATATAAAAACAGGGAGGTATTGCTTCAGTTGTACAAGGTATTGGTGAGACCGCACCTGGAATACTGCATACAGTTTTGGTGTCCATACTTAAGAAAGGACATACTTGCTCTCGAGTCAGTACAAAGAAGGTTCACTCGATTAATCCCGGGGATGAGGGGATGGACATATGAGGAGAGGTTGAGTAGATTGGGACTCTACTCATTGGAGTTCAGAAGAATGAGAGGCGATCTTATTGAAACATATAAGATTATGAAGGGGTTAGATCGGGTGGATGCAGGGAGGATGTTCCAGATGATGGGTGAAACTAGAACTAGGGGGCATAGTCTTAGAATGAGGGGCTGCTCTTTCAAAACTGAGATGAGGAGGAACTACTTCACTCAGAGGGTGGTAGGTCCATGGAATATGCTGCCCCAAAAAGCTGTCGAAGCTACATCATTACATAAATTTAAAACAGAAATAGACAGTTTCCTAGTAGAAAAGGGAATTAAGGGTTACGGGGAGCGGGCAGGAATTTGGACATGAGTCTAGGTTCGGATAGGTCATGGCCCTGTGGGTAGCGGAGCGGGCCCAGGGGCCGTGTAGCCTGATCCTGCTCCTGTTTTCATGTGTCTAATGCTGTTAGATTCAGGAGATAGTCCTGTCATAGTGGATTGGCGGTTAGGATCAGATCAGCCATGATCTTATTGAATGGCGGAGCAGGCTCGAGGGGCCAATTGGCCTACTCCTGCTCCTATTTCTTATGTTCTTATGTTCTTATGTTCTTGCTACATCACTTCAGTGGGCAGTTAAGAGTCAACCGCACTGGTTGAGACTGGAGTCACATATAGTTCAGGCCAGGTAAGGATGACAGGTTTCTGTTCCTAAAGCTCATTAGTGAACCAGTTGAGTTTTGACAATGATACGGTAGCTTCACACTGACATTTTTACTGATACCAACTTTTCACTTCCTTTTTTAACTGAATTCAAATCCTCAAATTGCCACAGTGGAACTTGACCTCATATTCTCTGGATTATCAGTCCAGGACTCTGGATTACTAGTCGAGTAAAATAGCCACTACTTTACCATACCCCTGATATAAAGCACCCGTCATGTCCTCAGATTGTCCCAAAGCACTTCACAGCCAATAAATTGCTTTAAAGTGCCATCAGTATTGTTATGTAGGCGAACACAGCAGACAATTTGTACACAGCAAAATCCCACTAATAGCAAATAAAATGAGTGGCCAGTTAATCTGTTTTTGGTGGTGTTGGTTAAGGGATAACTATTGCCCAGGAAACAAGCATAAGGAGGTATGGAGACAAAGTCAATCTAATACAGCCCTCTCTGACTGAATGAATCCTGCTTAAGGACTGATATTTGTTACAAATGTTGATTACACATCAGCAATGGATAGTAGAATAATTTGCTCATTTTAACTGTACAAAACAGATCATCTGTTAAATTGAGACATGATAAAAACATTGTGCATGCAATGCTGGAAATTTTGCTTTGGGGCACCTGTGAATTTGATACAGGGAATTTGTATTTTAAAAGTAACAAAACAATCAGGTTGTGAGCATTTTTCAATCACATTTTGATGACACTGGTTATTTGGATTAAGAAAACCATCTCCGTTTAATTTATTAATGTCTTAGCAACAATAAACAGACAATTAAACAAAACTAATAGAATAGTTTATACTCACGCTTTCCCCCGAGACCTAAGATCTTTTTGTTAATCTGTTGAATTTAGTTAAAACAGGTCAGAAGATCCGTGATTCTCCATCCACTGCGTTTACCAGATGTGAGCAATGTTTTATAACTCACTCTTTTTGCCAAATATAATTGGTGACATATACACAATATTTAAACTGATTATCTGAGCCAACGGCACCACCTGCTTATCTGCTGAAATAATCTCAAGCAAATCAAACATAGCAGCACAGGATATGTAAAGGATCACAAATATATTTGCATTTTGAATACAACATTGCAAAGATTTGTTTTGCTATCAAGGAATTTTGACATAATACTGACCTTCTAGATTAACTTGTCAATTGTAGGGAGCAGAAATTGGACCTTGTTATGTCCTGCATCCCAAGGAGCACTTACATATGTAAATGATGAGCCTAACAGCTGTTTTATGACCCCTCAGGAAATTGATGTCCCGAGGAGTGGAGCAGGTGCCAGGCTTGCTCCACTCGGCTTCACCTGGCGTGGATGCGGCTGAGGATCTGGCTGCCACTGAGCAAGTGAGTTTCAGTCATTTTTTAAAAACCTTCACGTGGATGTGGAAAGAGTTGGGCTGCTTCTCCCAGATCCACAGTACTCCTGCCAGCCATTGCCATCGCCCCACTCCCACCCACTCCTGCTGTCCTCCCATAATTTCTCCTGGCACACGCCTGAGGCCACTACTGGCGGCCTGAAATTCATTCCTTCATTCATACAGAAACGTGGGTTGCCTGTGGAGGTGCGACAGGTGTTGGCAGCTCACCCTGATTATTAGATGAGGCCCATGGCCTAATTTTGGTCTGGCCATGGGCCTTCCGGTGCGGGCGTGCGATGTGGCCGCATCGCTGCCTTCGGGCTCTAAACCAGGCACCTGCAAATTTCTACCCCCAGAATTCTGTGCATTTACAGATTGACCAGGAAATATTTTGTAATTTTCCACAACAGCACCTTGACTCAGTGGGCGTTGCCTCTTTCCAGGATAACAATTTATAAGTTGTGATTGTTTTATTTGTTACTACAACAAAAGTCGTAGCTTGCAAACTTATTCTAGTGCTATAATTGTAATATGCAATTTTAAAAATAAAATTGCATAAGTTGGTGCAAAAATGTCTGAAATTCACATCTGTTGAATTTTGCCTGTTGCCTGACAATAAATTCTGTCTCTTGAGGAAGATGGAAAAAGGGCCACTGGCAGCATGAGTACAGCAGCAGCAATTGATCAATGTCTTCTTGCCTTGTAATGCAATGTGAACAGCTGTAACCAAGTGAATGGCTGAGATGTATTTACTGTGTGTGTTCACCACTGTGCTCTTGTGAACCTAAAGCTCCATCTGAAACCTCTGGGTCTCAGTCTATTGAAGGTGCTGATGTGCTGGGAGCACCAGCTGGTAGTGACTATGCTATGTATCTAGTTAGTGTTGGAGAAGGATAAGGCCCTCCACTATGAGCCGTGAGCATCCCGGATGCACCAACATCAATCCCAGGAGCTTCCTGAGTTGTTGTCAGTCACCTTTAATGCAGCCAGAGCTGTGTTCCATTGGCACTTGTACTGAGCTTGTTTATTGCACATTTCAGCCAAGCTCCAAACCTTGTACACAGTCATGTCTCCCACTACACAAGGGTGTATCCTCAGGAGGAGAAGTGGTCTGCTGGAGCACAGGACCTGACTTTCAGCAGGAAATCCTTTTGCTTCCCACCCTTCTGTCCTGGAGCCCTTACCATGGCATTTACTATAGTGATTCCCCGTATGTCTTTATAATGAAGGAAGGACAGTAGCAGGAGGAAGAGGAAATGACAGAGGCATTCAGGATCAAGCTACACCAAAGGAGAAGATGATCAACTAAGAGGTGCCGTTCTACCAGAGTCCACAGACCACACAGCTCCCTCATTGACGACTCAGAAGAACTCTGCTTAAGGAAGCAACAATTCAGTAAAGAGGCCCGTCTCCTGTTGTAAACTGACGTCCAAAGCTACTCCTAAAAAAAACAAAGAGCAGGCTAACTTCAGAACTGTTGTATCCATGTGTTAATGGAGACACGGAAGGCAGGAGTTGGTTTAACAGGTGTTTACTGAACAAAGTCTGGAGGTGAACTAAAAGATACAAGACGCTATACAGGCTTATATACCCGAGTGGTCACTACCGGTATTACAGTACACAGGGGCTCTTAAAGGTACATACACTACAATTCCTCCCCTTTTAGATAATTAGTATGTAACATTTTAAGTAATCATTAATTAACATGTTTACAAGAACAATAATCTACACATTTGCTGCAGTTAATCAATTATAAGTCAGTCTCTCTGGAGGCTTCCTGACTCGGTCCGGATAACGCCACGGTGGTATAGTAGTTTTCGGTGGTGTAGTAGGTTCTTTTGGCAAGGTCGATTCGGCTTGAATGCCAGTGTCGGGTTCATCTGGTTCCAGTATCACCGGATCGGAGGTAGATACTATGGGTATCTCTGCTTCATCATTAGGCCTATAGAGTTGTGGTGTAGGTTGTCCCTTTTCGGATGACTCTATGATCTGGTCAGCACGGCGCCTTATTATGCTTTCACCAATGTCCACGGTATACATCAGCGGTCCTAGTCGTGTGCAAATAGTTCCAGGCTGCCATTTCTCGGTACGGTAGTCCCGGGCCAAAACTTGTTGACCTATCTGGAAGGTTCTAGTTGGCCTTTCATTCATGCCTTGAAATTGCCGGTTCTCTACGTCCCTTCTGATGTTTGGCTTGATCAAATCCAGCCGGCATCTTAGTCTTCTATTGAAAAACATCATGGCGGGAATTTGGTTTGTAACCACATGTGTTGCATTCCTGTACGCAAACAAAAAGTTATCTACCTTATGTTGTAGATTTATGTCTTCATTACCCATGGCCTTTATGGCCTTCTTGAAGGTCTGGACAAACCTTTCAGCCAATCCATTGGTGGCGGGATGGTATGGGGCGGACGTGTAGTGCTTAACCCCATTGTTTTTTAAGAACTTCCTGAATTCTTCGGACACAAATTGCGGTCCATTATCAGAACAGATCTGTTCAGGCAGCCCATTCCTGGCAAAAATGGTCCTTAATACTGTGATGGTTTTTTCCGTGGTGGTGGAGGACATCTTTATTACCTCCGGCCACTTGGAGTGTGCGTCAACCGCGATTAAGAACATTGAGTCCATAAATGGACCAGCAAAGTTGATATGTACCCTTTGCCATGGAGATGAGGGCCACTCCCATGGATGTAGAGGGGCTTGTGGTGGGGCATTTTGGACCTTCTGGCATCCTAGGCAGCTCTTGGTCATTTCTTCGATGTCTCCATCGATACCTGGCCACCACACAAACGCTCTGGTTAGGTTCTTCATTTTCACTCCACCCAGATGCCCCTCGTGAAGCTCCTTTAGCACTTTATCCTGGAGTTTGGGTGGAATCGCCACTCTGGATCCACACATCAAGGTTCCTCGGCACACTGACAGCTGTTCTTTTCTTTGCGAGAATGCTGGCAACAGTGGTTCGCCATGTGCTGGCCATCCCTTCACCGTTAAATCGTAGACTCGTGAGAGAGTCGGGTCATTTCTCGTTTCCTTTTCAATGGTAGAATTTGTTACTGGTAGACATTCCACTGTGGTTGAGTGGAACATCTCCACTGGGTCCACTGTAGGTGACTCTTCTACCGTTGGCAACGGTAGGTGCGATAAACCATCAGCATTCCCATGCTGTTTTGATACTTTGTATTCTATGTCATATTGGTGTGCCCCTAGGAAAAAGGACCACCTCTGTAGCCTTTGCGCTGTCATAATGGGAACGCTCTTTTTAGGGTTGAATATGGAGACGAGGGGTTGATGGTCAGTCAACAAGGTAAATTTTTGTCCGTGTAGGTAATGGTTGAATTTCTTCACTCCCCACACCAGGCTGAGTGCTTCCCTGTCGATCTGGGCATAGTTACGCTCAGCTGAGTTCAATGAGCGTGATGCAAAAGCTATCGGCCGCTCCGAGCCATCAGGGAATCTATGCGATAATACCGCTCCTACGCCGTAAGGGGATGCATCGCACGCCAGTTTGATTGGCAGTGATGGGTTGTAATGAGCCAACACTTCCTTGGACGTGAGCAAGCCTTTGCATTTATGGAAGGCACGTTTACAGTCTTCGCTCCATTTCCAAATTACTCCCGTTTGTAGCAGTGCGTTAAGAGGGTGCAGAACAGTTGACAAGATCGGTAAAAATTTATGATAGCAATTTATCAATCCCAGGAACGACCTTAATTGTGAGATATTTTCAGGTGCTGGGGCTTTTATGACCACTTCAATTTTTTCAGGTGACTTATGCAACCCTTCTTCGTTAATTATATGGCCACAATATGATATTTGTTTCTGGAAAAATTCGCACTTGGGGCGATTTGCTCGTAGGCCCCGGTCTCTCAGCCTAGTGAGCACCTGCTCCAAATTGGCAAGGTGCTCGTTGTCATTTTCTCCTGTTACAAGGATGTCGTCTAGGTAGCATTGAGTCCCCGGAATCCCTTGCAGGACTTGCTCCATAGCTCTTTGCCAGATAGCTGGAGCTGATGCTACTCCGAAAACCAGTCGATTGTACTGGTACAGGTCTTTGTGTGTGTTTATCGTGAGATACTTTTTAGAGGCCTCCTCAACTTCCATCTGTAGATATGCCTGTGCCAAGTCAATTTTGGTGAAACGTTTCCCTCCGGATAGTGAGGCGAAAATATCTTCTATCCTTGGAAGAGGATACTGTATCGTGTGAAGGACCGGGTTTACAGTCACCTTGAAGTCCCCACAGATGCAAATTTTTCTCTGTTCTTCAGATTTATCATTATTCAACATTTTCTTCATGACCGGGACGATGGGTGTTGCCCACTCGCTCCAATCTACCTTGGATAACACGCCTGCTTTTTCCAAATTCTCCAGCTCTGCCTCGACTGCTGGATGAATTGCGTATGGCACCGGCCTTGCCTTAAAAAACTTGGGAATTGCCGCATCTTCCACTTTTATTGAGGCGGTGACGCCCTTCATGGTTCCTTGTTCCTGTTGAGACACTTCTTTGGCGTTAGCCAAGATGTCTTTTAATCGTTCAGGTATGACGTCATCATCATTTTTTTTCTTACTGGTCACCGTCAGTGCCTGAATGGAGTGCCAGTCTAAACGTATCTTCCTGATCCATTCACGTCCCAACAACGGTGGACCACCATCTTGCAGAACGTATAAATACAACTTCTGTATTTCCTTGCCGTTGTATACAACAGGCACCCTTATTTTCCCTCTGGGGTATACTTTCTGCCCCGTATATGTCTTCAAGATAATGGATGTGTCTTTCAAAGGTATATGCGGAAATAGCCGCTCGTAATCCCGTCGACTTATGACGGTCAGAGCTGATCCTGTATCTAGCTCCATTTTGACTGGGGACCCCGCTATCGTGAGGGTAACCCAAATGGTCTGGTAATCTTCTTTGGCAATTACATTATGTAATTTGAGACAGCTTAGTCTCTTGTTTCCGGAGTCGCTATCGCTCTTCTGGTCTTCGGAGCTACTGTCCGTCATCATTTGTACCTTTCTGTACTTTTCCTTATTGATTTTTTTTCTGTCAGTGGATTTTTTTGTTTCCAGATCGGCATACACGTGCAATGTGTCCCATCTTTCCGCATTGCCTGCATGCTTTGTCCTTGAACCAACAGTCCCTCTGGTCATGGGTGGATCTGCCGCAGCGATAACATCTCTCAAAACCCCATGTCATTTCATGGGTGCCGAAGTCCTGTGGCTTTTGCTGTATCTCTGCAGCTCCTCTTGCTGCTGCTTCGTATGATACAGCAACACTGAAAGCCTTGTCCAGTGTCAAATCTTTCTCAGAAAGTAGCCTTTTCTGTGTTCCTTCACTTAGGAGACCGCAGATGAATTTGTCTGGTTGAGAATCTGCCAGTCCTGCCCCGAATTGGCAGTGCTTTGACAGCTTTCTTAATTCGGTGAGGTAATCAGCGTTACTTTCATTCTTGTGCTGATTCCTCCTGAAGAATTTGAATCGTTCCGCTATCAGCAGCGGTGTTGGGTTTAAGTGCTCCTGTAGGGTATCAACAATCTCCTTAAAATTCTTGTCCATCGGTTTGGCTGGAGTGATTAAGTTTCGTAACAGCCCGTATGTCCTTGCGCCCATCAGATTTAGAAGTACCGATGCCTTTTTATCATCCTCTACTTCATTCGCTGTGCAATATACCTCCACTCTTTCCACATATGCGGTCCAATCCTCTATATCACTATCGAAAGCAGTAATATTGCCAGTCTTAGGCATCCTGAAAATCAAAAATGGAGCCTCCCGCGCTTTCCTTTCTTCCCTGCCGAGAAAAAATGGCATCTCCCGCGCTTTCCCGCCGCTGCCGCTGCTGACAACGCTGTTCTCCGCGGTTTTTATTTACACAGATATTTTTAATAGTTGGAGACTCGTTCCCGCCGGACTCTCTGGGACTTTTCCCTCCCTCTGCTTGGTCTGAACGCCGACCTGCATTGCGGCGCCGGCTGTCTCCCGAGTGCTCCACCCTCCATCTCTGTTTGCCTCCGCCTTCCGACTCGCTGCTCGGCCCCGCTGCAGAGCCACCCGATCGAGCCCCAGCCCGCCGCCCAGGAAGGATTAGTGCAGTACCTGCCACCAGCCCGCCTAGCTGGTGAAACCAGTTTTTTTTTTTTCTTCGACCTTCGTCTGAGGAATCGATCTCCTTGAGGTGCTGCCGAATTGCAGGTAAGTCCGTTTCCAATTCGTCGCCACTGTTGTATCCGTGTGTTAATGAAGACACGGAATGCAGGAGTTGGTTTAACAGGTGCTTACTGAACAAAGTCTGGAGGTGAACTAAAAGATACAAGACGCTATACAGGCTTATATACCCAAGTGGTCACTATCGGTATTACAGTACACAGGGGCTCTTAAAGGTACATACACTACACATTGTATTGAATCTTTCTCCTACATTGGAACTGCAGATGGTATTGGCTTAGGCCACCATCCCTGCCATCTATCTGAGGTTCTCCGAAGTTGTCCTCAGTCCCCTCATGTGAGTGTTGTGCTCAACCAGCATTCTTCTTTTAAGAGCAGGATCCCAAGAGATCTGAGCCTGCAGGTTCAAGAACCAAGCAATCAATTCTGTGAAGCTTCTGTTCCACACTGTCAGATCCCACTTGCAGCTCTGACTCCTCTGGCAACATAACAGTGAGGAATGAAGGAATTCCACACATATGAAGCGACTGCAGGGAAGGGTCGGAGCAGCATGGAGATTACCTTCGCTGACCTGGTGATGTCATTATCTTCCTCCTGCACTGTAAAGGAGTCCTGGGGTCCAAAGAAGTGATACTCATAACTCATTTATGTCAGGTATCCGGCCCATGACCCCAAACATTCCCTCCTTCTCTGTATCTCTGTTATGAAGACCTACAGATCCAGCTATCTGAAGTCTTCCCCTTGTTTCTTCGATCTGGCTGCCATCCTTGTGGCCGAGATTGCCTACTTCCTCCAGTGCTGCCATTGCACCTTTAAACAGCAGCAGGTTTTATATCCTGCCGCTGCACCAGGTCTCTGCCTCTCCTTCAGTTATATGCACTTTTTACATTTTGGACAGTAGAAAATGCCCATTTTTTGGCAGCATGTATTCGAGATTGTGCTGGGGCAGGGATGCCAAACCTTTTGGAGCTGGTAGTCAGATATTCATGTCACAACTAATGTTTCACCTCGAGCCTGGTCCATCATTCAATTTGATCATGGCTGATTTAGTACCTGAACTCCATTTACCCGCCTTTGCTCTATATCACTTGATAACCTTACCGAACAAAACTCTATCGATCTCCGTCTTGAAACTTTCAATAGACCCAGCACCACAGTCTTTTGTGGGAGAGCAGTCCAGATTTCTACTACCCTTTGTGTGAAAAAGTGCTTCCTGACTTCACTCCAGACTGGCCTGGCTCCAATTTCGAGATTATGTCCCCTTGTTATTCATTCCCGCACCTGAGGAAACGTGATCATTTAATCCTTTCAGTTCCATATCTATTTAACTGTGTGACTGTAATGTATATACCTTTAAGGGGGGAACTACTTTTTACAGCTCATGTATACTGTAGTACCGGCAGTGTCCACACCTGTATATAGCACTGAGCAGTAATCTGTACAGCTCAGTTCCAGAGTGAGCCACGTTGAGTAAACACCTGTTGCACCGTTCTCCTGCAGTCTTGTGTCTTACTACTGATGGACACAACAGTGACCATTTAGCCCTTTAATTTCTTTATATATTTAACTAAAGGCACTGAGCAAGACTGATTCAACTTTAGTGCAAAAAAAGCAAGTCGGCATTCATATTTATTAATGGGGTGGAAGCTGGGAGACCAATAAAGAGGACATTGGAGAAATTGAGTATAGAGGTGACCAAAGTGTGGATACGGGTAAGGAGGGGGGAAGGAGGGTGGGGGTGGGGGTTGTTGGTGGGAGACGGGGTGATATTGCAGAGGTGGAAGTGAATAGTCTTGGAAATGAATTGGTTGTGGGATCTTAAACTCAGCTTGAACTCAAAGGCAAGGGAGCAAAGTTTGTGGAGGGAGTTGAAAACAATAGGTTCAGTCTTCCTTATGTTGAGATGATGGAAATTTTGAATTATCCATGACTTGGTGTTGGACAGACAGACAGACAGTACAGAGGTGGTCATAGCGTCAAGGGAAATGGTGGAGATATGGAACTGGATGTCATCAGCAGACGTATGGAAGCTGACCATGTGTCTGCAGATGATGTCACCCAGGGGCAGCATGCAGATGAAGAGGAAAGTCGCGATTTTCTGAATGGAGGCGGGTTTGAGTCGGGCTGGCTGGTCGGTGGGTTCCGGTTACCCTGCTGGTTTAATCCGCTCTGCATTGAATATTTTGCTTAACTGGGCTTATTAAGCCCACTTTGTGCGTTGCCCTGCCCAATCAGTGGGTTCGGGTCTGTTGCTCGCCTCTGCTGACGTCTTCCGTTCAGCTGCATATAAGGGGCCCATGCAGCCTTGTGATTTTTCCTTCATAACATAAGAACATAAGAAATAAGAGCAGAAGTAGGCCATTTGGCCCTTCGAGCCTGCTCTGACATTCAATAAGGTGATAGCTGATCTTCTATGTCCTCCACTTTCCTGCACTATCCCCATATCCCTTGATTCCCTTAATATTCAAAAATCTATCGATCTCTGTCTTGAATATACTCAACGACTGAGTCTCCACAGCCCTTTGGGGTAGAGAATTCCAAAGAATTGCCACCCTCTGAGTGACAACATTTCTCCTCATCTCAGTCCTAAATGGCCGACCCCTTATTCTGAGACTATGACCCCTAGTTCTAGGCTCCCCAGCCAGGAGAAACATTCTCCCTGCATCTACCCTGTCAAGCCCTGTAAGAATTTTGTATGTTTCAATGAGATCACCTCTCATTCTTTTAAACTCTAGAGAATATAGGCCGAGTCTACTCAATCTGTCCTCATAGGACAATCCCCCCATCCCAGGAACCAGTCTGGTGAACCTTTGTTGCAGTCCCTCTACGGCAAGTATATCCTTCCTGAGGTAAGGAGACCAAAACTGTACACAATACTCCAGGTGTGATCTCACCAGGGCCCTATATAATTGCAGTAAAACATACTCAAATACTCTTGTAATAAAGGTAAACATGCCATTTGCTTTCCTAATTGCTTGCTTTACCTGCATGTTAACTTTCAGTGATTCATGTACAATGACACCCAGGTCCCTCTGAACATCAACATTTCCCAATCTCTCACCATTTAAATAATACCCTGCTTTTCTATTTTTCCTACCAAAGTGGATAACTTGACATTTCTCCACATTATATTCCATTTGCCATGTTCTTGCCCACTCACTTAGCCTGTCTATATCCCCTTGAAGCCTCCTTGCATCCTCCTCACAACTTACATTCCCACCCAGCTTTGTATCATTACCATACTTAGATATATTACATTTGGTCCCCTCATCCAAATCATTCATTTAGATTGTGAATAGCTGAGGCCCAAGCACTGATCCTCGTGGTGCCCCACAGCCTGCCAACCCGAAAATGAACCGTTTTTTCCCACTCTCTGTTTTCTGTCTGTTAACCACTCCTCAACCCATGTTAATATATTACCCCCAATCCCATGAGCCCTAATTTTGTTTAATAATCTCTTGTGTGGCACCTTATCAAATGCCTTCTGAAAATCCAAATACGCCACATCCACTGGTTCCCCCTTATCTATTCTGCTAGTTACAATCTCAAAAAACTCTAACAGATTTATCAAACATGATTTTCTAATGCTTTTCAGTGTGGCAGATAGAGAGATGAGTGGGTCAAGACCAAAGGCCTCTCCACGATCTGATGATGACTCCCTCCATGCTCTTGTGGAGGGAGTGAGAGGGTGCAAAAAGGTTCTGTTCCACTCAAATGGACAGAGGAAGCCTCCTCAGCAAATCAAAGCAGCCTGGCTGCAAATTGCTGAGGAGGTGAGCGCTGGATCGTTGTGTGTTCGCACCTGGGTTCAGTGCAGGAAAATGATCTGCTAAGCTCAGCAAAAATGAGTATAACATCAAACTTACCTTCAATCTGCTCCCCATCTCCTCTCATCACCAGCACTCTGCATTGTCAACCTACTCCTCCACATCTCACTTTACCCTTACATCCCTTACACCCTTAACCATCCCTCTCTCTCTAAGTACAGACTCACTCCACCATTCTACTATGCACCCTTCACACTCGCTATCACTGTTATGCAATGGCAACAACTAACAACACACTGGGAGGGAACTTGGTATTGGCACCTAACTCCATCTTTGTCTCCCTCTAAGCATCTATGCTATGGATTCTCTACACTCACTCCAACATTCTCGCTCAAACTCCACTAGTGTCCCTCATTGCAGGAAAAGAGAGCCCACAATAAGAGGGAGAGGGGCAGGACAGGAGGAGGGCCACCTTCGTTGGCGCACTTGACCACCGCTGAGGAGGCTGCTATCGACATCATTGGAGGTGCTGAGGAGCTGGAAGTGGGGACAGAGAGATGGGCGCAGTAGAGCAAACTGGTGGCAGAATAGATTTGCAACCCTCTCACTTAGATTGCATGAGTGACTGATATGTCATCTGATGTTCATACATTTGAGTTCTGATCATCTGCACAATGTGATGTGTCTGCTATGTTACTATCACATGTCTAACTCATGCATTTACCCTCCCGCAGGGCCATAAAGGGACCCCGCCCCACTGTCCATGAGGAAGAGCCGGAAGACTCCTCAGAGGAAGCTGCAACCTCTGAGGGTGCAGCTTTAGCAGACTTGAGCGCACCCAGCTCCAGCGCAGAGACACACACCTCGGCGGGTCCATCGCGACATAAAGTAGTGTTGTCACCTGGTATATCACAGCTCACAAGTGAGCAGCAGCAGATTGTGGAGACAGGGACAGCAGTGGAGAGTCCTTGTCAGGAGGTGCTGGATGCTGTAGCTCTGCTCAGCTGCATGTGGACCCTGGGCCTCTGGGGCCATCCAGAAAGAGAGCGATGCTGGAACATCAGCAACAAGTGCAGGAGGCTCTGATAGGGTTTGCAACCATTGTAACTGCGAGTGTGCAGAGAATGGAGGAGTCCATCTCAAGCATAAGCAATGCTGTGGTGCACGCAATGGCGAATGTAGGTGCCGCCATGGAAAGAATGGCAACCTCCATGGAGGACATAAATCACCAGACACAAATGGACATGGTGACTCTTCTAAATAGATGGTCTGCTATGGAGGATAGATGGGCATCTATTGAGGAGAGGAACCAGAGGTACATGGACTTCCCCGATATGAGGACTCTCAGTACAGAAACGGGTCCTCGTGTCCCCACTGATGTGCAGCAAGGTGCTCTCCAGCTACTTGCTAGCAGTGAAGTGTGGGTGACCCATGAGAGGGATGTTGGTGGTCGACAACAAAGAAGTGTGGGCTCCTCTCCAAGCGCTCACACTCCCATGTCACTGCGGAGTCCTTGGTCAGAGCCCCTGATTCCTCACCCAGCTGAGATGGCTGTCTCAGCCCCTGCACAGCCGCAGGAGGAGCAGACTGTTGCCGAGCCCTCCCAGACTCCGAAACCTAGAGGACGCCTGCCAAAGGTGTCGAAGCAGGAGCAGCATGGAAGTGAGCCAGGCGCCTCAACATCTGCTGAAGCCACAGGAGAAGCACCACGTAGAAGCACGCGTAAGAGAAAGTTAACACTCAAATAGTCACAAGGGTAGTCACTTGGGTGTTTTGATATAAAACAAAGTGAAGATTGTCATCGTTATTTCAACTGTAATAAAGAGATGTGATGGCAAAGCTTCAAAGATTTGGCCAATGTGTGCTCAGAAATGGAAGTGTCACAGTGAGGTGTCAGGGCGCCTTTCATCTGTAATGATAGTGCTGAGAGTGTTGGAAGCCACAGTTTATTGTCTAGGTGCTGTATGGTCGGCCAGACACTCATTTCCCTGTGCCAGCCACATGTGGTTGCTTGGTAAACTTATGCGAATCTGGCATGGATTGGTGCATCCCCTGCCTCATGGCTAGCAATGTGCTCGCATGCTGGTGGAACTGGCAAATGCACCTCTGCAAGGTTTTCCTCATCTGAATCCTCCTCCTCCTCCTCTGAGAAGGAGGAGACAGTGCGCTGAGCCACTTGTTCCTCAGGCAGCGCTAAGCCACGCTGCTGTGCGATGTTGTGCAGTGCACAGCAGACCATGATGATTCTGGAGACCCTGGCTGGTGAGTACTGTAGGGCTCCACCAGGTGTGTCGAGTCATCTGAATCACTTTTTGAGCAAGCCGATGGTTTGCTCTGTAAGATTCTCAAAATTCACAGATCCCCCAAATCTCGGATAAAAACCCTAAAGAAAAGGACTTTGGACTCTTTTCTAACCACTTCAGGGTGATAAAATGTATTGGGCCTAACAGAGGGAGATTCAAAATAACAACAGAGAATGCTGGAAAAACTCAGCAGGTCATGCAACATCCGTGGAGAGAAATTTGAGTTGACGTTTCGGGTTGAAACCCTTCTTCAAAACTGGAGCAGAACTTCTTCAAGGTAGGCCTGTTTGTGGATCTTGGGAAGGAGGTAGAAGCGGGCTGTGCGGGGTTGGGGGACTATGAGGTTGGTGGCAGCGGGGGGAAGATCTCCAGAGGAGATGAGGTCAGTGACAGTCTTGGAAGGGAGACTGAAAGTAATGAAGATGCATTCCTAGAAGAGGTGTGGCAGTGAACCAAACACTAGTATGATAGCAAAATACTGCAGATGCTGGAAATCCAAAATAACAACAGAGAATGCTGGAAAAACTCAGCAGGTCAGGCAACATCCGTGGAGAGAAATTTGAGTTGACGTTTCGGGTTGAAACCCTTCTTCAAAACTGGAGCAGAATTTCTTCAAGGTAGGCCTGTTTGTGGATCTTGGGAAGGAGGTAGAAGCGGGCTGTGTGGGGTTGGGGAACTATGAGCTTGGTGGCAGCGGGGGGAAGATCTCCAGAGGAGATGAGGTTAGTGACAGTCTTGGAAGGGTCAGAAACCAAGAAAAAGGCATGTTTGGGCTTGTAAAGGAAAAGGCTGCAACAGGAGAAGGGATCAACCTCTGTAATAGACAGTTTGAGTATTGGAGTTAATCAAACTATCTGGGGAACAGTCTGATGTCACTCAGCCCCCATCAGACAATTTACATTCTAACAAAAGACCCACAGAAGAGCAGTCCCCACCCAAATTACAGGACCCATCCAAAACATGCATAAAACAAATCACCTCGCCCAACTCCATAGAAGTCTCAGGCCCAGTCAGGAAACTCGAAACCTGAGCACAATGACTACAGTCAAGTAAGAGCTTGACAGCTCATGGAACCATCCCGAAACCACTTCACACATTCATAAACAAGTTACTATTAATGGGCCCGCCAAAATCTTACAATAAACCGGGACTGATTTGGCACGCAGATTAGGAGGCCCCAATTAGTATAATTGAAGGCCTGTTTTCTCAAGAAGACAGTTCAGCAGTTACACAGTTACAACAAGTTCTCTACAGTTCTCGGCAGTGCCCAGGACTTCATCGAGTTCGAAGAAGTTCACAGTTCTGGAAGCAGGCCAACACACAAGAAGAAACCAGAGCAACAGTTCCAGTGACCATCAGACACCTCGCAGCAAAAAGAGCCTTACGAAACAACCAACCGAATATTACCACCAACCAACCGGGTAATACTGGGCCACCGTGACCAAAGAAAACCAACTCGGGAGAAAACCGAAGATTCACAAGTTTTCCACTCTGCAATCTATTCCTGACTTACCCCTGGGTAAGATTTTTACTTAAAAGGACTCTAAACCCTATCTCTAACAGAAGAAAAGTGGGTACTCACCCGATAAATTTAATACGCACCCTACCGCATCAGCGGACTCGCGAAGACTGACCAGACACGCAGTCAAAGTCCTCTACCGCGTCCGGGGTATGGCAGGCACCAACCAACACATCCAGCGAACCCCAAAACCGTGAACCAGCTCAACTGTCAAGGATTCGTTTGGTGAGCATTACCCCTGGTCCTCTAGAGCCCAACTTAGCTAGTAAGGTGGGATTGGGAGGGGTGAGGTATTTTTCTACTGTAATTTCCCTCATGTGTATTGAAGTGTTCCCCATTTTATTAAAATGTTAAGATTGTTGTGTTATATTTTCTCTCTTGAATAAAGATCAAAGTTTCTTGCACCAAAACCAGTTGTCTGCTGCACTTTTGTCACAACCCCCAAATAAGTCCAAGGTCTAGAACCAAGGGAGTGGGAGTGATTCAAACCGCTCATAAGTCAGATGTGAAGCTGACACACACCACCACCCCCTACATAATGACGACCGCGGCAGGACCTTGGCAAAAGGGATGTGATGCAGTGGACACTGTTTTTGAAGAAAGAACCAAGATGGAAGAGAGGATTTCCTCTTATGTATTTGAGAAAGTAAATATAACAAAGAAATGGGTGCTCAGTCTGTTGCGCACTGAGCATGCAATGGACGCTGCAGCCAAGTGGACTGAGAGCAAGGACCACAAGAAATCTGTGGAGAAAGCCATCTGGTTGATATGCTCCCAGCGACAGATCCAGCTTTTAGACAAATGCGTTGAGGCACTGGCAGCAGAGCTATGGGAATCAGTTCAACTGTCTCATGCAAGGGCTCTAGCCGGGGAAAAATTATTGGCAGAAGTAACCGCCCAAAATCAGGAAAAAATGCAGATAGTAGAGAAACATAGAAACAGACAGGAATACTTTCGGTGTCAGGTCCCCGAAGCTAAAAACAGTGAACTGGTGTTACGTGAAGAGAACGCCCACCTTGCCAAGCAAGCAAGAGAGCAGGAGGAGAGGTTGAGCGACATCCAGGCAGCTTAAAAGATAGCAAGCACTAAGGGGTATGAGGTGGGAGATCACGGCCCCTGCCAGAAACAAATCGAGAGTTTGAACCTTGCTCTGTCTAGGGCCAAAGGCATGGTAAACATAGAAACATAGAAGATAGGAGCAGGAGTAGGCCATTCGGCCCCTTGAGCCTGCTCCGCCATTCAATATGATCATGGCTGATCATCCAAATTCAGTAATCTGTCCCTGCTTTCTCCCCATATCCCTTGATCCCTTTAGCCTTAAGAAATATATCCAACTCCTTCTTGAATATATTTAATGAATTGGCCTCTACTGCCTTTTGTGGTAAAGAATTCCACAGGTTCCCCACTCTCTGGGTGAAGAAATTCCTCCTCATTTCTGTCCTAAATGGCTTACCCCTTATCCTTAGACTGTGACCCCTGGTTCTGGATACCCTGACCATCGGGAATATCCTACCTGCATCTAGTCTGTTCAGTCCTGTCAGAATTTTATAAGTTTTAATGAGATCCCCTCTCATTCTTCTAAACTCCAGCGAGTATAAGCCCAATCGACCCAATCTCTCCTCATACGTCATTCCTGCCATCCCAGGTATCAGCCTGGTGAATCTTGGCTGAACTCCTTCCATGGCAAGAACATGCTTCCTCAGATAAGGCGACCAAAACTGCACACAATACTCAAGATGTGGTCCCATCAAGGCCCTGTACAACTGCAGAAAGACATCCTTGTTACTGTACTCAAACCCTCTCGCTACGAAGGCCAACATACCATTTGCCTTCTTAACTGCCTGCTGCACCTGCATGCTTACCTTCAGCGACTGGTGCACAAGGACACCCAGGTCTCGTTGCACTTCCCCTTCTCCCAATCTATTGCCATTCAGATAATAATCTGCCTTCCTGTTTTTGACACCAAAGTGGATAACCTCGCATTTATCCACGTTATATTGCATCAGCCATGCTTCTGCCCAATCACCCAACCTGTCCCAATCATACTGGAGTTTCTCGGCATCCTCCTCACAGCACACACAACCACCCAGCTTTGTGTCGTCTGCAAACTTGGAGATATTACATCTAGTTCCCTTGTCTAGATCATTAATATATATTGTGAATAGCTAGGGTCCAAGGACCAATCCCTGCGATACCCCACTAGTCACTGCCTGCCACTCGGAAAAAGACCCATATATTCCAACTCTTTCCTTTCTGTCTGCCAACCAGTTCTCTATCCAAGTCAATACCTTGCCCCCAATCCTATGTGCCTTAACTTTACATGCTAATCTCTTATGCGGGACCTTATCGAAAGCCTTTTGAAAGTCCAAATACACCACATCCACTGGTTCTCCCTTATCTATTTTACCAGTTGCATCCTCAAAAAATTCCAGTAGATTAGTCAAGCATGATTTACCTTTTGTAAATCCATGTTGACTTTGTCCGATCCTGTCACTGTTTTCCAAGTGCTCTGCTATTACATCTTTTATAATGGACTCTAGCATTTTCCCCACTACCGATGTCAGGCTTACCGGTCTGTAATTCCCCATTTTCCATCTACCAACTTTTTTGAATAGTGGGGTAACATTAGCTACCCTCCAATCCATGGGTGTTGTTCCAGATTCCATCGAATGTTGGAAGATGATCTGCAATGCATCTACTATTTCTAGGGCCACTTCCTTAAATACCCTAGAATGTAGATTATCAGGCCCTGGGGATTTATCGGCCTTCAATCCCGTCAATTTCCCTAACACCATTTCCCTACAAATACTGATTTCTTTCAGTTCCTCCCTTTCATCAGACCCTATGTTCCCCGACATCTCTGGAAGGTTAGTTGTGTCCTCCTTTGTGAAGACAGAACCAAAATATGTACTTAATTGGTCTGCCATTTCTTTGTTCCACATTATAAATTCCCCTGATTCTGACTGCAAGGGACCTATGCTTGACTTCACCAATCTTTTTCTCTTCACATATCTATAAAAGCTTTTACAGTCAGTTTTTATGTTCCCTGCAAGCTTACTCTCATATTCTGTTTTGCCCTTCTTAATTAATCCCTTTGTCCTCCTTTGTTGAATCCTAAACTGCTCCCAATCCTCAGGTTTACTGCTTTTTCTGGCCAATTTATATGTCCTCTCCTTGGATCTTATGCTATCCCTAATTTCCCTTGTTAGCCATGGTTGAGTCACCTTTTTTGTTTTATTTTTATGCCAAACTGGGATGAACAAATTCTGTAGTTCGTCCATGCGGCCTTTGAATGTTTGCCATTACCTATCCACCGTCAACCCTTTGAGTGACATTCCACAATCAATCCGACCCAACTCGTGCCTCATACCATCATACTTTCCTTTATTTAAATTCAGGACCCTAGTCTCTGAGGCAACTATTTCACTCTCCATCTTAATGAAGAATTCTATCATATTATGATCGTTCCGACCCAAGGGGCCTCATACAACAAGTTTGCTAATTAATCCTTTCTCATTACATAATACCCAGTCTAAGATGGCCTGATCTCTGGTTGGTTCCTCGACATATTGGTCCAGGAAACCATCCCGTAAACACTCCAGGAATTCCTCCTCCACAGTATTGTTACTAATTTGGTTAGCCCAATCTATATGTAGATTAAAGTCACCCATGGTGACTGCTGTGCCCTTATTGCACGCTTCTCTAATTTCCCTTTTAATGCCATCCCCAACCTCCGCATTACTGTTTGGAGGTCTATATACCACTCCCACTAACATTTTCTGCCCCTTGGTATTTCTCAGTTCTACCCATACAGATTCCACATCATCAGAGCTAATATCCTTCCTTACAATTGTGTTAATCCCCTCTTTAACCATCAATGCTACCCCACCTCCTTTTCCTTTTTGCCTATTTTTCCTGAATATTGAATACCCCTGGATGTTGAGTTCCCAACCTTGGCCACCCTGGAGCCATGTTTCCGTAATCCCAATCAAATCATATTTGTTTACCTCTATTTGCACAGCTAATTCATCCACCTTATTACGAATGCTCCTCGCATTAAGACACAAAGCCTTCAGGCTTGTTTTTTTAACGCTCTTAGACCTATTAGAATTATTATTTACTGTGGGTATGTCTGATTTAAACCGTTGATTTCTCTGACTGCCATTTTTGTTTTTCTCCTTCCTATCTTTTGCTTTTATCCTTGTTTCCCTTTCCTCTGTCTCCCTGCTCAGGTTCCCAACCCCCTGCCATTTTAGTTTAAACCCTCCCCCAGAGCACTAGCAAACACTCCGCCTAGGACATCGGTCCTGGCCCTGCCCAGGTGCAGACCATACGGTTTATACTGGTCCCACCTCCCCCAGAACTGGTTCCAATGTCCCAGGAATTTGAATCCCTCCCCCTTGCACCATTCCTCTAGCCATGTATTCATCTGAAATATCCTTCTATTTCTACTCTGACTAGCATGTGGCATGGGTCGCAATCCTGAGATTACTACCTTTGAGGTCCTGTTTTTTAATTTACCTCCTAACTCCCTATATTCAGCTTTTAGGACCTCATCCCGTTTTTTACCTATATCGTTGGTACCTATATGCCCCACGACAACTGGCTTTTCACCCTCCGCTTCCAAAATGTTCTGCAGCCACTCTGAGACATCCTTGACCCTTGCACCAGGGAGGCAACACACCATCCTGGAGTCTCGTTTGCGGCCACAGAAACGCCTATCTATTCCCCTTACAATAGAATCCCCTATTACTATAGCTCTACCCCTCTTTTTCCTCCCATCCTGTGCAGCAGAGCCAATCCTGGTGCCAGGAAGTTGGCTGCTGCTGCCTTCCTCTGATAAGCCAACCCCTCAACACTAATCAAAGTGGTATATCTGTTTGAGAGGGGGTTGTCCACAGGGGGCTCCTGCACTACCTGCCTGCGCCTACTACTCTGTCTGTTGGTCACCCCTTCCCTTTCTGCCTGTGCAACCTTTGCCTGCGGTGTGACCAAACGGAGCACTCCACACCCAGTGGACCTGTGTTTTACTGAAATGGCAGCAGGAAGGGAAGGGGATCCTGGGGGCCAATTTTATCATAGGCCACAGGATTCTAGTGGATCTTAGGAACCACTGTCTGTGGGGAGCATGTACTGGCAAAGAAAGTGAAATGGCAGTCATCCCAGAGAAACAGGGCAAAGGGACCTTGTGCACCCTGAAACCAAAGGAGGGTTACGACCTCGAACAAATGGTCAGTAACACTCCGGTGGCATACCAGGCATTTGTGCAAGCACACCTCGCTGCATTTGCCACTCACAAGCACAATTGTGGGAGGGTAAACGGGGTTGAGGTTAGTGTGAGTGGGACCCCATGACCTGACCACAGAAGCAATACAATTTCCCCAGGGAGGCGGAGGCAGACATGGAAACGGCCATGGCTTCTTTAGTCAAACAGGGGGTATTGAGACCGATAGCCACCCACGTAAACTCTCTACTGTGGCCGGTTAGAAAACTGGACAACTCCTGGAGGGCCACAGTGGACTATCGGGTATTCAACCTTAACAACCCCGCCTGTGCGCCCACGGTTGCAGCCGTCGCCGACCTCATTGGAAGTATCCCAGAATCTGCGACCACCATGCTGGATATTTCCAACAGGTTTGGGTCCATACCTTTACAGAAAGAGGACCAGTACAAGTTCGCCTTCACTTTTAAAGGCCAACAATACACCTGGAACTGCCTACCTCAGGCTTCCACAACAGCCCTAGCATTTTCCACCAATGCATGGCTAATTGTTTGAAGGGTTTCAGCCAGCCCCGGTAGTTGGTACAGTATGTGGATGACCTGCTCCTATTCACCAATGAGGGAGTGGAACATGGTCCACTACTGGCTGAACTGCTTGAGGGATTCAAATTCTTGGGACATTGGAACCGGTTCTGGGGGAGGTGGGACCAGTACAAAATGGACAGTTTGCACCTGGGCAGGGCTGGGCCGTTTGCTAGGGCTGTGGGGCAGGATTTAAATGAAAATGGCAGGGGGTTGGGAACCTGTGCAGGGAGACAGAGGAAAGGGAAACAAGGATAGAAGCAAAAGACAGGAAGGAGAAAAGCAAAAGTGGCAGTCAGAGTAATCAAGGGTTTAAATCTAACATGGCCACAGTAAATAATTATTCTAAAAAGTCTAAGAGTGCTAAAAAAAACAAGCCTGAAGGCTTTGTGTCTTATTGCGAGGAGCATTCATAATAAGGTGGATATTTTAGCTGCGCAAATAGATGTAAATGGATATGATATGATTGGGATTACGGAAACATGGCTCCAGGGTGGCCAGGGCTGGGAACTGAACATCCAGGGGTATTCAATATTCAGGAAAGACAGGCAAAAATGAAAAGGAGGTAGGGTAGCATTGCTGGTTAAAGAGGAGATTAACACAATAGTAAGGAAGGATATTAGCTCTGATGACATAGAATCTGTATGGGTAGAGCTGCGAAATACCAAGGGACAGAAAACATTAGTGGGAGTTGTACACAGACCCGCAAACAGTAATGCTGAGGTTGGGGATGGCATTAAATGGGAAATTAGAGATGCGCGCAATAAGGGCACAGCAGTTATCATGGGTGACTTTAATCTACATATAGATTGGGCTAACCAAATTAGTAACAATACTGTGGAGGGCGAATTCCTGGAGTGTATATGGGATGGTTTCCTGGACCAATATGTCGAGGAACCAACTAGAGATCAGGTTATCTTAGACTGGGTATTATGTAATGAGAAAGGATTAATGAGCAATCTTGTTGTGCGAGGCCCCTTGGGGTGGAGCGATCATAATATGATGGAATTCTTCATTAAGATGGAGAGTGAAGTATTTGACTCAGAGACTAGGATGTGCGGGTTGTCCAAAGATGTGCGGGTTAGGTTGATTTGGCTATGATAAATTGACCCTTAGTGTTAGGGGATTAAATACATGGGGTTACGGGGATAGGGTGGGATATGCGTCGGTGCAGGCTCGATGGGCCGAAATGGCCTCTATCTGCACTGTGGGGGATTCTGTGATTCTGTGTGATTCTGTGATCCTGAATTTAAATAACGGAAACTACGATGGTATGAGGCGCGAGTTGGGTAGGATTGATTGGGGAATGTTACTCAAAGGGTTGATGATGGCTAGGCAATGGCAAACATTTAAAGATCGCATGGATGAACTACAGAATTTGTTCATCCCTTTTTGGCATAAAAATAAAACAAAAAAGGTGAATCAACCGTGGCTAACAAGGGAAATAAGGGATAGCATAAGGTCCAAGGAGAGGACATATAAATTGGCCAGAAAAGCAGTAAACCTGAGGATTGGGAGCAATTTAGGATTCAACAAAGGAGGACAAAGGGATTAATTAAGAGGGGGGAAATAGGGTATGAGATTAAGCTTGCAGGGAACATAAAAACTGACTGTAAAAGCTTCTATAGATATGTGAAGAGAAAAAGATTGGTGAAGTCAAGCATAGGTCCCTTGCAGTCAGAATCAGGGGAATTTATAATGGGGAACAAAGAAATGGCTGACCAATTAAATACATACTTTGGTTCTGTCTTCACAAAGGAGGACACAAATAACCTCCCAGAGATGTTGGAAAACATAGGGTCTAATGACAGGGAGGAACTGAAAGAAATCAGTATTTGTAGGGAAATGGTGTTAGGGAAATTGACGGGATTGAAGGCCGATAAATCCCCAGGGCCTGATAATCTACATCCTAGGGTACTTAAGGAAGTGGCCCTAGAAATAGTAGATGCATTGCTGGTCATCTTCCAAAATTCTATAGACTCTGGAACAGTTCCCATGGATTGGAGGGTAGCTAATGTTACCCCACTATTCAAAAACGGTGGTAGAGAGAAAACAGGGAATTATAGACCGGTAAGCCTGACATCGGTAGTGGGGAAAATGCTAGAGTCCATTATAAAAGATGTAATAGCAGAGCACTTGGAAAACAGTGACAGGATCGGACAAAGTGAACATGGATTTACAAAAGGTAAATCGTGCTTGACTAATCTACTGGAATTTTTTGAGGATGTAACTGGTAAAATAGATAAGGGAGAACCAGTGGATGTGGTGTATTTGGACTTTCAGAAGGCTTTCGATAAAGTCCTGCATAAGAGATTAGTGTGTAAAGTTAAGGCACATGGGATTGGGGGCAAGGTACTGACTTGGATAGAGAACTGTTTGGCAGACAGGAAGCAAAGTATTGGAATAAACAGGTCTTTTTCCGAGTGGCAGGCTGTGACTAGTGGGGTACCGCAGAGATCGGTCCTAGGACTCCAGCTATTCACAATATATATTAATGATCTAGACAAGGGAACTAGATGTAATATCTCCAAGTTTGCAGATGACACAAAGCTGGGTGGGTGTGTGTGCTGTGAGGAGGATGCCGAGAAACTCCAGTACAATTTGGACAGGTTGGGTGATTGGGCAGATTCATGGCAGATGCAGTATAATGTGGATAAATGCGAGGTTATCCACTGTGGTGGCAAAAACAGGAAGGCAGATTATTATTTGAATGGCAATAGATTGGGAGAAGGGGAAGTGCAATGAGCCCGGGGTGTCCTTGTGCACCTGTCGCTGAAGGTAAGCATGCATGTGCAGCAGGCAGTTAAGAAGGCAAAAGATATGTTGGCCTTCGTAGCGAGAGGGTTTGAGTACAGGAACAAGGATGTCTTGCTGCAGTTGTACAGGGCCTTGGTGAGACCACATCTTGAGTATTATGTGCAGTTTTGGTCGCCTTATCTGAGGAAGGATGTTCTTGCCATGGAGGGAGTGCAGCGAAGATTCACCAGACTGATACCTGGGATGGCAGGAATGACATATGAGTAGCGATTGGGTCGATTGGACTTATACTCGCTGGAGTTTAGAAGAATGAGAGGGGATCTCATTGAAACTTATAAAATTCTAACAGGACTAGACAGACTAAATGCAGGAAGGATGTTCCCGAGGGCCGGGGAGTCCAGAACCAGGGTTCACAGTCTAAGGATAAAGGGTAAGCCATTTAGGACAGAGATGAGGAGGAATTTCTTCACCCAGAGAGTGATGAACCTGTGGAATTCTCCACCACAGAAGGCAATTGAGGCCGATTCATTAAATATATTCAAGGAGGAGTTAGATATATTTCTTAAGTATAAAAGGGATCAAGGGATATGGGGAGAAGGCAGGGACAGGGTACTGAATTTGGATGATCACCCATGATCTCATTGAATGGCGGAGCAGACTCGAGGGGCCGAATGGCCTACTCCTGCTCCTATCTTCTATGTTTCTATGTAGAAGGCTTCAAAGTAAACCCGAAGAAGGTACAGATCGGCCAACAGAAAGTAAAATTCCGAGGGCTGACTGTGCGCGCGGGGGAAAGGGCCATCGATAAAGCTAGAAGGGAAGCAGTGCCGGAGTTACCAGCCCCCAACACAGTTACAGGAGTGAGATCTTTTCTAGGGCTAACTGGGTACTGCAGAGATTTCATTGAAGATTGCGCAGCCACAGCAGCCTCTCTGCTCCGACTCCTACACACGGGTGTGGAGTGGGTATGGGACGAGCGTTGCGAGGCAGCACTTGTAAAATTAAAGAAAGATCTGCAGACCGCGCCGGCTCTAGAGGCTATTGATGGGGGAAATCAGTTTTTCCTGGAGGTGGCAGCCAGCGGGGACAGTCTGCGTGCTGTGCTGCTCCAAGAGCGGCACGGCCAGCTGAGAACGGTGGTTTACTCCTCCAGGATACTCACCAATGTGGAGGAGGGCTATTCCAACTGTGAGAGGCACCTCCTCACCACTCACTGGGCTGTGAAAAGAATTGATCTTCACAGGCACATCTCCCATCACCCTCCTCACCCATCACACACCCACCCAGATGCTCCTGGATGGGAGAATCAAAGACGGGACAGTGAGCAGTGCCCGCATTACTCGCTGGACCCTACTTCTCTCCCGGATGGACCTAAAGGTGAGAGGTCTCTGTGAGCCAAAGCCCACAGCCAACATGATTTACCCAGGGACTGCCCACCGGTGTTCCATTGAAGGGGTATGGGAAGTTAACATAGGTTTTTGGGCCGGGATACACCCCACAGGCCGCAAAATCTATGTGGACGGTTCGAGCACAGTATCTGCTGGCGAGCGACTCACCGGGTGTGGAATTTATGACTCAGAGGCGGACACTGCCCTGGCAATTAAACTCCCCAGCACCATGAGTGCCCAGCAGGCTGAACTGTCCGTGGTAGTGTACGTGGTCACACACCCCGAGAACCCGCAGTCATCGGGTCCTGTGGAGCGTTTAAACCGTACCATTAAAGAAAGGCTGCGGAAGGAGATGGGAGACTCACCCAAGAAGTGGGTAGAATCTTACCGTTGGTCCTAATGGGGATCTGAGGCAGCCAGTCAAAAAGCACGGGGTATTCCCCACACGAGCTCATGACTGGCAGAGTTATGCGGACCCCCACCCATGTGCTAGCCCCGGTGCTCACGGAGGGTCGGCTCAGAGAGGTGAACCGGGACAGCTTCGTCAGGAAACTGTTTGAACACCTTGAACAGATTCACTGGCAGGCTGCTAGCAACATGGGAAAACAGCATCGGAGTAACCGACTGCTGCTGGAACCCCGCAAGCACCACGAGTGGGAGATAGGAGATCAGGTCATGGTTAGGAATTTTGCCCGGGTAGGGAGTTTTAAACCACTGTACATGGGGCCATACAACATTGTCGACAAGGCAAGCCCCATGGTCTACGTCATAAAGATGCCCCGCTGCACAAATTGGTTCCACATTAACCAGTGTAAACTGTACAAACCCGAGTAAGGGGAACGGCCAGCAAAGGTGAACCGCCCTAAAGATAGAGATCCTCAGCCAGCAGCTGTGGCAGACTCACAGACCGCACCGGTGGGGGCAGTGACTTGTGTCACTGGAGGGGCCATCCCACCAATTATTTGGGACTCAGACACACCCCCGGTAGTCGGAGCTTTAAGAAGGTCTCCTCGCATGCCACAGCCTAAACTACTGTGGTCACCAGCGTATCAGTTTAAATGTTTCAGCCCCGGAGGGGCCGCAACCCGAAAAAGAATGCCCAAGGTCAGGGATCAGTCTAGAGATAGGGATCCCCAGCCTGCAGCCTCCAACGGTGAGGGACTCACAGGAGAGGTAGCGGTGGGCAAAGAGAACGAGAGGGGTCCCCAGCCTGCGGCCTCAGGCTACGAGGAACCCACAGGACAGGATACGGACTCAGCAGCCACACCGAAGTGGGTAGTGTGCTGTAATACAGGAGGGGACACTCCCCCGATCATCTGGGATTCAGGGAAACCCCCAGTTGTTTTAAAAAGGAATCTCCAGGCCCGGCGGTACAGGCCACCTTACGCCCAGGCGTACGAGCTGCCCAGAAGCCGTCCCAAGACAGAGACCGAACAGGAATTAGCCTGGCCGACTGGAGACGGGCGGCAGATGTACATAGCTTTTCTGATTAATGTTAAGTGTTTTTTTTTTACAGTTTTGGTAGTTTTAGGTTTATTATTATTTAATTATTTTACAATAAGTAAGTTTAAATTTCGAGACTCGATCACTTGTCAAGCCAGAGAACCTTCTCGGGACATGGCTATCTGTTTT
Source organism: Somniosus microcephalus (assembly GCF_052327205.1). Lineage (NCBI taxonomy): Eukaryota > Metazoa > Chordata > Chondrichthyes > Squaliformes > Somniosidae > Somniosus > Somniosus microcephalus. Next base: position 79,713,237 of record NC_140995.1, on the reverse strand, counting down.
ATGTGCCCCTACAGAGAGGAAATCAGCATGAGGAGGGTTCTGCTCCTGCTCGCCCTGGTAGGGGTGAGCATCGGTGACCGAGGCAATGTGGAGGACTCCCACATTTATGGGTGCTCGGGAGAGACAGCGCCGATTGTTACCGCTGGGGGTGGCGAACCGGGTGTGGAGGAGCTCGCTATTTACTTCCATGAGGGAAGGTGGCCAGGGTGGCTGGGGTCTAACTCTACACAATGCTCCAGCCAGACCGGGTTCACCTACGGGGAGGCCTCCATCCCGTGCCCCAGGGTACAGGTCGTTGCTACAAGGGTCAGTGTCACTGAGGGGAAATGTGTGTGTCTTACATGCAAGGGACGGATTCCCCTGGTGGGAATCGGAACAGGGAATCTATATCTGCATGTGGGGATCAGAGAGAGCCTGCCCCACAGGCATATCCATCATCTTCTCCAGACAATGGCAAGATACCGGGAAGGGGATGGGGTGGGATTCTAGCCTGCATGCGTGCACGCTCCCACACTCCCCGATCCCAGTCAACGCCACCGAACTCATAGCACGCACCCGAAAGCCCCTGCCCACGACCCCGACATCACGGACAGTAATAAAGAGGTGTCCTACCACCACCAAGGGATCAGGGAATGGGTTAGTGCTAGTGCCGACTGAAAAGGTACTATACCAACGGGTACACTATGCAGTAGCTTCAGTTATCCTAAACCTTACCGAAGTACACTTACCTGAATGGTGCCCTAAGGAGACAGAACAGCTATACCAGGCCCTACTTAAAGAAATGTTTAGGAAATTCTACGAATTCGACTTTGTCAACATAGACAAAACAGAGCTGTACACATTACACGCTGAGCACACTATGAGCGCAGGGAGACAAAGAATGGGAACCTGGAATGATATTTTCACAACATACAGTACAGGATCCTTGGTAATAAATAGCCTGGACGATATAGAACTACAAATACAAATAAATGGTCTAAAAACCCAACTACGAAAGATCCTAATGAAAGAAAACACAGTGGTAGGCTCAGAACTACACGAGGACCAAGCTATGATGGTCCATTTAAAGGAGATCATTGCTGAGCTAGAAAGACACGCAAAAACAGTAAATGCACTCATACGGGAGGATAGGAATGCTTCGGATCAGGCTGCACAGAATGAGGTGTGTGTGCTATATGGGGCATGGTTGCTGGGCGAGGGCCGCAGCAACCTGGAGGGTTTAAAACAAGGTTTAGTCCCCTCCTGGATTAGCAACAAGCACCTCGCAGCCCTCCATCCATTTAGCAATTCGCTGAGCCTGTGTCAGCTCCACCTAGCCTCTGAAGCCTACCCTGTCCCAGTAGATGGCGGGCGTTCCAATCACACTATCATGGGGAAGTAGTGAGGATGCAGGTCATGAGTGGGACAGCCCGACCCACACCGGTATACAGGGTGGAGAACATTGGGATCATTCAAGGGGGTGCACACGTCCGTTTCACAGCAATCCCACCCTATGTCATAAAGTGGGAGCACGCTATGACAGGTACTGACCTCTCCGGGTGCCGGAGCCGGGATGCACACATAATGCTGTGTCTCCAGCACTTGAACACCTATTCTAGACCACAGTGCGGGTTTAAAGCTGCTGGCGCACAACCTGTGAACTGTACCATGGAGGTACTGGCACAAGGCCATGTTCTCCCACAGGTAGCATTCATAGGGGGTGGGACACATTGTGTCACCACAAGTGCGCCCCACTACCAGCATGGACAGCACATCTGGTGTCCGGTGAGTGACAGCAGTTTCTGCTTTAAACCCAAGGCAGAAGTTCAAGTGGCCTAGGAAGGGATTGTCCCCATTCCTGAACCCTCCACTGTTCACCTCACTGTCAGGGAAAACATAACCAACCTGCAAGACTATGTCACATTCTTCAGCTATAAAATTCCCCCTCTACCTGAACATCTTACCGCCCTACTCAAAGCTGTAGAAGTATCACAAAAACATTTTTATACTCTAGAACAAAAGACAGTCGAGATAGAGGCCGAGATTTCGGATATCATAGTTCCACCCTGGTGGGATATTTTTGAAAATATAGAGGTCCCTTCCTGGATCAGAATGGCACCCCATATTTTAGTGGTCTGCCAGCTCAGTATAGTCTTCTATTTACTGTGCACAAAGTGCAAGGGGAGGGACAGAATGCTCCGATCCCGAAATGAGAGAGCATGGGACGAGCATTACCATAAAGTCTATGATCAGGTATGGGACGAGACTTAATCATCATTAAGATAAAGTTTTGTGACCATGTATTATTTTTCTATGTATGTACCATATTTTCCAAGTGGCGCAGGGGTGTTGGACCCCCTCCGTGCTTGGATATGAATGTAACTGAATTCTTACCTGTGTATGCATCTGAACACTACATCTAAAGGGGAATGTATGTTTGAGTCATAGATAGGTAAACTACAGGGGAAGGTTGGCTCTCGAGGATCAAGAATTTTGCTCACCCAGTATGATAATCTAGCAAGTAAGGTATCACAGGGGGGACTGTACGATTTTCAAAATTCACAGATCCCCCAAAAGTCTAAAGAAAAGGACTTTGGACTCTTTTCTAACCACTTCAGGGTGATAAAATGTATTGGGCCTAACAGAGGGAGATTCACGGTCAAAAAACAAAAAAAAGGCATGTTTGGGCTTGTAAAGGAAAAGGCTGCAACAGGAGATGGGATCAACCTCTGTAATAGACAGTTTGAGTATTGGAGTTAACATCACTAGGCCCCCATCAGACAAGTTACATTCTAACAATAGACCCACAGAAGAGCAGTCCCCACCCAAAATACAGGATCCATCCAAAACATGCATAAAACAAATCACCTCGCCCAACTCCATAGAAATCTCAGGCCCAGTCAGGAAACTCGAAACCTGAGCACAATGACTACAATCAAGTAAAAGCTCGACTGCTCATGGAACCATCCCGAAACCACTTCATACATTCATAAACAAGTTACTATTAACGAGCCCGCCAAAATCTTACAATAAACCGGGACTGATTTGGTGCACAGATTAGGAGGCCCCAATTAGTATAATTGAAGGCCTGTTTTTCAAGAAGACAGTTCAGCAGTTGCACAGTTACAAGTTCTCTACAAGCTCTACAGTTCGCGGCAGTTCTCAGGAGTTCATCGAGTTCGAAGAAGTTCACAGTTCTGGAAGCAGGTCAACACACAAGAAGAAACCAGTGCAACAGTTCCAGTGACCATCAGATACCTCGTGGCAACAAGGGGCTTACAAAACAACCAACTGAATATTACCACCAACCAACTGGATAATATTGGGCCACCGCGACCAAAGAAAACCAACTCGGGAGAAAACCAAAGATTCACAAGTTTTCCACTCTGCAATCTATTCCTGACTTACCCCTGGGTAAGATTTTTACTTATAAGGACTCTCAACCCTATCTCTAACAGAAGAAAAGTGGGTACTCACCCAATAAATCCAATACGCACACTACCGCATCAGCGGACTCGCGAAGACTGACCAGACACGCAGTCGAAGTCCTCTACCACATCCGGGGTATGGCAGGCACCAACCAACACATCCAGCGAACCCCGAAACCGCGAACCAGCTCAACTGTCAAGGATTCGTTGGTGAGCATTATCCCTGGTCCTCTGGAGCCCAACTTAGCTAATAAGGTGGGATTGGGAGGGGTGAGGTATTTTTCTACTGTAATTTCCCTCGTGTGTATTGAAGTGTTTCCCATTTTATTAGAGTGTTACCATTGTTGTGTTATATTTTCTCTCTTGAATAAAGATGAAAGTTTCTTGCACCAAAACCAGTTGTCTGCTGCACTTTTGTCACATCCCCTAAATAAGTCCAAGGTCTAGAACCACGGGAGTGGGAGCGATTCGAACCACTCATAAGTCAGAGGTGAAGCTGACACACACCACCATCCCCTACAGCTCTATGATGCTTCTGGTGGAAATGTGGCTCCTCAGCTTCATTTGATGGTCTCCTCATCAGTGTCATTAGCCACGTCTTCAGGGGATAGCCCTTGTCTCCAAGTAGCCATCTGGAAAGTTGTGTTGGCGGATTGAACAGCTGAGGCACAGTAGACTGCTGCAGGATGAACGAGTCATGGCAACTGCCAGGGAACTTGGTGCAAACATGCATAATGTTCTTCCTGTGGTTACACACCAGCTGAACGTTAAGGGAGTGGAAGCCCTTGCGGTTGACAAATACAGCTGGGTTGTGATGGGGTGCCCTAATGGCCACATGTGTGCAGTCTACGACACCCTGTGCCCTTGGGAGGCCTGCCAGCTTTGCAAAGCCAACCGCACACGTGGTTACACTTGCTTCATCCGTGCAGAAGTGGATGTAATTGTGCGACTTTGCAAAGAGGGCATTGGTAACCTATGGATGCAAGTGTGTGCGGCCGACTGGGAGATGCAGCTGATGTCTGCTACTGATCCCTGGATTGACCCTAAAACAAAGAAGTTGAGTGCGGTGGTGACTTTGACAAGTCACCACCCACTCCTCTGGGCTCCAGGTGTTGGTGCAGCATTGTGCAGATGTCAGCGACTACCTCGCGTGAAAGTCTCAGCCCCTTTGGCACTCCTGCTCACTCATGTTGAGGAAGCTCATCCTCGGCCTGTAAAGCCTGTGTTGGGGTATCTCCTGCGGCGAGGTGCAGCCCTGTGCTGACAGCGTCTGCCCTGTGCAGCATCAGGTGAATGAGGAGAAGGTTGGCGCTCCTATTGTTGCTGCTGCTGTTGTGCCTGGTTCTGCTGCTGCCGCAGCTGCTCTTCCTCCGAGGATGAGAGGGTATAAATGGTTCCCATTCCGCTGGAATATATCTCAGTTGAGGAATAGATGTTAAAAGCGCTCAGTCAATGTGGGGAGAGGGATTTCCAAGGAGGTCACAATGCATATGGATTTCAGATTAAACACTTACAAGCTCAATAGACCTGCAAAATCTGTTCCAAATGCTCAAAACACAAAGTTCTGTTATCTGAAATCTGAAATTCAGCCATGTTGCAGGTCTGCTCTTATGCTGCAGGAGCAGCTGTCAACAATTCAGGCAGTTGCTGAACCCGGCACAATCAGCTGGCGTGTTTGTCGCACGACGGGCAACATGTGGAATTTTTTTTTTAATGGGAAGAGCCAGTAAAAAATGGGATTATCTAGGCAGTTAACAAGCTATTAACTGCTTTAAGTGCCTCTCCAGCCGCTTGGTGTCGGGACTCACAGACCCAACACTTTGCAAAGTTGCGTGGAGGCGGGATGGCGGCAGGTTCACAACCCGTCGTCGATCATTTAGATTTTCATTACTGTCCGCTGGTATAATCACGGCCGAGGGGGTCAAGGATTGTTCCTTTGGGGAATCTGGGGACAGGAAGAAAAACCTTTGCTAGAGATGCCCTGGAAGTGTTAATACAGGTTGAAGTGGAAATACATGGGCCGCGATTTTGCCGACCGAAGCAGGTCCGGGGCAGCCGGGGTCAGTAGAGCGATCCCATCTCCCTGCCTGCTCCAGCCCCTCTCTCTAAGTGATTTTTCATTGATTGGGTTTGTTAAAACCACCCAGCAAGGTTCCCAGTCAATTAAAAGCAAGCGGGTCCGATGATGTAATTTGATGACGTGTCATCAGCCGGTTTCTTTAAAGGGGCCATGTCCACATTGATCTTGACAGTTGTGCTGTCTGTGTTCTACAGCATTGAGGTGCTGCAAACACTGACAAGCACTGCACAGAGGTGGACGGCTGCACCCAGGCTCTCCCATCACTCCCTCCATATGCTTATGGAGGGAGTCATAGTACACAGGGAGGCACTCTACCCTTCCAATGGGCGGAAGAGACGTCCCCAGGAAACCGACGCAGCCCGGTTGCACACTGCAAAGGAGGACACAAGCAGGGATGTGTTCAGGAGGACCTGGCTGCAGTGGTGCAAAACTTTCAATGATCTCAGTAGATCACGAAACGTTACTGCCAAGCCACACTCAACCTCAACCTACTGTGCCACTCATCATATCCCCATCATTCTGCCTTCCTTACCATACTCCTGCACATCTTTACTCACACCAACTTACCTTGCACCTCTACCCATCCCTCTCTATCTACATTATCACTTCCCCATCTCATTAGCCACCCCTCACACTCATCTTCATCCTAGTGCAATCATACCAACTAACAACACACAAGGGTAAGCACTTCAGCAGTTTAGCCAATGTTCATGTTATGTTTCTGGTAATGTGCTGTCAAACATTGAAATCTTTATTTTGAACACTTTGCTTTCTTGGGCAGATCTGTGTGTACCTTTGGAAGTGGCTTAGCGAGTTACAGTGAATGGTGAGACATAAGGGTACCCCACCAACCCCACCACGCCCCTGCAAATGATGGTGATGAGTGTGAAAGGAATGGCTTGGATATTGTAGGGATGCTTTATGGTGCTGGTTTGGGATGGTGCCAACCTGACGCATCATGTGGCAGCCAGGGTGTACAGCATCAAGTGAAGTAAATCTGGCCATGGTGATGCCATCGCTGGCCTCCCAGGCAGCAATGTTGTCAGGTGCTAATGTCCTGTGTCCTGTGCAGCATCAGGTGATTGCAGAGGTGGTTGGCATTGTTGTTGGTGATGTTGGTGTGCTTGGTGATGTTGGTGCTGGGGCTGATCGTGGAGGGATTCAGAGGACCAAAGTGAGATTTTTCCAAGGGCTCCAATGTTGCTGGAATAGATGGCAGCTGAAGTTGAGATGACAGAAGCGATCTGTCAATGGTGAGAGAGCTTGCTCCAAGGAGGTGACAGTGGATAGTTTGCTCCAAACACTTCCAAACTGCATGCAGCTCAAAAGTGTCTTCCAAATCCTGAAAGCACAAGCTCCTGACATTGGAAAGTGACCAGCTGTGAAATGGTAGCCTTTATACCACTTTTGCAGCTGTCACCTATTCACAGCAATGGAGTCATAGAGAACCCGACACACTTACTTGACGTGATCCCCGAGCGACGGGAACCTCGTGGAAAAGTTGGAAAAATGGCTAGAATGTGGTAAAATGTTGTTCAACTACCTTGAAAGATCCTCTTAACTATCTTAATTGGCTGACCTGCCGCTTAGTGACAGGTCTGCAAAGCACAGGCAGGCCCTGCACTTGGGAAACTGACACAGAGGTGGGTTCAGAGCGGGATCCCGACCCGCTGTAAATCTTTTAGCTATTGACAGCATAACTGTCTTCGAACCCGCCCTCTGAATACTGGAAGAATTCCGGCCACGAATGCAATTCCACGGAGCTGGACAACAGAGGAGCGGCATGGGAGTAGGATTGTGAAATCAACTCCATTGAACACCATGGAGAGGTCAAGGAGGAAAAGAGAGATAATGCACTATGACCACGGTCATGGAGAATATCATTCATGGCATTGGCCAAGGCAGTTTCAGTGCTGTGTGTAGGTCAACGGTGGGCACGGTGCAAGTTCCGCCCAGTTTAGTCCAAGAATGGAAATTGGGGTCTTGTGTCATAGAACGTGATTTGCATATTAAATGGCCCTACCACCTGACTCATCTTCGGTTGGCCAGCGGTAGACCCAGGGGATCATTGTCGCGGTCACAGCGATGGCAGCAACAGGGCGGGAGGTCATTGCCCACCACTTGCGGGGTCACTACTGCCCAGTTTCCGTCGGGTAAGAGGCCTCAAAATTCACCCCACTGAATCCTAAAAGTTTTACCTCTGTTAGTATTTTGACTAATTTCACGTGCTTCAATTCCAATACCCAGTCTCAGCATCAGGCACAGCATGAATTAGGTATTGAGTAAAGCTCTCTGTCCCCTTCTGCAGGTTTCCTCAGTCATAAAGTGTGACCCCAATTCTACAACATCATGAATAACACAAACTCTGCCAACTGCAATACTTTGCCTTCCATCCAAGGTTCCTCTTTTAATTTTAAATGACACAGCGCTGAAATGTATTTAAAATCAGTTAACATTACAACCATCCACCAACAGACTTCAATCATCAGAGATACATTAGAATATAATGATACAGAAATACATATTAATCTGTGTAATAGAAGCAATATAAATAGGAGCCCACTCTCTTAAGCAAAATGACACAGAAGTTCAACATCAGTGCATTTAACCAGATGCAGTTCCTGTTTATTTATCTGGGTAAATGTTCATTTACTTGTATTAACATACAATATGTCACAAAAGTTACATTAAAAACAAACGTTGAAAACAAATGTTAAAACTTAAAAGTTAATGCAGTATTCAGAACATAGAAATAATTAAATTGCTCACTCTATCGCTGCAGTATTGTGCATACAATACTCAACTTTAAAATCAGTACAATTCCCTACAGATTCCTGTTATTTCTAAAGTTCATTCATTTTCACTATTATTTGGCATGTAAAATAAAGAAGAAAGAAACTAAACACCTCAAATCTGTGTTAATATTTTTCAATGTATATTCAGTGCCCCTATTGCATCAACTATTAATTCTTACCACTGTGGAGAGATGGACTTTAGTAAAATATACGTAACACAATCATTGAGACTAAACCGAAGAAAGATACAAAAAAAACACATCTAAAATAATTCATTAATTAAAATGGCCTTAAATAAAGAGTGTTGCCTGGTCAATCATTGGGCGGTGGCACTGTATGCTGTGATGTGCAATAGCATAAAACCACACTTTTCTGCAAATATCTACTGTATGCAGCCAAGATATAAATAAACACCAATATTGTCTATTTTGCAATGATTCAAAGCAAGAGCTAGTTCCTTTACGCCCTCTTAGGGCGCTAATGGGAGGCGCAAAGCAACCGAATTTTTCACCCAAACTTTCCTCAACATATCCCCATTTTCAGTACAAGGCTGGACGCTGATATTTTAGAAACATTCCTCAATTTCTGCATTCATACACATTGGCCCCGATTTTCGGGCAGCTGTCGGGCGGCTTTTCATGCGGCCGTGGTCCGAAAATCGCGGAAACAGCGGGCCGGGACCCCCCCCCGCCTGATTCCCCGCCCCGTCCGACTTTCGGACCGCCGTTTCCACGCGCCCCGCTTCAGTCCCGCCCACCGCTGGCGGGACTTCTCGTCGGAGCACTAATCACCAATGATCACCTTGTTAAGGACGATTTTCCCATGCCGTTGCGACTTTGGGGCTTTCCCCACCTGAAACCCGCCTGCGGGGAACCCCGCCGATGAGAGTTGGCGTGAAAACAGCTGGCTTGCTTGCTTGCAGCAGCAGGTCTCTGAGGGCTGAAGAGATTTAAAGAGGCAGCATTTGCAGGCTGCAGGACCTTGTTGATCAAGGCTTGGGGGAACTATTTGAAGCCTTAGGAGCAGCTGCAGAAAGTTGGAGCCTCACACACTTCTTCAGTGTGAGCTCCAGGGAAGCCCCTCTCACCACCCTAACTCAGGACCTCCTCAACCAAGGCAGCTGCTAGAAGCATGGGAGGCCTTTGGCACCTTCCCTTGCTGGCATTAGAGGATCTCCAATAGCAGAGGTGGCAGCAGCAGAATCGGAACAGCAGTGTTGTGTATGTAACCGTTTACCTTTAAGGGAACTATAGAATGTAACCGTTCGCCTTTAAGAGCACTACTTTAGGGTGGCACTATCTATTGGCTCATGTATACTGTAATACCGATAGTGACCACACCAGTATATAAGGGTTGTGATACGTTAACTAGGGCAGAATCGCCCGAGCCTCTGAATAGTAAAGACGTGTTTTATTTTGTTAACAGTGGAGTCTGTGATTATTTATAATACAACCCACAGACTTAACATTGGCGACGAGGATGGGATTCGAACCCTGCGGCAGTTGTTCCACGGCGGCTTCGTCCGAAGACAGGACGTTGAAGAGAGGTTTCAATCCTCACCAGTCTGGAACCGACAGGCTGGAAGCGACAGGCATTAGGGCCCTGAAGCCTCCATAACCTCGTGGGTAAGCCGCAGCGTTGGCTGCAAAGACAGGGCGATCGCAATCCCTGATAAGAGCCGCGGTGAAACGCGCGAGCGGGTAAGCCAGAGCCCGGGAGGGAGCGAGCAAGAGCCGCGCGAGTGGGTGAGCCAGAGGCCGGGGGCCGCTTTCAAGTGCGAGGCGCAGCCGGGCCATCGATCGCATCCGCTGATAAGGGCCGCACTCGGGCTGAAAGTCAGCGTCGGGGAACGGGTGATAACCGCCATTGAAGTGGGCGGAGAGCGCCGAGAAGCGCGGGAAAACCGCCATCGAAGTGGGCGGGGAGAGCGAGAAGCGCGGGAAAGCCGCCATTTTTCGTGGGGAAACCGCTGAAGAAGAAGGAAGAAGCGGGAAACCGCCATCTTGGAAATTATTAAGAATTTCAGGAAAGTAATAAGATTTTTCAGAAAGGCTGGTGTGTTCTCAAGAAGAGAGGGAAAATAAGTATAAGTACAGCAATACTTGTGGTGTTCTCAAGAAGAGAGAAGAAAATTAATAATAAGTAAAGTAATACTTGTACTGTACTCGAAAAGAGAAGAAGATGCCTAAGCGAGGAAATATTAATGATTTTAATGCTGAAATAGAAGACAGGGCCACGTATGGGGAATGCATAGGAATATATTGCGTAGCCATATACGACAAGGCAATAACTTTGTTAAATTCGATGGGAGCAAAAACATACGGGCTCTTGAAACATCTAATAGCACCAGTTAAACCAGTGGACCAGACCTTCGAAGAGATCGTAGCAGTGCTGAAGGATCAAATTACTGCAAGCACTTCCAAATGCTACCGTTGTGGAAAGACAACGCACGACCAGAATCAGTGCTGGTTTAAGAATCAAGAGTGCAGGAAATGTGGCAAACTGGGTCACATCGCGAAGGTATGCAGGTCCAGAAAGAAGACCAACAAACAAAGGAAGCCACCACCACAAGAAAAGTACAACAAGGTGCATCAGGTGGCTGAAAAGAGTTCAGACGAACAAAATTCAGACTCAGACCCAAACAGCCAGGAGTTGGATAGTCTGAGAATCCACAATGTGGATAAAGTAACTGATCTACAGACGATCTGGGTCACACTAAAAATAGCTGGAGTCCAAGTACGAATGGAGCTGGACACGGAATCAGCTGTATCAGTCATCAACCAAAAGGACTACCACCGACTATTCTCTCACATACCCTTAAGAAATACCAAGTTCGTATTACAGACATACACGGGGCATCGCGTATACCCCATGGGGAAAATAAGAGTCAAGGTGAGAGATAGGGGTAAAGTACACCCAAGAATGAATTTGTACGTACTACCTGAGGGAGGACCACCACTTCTAGGACGGGAGTGGATCAAGAAAATAGACATGGAATGGCACTACCGACAAGCAATGACGAGTGAGGACTCGGTGCAGACAAGCAGCTCAGACTCTGAGCCGGAAGACGATAAGTCCAGCTTATGTATGAAAAACAAGGTTAACATTAACTCACGGACTAAGGTTGGAAAATCGATGGCGTGCATAAAGACAGAGAATTCTGAGTCTGTTCAAGCTACAGACATATGCATTACGGAGGAACACCGGGCTCGAACTCAACGCTATTTCAAAGTACAACAACAATTAGAACAATTAAGTTACCGCCTCGTACAAGAGATGAAAACAATGAAAAAGTTCTATGACACCGAATGGGAGAGTCTGGAAAGACAACAGAACCTACTGGCTCAAGCAGAGAGCGACCATAGAGCCATCGTGACCAATTACCGATCACATCTCCCTGATGATGTTCAGGGGTTAGAATATTTGCATGATCTAGAGATACAGCAGAAGGGCAAATCACGCTGCACTGAGGGTTTTGTTCTGCAATTAGAGATGGAGCTAGTGCAGGCAAAGTTAAGAGAAGTTGAATCACAGGGTGCTCTTAAGGAGATGCAGAAACAAATCTTGGACATGGAAAAGAGAAACGCTTCTTTACCTGATGAGAATAATGTGGCCATGTTGCAAGAGGAGCTTATAGGGGCGAAACTGAAAGAAGCTAAGCAAAGGATGTTGGAACTTGAAACGCAGAACCAAATCAGCGGTAATCAGCTATGTCAAGCAGAGAAGGAGTGCAAGGGTCTACATGAGAAGGTGCAATATCTCTCAGCCCAAAATAAGGGACTGCTCACTCAGTTAAATGAAAGTAAACGGGAAATGGCTGAGATGGACTGCAAGAATAAAGAAGAGTTGATGGCAGTGAGACTCCGAGAGGCAGATAGCATAGCAGCCTTGGCTGAACTCCAACAGGAAATTGCGAAAGAAACAAATGAAGAGGAATCTTCAGGAAGCCAGGATTTTATTCCAGTTCTTCTCTACGACTCCTTACAAGCAGAGTGCGAGAAGTTGAAAAAACAGTATGAACAGGCCCAGACTACAATTCTGGAGGGGGTTAACTCAGCAACCTCCGAAAAGCTAGTTTCGTTGGAAGTATATGAGCAACTAAAGGTTGAACATGAGCAAGAAGTCCAAAGGCTGCAGGAAATTCTTGAGGAGCTCAGGGCCAAGACAGACTCATCGGTAGAAGTTCCATACATAGATGAGGATGTAGAGGTGAAAGACATGGCAGAACTCATAAAAATATGGAAGGAAGCCCAAGACAAATATGAGGCGGCAATTACCGAGGTTGACCGACTTGAAGAACAGTTTCAACTGGGAATGGGCCCTGAACATGAGCTAGAGAGCATCGAGGCGCAACTTCTCCAAGCACTGGAAGCCAAAGTACAAGAGGAAGAGAAGATGAAAGCATTGGAGAAAATGATGGATGAAATGGAGGAGTACGCTGAATTACGTCCAGGGGAACAGGAGAATGGGGAAACAGCTACTTCAGTAGAAGGATTAAATAGCCTGATAACGAAATCCCTGAAGGAAGGGAAAGGATTGAACGCACAAATGAGGCCAGGAGGGAAGGAAGGGCAGACATCCGAGGAAGAGCAGGATGAATATGATTGCTTGAAGAAGGGTTTTGACCTGTTGAGTGACACCGAATGTTATGAGGATGTGGTCTGCCCAAATTGTGATGGGAACTCCCAAAGTGCTGAAATCCTGAGGAAGCACTTAAGGTCTAAGGAACATAGAGAGTTGGTGGCGCTACAGATGGCAGCCGGGAAAAGAGCTCGGAGAGTTTCAAAAAGGCAGAAAAGAAAAAGAAGAAGCAGAAAATAATAACTGTTTAAAATATTATTACTTCTACTACCTCAGTCCGAACACTACGAAAGGTGCTAAATTTGTCAAAAAAATCCAGGGACATTATCAAGACAGCCAGTGGGTTGTATAAGTCCGCACTGCTGGTTCAACAGGACGAAAGTACAAGCTGTAAAAAAAAAAGGCTATGGAGGATGCTGTCTGGAACGAATTAATACCAGAGACTGAATTTATGAACTGTTCCCACAGAGACTGAACCTGTAAACTGATTCCACTGAGAGTATGTTTGTAAACTGTTATATGACGTTGACTCCATTGAGAGTATATCTGTAAATTGTTATATGACGTTGACTCCATCGAGAGTATATCTGCAAACTGTTTATATAAAGTTGAAGATTGTATGTTTAACGGGATTCTGTAAGTAATAAGCTAGGAAGGGAGGAGTGTTGTGTATGTAACCGTTTACCTTTAAGGGAACTATAGAATGTAACCGTTCGCCTTTAAGAGCACTACTTTAGGGTGGCACTATCTATTGGCTCATGTATACTGTAATACCGATAGTGACCACACCAGTATATAAGGGTTGTGATACGTTAACTAGGGCAGAATCGCCTGAGCCTCTGAATAGTAAAGACGTGTTTTATTTTGTTAACAGTGGAGTCTGTGATTATTTATAATACAACCTGTGATAAAAATAATAACTTCCGGGAAGTTATGTCATCACTTCCTGTGAACTGTGAACTATGAACTATGAACTGTGTACATACCTCACTTCCTGTCATGTGTCACTTCCTGTTGGACTGGTATAAATACTGGTCTGTTCAGTATTGTAAGAGGCTTCTACCAGAGGCATGGTAAAGACCTCTCTTGTATATAGTGTGTTTATAAGTTACTTAAAGCTTACTTTAAAGTTACTTGATGGTAAGCCTCCTTTTTCTTACATCAATTTAAGTAACTTAGTATTTACACTCACGAATACTAGACCTTCGGACAAACTCGGAATTAAGGATCCAGGGAACCACCCATCATGGAGAAAATCCTTAGACCTATTCGTCTGGACTTGGACCCGAATGCACCAGCAGCTGGCAGGGTATGGAAGCATTGGTACCGTACTTTTGAGAATTTTCTGGATGAATGTGAAGCGGATGCTCCTGCTAGATTGAAGATACTTATCAATTATGTGACCCCAAAAGTGTTCGAATATGTTGATGAATGGGATAATTACGATGAGGTGATTCGGGCACTTAAGAAACTGTATGCCAAGACCCCAAATGAGGTCTATGCTAGACATCTACTGGCCACAGCCCGACAAGGGCCAGGGGAATCAATTGACGAATTCCTGCAAGAACTTCGCAGGCTCAGCGTAGATTGTAACTTTCAGGCAGCCTCAGCTGAGCTGTACCGCCAAGAAATGATTCGTGATGCTTTCATCTGCGGGATTGCCTCTCCATTTATACGCCAGCGTCTACTAGAAAGTAAAACACTTGAGCTACAAAAAGCTTTTGACCTAGCTTGTTCACTGGATTTGGCAAAGAGAAATGCAGACCTCTATCAGCTGCCCAGATCTCGATCTGCTGCTGTAGCTGCAACCAGACAATTCAAGCGGTCTCAGGTGAACCCTATCATGGGGGAATCTAATTCTGATAATTCTGATGAAGAAGAGGAGGACGACCCCACTTTAGCAGCCTCTTGGCAATCTAGGAAGGAATGCTTCTTTTGTGGAGATGCTTTTCACCCTAGGAAAACCTGCCCTGCTCGCAATGCAATCTGCAGTTATTGCGGGAAAAAAGGACACTTTGCTAAAGTTTGCCTATCAAGGGCCTCTACGAGGGCCAATCCAGCTAAGGCCTACCGAACTGCCCCAATTAGGGCCTATCAAGATGCTCCAGCTAGGACCTATCAAGCTTCCTCTCGAGCTCTCTCCCGAAGAAGCACACCAAGAGTTTTAGCCACTCTCTGTGCAACGACACCAATTACAGCTGCTTGCCCACAGAACCTGTCTCATGCTGCCACAAAAATTTCAATTAAAGGGCATACCTTAGATGCCTTAATTGACTCAGGAAGTACTGATAGTTTCATTAAGGAACAGATTGTTGCGAAATTGAAACTACATGTCTTCCCATCGGACCAGGCAATTGCGATGGCCCAGTCATCACTTAATACCAGAATCTCCGGCTTTTGTGTTGTTGATATGACACTTCATGGTCGTATGTATCCCTCCACCCGACTTTCGGTGCTCAAGGACTTATGTAGTGATCTCCTCTTAGGACTGGACTTCCAAAAACAGCATAAGAAACTCACCATTGAGTTTGGTGGATCCAAACCCGGACTTACTATTTCTAATATACCGTCTAAATTACCATTTTGTGCATTATCAGCAGCTTCACTTGATGAACCCTCATTATTTGCCAGTATTCCGCCTCAATGCCAACCGATAATAACGAAATCGCGGCGCTTTAATCAGGAAGACCAATCTTTTATTGCGGCTGAAATCTCTCGACTTCTAGCAGAGGATATCATTGAACCATGTTCGTCGCCCTGGCGGGCTCAAGTCGTCATTGTCAAGAACCCTCTAAAACCTCACAAACAGCGACTATGCATCGATTATTCGCAAACCATCAATCAATATACCGACTTGGACGCCTACCCATTGCCACGCATTGATGATATGGTTAATAAACTGGCCGAATACAAAGTGTTCTCAACTTACGATTTAAAAAGTGCCTATCATCAGTTACCCTTGAAGGTCTCAGATAAGCAGTACACAGCCTTTGAGGCTAATGGACGGCTGTACCAATTTCGTCGCCTCCCATTCGGGGTTACTAATGGAGTGGCTGTCTTTCAACGGGCAATGGATGGCCTGGTTAAGCAGGAAAACCTAAGGGACACTTTTCCCTATCTTGATAACATTACCATTGCAGGTCACGATCAACAGGAACACGACTCCAACCTCCAAAAATTTCGGGATGCCCTCCATCGCCGTAATTTGACCCTGAATGAATCCAAATCTGTTGAGTCGCAACCGACCATCAACATCCTTGGCTACTGCGTAGGCAATGGTATCATTAAGCCAGACCCAGAAAGACTTCGCCCGCTCCAAGAGCTCCCGTCACCTAAGAATCCGGCTTCTTTACGTCGGGCTCTCGGTCTGTTTGCATACTACGCTAAATGGATTCCTAATTTTTCGGACAAAATCCAACCCTTGCTGCATGCTAGATCATTTCCACTGGGAACAGCGGCTGTTGCAGCCTTTAACCTTCTCAAAAAACAGTTGGAGAAAGCGGCTCTTCACTCCATTGATGAGAATCTCCCTTTCGTGGTTGAATGTGATGCCTCGGAGGTGGCGATCTCGGCTACTCTGAATCAGGAAGGTCGTCCTGTAGCATTTATGTCCAGGACCTTACAAGGTGCCGAGCTACATTATCCTCCGGTTGAGAAAGAAGCCACAGCCATCATAGAGGCAGTACGGAAGTGGAACCATTTTCTAGCTCGCCAGCACTTTACATTGATCACGGACCAACGATCAGTCGCCTTCATGCTCGATAATCGAAAACGAACCAAAATTAAGAATAATAAAATACAACTTTGGAGGATGGAACTGGCCTCTTTTGGTTATACCATTTTCTATCGGCCTGGCAAGGAGAATGTGGCCCCGGACACCCTCACACGGGCATTCTGCTCCACTATGTCATCCTCCACCCTCATGGATGTCCACAATGGTTTGTGCCATCCTGGCGTTACGCGCATGCTACATTTCGTACGATCACGGAATCTCCCTTTTTCCACTGGAGATGTGAAGAAAATATGCTCAGAATGCCGGCTTTGTGCGGAATTAAAACCTCAGTTCTTCCGCCCCTCAGATGGTATACTCATACATGCAACCCAACCGATGCAACGACTTAGCATCGATTTTAAGGGCCCAGTGCCCTCTTCAACTCGGAACACATATTTGCTCGCCATGATCGACGAATATTCACGTTTTCCATTTGCCTTCCCCTGCTCCAATATGCTGGCGTCCACAGTAATCTGCTGCCTTGAGCAGGTATTTTCTCTCTGTGGCATGCCGGCTTATATTCACTCAGATCGGGGTCCATCCTTTATGTCGAGGGAACTCAAGGACTACCTCTCAGAACGGGGAATTGCTACAAGCAAAACAACACCATACCATCCCATCGGAAATGGGCAGGTAGAGAGGTATAACGGTATCATCTGGAATTCCGTACGTCTCGCTTTAAGATCTCGGGGCCTACCAGACCAGCAATGGGAAACAGTGCTTCCGGATGCATTGCACTCTATACGGTCCCTGCTTTCTACAGCCACAAATACTACACCTCATGAGCGGTTCTTTGGATTCCAGCGTCGCTCATCTCATGGGACATCACTCCCGTCATGGCTAACTACTCCTGGACCTGTATTACTCCGAAGATACGTTCGGACGTCTAAAAATGACCCTCTTGTAGACGAGGTCGAACTAACCGATGCCAACCCCACCTATGCAAACATACGATATTCCGACGGCCGAGAATCTACCGTATCATTACGGGATCTGGCTCCCTGCCCACCAGGACCTAGTGGGACATCGGGTGATGGCATTTCACCAGGAAACTCTTGGGACCTATCGGGTACCCCTCTCCAGGATCCTGATCGGACACCAACTAGCTTGGTGCCGGTAGAACCCCGTGCTCAAGGTTGCGACCCTCCCAGCACCACGCATGAAAGTACTGGTCTGCCACAGACCAGCTCTGCACCTCCCTCTGAACAGAGGCAGTCTGACTTTGAACCTATTGGGGCTCGTACTCGAAGCCATGATCTCCCTGACCCTTCACAGGGCAATCCAGGCCACACGGACTCTGGCCAATGGCCAACCGCATGTAAGCGGACCAGCGACCCTCTACGACGGGAATCCAAACGGGTGCGACTCTTCCTTGTTCGGCGGCTGCGGACCAAAAGGTAGACCACAGCCTCCTAAACCTGCAGGAGGGAAGAATGTGATAAAAATAATAACTTCCGGGAAGTTATGTCATCACTTCCTGTGAACTGTGAACTATGAACTATGAACTGTGTACATACCTCACTTCCTGTCATGTGTCACTTCCTGTTGGACTGGTATAAATACTGGTCTGTTCAGTATTGTAAGAGGCTTCTACCAGAGGCATGGTAAAGACCTCTCTTGTATATAGTGTGTTTATAAGTTACTTAAAGCTTACTTTAAAGTTACTTGATGGTAAGCCTCCTTTTTCTTACATCACAACCCACAGACTTAACAAGCAGGATGATAACCAGGAGCACCAGGCTGCTGCTCACGCCAGAAGGGGCCAGCGCTTGGAAGTGGCTTGAGAGCACCTTGCTGTGCTTTAGGGGGCCATGGGGACCCGTTTCTGCACTGGCAGTCCTACTCAGAAGGACTTCCATGAAGATCTGGTTTCTCTGTTCAACAGATGGCCAACGCTCCTCAAGAGATGTCATTCTCTTATGAGCACTCACCATGTTTTCCGTACCCTGGCGAGTTATCTCCTCCATGGAGGTTGCCAACCTTTCCATGGTGCTGCGTTCATGCACCAATGATTCCACAAAGGCTCTGCTCATGGTCGCTATGGACTCCTCCATTCACTCCACACTCGCAGTGACCCTGGAGACAAAACCTGCCAGAGACTCCTGCATCTGTGCATGGAGATCCATCACCTTTTCTCTTGCAGATGGACCCAGAGGCAGAGGGGCGAGATGCAGCGCAGCTGAGCTGAGCTGGCAGAGCCCTGCGCCCTCCGACGAGGACTCTCCACTGCTGTCCCTGTCTCCAGAATCTGCTGAGGCTCACTTGTCAGCTGTGAAACACCAGGGCCTAGAAATTCACTATGGCCCCACCAGCTGGCTAGCGCCCAAAAGTTAGCGCTGGGCGCGGAGCCATTTGCGACCGTCAGATATTCACTTTTTGTGCCCCAAGTCGGAACCGGGCACTATTCCAGGGTGTGCCCGCCCCTGCTTGGGGCACTGAAACTGAATTTCAGCGCTCTAGGTGCCACTGCGCCACCCGATGCGGTGCGGCAGGCTATGGTACTGCAGGCCTCCTCCTTCTCTTAAGGTGGAGGTGCCTGCAACGGGGAGATCGCCGCTGGATTGTGCCGGCAAATGAGCCCGGCACCACGGAGAAGTGCCGGGCTCGCGGAAAGCAGCCGGCAATGCCGCGGGGGGGGGTGGTGGAGGAGGCCAGGGAAGGAGGTGCGGGCAGGCGGCCGCCGAAAAAGCGGCCGGCCGCACCTCCACCTTTATGCGCCCCACTAAGGCTGCAGTAAGGCCCTGGTCTCTGGATGTTAATAGCGGCCGCCACGGAGGAGGCGGCGGCAACTGAATATGGGCGTCGGGCCGGCATCGGGGCACTGCGCACACCGATGATGTCATCGGTGCCGGCGCAGCGCTACCGGCTACCGCCGCCATTACCGCCGAGCTCAATATCAGCGCAACCTCCTCTACTGGCGCAGAAGCCCTCTTTAGGCGGTAACTGGGCGCAAAGCTTGCAGCGCCTTACTGAATTTCTAGGCCCAGGTGACAACACTACTCTATGTCCCGAAGGTCCCCCCGAGGTGTGAGTGTCTGCGCTGGTGCTGGCTGCGCCCTCAGAGGTTGGAGCTTCCTCTGAGGAGTCTGGCTGCACAGCCTCTTCCTCCTCCACAGTGAGGACGGGGGCTCTGGATGGTACTGTGGGGGAGTAAAGGAAGGAGTTACAGATGTAATGCCAAGGTTCCTCTGGTGACTCCCAGCGAGTTGGCATCTGCTGACACCTGCATCCATGCAGCATTGGTCTCAGTGGGAGGTCTCTTCCTCCGTGACCTAGGGAAGAGGACCTCCCTGTGGGCCCTAACCCCATCCAATAATGCCTGCAGTGAAGCTTCGTCGAATTTGAAGGCAGCTCGGGGTCTGGCACTGTCCACAGCTGCTGCAGGCTCCTCTGCCATCCTGTATGGTTCATTTGGAAGCTTTCAGAGGATGCAGTGCTTGCCATGGACCTTGAAAGCACCACGAATGATGACATCATACTGTGGGGATTTCTGACTCGATTTAGACAATTAGCAAGGCTTCCCACATGCTGGGAATTAATTGGCCAATTGAGGGAAAATTGCGTGGGGCTGGCTGACACTTTTTTATGTGTGTCAGAAACCCCACATTTGGGGAAATCCGACCATTCCCCACACAAGCCGAAAATCGGGGCCATTGTTTTTAGACATTTGAACAATGTTTATAGGTTCTTTGAGGCAAGGTGTTCACATAAGGGATTAAACAACGATATCAATGTATTTCTTTTTGTCAAACTTTGGGGAAACTGGTGTTCAACATACTTTGGAGACTTTGGAGGCAGTATTGATGGCATCTTCGCAGTGTGCTGTGCTGTTTCAAGATGTAGTAAACTTGTGCTTTTAACAGGATTACACTGCACTGTCCATTCCCACATTCAGAACCTGCGCCAGAATGGCAGCACAGTGCATTGGAATCCCAGTGTGTCATGATTATAATTGATTCGCATCCAACTAATAGCACTGTAAAAATGCAAATCTTTCTTGTCCTGTGAAGTGCTTTGATCTCCTGAGTATGAATGCTGAGTAACATTACAGGATCCTATAAGTCCAGAACAAGAAAACATAATGAGGATCAGAGAACAATTCAGAGTCAGGTATTAAAGTGCAGGGTTAGTTACCCAAAGTTACCCTGCAAGAAGCCACATTTCAGAATGTGACCGAGTTTTACTTGATTTCACAGTCAGTTCAATGTAGGGCCAATTTTTAATTGGGGAAAATGGGGATAGGGCAGGAAAGTGGAGTTGATGCAGAAGTTCAGCCATGACCTTATTAAATGGCGGAACAGGCTCGAGGGGCCGTACAGCCTACTCCTGCTCCTATTTTTGTCTTATGTTCTTAAATGGGGCAGTAAGGGCCTAAACCTGTAGTCGGTAGCCTTACCGCCCCGTTAACCCCGCCAATGGGCCCGCTGTGACTTTCACAGAGGCCTACCGCTGGGCGGCCGAATCGCCAGCCTGAAGCAAGCAGTCGACTTCTTTCCCGTGCAAATCGGGGTCCTAATGATGTACAGTAGTTAGGACCACAATTGCAATTTTATAGTCGTGAATTCTCCGCCCATGAGTACCGGCATTCTGATCAGGATATGGCCAGAATTATTTTTAAAAATTAATATTTTGCGGAGCCGGAAGGAGCAGAAGTGCTTCTCCTGGCTCCACAAACAAACTGCGGGCCGCTGTCAGCCCAGTCTTCAACCACCTCGGTATCATGTTAGCTCCCTCCCCTCCCTCCGCCCCCGACCACCTACCTCCAGACCTCTGCCAGCGACCCAATGAAAGGAGGCTGTCTGATTTGGCTCCGTTCAGACACCCTGAGACACATAAGGCAGGCAGTGGGCACCCTGATCATGCTTGTCATTCAATGCCACACTAAGAGAATGGCCCAGGCTGCTGTTGCTCCTTTGCATTTGTCTCTTTGATATGTTGGATGGCACAACAACAAGGAGCATTCTGAGACAACAGGAGGTTCGGAAAGACTTGGAGAAGGCACAGTGGCACCACTGGGTCATTGACAGGACCATTTTGCACAGTACAGAAATATTGGATAGTATTTTGTAAATGCTTTATTATTACAACTGAACCCAAGTGATTTGCAGTACTCCAATATATTTATTCCTCAGTTTTACACAGACAAAAGTGATTGGTATATTTTAAAACAATAGGTACTATACATCGGTCTCAGAACTTATGTAAATCATCGCTTCTGTTTGTGTTTTATATACTCTTACCTTCTGACTAACAGCTGATTTTTTTCTAGGGTTCCTAGTGCTTTAGAGATTGTGGGGTAGATTTTCGGCTTGTGTGGGAAATGGTCGGGTTTCCCCGAATGTGGGGTTTCTGACACACATAAAAAAGTGTCAGCCAGCTCCACGCAATTTTCCCTCAAGTGGCCAATTAATTCCCAGCATGTGGGAAGCCTTGCTAATTGTCCAATTCGCGTCAGAAATCCCCACAGTATGATGTCATCATTCGTGGTGCTTTCAAGGTCCATAGCAAGCACTGCATCCTCTGAAGGCTGCCAAACGAACCACACAGGATGGCAGAGGAGCCTGCAGCAGCTGTGGCCAGTGCCAGACCCCGAGCTGCCTCCAAATTCGACAAGGCTTCACTGCAGGCATTATTGGATGGGGTTAGGGCCCACAGGGAGGTCCTCTTCCCTAGATCAGGGAGGCGGTGGCGTAGTGGTTATGTCACTAGACCAGTAAGCCAGAGGCTCAGTCAAATGCTCTGAGGATATGGGTTCAAATCCCACCACGGCAGCTGCTGGAATTTAAATTCAATTCAATTTAATTCTGGAATTAAATGTTAGTCTTAGTAATGGCGATTGTTGCAAAAACCCATCTGGTTCACTAATGTCCTTTAGGGAAAGAAATCTGCCGTCCTTACCTGGTCTGGCCTACATGTGACTCCAGACCCACAGCAATGTGGTTGACTCTTAATGCCCTCTGAAATGGCCTAGCAAGCCACTCAGTTGTAAATAACCGCTATGAAAAGCAATAAGAATAAAACCAGACGGACCACCCGGCATCGACCTCGCACCGGAAACGACAACGGCAAACCCAGCCCTGTCGACCCTGCAAAGTCCTCCTTACCAACATCTGGGGGCTTGTGCCAAAATTGGGAGAGCTGTCCCACAGACTAGTCAAGCAACAGCCTGACATAGTCATAATTACCAAATCATACCTTACAACCAATGTCCCAGACACCACCATCACCATCCCTGGGTATGTCCTGACCCACCAGAGGTGGTGGCACCGTGGTATACAGTCGGGAGGGAGTAGCCCTGGGAGTCCTCAACATTGACTCAGGACCCCATGAGGTCCCATGGCATCAAGTCAAACATGGGCAAGGAAACCTCCTGCTGATTACCACCTACCGTCCTCCCTCAACTGATGAATCAGTACTCCTTCATGTTGAACACCAATTGGAAGAAGCACTGAGAGTAGCAAGGGCACAAAATGTCCTCTGGGTGGGGGACTTCAATGTCCATCACCAAAAGTGGCTCAGTAGCACCACAACTGACTGAGCTGGCCGAGTCCTAAAGGACATAGCTGCCAGACTGGGTCTGCGACAGGTGGTGAGGGAACCAACAAGAGGGTAAAACCTACTTGATCTCGTCCTCACCAATCTACCTGTTGCAGATGCATCTGTCCATGACAGCATTGGTGGAAGTGACCACCGCACAGTCCTTGTGGAGACGAAGTCCCGTCTTCATGTTGAGGATACCCTCCACCGTGTTGTGTGGCACTACCACCGTGCTAAATGGGACAGATTTCGAACAGATCTGGCAACTCAAAACTGGGCATCCATGAGGCGCTGTGGGCCATCAGCAGCAGCAGAATTGTATTCAACCACAATCTGCAACCTCATGGCCCGGCATATCCCTCACTCTACCATTACCATCAAGCCGGGAGATCAACCCTGGTTTAACGAAGAGTGCAGGAGAGCATGCCGGGAACAGCACCAGGCATACCGAAAAATGAGTTGTCAACCTGGTGAGGCTACAACACAGGACTACTTGCATGCCAAACAATGGAAGCAACATGTGATAGACAGAGCTAAGCGATCTCACAACCCTCAGATCAAATCAAAGCTCTGCAGTCCTGCCACATCCAATCGTGAGTGGCGGTGGACAATTAAACAGTTAACAGGAGGAGGAGGCTCCAAAAATATCCCCATCCTCAATGATGGTGGAGCCCAGAACGTGAGTGCAAAAGACAAGGCTGAAGCATTTGCAACTATCTTCAGCCTGAAGTGCCGAGTGGATGATCCATCTTGGCCTCCTCCTGAGGTCCCCAGCATCACAGATGCCAGTCTTCAGCCCATTCAATTCACTCCAAGTGTTGTCAAGAAACGGCTGAAGATACTGGATACTGCAAAGGCTATGGGCCCTGACAACATTCCGGCAATAGTACTGAAGACTTGTGCTCCAGAACTAGCTGCGCCCCTAGCCAAGCTGTTCCAGTACAGCTACAACACTGGCATCTACCCGGCAATGTGGAAAATTGCCCAAGTATGTCCTGTCTACAAAAAGCAGGACAAATCCGACCCGGCCAATTACCGTCCCATCAGTCTACTCTCAATCATCAGCAAAGTGATGGAAGGTGTCGTCGACAGTGCTATCAAGCGGCACTTACTCAGCAATAACCTGCTAACTGACGCCCAGTTTGAGTTCCGCCAGGGCCACTCAGCTCCTGACCTCATTACAACCTTGGTCCAAACATGGACAAAAGAGCTGAACTCAAGAGGTGAGGTGAGAGTGACTGCCCTTGACATCAAGACAGCATTTGATCGAGTGTGGCATCAAGGAGCCCTAGCAAAACTGAAGTCAATGGGAATCAAGGGGAAAACTCTCCATTGGTTGGAATCATACCTCGCACAAAGGAAGTTGGCTGTGGTTGTTGGAGGTCATTCATCTCAATCACATGACATCACTGCAGGAGTTCCTCAGGGCAGTGTCCTAGGCCCAATCATCTTCAGCTGCTTCATCAATGACCTTCCCTCCATCATAAGGTCAGAAGTGGGGATGTTTGCTGATGATTGCACACTGTTCAGCACCATTCGAGACTCGTCAGATACTGGCGCAGTCCGTGTCCATATGCAGCAAGACCTGGACAACATTCAGACTTGGGCTGACAAGTGGCAAGTAACATTCGCACCACACAAGTGCCAGGCAATGACCATCTCCAACATGCGAGACTCTAACCATCTCCCCTTGACATTCAATGGCATTACCATTGCTGAATCCCCCACTATCAACATCCTGGGGGTTACCATTGATCAGAAACTGAACTGGACCAGCCATATAAATACTGTGGCTACAAGACCAGGCCAGAGGCTGGGAATTCTACGGCGAGTGTCTCACCTCCTGACTCCCCAAAGCCTTTCCACCATCTACAAGGCACAAGTCAGGAGTGTGATGGAATGCTCTCCACTTGCCTGGATGAGTGCAGCTCCAACAACACTCAAGAAGCTCGACACCATTCAGGATAAAGCAGCCCGCTTGATTGGCACACCATCCACCACCTTCAACATTCACTCCCTCCACCACCGGCGCACTGTGGCTGCAGTGTGTACCATCCACAAGATGCACTGCAGCAACTCGCCAAAGCTCCTTCAACAGCACCTTCCAAACCTGTGACCTCTACCACTTAGAAGGACAAGGGCAGCAGACGCATGGGAACATCACCACCTACAAGTTCCCCTCCAAGCCACACACCATCCTGACTTGGACCTGTATCGCCGTTCCTTCACTGTCGCTGGGCCAAAATCCTGGAACTCCCTTCCTAACAGCATTGTGGGTGTACCTACACCATATGGACTGCAGCGGTTCAAGAAGGCAGCTCACCACCATCTTCTCAAGGGCAATTAGGGATGGGCACTAAATGCAGGCCTAGCCAGCCAGCGACGCCCACATCCCATCAATGAATAAAAAAACAAATTTAAAAAAAGAGGCCTCCCACTGAGACCAATGCTGCATGGATGCAGGTGTCAGCAGATGCCAACTCACTGGGAGACACCAGAAGAACCTTGGCATTACATCTCTAACTCCTTCCTTTACTCCCCCACAGTACCATCCAGAGCCCCTGTCCTCACTGTGGAGGAGGAAGAGGCTGTGCAGCCAGACTCCTCAGAGGAAGCTCCAACCTCTGAGGGCACAGCGTCAGCAGAAGTAAGTGCACCCAGCACCAGCGCTGACACTCACACCTCAGGGGGACCTTCGAGGCATAGAGTAGTGTTGTCACCTGGTGTTTCACAGCTCACAAGTGAGCCTCAGCAGATTCTGGAGACAGGGACAGCAGTGGAGAGTCCTCGTCGGAGGGCGCAGGACTCTGCCAGCTCAGCTCAGCTGCGCTGAATGTCAACCCTCTGCCTCTGGGTCCATCCGCAAGAGAAGAGGTGATGAATCACCATGCACAGTTGCAGGAGTCTCTGGCAGGTTTTGTCTCCAGGGTCGCTGCGAGTGTGGAGTGAATGGAGGAGTCCATAGTGACCATGAGCAGAGCCTTTGTGGAGTCATTGCCGCATGAACACATCACCATGGAAAGGTTGGCAACCTCCTTGGAGGAGATAACTCGCCAGGGTATGGAAAACATGGTGAGTGCTCATAAGAGAATGACATCTCTTGAGGAGCGTTGGCCATCTGTTGAACAGAGAAACCAGATCTTCATGGAAGTCCTTCTGAGTAGGACTGCCAGTGCAGAAACGGGTCCCCATGGCCCCCTAAAGCACAGCAAGGTGCTCTCAAGCCACTTCCAAGCATTGGCCCCTTCTGGCCTGTGCAGCTTCAGATGAGCGAGCAGCAGCCTGGCGCTCCTGTTGCTGATCCTGCTGTTCCTGGTTCTGCGGCTGCCGCCTCTGCTGCTGGAGATCCTCTAATGGCAAGAAGGGAAGGAAAAAAAAGCGTCCCATGCTTCTTGTAGATGCCTCCGCTGAGGAAGCGCTGAGTGAGGGTGGCGAGAGGGGCTTCCCAGGAGATCGCATTGGAGAAGTGTGTGAGGCTCCAACCTTCCACAGCTGTGCCTAAGCCTTGAAGAAGTAGCCCCGAACCTGCAACAACAAGGTCCTTCAACATACAAGTGATGTCCCTTTAAATCGCAGCTTCTCCGATTGACCTGCAGCTGCAAGCAAGCAAGCCAACTGTTTTCACGCCAGGTCTCATCAGCGGGGTTCCCCGCAGGCGTGTTTCAGGTTGGGAAAGCCCCAAATTCGCAACAGCCCCGGAAAATATGCTTCAACAAGGTAATAATTGGTCATTAGTGTTCCAATGACCAGCCCGCCAGCGGCGGCCGGGACTGAAGTGGGTCATGGAGAAACGGCGGTCCGAAAGTCGGACGGGGCGGGGAATCAGGCGGGGGGAACACGACCCGCCTTTTTCGGTGATTTTTGGCCCATGGCCGCCTGGAAAGCCGCCCGACGGCTGGCAGAAAATCGACCCCCCGTCTCTTTCACAGTGTGATGCATTTAAGCATCAGAGAACAAATTGCCAGAAATCTCCTAAGGTTTCAGAAGGTTGAGAAGCCATTACAAACACTCTAAATCGTCTAGGTATTCAAACACCACTACTAACTACCAGCAAAATGTCTCCCAAACCTAGGCAGCATTTTAAATGAGAGCCGGTGAGTATGTAGGAGTCTACGTACTCCTAGCAAAAATACTGAACTCGGAGAGGTTCAACAGAAAAGGTTTAATTGTCGAGGCTGCATGCTGAACACAAAATGGAGTCAGAGACTACACAAAGCACAACTGCCTTTCATCAGTGCACTGCTTCGACTGCTCCTCCCCCGCTCTGGGCTTAACTATATGCAGATCGAGTTTCTTAAAGGTGTGATCCTTCTTAAAGGCATGACGCCTGATTTATAGTCTACGGACCGGAAAGCGGATTGTGTCCGTTCTGTGATCGGTACACCACACAGCTCCCCCCAGAATCCGCTAGTAGGGAGTGTACGAACCGGTGTGGTGGCTTGATGGCACGGCCGGAACTGCTCTTGGCGGTTGGTGTCGGGAGCGGGGCGGTCGGACGCGTCGGGCTCTTCGGCGGTCTGCCCCGCGGTGGGTGTTGGCCCACTTGAACGGGTTCATCGGGCTCCAGGTGCACCAGCTTGAGCCGGTCGACCGACACCTTGTCAGTTCTGCCGCCCACTTCGAGGAGGAAGAACTTGTTCCCCGTCTGGAGTACCTTGTAGGGTCCGTCGTATGGGGGCCGTAGAGGTCCTCGGTGGGCGTCATGGCGCACAAAAACAAATTTGGCCATGTGCAGGCTAGATGGTACACGGGTTGCTGGTTCGCCGTGCCGGCCGGTAGGTACCGGAGCGAAACTGTTGTGCTCGGTTGGCGAAAGCGCGGCGTTGCTGGTCAGCCGACCAGGGGGTCGTGGCGGTGGGCAAGATCTCTCCGGGTACGCGCAGCGGCTGGCCGTACACGAGTTCCGCCGCCGAGGCTTGCAGGTCTTCCTTGACCGTGGAGCGTAGGCCGAGTGGCACCCACGGGAGGCGGTCGATCCAAGCCTTGTCCTCGAGGCTGGCGCGGAGGGACGCCTTCATGGACCTGTGGAATCGCTCGCACAGTCCGTTGGCTTGGGGGTGGTAAGCCGTGGTGCGGTGAACGGCCACCCCGAGGTTTCGGGCGATGGCGGCCCACAGATCAGAGGTGAACTGCGGGCCTCTATCCGATGTCATGTCGGAGGGGACGCCGAACCGAGCGACCCAGGTACCGATGAACGCCCTCGCGATGTCAGCGGTGGTGGTGGACGTCAGTGGAATGGCCTCGGGCCAGCGGGTGGTATGGTCCACGATTGTCAGCAGGTGCGTGTGACCTTGTGATGGCGGCAGGGGGCCGGCAAGGTCGATGTGGACGTGGTCGAACCTTCTTTCTGGCACGGTAAACTCCTCGAGTGGGGCTTTGACGTGCTGGTGGATTTTGGCACGCTGGCAAGCTATGCAGGATGTGGCCCAGACGCGCACATCTTTGCGCAGGCCGCGCCAGACAAATCGGTTGGCCACCAGTCTAATGGACGCACGGGTGCCGGGGTGTGAGAGGCCGTGGACGATGTCGAACACCCGTTTTCGCCAGGACGCCGGGACTATGGGGCGGGGTTGCGCCAAGGATGTGTCGCATTTGACTGTGACGGCGGACGGGCCGCAGGCAATGTCGGTCAGTCGCAGCCCTGGGAGGGTTGTGGGCGCGGAGAGCAGATCGGGGTCGGTGCATTGCTCCGCTGCTAGTTGAGCATAGTCCACTGCCAGGTGGGCGCCGTGGATGGCGGGGCGGGATAGGCAGTCAGCCACCACGTTGTCTCGACCGGAGACGTGCCGGATGTCTGTGGTGAATTTGGACACCGCGGCGAGCTGGCGTTGTTGCCTGGCTGATCACGGGTTCGCAGATTTCGCCTTCGCGAATGTCAGGGGTTTGTGGTCGACAAACGCGGTGAAGGGGCGGCCCTCCAGTAGAAATCTAAAATGGCGGACTGCCAGGTACAGTGCGAGGAGCTCGCGGTCAAAGGCGCTGTATTTGGCCTCCAGGGGGCGCAGTTGGCGGCTGAAAAAGGCCAGCGGATGCCAGGTCCCGTCGACCCACTGTTCGTACACGGCGCCGACCGCGTGGTCGGAGGCGTCCGTGGTGAGGGCCACCCTGGCGTTGGGCTGTGGGTGAGCGAGCATGGTGGCGTCGGCGAGCGCCTTTTTCGTCGAGTCGAAAGCGGTCAACATGTCCGCCGACCACTCGATCGCCATTCTGTCTTTCTTACCCCGGAGGGCTTCGTATAGGGGCTGCATGAGGGAGGCCGCTCCGGGAATGAAGCGGTTGTAAAAGTTGATCATCCCCAAGAACTCCTGGAGGCCTTTGATGGTGGTAGGCTGGGGGAACTGCTGGACGGCTTGCACCTTGGCGGGCAGGGGAATGGCTCCGTCCTGCGTGATGTGATGGCCGAGGAATTCGATCCTGCTGTGGCTGAATTGGCACTTGGCTGAGCTGATGATGAGCCCGTGCTCACTGAGCCGCTGGAACAGGGTGCGGAGGTGCTCGATGTGTTCCTGCTTGGAGGAACTAGCTACCAGGATGTCATCCAGGTAGACAAAGAGGAAATTCAGGTCCCGGAGGACCGAGTCCATGAGCCGCTGGAAGGCCTGGGCCGCATTTTTGAGGCCGAAGGGCATTCGGAGGAACTCAAATAGCCCAAAAGGGGTGATTATGGCTGTCTTGGGAACGTCCGTGGGGTGGACTGGCACCTGATGGTAACCGCGCACCAGGTCGACTTTGGAGAAGACTGAGCAGCCGGCCAGTCTAGCCTAGAAGTCCTGAATGTGCGGTATGGGGTACCGATCCAGCGTGGTGGCGTCGTTTAGGCGCCGGTAGTCCCCGCAGGGGCGCCATCCCCCGTCGGGTTTGGTGACGATGTGAAGTGGGGAGGCCCAGGGGCTGTTGGAGTGGAGGATGATGCTGAGCTGTTCCATTGTGGCGAACTCGGCCCACACGATCTCCAGCTTAGCCGGGTCCAGCCTGCGGGCATGGGCATACACCGGTGGGCCTGTGGTGGGGATGAAATGTTCTACCCCGTGCTTAGCAACCTTCGCGGAGAAGGTCGGGTTGGTGAGGGCTGGGAACTCAGCCAGGAGTGCTGAGTAGTCGTCCGTTGAACGGGCACGGCGCTGCCACACCATTTCGGCGGGTTGGGGGGGGCCATGGCGCCCGGGACAGGTGGCATGGTGTTCATGTCCACGAGACGGCGCCGAGGCATGTCGACCAACAGGCCGTGGGCGCACAGGAAATCCGCACCGAGGAGCGGGGAGAGCACCTTGGCGGTGATAAACTCCCAGTGGTAGCGGTGGCCTGCGAGGTCGATGGTGATGGTGCAGGTGCCGTACATCCGGATGTCGGTGCCATTGGCGGTAGCCAGCGCAGGGCCGCGGCCGCCTCGCTGGATCACGAGGGCGGATGCGGGGATGATGCTGCACTGCGCGCCCGTGTCGCATAGGAAACGGCGTCCGGAAGCGCTGCCCGTAACGTACAGCAGCGCGCCTGCTTGCCCCACGGCCATCGTGTAGGCCGGTGTGGGGGCGGTTGGAAACGTGCAGGGATGGCTGCAGCGGCGTGCCCATGCGCCGAACCGGGTATGGAAGTAGCAGTAGCCCTGGGTCGGAGGGCTTGGGGGACGTGGGGGCCTCGGGGGCCTCGTGGCCGAGCTGTGTGGCCGCGCAATAGAGGGTGGAGTGCGCGCCGACGCTGCGGAGGCCAGGTCGGGGGTGATGGTGTGGTTGGAGCTGGCAGACAGGAGCTTATCGGCTTCGTCGGCCAGGGCCTCGAGGTCCGTGAGGCTGGACGCCACGATCGCCGGGCGGATGCTGGGAGGTAGTTGGCGGATAAAGAGCGTGCGGAAGAGGGAGCCGGGCAGTTTCTCGTCGGTCAGAGCAAGCATGTGTGAGAGCAAGTCTGACGGCGTGGAGTCACCGAGGCCCGGGAGGTCGAGGAGGTGGCAGTTGCGCAAGAATTGGGAGGCTGTGAATTTTTTAATGAGCGCGGCCTTGAGATGTGCGTACTTGCCTTCCTCCGGAGGGTTTTGTAGTGTTGTCCAGACTTTCGTGATTGTGGAGCTGCCCAGGGAGGCGAGGAGGTAGTCGTACATCGTTGCGTCGGCGGTGATGCCGCGGAGTCGGAATTGCGATTCGGTTTGAAGGAACCAGGTGGCGGCCAGGTTCTCCCAGAACTCCGGCAGCTTCACAGAAACTGCGTTTGTGTCAGCCAAGGTTACGCTTAGGAGTCGTCCTTAGCATCGGGGTCACCAATGTAGGAGTCTACGTACTCCTAGCAAAAAATACTGAACTCGGAGAGGTTCAACAGAAAAGGTTTAATTGTTGAGGCTGCATGCTGAACACAAAATGGAGTCAGAGACTACACAAAGCACAACTGCCTTTCATCAGTGCACCGCTTCGACTGCTCCTCTCCCGCTCTGGGCTTAACTATATGCAGATCGAGTTTCTTAAAGGTGTGATCCTTCTTAAAGGCATGGCGCCTGATTTATAGTCTACGGACCGGAAAGCGGATTGTGTCCATTCTGTGATCGGTACGCCACAAGTATGCCTTTAAAAAGTGCTGTAATGGCTGCCTCCCAACCTGTATTGCCCATGGTTTGTGGGTGGGTTGAGGAAGTAGTGGTGGCAATGCCAAGTGACAGAAAAGGGTGTTGGGGGACCTGACAATCTCAGTTGGCCCTGTTTGAAAATTTCAATTAGGCCCCACACCTGTTTGTGGCAAAAGTGCTGGTCACCTAAATGATGGTTCACCTGAAGATCACAATGGACAGACCTCCAGCAATAAGTCACAATTTTACTTCCCCACAATTAGTCCAAAGATGTGCGGGTTAGGTTGATTGGCTATGATAAATTGACCCTTAGTGTTAGGGGGATTAAATACGTGGGGTTACGGGGATAGGGTGGGATATGTGTTGGTGTAGGGGTTACGGGGATCGGGTGGGATATGTGTCGGTGCAGGCTTGATGGGCCGAAATGGCCTCTATCTGCACTGTGGGGTTTCTGTGATTTCTGTGATTATTATCTTGCCATCGCCCCAGTTACGGCCCCAGTATGTTTATTTCATTATCGTACTGACCTTTTATTCGAAAATATCTCTTAACCAGATGTTCAATTTGAATTTGAAGTTGAAGTGGTCAGTAGATTCTAAAAAATAAACAAAATTGCCTCTTACAATTGAAGCTATTTATTTATTCACTTATTTTTGGTACTTTTCTACAATTTTATTCTACACTTTTTTCTATTTTTTGTCAGTCTCAAAATTTCCTCGAGTGATTCAAAGTGAAGACATGAATCTTTTAGAAGAGCATCTTGTTACTCATTTTGTTCAATATGAACCATATTATGACTGAGGTAATATTCCTACATTACAACAGCGACTACACTTCAGAAGTACATCATTGGCTATAACGCACTTTGGGACATCCTGAAGTCAAGAAAGGCACCATATAAATGCAACTCTTTCTTTCCTTTTTAATAGGAAGTAGGTAAGCCGAACGTGGTGAGCGTGAAGGCATAAGGATCAGCTGGGCTAACAGAGTGAACAAGACTGACTGATGTAATGACTAGCAGTGGCCTGTGTGCAGTAACTGAATGTGCTACAGTGAGACGATTACAATGAGTAAGTCATGTGTGCTGATAGAGCTAAAGGGTCCTGAGATTCTGTGGGGTTTCTCCCGGTCTCCTGCCATTACTTCAGCAGGAGATCGGTGAACCCAGAGGGAAACAGCCTTTCCACCATCAACAAGGCACAAGTAATGAGTGTGATGGAATACTCTCCACTTGCCTGGATTAGTGCAGCTCCAACAACACTCAAGAAGCTCAACAAAGCAGCCCGCTTGATTGGCACCCCATCCACCACCTTAATGGCCCAGAAATTCGGGTCTCCACAGGTGAGTACGCCCAGGGTACTCACCCGTAGGCCCGATGGAAGTGCCGGTTTCCTGCATGCACTGCGCATGTGCGGGAAACCGGCACTTTCGTTCCTCTGAACGAAGAGGTTCAGAGGTCGAACGCGTGCGCGGGGGAGGCTGCGCGTGCGCATCAAACAGGTTTTTTTTACAGACTTCTCCGGGAACGTAAGCCTGCAGAATTTAGAAATATAAAAAGCAGGCGTAAGGCTTGCTTTTTACAAGGTAAGTGGTGAATTAATTAAAATTAAAACATTTTTCCCACAGGTTTATTATTTTTAAATACTTTAAAGCAAGGTAAGTTTATTTTTAGCCCCGTTAGAATATAAAATTATTTTTTTCAAAAATTTAAATTATTGTTTAAAATAGTTATTTCATGTAATTTATAGTTTATTTAAAAAATGTGTTTTTTTTAAATTTATTTGAAGGTTTAGTGCTATTTTGGGGCCATAGTATTTATAAGTCTTGACAGCACTTCTTGTCAGACTTATGAATGGAGCATTCCCTGCTCCGATTGGCTGCCCATGGCCCACGTGATCCCAGGGGACGCATCGAACTAACTGCGCCCCTGGGATATGCAAGCACTGTGCACCGGCAGCTGGACCAGGCCCCAGATTGGAATTCCACGGGGCCCTACAGCTCAATGGCCGGCACGCAAGCTAAGTGCAGATTGGGGGCTTGCACCCGCAGGAAGCCCCCGACCCAAATTTCTGGGCCATTAACTCCCTCCATCACCGGCGCACCATGGCTGCAGTGTGTACCATCTACAAGATGCACTGCAGAAACTCACCAAGTCTTCTTCGGCAGCTCCTCCCAAACCCGCGACCTCTTCCACCTAGAAGGGCAAGGGCAGCAGGTGCATGAGAACACCACCACCGCCAAGTTCCCCTCCAAGTCACACACCATCCTGACTTGCAAATATATCACCGTTCCTTCATCGTCACTGGGTCAAAATCCTGGAACTCTCTACATAACAGCACTGTGGGAGTACCATCACTACACGGACTGCAGCGGTTCAAGAAGGCGGCTCACCACCACTTTCTCAAGGGCAATTAGGGATGGGCAATGAATGCTGGCCTTGCCAGTGATGCCCACATCCCAGGAACGAATAAAAAAATCCTGGAGACCTGAATGGATGAGGGACAATGGGACAGGCAGCTGCAGTAGCTGACTGAAGGGTGATTGTGATGATGAGCCTTTATAATACCTGTGCCCTACCTGGCTTTAACTGCCTTTTATCGAAATTAGTAACATTTGAATCAACAAAATTTGCGTTTCCAGTGTTGTCATTCAGTCACTGCACACTTCTGTTTACCAAAAAAGCACGACACCTCTAAACTATCAGTCATTTCATAGAAAACAAAAATCAAACCACTTCAGTTCAGAACTATCCTTCTATAGCAAGCAACAAGTTTTACAGTTGGGTACTCTATTGAATAAAGTGATTTCCAGAAATCAAATTTGACAGAATGATATTGCATAGAAAGATAGTGGCAAATTTCCGCAGGGATTCTCCTGCTGGTCCATCTTAACTCCAGTGGAAGAGCCATGGAAATCCTGGAATAACGGTTCCAAAGTACAATGTAGCAAATACTTCATAAACATTGTAGCGGAATGAAAGTGAGCCTGACAGTAGATTCCAAATTATTTGCAGATAAAGGACCTGAAAATCCATGAGAGTTCTCCTGGTCTCCCATCGTAACTCCAGTGGGAGACGGGCAGAACTCACCCTCGCACACTTCCCGGGAAACAGCCTTTTCCTCGTGGTTGCATGGGTCTCCTGCCAGAATTATGACAAGAGATCAGAAGAATATGCGAGGAATTTAAAGGCAACAGCCTTTCGTCTGTAACCATTCATTCAAAAGATCAGTGTGGGACCGAGTGATAGAAATGGACTAATGTGTGAGCTATAATCCAGGGCAAAGAATCTTTTTCCTCTGCCTTCATCTCCGTGCCCACTTCTCTGGCCAGGAGTCTTCCCCCCGCATGGCTGACCCTTTCTCCCACTTTCAGAATTCCCGTTCTACCTGGACCCCTCCCCCTGGCCTCTTACCCTCTCTAGATCTTTTCATCGCTAACTGCCGCCGTGACATCAGCCGTCTCAATTTCTCTGCTCCCCTCACTCACTCCAACCTACCTCCCTCTGAACTTGCAGCACTCTTAGATCCAACCCTGACAATGGGGCAGAAATTCCTCCCCAAACGCGTGAGTACGGAAGGGGTACTCACGCGTCTGGCCGGAGGAAATGCCGGTTTTCAGCATGCACAGCGCATGCGCTGAAAACCGGCATTTCCTCTCCTCTCACCCAAGAGTTGAAGAGGCTAGCGCGTGCGCTGTAGGGGGCAGCGCATGCGTCTTGGATTTCCTCTGTTTTGGGGGATTTGCGCATGTGTAAAGGCCTCCGGTCTTTACGCTTGTAAAAAGCACACGTAAGTATTTATTTTTACAGGTAAGTGGTGTTTTAGTGCAATTTTGAATTTTTTTTTCCACAGGTTTATTATTTTAAAGAATCTACAATAAGGTAAGTTTAGTTTTAGACCCTTTTTATTAAAAATTTATTTTTTCAAAAAAAAAAATTATTGTTTAAATTATTTTTTTTAACTTATTTATACTTAATTTAATGATTGGGATGTTTTTTAAAATGTTATTTAAAGTTTAAGTAGTGTTTTGGGGTGCAGAACTTCTCATGAGTTTGACAGTTCTTACTCTCAAACTTATGAATTAAGTTTCCCCTCCCCTGATTGGCTGAACAGTGCTCACCTGACCCCAGCTGGCACATCGCACTAACTACGCCGCTGGGTCAGGTTAGCACAGCGCGCCAACATCAGAACCTGGCCACTGAAAGGAAATCCACTGCGGGCCAGGTTTCAGATGTCGGCGCGCAGGGTGAGCGCACATCGGGGGCTTGCACGCGCGGCAAGCCCCCGACACCAAGTTCTGGGCCATTGTCATTAAACCTGCTGACAAGGGTGGTGCTGTTGTTGTTTGGCGCACCGACCTCTACCGAGCGGAAGCTGAACGCCAACTCTCTGACACCTCCTCCTACCTCCACCTGGACCATGACCCCACTACTGAACATCAAACCACCGTTTCCAAGACTGTCACTGATCTCATCTCCTCTGGCGATCTTCCCCCCGCGGCCACCAACCTCATAGTTCCCCAACCCCGCACAGCCCGCTTCTACCTCCTTCCCAAGATCCACAAACAGGACTGCCCTGGTAGACCCATCGTTTCAGCCTGTTCTTGCCCCACCAAACTTATCTCTTCCTATCTCGACTCTATCTTTTCTCCCCTTGTCCAGTCTCTTCCCACCTACATCCGTGACTCTTCGGACGCCATCTGCCACTTTAAAATTTTCCAGTTTCCTGGCCCCAACCGCCTCCTTTTCACCATGGACGTACAATCCCTCTACACCTCCATCCCCCACCAGGATGGCCTGAAGGCGCTCCGCTTCTTCCTTGAACAGAGGCCCGACCAGTCCCCATTCACCACTACCCTCCTCCGCCTGGCTGAACTTGTTCTCACATTGAACAACTTCTCCTTTGACTCCACTCATTTCCTCCAAATCAAAGGTGTTGCTATGGGTACCCACATGGGTCCTAGCTATGCCTGCCTTTTTGTGGGATATGTTGAACACTCTTTGTTCCAGTCCTACTCGGGTCCCCTCCCTCACCTCTTCTTCCAGTACATTGATGACTGTATCAGTGCCGTTTCCTGCTCTCGCCCTGAACTAGACAATTTCATTCACTTTGCCTCCAACTTCCACCCTTCCCTCACCTTCACATGGTCCATCTCCCACTCTTCCCTTCCCTTCTTCGACTTCTCCGTCTCCATCTCTGGGGATAGGTTATTGCCCAACATTCACTACAAGCCCACTGACTCCCACAGCTACCTGGACTACACTTCCTCCCACCCTGCCTCCTGTAAGTACTCTATTCCATTCTCCCAGTTTCTCCATCTCCGCCGCATCTGCTCCGATGATGCCACCTTCCACACCAGTGCTTCCGACATGTCTTCCTTTTTCCGCAACCAAGGATTCCCCTTTACTGTGGTTGACACTGCCCTCGACCGTGTCCGTTCTACCTCCCGCACTTCTGTCCTCACCCCTGCCCCTCCCTCCTGAACCACGATAGGGTTCCCCTTGTCCTCACCTTTCACCCCACCAGCCTCCACATTCAACGGATCATCCTCTGCCATTTCCGCCACCTCCAAAGAGATCCCACCACCAAACGCATCTTCCCCTCCCCTCCCCTTTCAGCATTCCATAGGGACCGCTCCCTCTGAGACAACCTAGTCCACTCCTCTATCACGCTCAGCACCCCTTCCCCATTGCCCGGCACCTTCCCATGCAAGCGCAGGAGTTACAACACCTGCGCTTATACCTCCCCCCTTCCCACTATCCAGGGCCCCAAACACCCCTTCCAGGTGAAACAGCGATTTACTTGTACTTCTTGCAATCTAGTATACTGTATTCGCTGCTCACGATGTGGTCTCCTCTACATTGGGGAGACCAAACGCAGATTGGGTGATCGCTTTGCGGAACACCTCCGTTCAGTCCGTAAGGGTGACCCCGAGCTTCCGGTCGCCTGTCATTTTAATTCACCGCCCCATTCCCACTCAGACCTCACTGTACTCGGGCTCTTGCATTGTTCCACAGAAGCTCAACATAAACTCGAGGAACAGCACCTCATCTTCCGATTAGGCACTTTACAGCCTTCCGGACTCAACATCGAGTTCAACAATTTCAGATCATAACCTCGGCCCCCTTTACATTTTTGCTTATATTTTATCCACATCTTTGTTTTGGCCCTTCCCCCCCCCCTTTTTTTTTCTCTCCCACATGGCAGCTGTCTCTCATTCTGCCAGAACATTTCACACCTAAAC
Organism: Somniosus microcephalus; assembly: GCF_052327205.1. Lineage (NCBI taxonomy): Eukaryota > Metazoa > Chordata > Chondrichthyes > Squaliformes > Somniosidae > Somniosus > Somniosus microcephalus. The sequence goes on along the minus strand of NC_140995.1, from coordinate 79,675,271 downwards.
TAGTGCCATCTTTTGTCTCCACTAGTCCTATCGCCATCTCGTCTCGTTTTGAATACCTCTTAATGTCTCTTCACTTCTTTTGTTCTCTCCCAGCCCTGCCTTTCGATCTATTTCATTTCCTTTCCAGTTTTGAAAAAGGGTTAGACCCAAAACGTCGACTCTATTTTCTCTCCACGGATGTTGCCTGGCCTGCTAAGTTTTTCCAGCATTTTCTGTTGTTATACAAAGAATCTCTTATTCAGTGAAGCAAATGCCAGGATACTTGTGCCTGAAATTCTTCTGGCGCTGCTGCACTGATGGAAGTGAGGTGAGTTGGAAATTCCGCCTGCCATGAGGAGGCGACCTGACCCTGCAACATCTCAGATATGCTAGGCAGGGTAGGTGTAGTGGAACACTGGGTAAGAGACAGGAGACAAAGCCCAAATGGCCCCTGAATGGCTGACACAGGGAGGAGAACGTAGCTAAAGAGGCAGAGACATGATTCAACAGCACGATGTAAAATCTGCTGCTGCTTAAAGGCAAATAGCAACCTGGGTGACAAGGGTGGTGACCAGATCCAAAGGAAGAGCAGCCAATGATATAGACTCTGACAGGGACACCCTCCTAACAGAGATGCAAAGCAGGTTGTCACAGGCTGTTTGGAGTCGGGGGCCAGAAACCTGCCAAGAATGTGGTACTCACTCTGTGGAAGGAGTTAGTTGTGGCAGCGAATGCCACCTTTGTGAACCCCAAGACTTCTTTACAGTTCAACAACCTCATCAGAGCTCTCAAAGCCAACAACCTGCTTCCATTGAACCATCCTTGCAGTCTCTTTATATGTGAGCTACTCCTTCATTCATTACCCTCAAGGTGTCAGAGGTGAAAGTCGGATCTGGCAATATGGAGCAGAGGCTCCGCAGAAGACAGCCCCTTTTAAATGACACTATAGCCTCTACCTCAATTTAAACATTGAAATAAGGCTCCTGCCTATTTCAGGTGGGAGCAGTGGCTGTCCATTTTCAGGCTCTCTTGAAAATCGAGTTGTGTGACTTGGGGAGGTCAGTAGGTTGGAGATTTATTTTAGCATTTCATCTGCCAAACGCCTCAATTTTCATAGTTTTCCATGCCCTTAAATTTGATATCATCAGCAAGCTTTTATTCGATTTCCCTTATACCTATGTCCAAACCATTTATATTAATGGAAAGCCAAAGAGGTTCCTGATCTCTGGGGTGCACCACTACCCACATCCTGCCAAGTCAAAATAGCATTATTCTGGCTTTGAAGTGCAGGGAATGCAGCTAAACTATTCCAAAATATCCACAGAAGCACTACATATGTCAATGTACAGAATGAGAAATGTTTTGGGCTAAAAGTTGAGAGGTCACCTTAAAGGTGGGTCATATCGTCTCTCAGGCTTCCCTCCTGGTGGAACACTTTCTACAAAGATGGTGGGCCCATCAGCAGCACCATGCAAACGCTTTCCTATCTGCTATTGTTGTGCTGATTCACCATTGTAATATTCAAATGGGGAATCTCCATCCTGACTCCAGTCCAGGCTCCCAGAGAAGAGATTTACAATTACTAATGGGCACCACGACTCATGTTAGGAGGGAGAGTTGCCATTCTATGTCACTGTAATACAGCACAGCATCAGCTGATAGAAAATGACAGAGAGCGAATGTACTTGTGGACCCCAATTAATACAAAGGTGAGTAATTTCTCCAAGCGTCATGGTTATCTGAGCAGTGTGTTCTGTAAATACAAGTTGTTACGTGAAACTTAGGAGGTGGGCTTGTCTTCTACACAAGTACATACGGTATTGAACTTAGAATGTGCAGCGCTACACTCTGACGGAAACTGAACATATACTTACCGACTTTTGGGAAGAAGCTGGTGACAACGAGAACTTCTGTGTTAGGGCTTCTTGGACCTGATGTAATAACAGAGCAAAAGAGTTTAAGTGAGGTGGAAAACAGGTGAAGTTGGGGGGAACTGGTGATTGTAACTTACCTTACTGTCCATGATTATGCCAAAAACCAAAATAAAGATTCCCTGGGAAAAAAGAAAAATATCATTCAACAGATAAACAAATCTTAACAAATCATACAGAATGCTGTACTAGCAATTATAGAATGTTTGTACTGTTCGGCCACTTTACTCTGACTGAAGTAATACACTTGGGCAAGCGTTTCCAACCAGCAGTAGCCAGCAGGGGTGTAGCTGGAATCATAGATTTTGTTCATCATTTAACTAGTTGTACACTCCCCAACTCCCACTGCCAACACCCTCCCTTAGCTTGTGAATTATAGCTTCTCTACTCACCCATGGGCTGTATGTACTATTATTATGTATTAGCAGAAAAGTGTGCACACACAAAATAATTTTCCAATCTGATAAGGGAGGTACTTTACTTAAAAATTGATGGCCATTACAGTGGTTGACAAACCATCAATCAGCCCTATGATAAAATTCTTGTTGGTTCTCTACCTCTTCTCTACCTCTCTCTACTCCTTTAGTTCGCTCTTTAAAACCTACCTCTTTGAACAAGCTTAAGGTCACCTGTCCTAATATCTCCTCATGTGCCTTGGTACATAGAAACATAGAAGATAGGAGCAGGAGTAGGCCATTCGGCCCCTCGAGCCTGCTCCGCCATTCAATGAGACCATGGCTGATCATCCAAACTCAGTACCCTGTCCCTGCTTTCTCCCCATATCCCTTGATCACTTTAGCCTTAAGAAATATATCCAACTCCTTCTTGAATATATTTAATGAATTGGCCTCTACTGCCTTCTGTGGTAGAGAATTCCACAGGTTCACCACTCTCTGGGTGAAGAAATTCCTCCTCATTTCTGTCCTAAATGGCTTACCCCTTATCCTTAGATTGTGACCCATGGTTCTGGATTCCCTGACCATCGGGAATATCCTACCTGCATCTAGTCTGTCCAGTCCTGACAGAATTTTATAAGTTTTAATGAGATCCCCTCTCATTCTTCTAAACTCCAGCGAATATAAGCCCAATCGACCCAATCTCTCCTCATACGTCATTCCTGCCATCCCAGGTATCAGCCTGGTGAATCTTCGCTGAACTCCCTCCATGGCAAGAACATCCTTCCTCAGATAAGGCGACCAAAACTGCACACAATACTCAAGATGTGGCCTCACCAAGGCCCTGTACAACTGCAGCAAGACATCCTTGTTCCTGTACTCAAACCCTCTTGCTATGAAGGCCAACATACCATTTGCCTTCTTAACCGCCTGCTGCACCTGCATGCTTACCTTCAGCGACTGGTGCACAAGGACACCCAGCTCTCATTGCACTTCCCCTTCTCCCAATCTATTGTCATTCAGATAATAATCTGTCTTCCTGTTTTTGACACCAAAGTGGATAACCTTGCATTTATCCATGTTATATTGCATCTGCCATGCTTCTGCCCAATCACCCAACCTGTCCAAATCATCGTGGAGTTTCTCAGCATCCTCCTCACAGCACACACGTCCACCCAGCTTTGTGTCATCTGCAAATTTGGTGATATTACATCTAATTCCCTCGTCTAGATCATTAATATATATTGTGAATCGCTGGGGTTCAAGGACCGATCCCTGCGATACCCCGGTAGTCACTGCCTGCCACTCAGAAAAACACCCATTTATTCCAACTCTTTGCTTTCTGTCTGCCGACCAATTCTCTATCCAAGTCAATACTTTGCCCCCAATCATATGTGCCTTAACTTTACACGCTAATCTCTTATGCGGGACCTTATCGAACGCCTTTTGAAAGTCTAAATACACCACATCCACTGGTTCTCCCTTATCTATTTTACCAGTTACATCCTCAAAAAATTCCAGTAGATTAGTCAAGCACAATTTACCTTTTGTAAATCCATGTTGACTTTGTCCGATCTGGTCACTGTTTTCCAAGTGCTCTGCTATTACATCTTTTATAATGGACTCTAGCATTTTCCCCACTACCAATGTCAGGCTTTCTGGTCTGTAATTCCCCATTTTCTCTCTACCACCTTTTTTGAATAGTGGGGTAACATTAGCTACCCTCCAATCCATGGGTACTGTTCCAGATTCCATCGAATGTTGGAAGATGATCAGCAATGCATCTACTATTTCTAGGGCCACTTCCTTAAGTACCCTAGGATGTAGATTATCAGGCTCTGGGGATTTATCGGCCTTCAATCCCGTCAATTTCCCTAACACCATTTCCCTACAAATACTGATTTCTTTCAGTTCCTCCCTTTCATCAGACCCTATGTTCCCTGACATCTCTTGGAGGTTATTTGTGTCCTCCTTTGTGAAGACAGAACCAAAATATGTACTTAATAGTCAGCCATTTCTTTGTTCCCCATTACAAATTCCCCTGACTCTGACTGCAATGGAACTACGCTTGACTTCACCAATCTTTTTCTCTTCACATATCTATAAAAGCTTTTACAGTCAGTTTTTATGTTCCCTGCCAGCTTACTCTCATACTCTATTTTCCCCTTCTTAATTAATCCCTTTGTCCTCCTTTGTTGAATCCTAAACTGCTCCCAATTATTGCTTTTTCTGGCCAATTTATAGGTCCTCTCCTTGGATCTTATGCTATCCCTCATTTCCCTTGTTAGCCATGGTTGAGTCACATTTTTTGTTTTATTTTATGCCAAACTGGGATGAACAAATTCTGTAGTTCATCCATGCGGTCTTTGAATGTTTGCCATTGCCTATCGACCATCAACCCTTTGAGTGACATTCCCCAAGCCATCCTACCCAACTTGCGCCTCATGCCATTGTAGTTTCCTTTATTTAAATTCAGGACCCTAGTCTCTGAGTCAACTACTTCACTCTCCATCTTAATGAAGAATTCTATCATATTATGATCGCTCCGACCCAAGGGCCTCGTACAACATAATTAATCCTTTCTCATTAAATAATACCCAATCTAAGATGGCCTGATCACTAGTTCGTTCCTTGACATATTGGTCCAGGAAACCATCGCGTAAACACTCCAGGAATTCCTCCTCCACAGTATTGTTACTAATTTGGTTAGCCCAATCTATATGTAGATTAAAGTCACCCATGATAACTGCTGTGCCTTTATTGCACGCTTCTCTAATTTCCCTTTTAATGCCATCCCCAACCACTGCATTACTGTTTGGAGGTCTATATACCACTCCCACTAACGTTTTCTGCCCCTTGGTATTTGTCATTTCTACCCATACGGATTCCACATCATCAGAGCTAATATCCTTCCTTACAATTGTGTTAATCCCCTCTTTAACCAGCAGTGCTACCCCACCTCCCTTTCCTTTTTACCTATCTTTCCTGAATATTGAATACCCCTGGATATTGAGTTCCCATCCTTGGCCACCCTGGAGTCATGTTTCCGTAATCCCAATCAAATCATATTTGTTTACCTCTATTTGCGCAGCAAATTCATCCACCTTATTACGAATGCTCCTTGCATTAAGACACAAAGCCTTCAGGCTTGTTTTTTTAATGCTCTTAGACCTATTAGAAGTATTATTTACTGTGGGCATGTTTGATTTAAACCGTTGATTTCTCTGACTGCCACGTTTGTTTTTCTCCTTCCTATCTTTTGCTTTTATCCTTGTTTCTCTTTCCTCTGTCCCCTTGCTCAGGTTCCCAACCCCCTGCCATTTTAGTTCAAACCCTCCCCCAGAGCACTAGCAAACACTCCCCCTAGGACATCGGTCCCAGCCCTGCCCAGGTGCAAACCGTCTGGTTTGTACTGGTCCCACCTCCCCCAGAACCGGTTCCAATGTCCCAGGAATTTGAATCCCTCCCCCTTGCACCATTCATCTAGCCACGTATTCATCTGAAATATCCTTCTATTTCTACTCTGACTAGCATGTGGCACTGGTAACAATCCTGAGATTACTACATTTGAGGTCCTATTTTTTAATTTACCTCCTAACTCCCTATATTCAGCTTTTAGGACCTCATCCCGCTTTTTACCTATATCGTTGGTACCATATTTGTTGTCATATTGGGTCTGATGATGCTCCTGTGAAGTGTCTTAGGACATTTGGCTACTTTAAAGGTGCTATATAAATACAAGGTGTTGTTAATTTCATGGAAAACACCTCACCGATAATCTCAAAGTGCAGCCAGAAGGGTCTCTGAGGTTGCCGGCAGCTACATAGGGAGCTGATGAATCAACTCCGGCAGCTTGAGCTGATCTGCTAATGAGATAGCTGAATAAGCACACATTGCCTTTCGCAGGTCTGTAGCTGGGGAGCCCATTGTTTGGACACTTCCGTGAGTGTAGCCCTGGTAGAATAAAACCGTATACCATGGCTTATGCTCCCCAACTGCCTTGGCAGCCAGTGGCAAAGTTTAAAACTGAGCAGCAGCTGTAAAATCTCAAACCAATAGCCATTACATTTTACCTACCAATATCTAATAAATATGCAGGCACATTGACAGATAAAGGTCCTGTCTTAGCAGGAAATAACCATGGACCACCATAGCTTGCGATCTTAAAACAGATGTAGCAGAAGGAAAGAAACATGTTGCTGAGCAATTTTTAAAATTTAGGTCCTTTACTTCTGCTCTCTCAGTCCAAGCCCAAATGATCTGTAAATTACTCCAATCTCGCAGAGACAGACTCCCGTTAGTGAGTGTCCAAGGTTTCAATCGCAGCAGTAACAGCACTCATGAGAGCGCTGTTCTGAGCTTAGTCTCTTACTGCTTTGGGATTTCCTTGCGGAATACTGTGAAAAAGCCATTCATTCCATGTTACTCTGCCTTTGAGTAAAACCTTCCCCACCACTGCAGTGAGGTGGTCTTCTGTCAGAAAGTCTGAGCTATCACTGTAGTGTATGTACCTTTAAGGGGAGAACTACTTTTTACAGCTCCTGTATACTGTAGTACCGGCAGTGACCACACCTGTATATAAACCCTGAGTAGGGATCTGTATGTTTAGTTTTTAGAGTAACCCTCATCCAGTAAATACCTGTTGATTGTTCCTGCAGTCTCGTGTCTAGTTATTGAAGGACACACAACATCAAAAATACACAGGTCTAACAGTGGCAACGAGGCAGATTCGAACCTACCTGCAACTCTGCATTACCTCCCAGGGATTCGCTCCTGGAGAACAGTGGAAGAAAGTTGAGGCCAGAAGCACGGGCGTCGACCATGAGCAACCGCCCAGTCATCCAGCAGAGATTGAGCATCGCAGGGGAGGCTGTTGAGAGCTGGGCTTGGTTCTCCAGTCACGGTGGTCCAGCGAAACGGGCTGGCAACAGGTACGGCGCAGACCCTTCCCGGACAGCGGCGGCTAGAGCCGACCGACGGCACAGAAAAGGCCGAGCAGCGTCAACGGGAGAAGAGAGAGGGTAGAGCGCACAGGGCACAGCCGGTGTTCAGGACCAAACGGCGTCGATGGGAGAAGAGAGACGGTAGAGCGCAAAGGGTGCAGCCAGTGTTCAGGACCGAACGGCGTCGACGGGAGAAGAGAGAGAGGCGCAAAAGAAAACGCACAGAGCGCAGCCGGTGTTCAAGGGCCGAGCAGCCGCAGCGGAGAAGAAAGGAGAGCGCGGGAAATGACATTTTGAGCCGCAGCGGAGAAGAAGGGAGAGCGCGGGAAAATGCCATTTTTAGCCGCAGCGGAGAAGAAGGGAGAGCGCGGGAAAATGCCATTTTGAGCCGCAGCGGAGAAGAAGGGAAGCGCGGGAAAACGCCATTTTGAGCCAGTCTAACCACACCCAGGGATGCCGAAGAGTGGCAGTATCATAGCGTTCGACAATGAAGTCGAAGATTGGACAACATATGTCGAACGCACAGAAGTGTACTGCAAGGCGAATGAAGTGCCAGATGAGAGGAAAGCGCTGGTATTGTTGAATTCCATGGGTGCAAAAACGTATGGCTTACTGCGAAACCTAGTAACACCAGAGAAGCCAGTGGACAAGGATTTTGGAAACATAGTGTCAACCCTACAGAACCACTTAAACCCCACACCGCTGCTGATAGCAGAAAGATTTAAGTTTCACAAAAGGAACCAGCATAAAGATGAAAGTAATGCTGAGTATTTAACGGAACTGCGTAAGCTATCGAAACACTGCCAGTTTGGAGCGGGACTGGCAGATACTTTAAGGGGCAAGTTTGTGTGTGGGCTTCAAAGTGAAGGAACCCAGAAACGGCTTTTATCTGAAAAGGACCTTACGCTGGAAAAGGCTTTCAGCATGGCAGTATCACACGAAGCAGCTGCACGGGGCGCTGCAGAGATACAACAGAGACCACAAGAATATGGCACAAATGAAATGACATACGGAACAGTGAAGTGTTATCGCTGCGGCAGAACAACATACGACCATAATGATTGCTGGTTTAAGGACAAAGTGTGCAGACAGTGTGGAAAAGTAGGACACATAGCAAGAGTCTGCAGGTCGGGAAAGAAAACCAGCAGCAAGAAATCTCCACAGGAGAAGTACAAGAAACGACATAAGGTGATCCAAACGGAGGATCATCAAACTATCTGGGTCACGCTCAAGATAGCTGGAGTCCAAGTGAAAATGGAATTGGACACAGGATCAGCCCTAACAGTCATAAACCGAAGGGAATACAAGTGGCTATTCTCACATATACCCTTGAGAGATACAGAGATTGTCTTGAAGACGTACACGGGGCAAAGAGTCTACCCCAAAGGAAAAATAAGGATGAACGTTGTATATAACGGTAAGGAAACACCAAAAATGGACCTATATGTATTGCCAGATGGAGGACCACCACTACTAGGACGTGAATGGATCCGGAAGATACAGCTAGATTGGCATTCCATACAAGCACTGACTGTAGATGCCAAAAAGGATGACGACGCCACACCTGGACGACTGTCAAAAATGCTAACTGACGCACAAGAAGTGTTCCAGGAGGGACTTGGAACACTAAAAGGCATAACAGCGATGATCAAAATAGAGGAAAATGCAAGCCCAAAGTTTTTTAAGGTCAGACCGGTGCCTTATGCGATCTGCCCAGCCGTCGAAGCAGAGCTGGAAGGTTTGGAACATTCAGGAGTACTGTCCAAAGTGGACTGGAGCGAGTGGGTCACACCCATCGTTCCTGTAATGAAGAGGTTGTTGAGTAATACGCCTGGGGAACCAAAGAAAGTTCGAATCTGTGGGGACTTTAAGGTGACAGTGAACCCAATCCTTCACACGGTACAATATCCGCTTCCACGGATTGAAGATATTGTCGCCTCGCTATCTGGAGGGAAACGCTTCACTAATATTGATCTGGCCCAGGCGTACCTGCAAATGGAGGTAGAAGAAGCCTCGAAACAGTACCTCATGATCAACACTCATAAAGGTCTCTACCAATACAATCAGCTGGTGTTCGGGGTAGCATCAGCTCCGGCTATTTGGCAAAGGGCAATGGATCAAGACCTGCAAGGGATTCCAGGGACCCAGTGTTATTTGGACGACATCCTGGTCACGGGCGAAAATGACAGTGATCACCTTGCCAACCTGGAGCAGGTGCTCACTAGATTGAAGGAATATGGGCTCCGAGCAAATCGCCACAAATGCGAGTTTTTCCAGAAACAGATCTCGTATTGTGGCCACGTTATTGATGAAGAGGGGTTGCATAAGTCCACTGAAAAGATTGAGGCAGTAGTCAAGGCTCCAGCACCGGAAAATGTGTCACAACTGAGGTCGTTCCTCGGGCTGGTGAACTACTACCATAAGTTCTTGCCGAATTTGTCTACAGTACTACACCCACTGAACACCCTACTGCAAACGGGGGTACCATGGAAGTGGAATGACGAATGTAAACGAGCTTTCCAGAAGTGCAAAGAATTGATCACATCAAAAGAGGTGTTGGCTCATTTCAACCCAGCACTACCCATTCGTTTGGCGTGTGATGCATCACCCTATGGCATTGGAGCGTTGCTGTCGCACAAGTTCCAGGACGGCTCAGAGAGGCCGGTAGCCATTGCGTCTCGGTCACTAACCTCAGTCGAGAGTAACTACGCCCAGATTGACAGGGAGGCCCTCAGCCTAGTGTGCGGAGTGAAAAAGTTCAACCACTATCTGCACGGGCAGAAGTTCACCTTGCTGACGGACCACCAACCGCTTGTCTCCACCTTTAATCCAAAGAAGGGCGTGCCGGTGATGACTGCGCAACGGCTACAAAGATGGTCCCTTTTTCTAGGGGCGAACCAATATGAAATCGAGTATAACGGCACGAAACAGCATGGAAACGCTGATGGGCTATCACACCTGCCACTGCCTACTGCGAAGGAAGCACCAGCAGTGGACCTTGTCGAAATATTTCATTCGACTATAATTGAACGCTTGCCAGTAACTAACGCTGATATAGAGAAGGAGACCCAAAATGACCCGACACTGTCTCGGGTATATGACTTGACGGTGAAGGGATGGCCAACACATGGCGACTCACTGTTGCCAGCATTCTCATCCAGAAGAGAACAGCTGTCAGTATGCCAGGGGACCTTGATGTGTGGATCCCGAGTGGTAATTCCACCCAAGTTAAGGGAGAGAGTGCTCAATGAGCTTCACGAAGGCCATCTGGGAGGGGTGAAAATGAAAAGCCTTGCTAGGGCTTATGTGTGGTGGCCGGGGATCGATCAGCAAATCGAGGACCTGACAAAGAGCTGCTCAGGATGCCAGAAGGTCCAAAATGCACCACCACATGCTCCTCTACACCCATGGGAGTGGCCCTCATCTCCATGGCAACGGGTGCATATTGATTTTGCTGGTCCATTCATGGACTCAATGTTTCTAATAGCCGTGGATGCGCACTCGAAATGGCCTGAGGTGATCAAAATGTCGTCCACCACCACGGAGAAAACTATTGCAGTCCTACGGACCATATTTGCCAGGAACGGCTTGCCAGAGCAGATTTGCTCTGATAACGGACCACAGTTTGTGTCCGAAGAGTTTTGAAGATTCATGAAAAGGAATGGGGTAAGGCATTACACATCCGCCCAGTATCATCCAGCCACAAATGGATTGGCTGAGAGGTTCGTACAAACCTTTAAAAAAGCAGTAAAATCCATGTGCGATGATGACATTCCACTGCAGCATAAGGTGGACAATTTCCTGTTAGCCTACAGAAATGCGACACATGCAGTCACCAACCAGACCCCGGCCATGATGTTCTTTCACCGAAGGTTCAGATCTCGTCTGGATTTGCTCAGACCAAATGTACGAAGAGATGTTGAGAATAAGCAATTCCAGCACATCAATGAGAAGCCGGCAAGGAGCTTCAATGTAGGGCAACCAGTCTTGGCCCGTGACTACCGAACAGAGAAATGGCAACCAGGAACGATATGCACACGGCAGGGGCCACTAATGTACACAGTGGATGTTGGGGAGAACATTGTGAGACGCCATGTCGACCAGATCCTAGAGTCACAGGAATGAGTCAACCCCATGACTCGCGCACCTGGTGATGAACCCGACATACAGGTAGCATCTACCCCAGAAACAGTAGCATCGGAAGCTGATGAACCAACTGACGACAAGGGGCCTCCGCACCAAGAACAAGACATTCAGGAAAGGCGCTATCCAGAAAGGATCAGGAAGCCGCCCCAAAACTGAATTTATAAATGGACTATTTTCAGTTAATGTGCATGTTAAAAGTGTTAATTGTTAAATGAATGTTATGGTACTGTCAATCTAAAAGGGGAGGCATTGTAGTGTATGTACCTTTAAGGGGAGAACTACGTTTTACAGCTCCTGTATACTGTAGTACAGGCAATGACCACACCTGTATATAAACCCTGAGTAGGGATCTGTATGTTTAGTTTTTAGAGTAACCCTCATCCAGTAAATACCTGTTGATTGTTCCTGCAGTCTCGTGTCTAGTTATTGAAGGACACACAACATCAAAAATACACGGATCTAAATATCACCTTTACTGGTGGGTGGCCCTCTGCCCCCCTAAGAGCTACCTCCAGGATTACATCACTGAATGAGAGACTTTTGTCCAAGTTGCCCCTCCAGCCATGATTCTGCAGTTTAAATGTTGTTCTGTACAGCAAGAAAGTGACTCCCCTTTAAGGGCAAGGATGCTTCCTTTAAATGCAGCTGACTGACCCGAATGTGCAATTGGTAACCTATCAGTTTTAAGGTGTGGTTCCCTGTGCATGACACTTTCTATGTCCCGTGTGGGTGCTTCCATGTGTCTTGGGCAAGCATAAGTTCAACTATGTAAATACAGCAAAATTGAGATTCTCAAGCATAATGGGCCTTTGCTTACTTCTACACTGCTGTTGATCTGCTTGTGTTGCATTCTGGCCTCTTAACATATTATACCCATACAACATGTTCAGCTGATAATATTTTACAGGTATAACTTGCATCAGACTAACGAGCAAAAATATCTAAAGTTACTGTCATTATATAATACATACCTGAAGTCCATTGAGAATATTAAATACATAATGGATGGCAATGGGGGTATTTTTCTGCAGAAATGCAAATCCAAGTGCCCAAGTGAGACCCAGGAGTGGGGTTAGGATAGCAACGCTTCTCACTATTTGTTTGAGTGGATTTTTATCCTTTGCATGGCTGCTGGGCTTCTCCCCGATGGTTGGTCGCAGCATCTTAAATACGGCTACTAATGTAATGAAAATGTTGATTGTAACGATGGTCAATGGCGGCACAACAAAAGTAAGGTAAAGGTAGATCTCGTCCGTGTTAAGCCAGCATTTATCCTGTTTCATGTAATGATTTCTTGCATAGGCAACTATAAATCTACTGATGGAAATTATTAATGGGGACAGGTTGCCCAGGGTAAATGAGATTATCATCATAACTGATTTGCTGAAATCATTGAAAAGAAAAATCAAATGATAAAGAAACAGTAGGGCTAGAGTGAACATCCAGAAAAACAAGGCAAGGTTGAAAAAGTGAATGAATAAAACAGTCACTATGCAGGCCACTGTATTTGGCTTCAGATATTCAGATAAGATGAACCATACATCAGCAGTCAGTAGAGATAGAACAATATTCAGCATTGTAATATGACGAACATGTTGTAATGGTTTGGGGGCTTCTTTAAACTGGTTTAAAGTAATTTTCCTGGTCTTGCAGCCTTTGCCTGCACTCCAATTCCAATAAAACCAATTTTAAAACAGCGGTTCCGAATCGCTACCCCTCCTTTAGTTCTGAGTGGAGGAACTTATAATTAATGATTTTAAAACGGTTGAAAATGAGAGAAAAATCCAGTTTTATTACCTAAATAAACTACAATCCAAAGAATAAACTATGGCACACGAACACAGTAATTACAGTAAAACTATATAACGGGGTTGCAGACGGCGAAAACGAGGGATACAATGGCTACGATGTTATTTAAACAATCTTAGCAATTCCCTTAAATCACCACCCCAAACTCCTGCCAGGTTGCCTTGTTGAGGAGTCAGAACACCCTGCTCACCTGTGGTCCAGCGAAGTAAGAGAGAGAGATAGCTTCTCAGCCGCTATCTTTATACCTGGTGAGGCCCCTGCCGTTCTGCCTTGCAAGGGCTGTGTGCAAAATTCCCCACCCAAAGGGTCCAATACACAAGAGAAAGCTGTGGTTGGCTAACTCAAAGTGGTTAGACTGGGTTAATGTGTCTTCCGGAGCTCCCTGGGCTGAAACAAAAGAGAATGCAACAGCCCTATTGTCCAGTGCTGGGTGATTTAAAACCCATTCAATTGTTAAACGTTTCCCATTCAAGGTACAAAAGCCTCTTCTGCAGTTTAGATGTATCCACTCGATATACAAACAAATGCTAATAGCATTCAATTGCTTTGTAAACAAAGCATTGTCCTTTGTCTTCATTGAACCTTACTTCCAGACACAGAAAGCTGCATTCCAAGCCTCTTTTGTCTTCGGCCATGTGGCGACAGCCATTTTTATCCCTGGAAATTTAAAAGCACAACGCCCAGGGATACTTTAATCAAAAAAAATTGATCTTGAGAACTGTAAATTATTGCGAATTCTTACAGTCCGCCCTTGGATACATCCAGCTTGCTTGTAGTATCCTCTTGAAGAAATGAGCAATAATTTCTGACCCCTCACAAACAACCATCCCCTGTATTTACCTAATAGCTATCTGCCACTGATCCCCGTCCCATCTATTCCCCTTAAATTCAAGAAAAAAACCATGATACGGTAGGCATCTTACAGATACTTCAGTTTTCAACAAGGGGTCTCATACCCCTACACACTTGTAAAATTATACAGTGTAAACCAAATTTACAATCACTTTTTTACATCATAAGTTATTACAAAATGTTGCAATCTTAGTTACACAATGTACTCAAAAAGATCCCAAGCACGGAGAGGTCCTACGCCTCTGCTCAACTAGGAGTTGTCACAAACTGGTCCCAAGCACGGAGAGGGTCCGACGCCTCTGCTCAACTTGGGGCTGCAACACAAAATACAAAAAATCATTAAACAACATGCTTAAATGAACCCCGATCACGTGCCGATGATGGATCGCGAAATTCGAGTGGGTATTGCTCCTCCCACTCGGGCAGTAAAAGTACCTTCCTCCCCCCTTTGATCATCTTAAACTTTAAAACAGGCAGAATGGATTTACAGACCAGCCTGCTCCGCCAGCCCCGAGCCGTTCCCTTGTCCTTTCATGGAGGCGGGGTACCCATGTTTAAAATTACCTTGGCACAGACCAAGACCAGGGAGTATGGGATCTCATGACTCCCAGTCCCTCCCCCTCCCGTCTTCCCTCGACTGGCTGCAGAAAATGATGGGTGCCTGTGTGGCGGCTCTCCCTGGCCCCACACTGATCCGGCCACCCACTCATCCTTCCCAGCCACACTGACCCTCACTGCCCGTGGGCCCCCGGGTGAGTTCCTCCCTCCCCCGACCGCACCCACGTGACTCAATGGGTCTCCCCCTCCTCTATACAATCATTCCTGGGCCATCACCACCCGCCCCCGAGGAACGCGTCCCTATGACCAGGCGCCCGCGCTTCCCCATCGTGACTCCTCAACAGCGAGGTCTCCCGCAAGTGACCTTCGGTCAGGATGGTGCTGGGTTGGGGGCCGTGCCCCACCCAGTTGGGGCCATCTCCTCCCCGTAGGAGGAGTAGGCAAATTCCTCCGGACTCTGTCCGGTTTTTCCCGAAGATCACTGCGGGGTCTCCTGGATTCGTCCAGTGGCGAGGTGATCCCCAACATTCCGTATCTTCATTCGATGTCCAGCTCGGGCTGGGCGAACATGGCTGCTTCATTTTCCCATCTCCTGCAAAAACTTAAAAGGGACATGCAGCCAGGTCTCACTGACTTGCTGCCTTAGGTGGAGACATGGTCGGGTCCCTCGACCTCGGACCAAAACACAAACATTCGGCACACATGTAAACTTAAACTCTTTAAACTACCAGTTAAATCAACAAAACTTAAAATACACCTTAAAGCAAGCTATATACACACACATAGCTATAATTCAAATGCCGCCCGTCTCCGGACGGCCAGGCTAATCTCTGGTACTGTCGCAGATTGCTGCTGGCTGCAGCGAAGCTGGACTGCCTCCTGTCTCTGGTCCCTCACAGCTTATGGCTGTTGAGTGGGGGCCTCTGTTCTCTGGCTTCTCCCTGGCTCGGGAGACCGCCCTACTCCACTGTAAAGTGGGTGACCATGCTTTCTTAGGCTGGGGCACCCGCTGAGACCTTCTGAGGGGTGTCTCTATGGGGGAAACTTTGGCTGGTGGACCCTGAGCTTGGGTCACAGCTCCAGCTGGCTGGGAACCTGCTCCCCCATGTCCAAATAGCCCGCACTGTATAATGTACCAGGCAGCCTGCCGGTGCAAATCTCTCTCTGGGTTTGTCTGCTCTTCCCTGCCCACTCCTGTGCTGGGGGCAGGTATACTCTCACCACCCGCTGCTGGTGGCTGGAAATTTTCCTCCCCATGTATAAAACCTGGTGTCAGCTCCCTCCCTATGTCTCCTGCAAGAGGGATTGCTATCCCTGCCCCCGCAGGGTCCCACATCATGGGGGGGACCACTCTAGAAGCGGGCTGGGAAGCTGGTCCCTTTAAACGGGCCACCGTGCCTGTCTTTACAGGCGGTGAACTTGAACTTGCCTGGACAGCAAACTCATGTTCCCTCACCCAGGTGGCTTTAACTGGGGAATTTTGGACCTGCCTTTTTTCTGGGGCCAAAACTATCCCCTGTGTGCCTCCCTTGTCCTGGATTTCTGCTACTGGACCTGCTCTACAGGGGTCCCAGAACTCTCCTTCCCTGTTCCCCTGCTTAAACAGCTTACTCTGAACATGAATGGCTCCTCCCCCCACACAAGCCACAGTGCTTGCCTGTGAACTCGAACTTGCTGTGGGCTGAGGATTCCTATTCTCAGGCTCACTCCTCACGGGCGGACCGTACCTCCGTTGTTGGAGGGGATACACTGGTCCTGGTCCCCGCCTGCCTAGCGGGACCTGCTGGCGTTCTCCTACCACCCCATTTTCCACCCCTCCTTGCTGCCAGAGCTCCTCAAAACCCGGAGCTGTGGGCTGCTGTCTTGGGATCTCTAATTCCCTAGCCAGCCTTTCCCTGGGTGTTGCCTGTGGGGTGGTTTGATTTGGGCTGCTGGTAAAATCCAGCTGACCTGCCTTCGGGCTGATCACACAAATCGTTCCCTTTAATGCCTTTAAAGCCAAGTTAAGGCTTTCTATCTCTGCCCTACAGGGGCCATGATCTGCTTCCTCAAACCTTTCCTCCTGCTCTTTCTTCACACCCTTCCTAACCCAGCCACCTATACCCCGATAGGTCAGCCTACACACTGCTGCTAACATCCGCAGGGCTACCCACATACTGAAAACAACGAGAGAAACAAGAGCTGATGCTTTCTCCAGATCCAGACCACTTATTAAATCAAAAACTGCCTCCACTCCTGGCTGGCTCGCCATTGTAAGGGTTTGGGGGCTTCTTTAAACTGGTTTAAAGTAATTTTCCTGGTCTTGCAGCCTTTGCCTGCACTCCAATTCCAATAAAATCAATTTTAAAACAGCGGTTCCGAATCGCTACCCCTCCTCTAGTTCTGAGTGGAGGAACTTATAATTAATGATTTTAAAATGGAACAAGTGATTTGGATGAGAGAAAAATCCAGTTTTATTACCTAAATAAACTACAATCCAAAGAATAAACTATGGCACACGAACACAGTAATTACAGTAAAACTATATAACGGGGTTGCAGACGGCAAAAACGAGGGATACAATGGCTACAATGTTATTTAAACAATCTTAGCAATTCCCTTAAATCACCACCCCAAACTCCTGCCAGGTTGCCTTGTTGAGGAGTCAGAACACCCTGCTCACCTGTGGTCCAGCGAAGTAAGAGAGAGAGATAGCTTCTCAGCCACTATCTTTATACCTGGTGAGGCCCCTGCCGTTCTGCCTTGCAAGGGCTGTGTGCAAAATTCCCCACCCAAAGGGTCCAATACACAAGAGAAAGCTGTGATTGGCTAACTCAAAGTGGTTAGACTGGGTTATTGTGTCTTCCGGAGCTCCCTGGGCTGAAACAAAAGAATGCAACAGCCCTATTGTCCAGTGCTGGGAGATTTAAAACCCATTCAATTGTTAAACGTTTCCCATTCAAGGTACAAAAGTCTCTTCTGCAGTTTAGATGTATCCACTCGATATACAAACAAATGCTAATAGCATTCAATTGCTTTGTAAACAAAGCATTGTCCTTTGTCTTCACAGAATCACCACAGTGCAGATAGAGGCCATTTCGGCCCATCGAGCCTGCACCGACACATATCCCACCCAATCCCTGTAACCCCTGCACCAACACATATCCCACCCTATCCCCGTAACCCCACGTATTTAATCCCCCTAACACTAAGGGTCAATTTATCATAGCCAATCAACCTAACCTGCACATCTTTGGACTGTGGGAGGAAACCAGAGCACCCGGAGGAAACCCACGCAAACACGGGGAGAATGTGCAAACTCCACACAGACAGTCACCCGAGGCCAGATTCGAACCCGGGTCCCTGGCGCTGTGAGACAACAGTGCTAACCACTATGCCACCTTACTTCCAGACACAGAAAGCTGCATTCCAAGCCTCTTCTGTCATTCGGCCATGTGGTGCGACAGCCATTTTTATCCCTGGAAATTTAAAAGCACAACGCCCAGGGATTCTTTAATCAAAAAAAATTGATCTTGAGAACTGTAAATTATTGCGAATTCTTACAATGTGAGGTTTTAGTTTTGGTCACATGCTTCCATACAACTGCCTCTATAATAACGCTGATTACCAAGCTTCCCAAAGATATGCCAATTGTAATGAAGGTTATATAACTCAAACCTTTGTGTTCTCCTTTCAGGTTAGAATGGAAAATCAGTATAGAAAAAGATGTCAGGTGGTTACACTTGCAAACAATATTGTTCCCATTTGTTTCAGGCCTGCATCCCATTCCATCCCATCCTCTAGTACTGTTAAGACTAAAGTTCCAAAACACACATTGAACACTGGCTAGATGAAGTGTGGCATCCAGTGGCATGAAATACATCTCAATACTAGTTGAACTGTCTTCTGCAGTTGTTGTTAGAACAAGACCATTCAATTTGGAGTCACTAGAATCACTTGTTTGGTCTAAGATATCAATCATTGTTGCATATGCAATGCTGATAACAAGGGAGTTGTTTGGAAGCATTCCCAATTCACTTTCGTCAATGATCACAGCACTATTTAAGGATTGATTTCTGATCTTTATCTCACTGAAGTCCACATTATATGGCTTGATAGAAGTGGTGTCAACCTTCACCCCCTTCAGTTGAATATTTGGTTTTATGATGTTGAAAGTTCCTTCAGTTGAAAACAATAACCTGGTAAATCCTTCTACTGACTTTAATAATTTGGAGCTGGAGTTGTCCTTCTTTTCATTTTGCACTTTTTTCCAGGCTGGCATCCAGGATACATCGACCAGAGTATTTATTGCTTTGAGGAAAACCTGGAATCATAAGACATAGCTTCATTTAGCCAGCTCCCTGATGACTGAAGGTGGTTCCCCTCTCCTCTCTAACCCCTGAACTACCATACTAACCTTTATTAGCATAGGCCTGTAACCAGGATAACCCTGTAAAAGCTATCGGAGGACGGGTGTGTACGATCCTTAAATTTGGCTAAATGTGGCCTGCTTGGAATTTCATTTGACCCACTAAAATGTGTGGCCTGCACCTCCTCATTTGAAACAATTGACCTGTATCCCCTGCTCCCAACATGGAGCCGCAGAAGAGTCAGAGTGAGCCAGGATGTGCCGGGAGACCCTGAAGTTTTACTGTGTGCGTGCATGAACATGTGGAGATCTGCACGCGTGCACAGGTTGTCAATATTTGCATGTGCACTGAAGCGCATGCACGAATGTGGAACTTGCTACCACATGGAGTGATTGAGGCGAATAGCATAGCTGCATTAAGCGGAAGCTAGATGAGTACATGAGGGAGAAAGGAACTGAAGGATATATTGATAGGGTGAGATGAATTAAGGTAGGAGGAGGCTCGTGTGGAGCATAAACACCGGCATAGACCTGTTGCGAGGAATGGCCTGTTTCTGTGTTGTAAATCCTATTTAATTCTATGAATCAGCAAAGTTGCATGATTGGGAGATTGAAGAAAATGCTGGTCCCACACTGGCTCAACCATATTTCAGTGGCAGACTGTTAAGCCATTTACGTCTTGGGGACGATAATCCTTGATCATGGGGGTAACAAGCTGGAAAATGGTAGCACCAAAAGGAAAATAAAGGGGGGGAAATGAACAACAACTTGCATTTAGTTAGCATTTGAAAAAAAAGACACATCTGAAGGCACTTTATAAATAGGTAGAATCAGAGAATTTTACAGCACAAGAGGAGGCCATTCGGTCCATAATGCTTGTGCTAACTCTCAAAGTAATAGGCACTTAATCCCATTTCCTTGCCCATTCCTCATGCCCTATAATTTTTTTTCAAATATTTATCCATTTCCCCTTTAAAAGCTATTATGGATTCAGCTCCCACTGTATCTGATTTGGCATTCTATGTCCTAACAACTCTTTGTAAAAAGTATTCCTCCTTACCTCCTTACCTCTCCCTTCGTTCCTTTTGTGATATGATGACATCAAATTTATGCTGGCGAATTACCGATTCATCAACCATTGTAAATAGTTTTTCTCTATTTACCTTATCAAAGCCCCTCATAATTTTAACACCGCTATCAGATTTTATCTTTGGTGTGGAGATGCCGGAGTTGGACTGGGGTGGACAAATGTAAAAAGTCACACAACACCAGGTTATAGTCCAACAGCTTTATTTGAAATCACAAGCTTTCGGAGCGCTGCTCCTTCTTCAGGTGAAGTGGAGAAATGCATAAAGACACAGCTTATATAGTCAGAGAATCATGTCAGATGTTTACAGGTAACCTTTCCAACTGCCATTAATCACACCTCGGCAGAGAGATAATCACAGCAGTCAAAGGTGTGAATGGTGTCCAAACAGGTCAGTCAGGGAAACATTACATCAAAGAACAATGAGGTGGGGTCACAAGGGGTCAAATATTGCAGATGCTGGGGTCTGTATGAAAAACAAAAAAACAGGCAATCTGTTTTTTTGTTTTTCATACAGACCCCAGCATCTGCAATATTTGACCCCTTGTGACCCCACCTCATTGTTCTTTGATGTAATGTTTCCCTGACTGACCTGTTTGGACACCATTCACACCTTTGACTGCTGTGATTATCTCTCTGCCGAGGTGTGATTAATGGCAGTTGGAAAGGTTACCTGTAAACATCTGACATGATTCTCTGACTATATAAGCTGTGTCTTTATGCATTTCTCCACTTCACCTGAAGAAGGAGCAGCGCTCCGAAAGCTTGTGATTTCAAATAAAGCTGTTGGACTATAACCTGGTGTTGTGTGACTTTTTAGATTTTATCTTATCCTCCTTGCTCTAATGAAGAGTCCCAGTTAATCTAATGCTTCCTCGTAACTAAGTTCTCAACTTGTTCTCTCACTTTTAAAGACTAACGTATCTGAATCTATTAGTGTCTCGACCACTTTTAAAGTTTTACCATTTAATGCGTGTTCCCAATATTCCACCTCTTCCCCTCACTTTGACTGGGTGATGGGCATGCAGCTCACACCCAATGTACACTTTACCCATCCAGGCTTCTGAGCACCCATATTTGGTGGGCTAGGTCATTAGCATGGCCAGGTTGCACAGGCCATGAAATTGGGTGTGTTCACAGGTACAACTGCAGGACTGAGAGGCCTGCAACTGTGAGACTGGTCTGCATCCCTCACTCCTCCTTCCGGATTTTTTGGAACAGAATCTGTTATTAGGGACAGCGTGACTGAGCATTTGGACAAATATGAGCTGACCAGAGAGAGATAGCATGGAATTGTAAAGGGTAAGTCATGTCTAATGAAGCTAGTTAAATTTTTTGAGGAGGTAACTAACATGATAGATAAGGGAGTGTCCGTGGATGTTAGTTATATGGACTTCCAGAAGACATTCGACAAGGTTCCACATAAGAGACTGTTAACAAAAATGAGAGCGCATGGAATTGGAAGCAACCTATTGGCTTGGTTAGGGAATTGGTTAGGAGATAGGAGGCAGAGAGTAGGGATAATGGGTGCGTAGGCAAATTGGGAGGACGTGACCTTTTGTCAGACATTGGCCCAGAAATTCGGTTCAGGGGCTTCCCGTGGGTGCAAGCCCCCGACCTGCATTTACCTTGCGCGCGGCCGTTGAGCTGTGGGCTCCCGTGGAATTGCAATCCTGGGCCTGCTCGCAGTGCTTGCGTATCCCAGGGGCGCAGTTAGTTCAAAGCGTCCCCTGGGATCACGTGGGCCATGGGGAGCCAATGGTAGCAGGGAATGCTTCATTCATAAGTTTGACAGGAAGGGCTGTCAAACTTATAAATACTATAAGCCCCAAAACATCACTAAATCTTCAAATAAATTTTAAAAAATCATCACTTTTTTAAATAATCTATAAATTACATGAAATAACTATTTTAAACAATAATTTAAATTTTTGAAAAAATAATTTTATTTTCTAACGGGGCTAAAAATAAACTTACCTTTCTTTAAAGTATTTAAAAATAATAAACCTGTGGAAAAAATGTTTTAATTTTAATTAATTCACCACTTACCTTGTAAAAAGCAGACCTTGCGACTGCTTTTTATATGTCTAACTTCTGGAGACTTACCCTCCCGGGAAAACCTGCAAAAAAAACGCAAGTTCGATGCGCACGCACTGCCTCTCCTGCGAACGCATTCGACCTCTGAACCCCTTCTATCAGGGGAACGGAAGTGCCGGTTTCTCGCACATGCGCAGTGCATGCAGGAAACTGGCACTTCCATTGGGCTTACGGGTGAGTACCCCGTGCGTACTCACCCGTGGAGACCCGAATTTCTGGGCCATAACTTTCCTTTTACAAATCCATATGGGCTGTCTTTAATTAGCCCATGTCTTTCTAAAAGAGTATTAAGTTTATTCCATTTTATGGCCTTTCAATACTTACCCACCACCAATGTTAGGCTGACTGGTCTTTAGTTATAAATAACAACAGAAAATGCTGGAAAAACTCAGCAGGCCAGGCAACATCCGTGGAGAGAAAATAGAGTCGACGTTTCGGGTCTAACCCTTTTTCAAAACTGGAAAGGAAATGAAATAGATCGCAAGGCAGGGCTGGGAGAGAACAAAAGAAGTGAAGAGACATTAAGAGGTATTCAAAATGAGACGAGATGGCGATAGGACTAGTGGAGACAAAAGACGGCTCTAGATTAGGTGTGAAATGTTCTGGCAGAATGAGAGACAGCTGCCATGTGGGAGAGAAAAAAAAGGGGGGGAAAGGGCCAAAACAAAGATGTGGATAAAATATAAGCAAAAATGTAAAGGGGGCCGAGGTTAGGATCTGAAATTATTGAACTCGATGTTGAGTCCGGAAGGCTGTAAAGTGCCTAATCGGAAGATGAGGTGCTGTTCCTTAAGTTTACGTTGAGCTTCCATGGAACAATGCAAGAGCCCGAGTACAGTGAGGTCTGAGTGGGAATCGGGTGGTGAATTAAAGTGACAGGCGACCGGAAGCTTGGGGTCCCCCTTACGGACTGAACGGAGGTGTTCTGCAAAGCGGTCACCCAATCTGAGTTTGGTCTCCCCAATGTAGAGGGGACCACATCGTGAGCAGCAAATGCAGTATACTAGATTGCAAGAAGTACAAGTAAATCGCTGTGTCTTTAGTTACTTGGGTTCTCCTTTTCTCCCTGAATAGATGTGTTAGATTGAAAACCCTATAGTCCTCTGACAAAACTTCTATATTGAAGGAAGGAAGTTTGAAAGATAGTGCTCAGAGCTGCTGTAATATCCTCCCTGACTTCCCTCAACATTCTAGCATGCCTGCCATTAGGGCGAGCTGCATTTTTCATTTGATTGCTGTGATAAATCCATGAAGTGGAACAAGGACTCGAAGAGGCAAGGTAGTAGAATTAACATGAGTACTTTACTAACAACTGGGAAACACATACAGACAGGCCTGCATCCAGCATCCTGGCATTCCACCTTTGCTGACCTAACAGGAAGCAAAACCCCTGACCTTGACAGGAAGCAAACCCCTGACCTTAGCATCAGCATTGTCTACAGCATCACCTGGTGGATAACCTTAATCATAACATCCCAGATTACTATATCCCTCCCCACTTAAGCTTTCAGTATGAATTTCTTAACCAACAACCATTCCCAAGGGTCACATAAGAAGTCTCCATTCACCATGTTCCATACTTGACGAATCTAACAGGTCAGTATCTCTGGTGGCTTGCGAGTCCTTTGTGAACGTCTGAAAGTAAAGTCCCTGCTTGTTTGTGGTGAAGCCACCAGCTGCTCCTGAGAAGTGCTCGGAGTATCTGACCCTGCAACAATGGTTTCCTCTTGACAAATGGGTTCCTTTGGAATTGTCTCTGTCCTTGGTGGTGGCACCACAGATGCATTTGGATAACTGGGGGCAAACCTGTCCTCAGCCATTGCATCTGGAAACTTCATTTCAATTTCCCCTTGTCTGGTAAGTATCTGATCTACATGTCTGCGTACTACCCTACCATCACCCAACATGACCTTGTATGATACGGGGCCGGTCATTGAGTCTATGAAGCCAGGAATCCACTTGGGTCCATAACTGAAATTCCTGGTAAGGACGGCATCTCCTTCTCCACAACTTCAGCTCTTTGTTCTTTTGTCATGGTTCTCTTTTGGTTTGTTTTGTCTGTTTTCCATTTTCCTTTTTAGGTCTGGGTGGACAAGGTCAAGAGTGGAGCGTAGTCTATGACCTAATAACATCTCAGCAGGAGAGAGTCCTGTGGTGGATTGAGGTGTTATTCTGTAGCTGAACAGAACCCGTGACACTTTGGCTGCTAAACTTCCTTCTGCACTTTTTTTCATCATCTCTTTAAATGTTTGTACGGCTCTCTCCGCAAGTCCATTTGAGGACAGATGATATGGAGCCGAGGTCACCTGCACTATGCCATTTTTTCTCAAGAACTCTTTTGTCTCTGTACTCACAAAACAAGTGGCATTGTCATTTACCATGATCTCCGGTAGCCCTTGATTACTGAAGCTCCGATGCAGGCAGTCTATAGTAGTAGTGGCGGAAGCAGAATTTACAGGATAAACATCCATCCATTTGGAATGTGCATCAATGATTATGAGGAACATCTTCCCCATGAATGGACCAGCATAATCTAAGTGCAATCTTCCCCATGGTTTATCCGGCCACTCCCAGGGGTGGAGAGGAGCCACTGCTGGTGCCTCCCAGTGTTCCTGACAAGTGCTGCATGTCTTGACTAGATTTTCTATCTCCTCATCTAGCTTTGGCCACCACAAGTAACTCCTAGCCAAGGCTTTCATACACGAGACCCCAGGATGACACTGATGTAGTTGCTCTAGGATAGACTGTCGTGCTGGCTGTGGAATAATCACTCATGCTCCCCACAACACACAACCATCCTGCACACTCAGCTCTGTTTTCCTGACACTGTAGGGTTTGAAGTCAGCCCCTTCCGGATGCTGTGGCCATCCCCTCACCACATATTTGCAAAATCTAGACAGTACTGGATCTTTACCTGTCCATGTTCTTACTTGCTCTGCAGTCACAAGTGCCATGTCAGTGTCCTCCATCATCAACACTCTGTCCTCTGGAGCTGCACGGATAGGTGTGCCTGGCAGTGGAAGACGGCTCAAGGCATCTGTGTTCCCATGGTACTTGCCCGCCTTGTAGACGATGACATACTCATATGCCCTCAACGTCACGGCCCACCTCTGGATCCGGGGTGACACCATCTGTGGAACTGCTTTCACTTCATTGAAAAGAGAGAGAAGAGGTTTATGATCGGTGCATATGGTGAACTTCCTGCCATATATGTACTTGTGGAACCTCTGTAACCCAAACATTACTGCTAACCCCTCTTTGTCTAACTGTGAATAGTTTTTTTCCACTGGTGTTAGAGTTCGGGACATAAACCCTATTGGTCTTTCAGTTCCATCTTCCATGCAGTGTGAAAGAACTGCCCCCACCCCGTAAGGTGAAGCGTCACAAGAGAGAATGATGTCTTTCTCTGCATTGTAGTGAACCAGCACATCCGACGACAGCATCAGTTTCTTGGACTGTTCAAATGAAACCCCCTGGTCCTCTCTCCACTGCCACTGTGTCTCCTTGTGCAGTAATTTGTGAAGAGGTGCTAACACAGTTGACAAGTTTGGTAAAAACCTGTTATAATAGTTCAGCAGACCCAGGTAAGCTTTTAACTCAGCCACATTTGTAGGAGCAGGGGCGTCCTGCAGTGCTTGTACCTTCTCCTTGAGTGGATGGAGCCCGGTGGTGTCCACTCTGTGTCCCAGGAACACTGCCTCATTCCCCAGGAAAGTGCACTTACTCCTCTTGAGCCAGAACCCTGCCCTCTCCAATCTCTGTAGTACCTCTCTCAGAGTGCTCAGATGCTCCTGGTCAGTTCTTCCCATCACCAGAATGTCATCCAGATAGCTGGAAACATGTGGAATCCCTTGCAGTACACCTTCGATTGTCCTCTGGAAGATAGCTGGACTAGATGAGACACCAAACGGTAAGCGGTTATATGTAAACAAGCCCTTGTGTGTATTTATGGTGACATACTTCTTTGATTCGTCATCCAGTGTAATCTGCAAGTAAGCATGACTCATAGCCAACTTTGTGAATTTCTTTCCTCCAGCCAGGTTTGCAAAGAGATCCTCTGTTTTGGGAATAGGATATTACCCGAGTTTGGACACCCAATTGACTGTCAATTTATAGTCTCCACAGAGTCTTACCAAATTGTCCGGATTCAAAACAGGTACTATGGGAACTGCCCATTCCGAACATTTCACTGGCTCCAGTATGTTCTCTCTCAATAGACGGTCAAGCTCAGCCTCTACCTTTGGCTTCACGGCATAAGGCACAGGTCGTTGTTTAAAAAACCTTGGCGGTGCCTCCTTGTCTACATAAATCTTAGCTGGGGGGCCATTAAATGTGCCAAGTTCCTCCTTGAACACATTCGCATGTTCACTCAACACTTCTTGCAAAGTCAACTGTTTGCCCGCATCTATTTGATTTACTGCTCCCCAGTCTAATTTAAGTTCTTTTATCCAGCCCCGACCTAACAGGTTTGGTCCGGTACCCGATACTATAACTACAGTTAGCTGTTCCACTGTGTCCCTGTGTTGCACAGTTACATTAGCTGTACCTAATGTCGCTATTCATTCACCTGTATATGTTTTAAGATGCAGGGAGCAAGACTTTAACTCTGGAACTTTTGCACGGTTCCACAATTTTGAGTACTCTGCCTTGTTCATTATGGTCACACTGCACCCTGTATCCACTTCAAAGTTCACCTTAGAGCCATTTACTGTCATTTGCAATGTGATAGGAGCCACTTTTGGAATGTTCGCTAACATGCTATACATTATGAACATGTCCTCTTCTTCCTCAGCTTCCCCACTGATGTGGTGTGCTCCATTTTTTTTCACTTCTCTTCCTTGGTTTTGCTTTCCTCCCCCTTTTGGTTTGGATTCCTCCACAGGTGATTTTGCCCTGCATGCTCGTTTTATGTGTCCTTGTTTCTCACACTTGTAGCACTTTTCCTCCAGAAACCGGCATTCACTCACCAGGCGATCGCCCTTGCATCTATAACATGCCTTCCCATGCTCACGTTGTGGTTTCTGACGCATGTTTAACTTGTGCACGACAACCTGACCTGCAACTTGCTTAGCATTAGCCCTGTCTGAACCCTGTATTTCTTTAACATCTCGGTTCACTGTCTCTATGGCTTGAGCAAGTTCCAATGCTTTTTCATAAGTAAGCCCAGTCTCGGATAATAATCTGCGCTGCATTCCGTCGTCCATTATTCCACAAACTAGCCTATCTCTCAGCATTTCCTTCAGGTTGTTCCCATAATTGCAATCTTGTGCTAATTTACGCAACATCGCTACATAGTCCATTACGCTCTCTTCCTCTTTTCTGTTCCTTGAATTAAACTTGAACCACTGTACAATCTCACTAGGCTTAGGGTTGAAATGTTCTTTTAGCAAGGCCAATAATTCAACAAATGATTTGTTTCCAGGCTTTTCAGGACTGAGCAGATTCTTCATCAAACTGTAGGGTTGGCTTCTCACTGAACTAAGCAGAATGGCTTTCCTTTTTCCGGCATCATTTATTTCATTTGCTTTGAAAAAATAACCCAACACTTCACAGTATTCCTCCCAGGTTTGTGCTTGAATATCAAAAGCGGAAACCATTCCTACCATGGCAGCCATGCTCTCTTCCAACTGGTAGCTAACCGTAGCTCGTGATTTTATTGTTTAAACGTCCTGGCAGACTTTTCTTCTTTATTCAGGGTCCTTTTGTTACCTCGTCGCCAAATGTGATAAATCCATGAAGTGGAACAAGGACTCGAAGAGGCGAGATAGTAGAATTAACACGAGTACTTTATTAACAACTGGGAAACACATAGACAGGCCTGCATCCAGCATCCTGGCATTCCACCTTTGCTGACCTAACAGGAAGCAAAATCCCTGACCTTAACAGGAAGCAAACCCCTGACCTTAGCAGCAGCATTGGCTACAGCACCACCTGGTGGATAACCTTAATCATAACATCCCAGATTACTATATCTGCCATTGATTTTTTCAGTGCTACTTCTTCAAGTAATAGTAATCATATCTAATTGTTCCACCTCCTCTTGTACCATTTTATTCCCACTAATACACTCCGCTGTGAAAAGTGAGGTAAAATATTACTGCCATTCCTTTATCCTCTATAAAGGACATTTTAATTCTTTAACCTCATTTAATTTTTATTGGGGAAACATTCCTCTTTTGGGCAGTGATCTAATGCAGCAGATTGTCTGTTCTTGTGTAGAAACCTCCCAGTTTTCATTACGTTGATTTCAATAGAATGAAATTGGACGTGTTCTATAACAGGCAGGCCATCCGTTCCACTAGATTACCATCGGGTGGTGAAGAGGAAATTTTATCCCTATGTGTTTATAAAATCCCTTACTATTTCCCTTTATGTTACCTATCAGTTCTTCTTGTGATCCGCTCTTAGCCTTTCTTTAATTTTTGCTTCTGTTCTATATTTTTGATATTCTGCTTGACTTTGTTTTGTATCATTAGCCCTGGATTTGACATATGCCTCTTTTAAGTCTCATTTTAATGCTAATTTTTCTCCTCATACACGGATCTCCAGCTTTAGCAACACCCCCTTTTCTTGTGGGGAAATGTATAGTCAGTGGCGACTGAAAGCTTGGTCAAAGAGATAGGTGTTGAGGAGCTTTTTAAAGGTGCAGCGGGAGATGGAGAGGTAGAAGTTTCGGGAGATAATTCCAAAGAATAGGTCCAAGATAACTGAACAACCTGCTGCCAATGGTTGGGCAAAGCGAGGGGTGCATTGAAGGCAGAGGAACAGAGCATTGGGGAAGATGCAGTAATTCACAGGAGATTACAGAGATAGAATGGGGCAAGGAGATGGAGGGATTTGTGAACAAATACAGGGATTTAAATGATATGTGTCGGGTGATCGGATGCCACTGTACATCAGCAAGGATGGGGTAATAGGCAGGACTTAATGTGGAACAGGATCGGTGCAACAGAGTTTTGGTCAAGATGGAGTTCATGGAGTGGGAAGGATTACAGGCCAACAAGCCTGGAGGTAACAAATGCTTGGATAAGGGTTTCAGTGGTAAAGGGCCTGAGGCAGTTGTGAAGGTGAGCAATACTGTGGTGTTGTAAGCAAGCGTCTTGATGGTTATAGGGGTTTGCAAAATTCCCCTATTTATCCCTGAAGATTGAAAATATTGGTCCACATCGTGGACGAAGAATTGGGTGATGTGACTTGTCTACAATGTTTTAAAAAGTGCCTAGAACCGCAAAAGACTGCTCTGAGATGGAAAGAATGTGGACAACACCGGAATCATGGAGCTCTGTGGAAAATATTCACACACTTAAGACAGCACTTTTATGAATAAAATTGTTCCCTGGAGTTTGGGCAATCACAAAAGGTTTTAAAATGGACACAGAAAGCATTGGCCAAGATACTGGGGCTTAAAAAACCAGCCCGTGAGCTCTGTGTGTAAAGACCTGCCAATCAAAGGGAGGTTCCCTTCTAAGCAATTGAAGTTGCTTATTGACATAAGGGATTACAACTACTTGAGACTAACCACTGGACAATCGATTGAAACTGCTTCTGTTTACACAGCCATTCAAAGCACTCACAGACAATGAGATACTGAAACCATGGGACGGATTTTGTGAGGGAACAGTTTAAGCAATGAATGGGTTTTTGAATCACCCATCATTCTGGACAATAGGGCAGTTGCATTCCCTTTTGTTTTAGCCCAGGTGAGCTCCTGATGTGGGCGGGAACATTTCGGCCCCACAGTGCAGACACATTAACCCATCCCAACCACTTTGAATCAACCAATCACAGCATTTCTCTTGTGTATTGGAACTTTGGGCGCGAATTTTGCAGATAGACTTTTCCAGGTATAAAGATAGCTCCTGAGAAGCTATCTCTCTCTTAGCTCTTACTTCACTGGACCACAGGTGAGCAGGGTTTTTGACTCCTCAGCAAAGCAACCTAGTAAGGAGTTGGGGGATGGTAATTAAGGGGATATTGCTAAGATTGTTTAATCAACATTGTAGCCACTTACCCCTCGTTTTTGCCATCTGCCTTCCTCCATTTAAGCAATTTTACTGTAATTTACTGTGTTTGTGTGGTATAGTTTTATATTTGATTATAGTTTCTGCTAGTTAATAAAGCTTGATTTTCTCTCATCCAGACCATTTGTCCATTTTAATATCATTAATTATAAGTCCTTCAGTCAGAACTGGAAGGTGGGGTAGCGATTCAAAACCGCTGTTTGAAAATTGGTTTATTGGAATTTAGTTTACAGTGGAGCAGCAGGCTGCCTGACCAGGTGAATTACCGTAAACCAGGTAAAAGATTGGAATTGGTCAGAGTGCAGGCAAAGGCTGCAAGACCAGGGAAATTACCTTAAACCAGTTAAAAGATGCCCCCCTACAAAATGGCGACCACGGCAGGACTGCAGGCCGTTTTTGATTTGATGAGTGATCTGGATCTGGAGAAAGCATCAGCTCTTGTTTCTCTCGTTGTTTTCAGTATGTGGGTAGCCCGGCAGATGTTAGCGGCAGCGTGTAGGCTGACCTATCATGGTATAGGTGGCTGGGTTAAGAAAGGTGAGATGAGGGTGCAGGAGGAGGCTAAAGCGGCCAAGAATTGGGAGTCGCAGTTTGAAAAATGCCAGGCATTTATAGAGTGCCTGGTGCAGGAAGTCACTGAGGCCAGAGATAGCGAGATGAGACTGTGGGAAGAGAATGCCCGCCTCGCCTCAGAAGTAACAGAGCAGGAGGAAAGGGTTAGGGAAGTAAAGACAGCTTATAAGCTGGCCTTCACCCAAAGGTTTAGTGAAGCAGATCATGGCCTCTGTAGGGCAGAGATAGAAAGCCTTAACATGGCTTTAAAGGCAGCAAAGGGGATGATTTGCCTGATCAGCCCGAAGGCAGGTCAGCCGGATTTTACTGGCAGCCCAAGTAGAACCATCCCACAGGCAGCACCCAGAACGGTGCTGGATAGGGAGTTAGATAAGCCTGGGGCTCCATATCAGAAAGAGTGGTGCCAGGAGGGGAGCCATCCCTCCCAGAACAAGGTCACTTGTTACAAGTGCGGGGAGGAGGGCCACTGGCGCAGGGATTGTAAAAAGCCTGGGAGAGATGATACAGCCAGGAACCCCGCAGCCCCAACTCAGAAGGCAGAGACAGATGCAATCGAGTCTGTCCTGGAGACGTTAAAATCTCTCATGAGGGTCAAGCAGGGAAAGGGGCAGCCATCAGTGGTGCTGCAGTCCCCTCGCCCACCTCTGCCTCCCCACAATGACTGGAAAGAAAGGGGTATAAAATCAACCCCAACCAGGCAGCTGGGAGTGAGCCTGAGAATAGGAATCCTCAGCCCACAGTAGGTTCAAGTTCACAGGCAAGTGCTGTGGCTTGTGTGGGGGAGGAGCCATTCCTGGGCAGAGTAAGCTGTTTAAGCCAGGGAACAGGGAAGGAGAGTTCTGGGACCCCTGTAGAGCAGGTCCAGTAGCAGAAATCCAGGACAAGGGAGGCACAAAGGGGATAGTTTTGGCCCCAGACCAAAGGCAGGTCCAAAATTCCCCATTTAAAGCCACCCAGGTAAGGGAACATGAGTTTGCTGTATATGCAAGTTCAAGTTCACAACCTATAAAGACAGGCACTGTGGCTTGTTCTAGGGGAAAGTTGTCCAGCCCACAAATTGGGACACTTCCACGCCCCAGTGGGATCCTAGTTTTGCCCAAAGTTCAAATTTGAAAAAGTTATGTGGCTTAGAAATGGAGAAACAGCAGCCTGGGATCAGAAATCAGCAGGCTGCTGCCCATCCATTCACAGATCGCTTGGAGACTGCCCGCGCATGCGCAGTCGCTGGTCTGGAGACAGGAATCCCCCAGTCTTCTGAACAGCAGGTTCACGCAGGCGCAGTCGCGCGACTCAGGGGAGAAGTTTCCCAAGACCAGGTTTGCGCAGGCGTGGTTCCCCAGCCCGTACCCACAGCGGACCTTCCTCAGTTTTCCCGCACAGGTGCAGTCGCGCGCCTGAGGGGAGAGTTTTGCTAAAAGGAGGGCCATGCAGGCGCAGCCGCGCGGCTGAGGGAAGGGGTTCCCCAACACTGGGTTCGCCCAGGCACAGTCGCGGACCTGGAACCCCCAGCTGCTCTTGCTCACGGTGAGGCCGAGCGCACAGGCGCAGTTGGCCGTTTAAAGATCCCCGCTTCCCAAACAATACACGCAGGCACAACGGCCTGCTTGGAAGACTCGGCGGTTCTTCCAACCCTTTTTAGCGAGATAGTTTGCGCAGGCGCAGTTACCTGCGCGACCCCAGCGGCTCCTCATAAGTTTTCCTGCGCAGGCGCAATCGCCTGTTTGAAGCCAAAGGCTTCACAGCCTCTGCCGCGGGACTCCGAAGAGGAAGTTCACGCAAGCGCAGTTGCCGGCGGGACCAGCGCGGCTCTTCTTCAGGAGGTTTGCGCAGGCGCACTCACCTGCTTGAATACAGAGGCTTCACAGCCTCTGCCGAGGGACTCAGGGGAGGAGATTCGCGCAGGCGCTGTCGCCTGTTTAAAGGGACCAGCTTCCCAGCCAGCCTCTAGAATGGTTCCCCCATGATGTGGGACCCTGGGGAGGCAGGGATAGCAATCCCTCTTGCAGGAGACACGGGGGGGAGCTGGCACCAGGTTGTGGACCTGGAGAGGAGGATTTGCAGCCACCAGCAGCAGGTGGCGAAGGAATACCTGCCCCCAGCACAGGAGTGGGCAGGGAAAAGGAGGCAAACCCAGAGTACCGGCAGGCTGCCAGGTATCTTATACAGTGCAGGCTGTTGGCACCAGGGGGAGAAGGCTCCCAGCCAGCTAGGGCTGCGACCCTGGCTCAGGGTCCGCCAGCCAAAGTTTCCCCCACAGAGACGCCCCTCAGAAGGTCTCGGTCCGCAAGCCCGAGACAAGATGGTCACCCACTTTACAGTGGAGTAAGGCGCTCTCCCAAACCAGGGAGAAGCCAAAGGACAGAGGTCCCCAACCAGCGGCCATAAGCTGCGAGGGACCAGAGACAGGAGGCAGTCCAGCTTCGCTGCAGCCAGCAGTAATCTGCGACAGTGCCAGAGATTAGCCTGGCCGTCCGGAGACGGGCGGCATTTGTATTATAGCTATGTGTGTATATAGCGTGCTTTTAAGGTTTGTATTTTAAGTTTAGAATGTTTCAAATGTTTTGAGTTTAAGTAAGAAGTTTACATGTGTGCCAAATGTTTGTATTTTGGTCCGAGGTCGAGGGACCCGACCATGTCTCCACCTAAGGCAGCAGGTCAGTAAGACCTGGCTGCATGTCCTTTTAAGTTTTGCAGGAGAGTGGACGATGAAGCAGCCCTGTTCGCCCAGCCCGAGCTGGGCATCGAATGAAGATATGAATACAGAATGTTGGGGATCACCTCACCACTGGATGAATCCAGAGGGAAACCCCGCAGCGGCCTTCGGGAGAAACCAGACAGGGTCCAGAGGAACTTGCCTACTCCTCCTACGTGGAAGAGATGGCCCCAGCTGGGTGGGGCACGGCCCCCAACCCAGCACTATGCTGACCGAATTTCACTTGTGGGAGACCTCGCTGTTGAGGAGTCATGGTGGGGAAGCGCAGGCGCCTTGCCACAAAGTGACGCGTTCCCCGGGGGTGGGTGGTGATGGCCCAGGAAATATTGTAAAAGGGAGGGGGAGGCCCAAGAGTTGCGTGGGTGCGGTCGGGGGAGGGAGGAACTCACCCGGGGGCCCACGGGTAAAGTTAGTGTAAGTGTGGCTGGGGAGGATGAATGGGTGGCCGGATCTGGGATCCAAGTTTGAGTGTGGGGCCAGCGAGAGCTGCCACACAGGCACCCATCATTTTCTGCAGCCAGTCAAGGGTAGACGGGAGGGGGAGGGACTGGGAGTCGCGATCCCATACTCCCCGGTCTCGGTCTGTGCCAAGGTAATCTTTAACATGAGGGGTACCGCACCTCCACAAAGGGACAAGGGAATGGCTCGGGGCTGGCAGAGCAGGCTGGTCTGTAAATCCACTCTGTCTGTTTTAAAGTTTAAGACGATCAAAGGGGGGAGGAGGTATATTTACTGCCCGGGTGGGAGGAGTAATACCCACTCAAATTTTGTGACCCATCATTGGCACATGATGGTTGGGGTTTGTTTAAGCATGTTGTTCAAGATTTTTTTTGTATTTTGTGTTACAGCCCCAAGTTGAGCAGAGGCGTAGGATCCTCTTCGTGCTTGGGATCATTTTGTGTTACAGCCCCAAGTTGAGCAGAGGCGTAGGATCCTCTCTGTGCTTGAGATCATTTTGTGACAACTCCAAGTTGAGCAGAGGCGTAGGACCCTCTCTGTGCTTGGGATAATTTTGATTACATTGTGTAACTAAGATTGCAACATTTTGTAATAAGTTATAATGTAAAAAGTGATTGTAAATGTTGATTGCATTGTAATTTTACAAGCGTGTAGGGGTATGAGACCCTTATTGTAAATTGATGTATCTGTAAGATGCTTACCGTACCACGGTTTTTTCTCGAATTTTAGGGGAATAGACGGTTGGGGGGATCAGTGGCAGATAGCTATCAGGTAAATACAGGGGATGGTTGTTTGTGAGGGGGTCTGGAAATTTTGCTCACTCCTTCGAGTTGATACTTCAATCAAGTTGGGAGTATCAAAAGGGTGGAATGTAGAAGTTTGCAAAATTCCCCTATTTTTCCCTGAAGATTGAAAATATTGGTCCACATCGTGGACAAAGAATTGGGTGATGTGACTTGTCTACAATGTTTTAAAATGTGCCTAGAACCGCAAAAGACTGCTCTGAGATGGAAAGAACGTGGACACCACCGGAGTCGTGGAGCTCTGTGGAAAATATTCACACACCTTAAGACAGTACTTTTATTAATAAAATTGTTCCCTGGAGTTTGGGCAATCACAAAAGGTTTTAAAATGGCCACAGAAAGCATTGGCCCAGATACTGGGGCTTAAAAAACCAGCCCGTGAGCTCTGTGTGTAAAGACCTGCCAATCAAAGGGAGGTTCCCTTCTAAGCAATTGAAGTTGCTTATTG
This sequence comes from Somniosus microcephalus, assembly GCF_052327205.1. NCBI lineage: Eukaryota > Metazoa > Chordata > Chondrichthyes > Squaliformes > Somniosidae > Somniosus > Somniosus microcephalus. The sequence goes on along the minus strand of NC_140995.1, from coordinate 79,640,109 downwards.
ACATAAGGGATTACAACTACTTGAGACTAACTGCAGGACAATCGATTGAAACTGCTTCTGTTTACACAGCCATTCAAAGCACTCACAGACAATGAGATACTGAAACCATGGGACGGATTTTGTGAGGGAACAGTTTAAGCAATGAATGGGTTTTTGAATCACCCATCATTCTGGACAATAGGGCAGTTGCATTCCCTTTTGTTTTAGCCCAGGTGAGCTCCTGATGTGGGCAGGAACATTTCGGCCCCACAGTGCAGACACATTAACCCATCCCAACCACTTTGAATCAACCAATCACAGCGTTTCTCTTGTGTATTGGAACTTTGGGCATGAATTTTGCAGATAGACTTTTCCAGGTGTAAAGATAGCTCCTGAGAAGCTATCTCTCTCTTAGCTCTTACTTCACTGGACCACAGGTGAGCAGGGTTTTTGACTCCTCAGCAAAGCAACCTAGTAAGGAGTTGGGGGATGGTAATTAAGGGGATATTGCTAAGATTGTTTAATCAACATTGTAGCCACTTACCCCTCGTTTTTGCCATCAGCCTTCCTCCATTTAAGCAATTTTACTGTAATTTACTGTGTTTGTGTGGTATAGTTTTATATTTGATTATAGTTTCTGCTAGTTAATAAAGCTTGATTTTCTCTCATCCAGACCATTTGTCCATTTTAATATCATTAATTATAAGTCCTTCAGTCAGAACTGGAAGGTGGGGTAGCGATTCAAAACCGCTGTTTGAAAATTGGTTTATTGGAATTTAGTTTATATTGGAGCAGCAGGCTGCCTGACCAGGTGAATTACCGTAAACCAGGTAAAAGATTGGAATTGGTCAGAGTGCAGGCAAAGGCTGCAAGACCAGGGAAATTACCTTAAACCAGTTAAAAGACGCACCCTACAAAATGGCGACCGCGGCAGGACTGCAGGCCGTTTTTGATTTGATGAGTGATCTGGATCTGGAGAAAGCATCAGCTCTTGTTTCTCTTGTTTTCAGTATGTGGGTAGCCCTGCAGATGTTAGCGGCAGCGTGTAGGCTGACCTATCATGGTATAGGTGGCTGGGTTAAGAAAGGTGAGATGAGGGTGCAGGAGGAGGCTAAAGCGGCCAAGAATTGGGAGTCGCAGTTTGAAAAATGCCAGGCATTTATAGAGTGCCTGGTGCAGGAAGTCACTGAGGCCAGAGATAGCGAGATGAGACTGTGGGAAGAGAATGCCCGCCTCACCTCAGAAGTAACAGAGCAGGAGGAAAGGGTTAGGGAAGTAAAGACAGCTTATAAGCTGGCCTTCACCCAAAGGTTTAGTGAAGCAGATCATGGCCTCTGTAGGGCAGAGATAGAAAGCCTTAACATGGCTTTAAAGGCAGCAAAGGGGATGATTTGCCTGATCAGCCCGAAGGCAGGTCAGCCGGATTTTACTGGCAGCCCAAGTAGAACTATCTCACAGGCAGCACCCAGAACGGTGCTGTATAGGGAGTTAGATAAACCTGGGGCTCCATATCAGAAAGAGTGGTGCCAGGAGGGGAGCCATCCCTCCCAGAACAAGGTCACTTGTTACAAGTGTGGGGAGGAGGGCCACTGGCGCAGGGATTGTAAAAAGCCTGGGAGAGATGATACAGCCAGGAACCCCGCAGCCCCAACTCAGAAGGCAGAGACAGATGCAATCGAGTCTGTCCTGGAGACGTTAAAATCTCTCATGAGGGTCAAGCAGGGAAAGGGGCAGCCATCAGTGGTGCTGCAGCCCCCTCGCCCACCTCTGCCTCCCCACAATGACTGGAAAGAAAGGGGTTTAAAATCAACCCCAACCAGGCAGCTGGGAGTGAGCCTGAGAATAGGAATCCTCAGCCCACAGTAGGTTCAAGTTCGCAGGCAAGTGCTGTGGCTTGTGTGGGGGAGGAGCCATTCCTGGGCAGAGTAAGCTGTTTAAGCCAGGGAACAGGGAAGGAGAGTTCTGGGACCCCTGTAGAGCAGGTCCAGTAGCAGAAATCCGGGACAAGGGAGGCACAAAGGGGATAGTTTTGGCCCCAGACCAAAGGCAGGTCCAAAATTCCCCATTTAAAGCCACCCAGGTAAGGGAACATGAGTTTGCTGTCCATGCAAGTTCAAGTTCACAACCTATAAAGACAGGCACTGTGGCTTGTTCTAGGGAAAAGTTGTCCAGCCCACAAATTGGGACACTTCCACGCCCCAGTGGGATCCTAGTTTTGCCCAAAGTTCAAATTTGAAAAAGTTATGTGGCTTAGAAATGGAGAAACAGCAGCCTGGGATCAGAAATCAGCAGGCTGCTGCCCATCCATTCACAGATCGCTTGGAGGCTGCCCGCGCATGCGCAGTCGCTGGTCTGGAGACAGGAATCCCCCAGTCTACTGAACAGCAGGTTCGCGCAGGCGCAGTCGCGCAACTCAGGGGAGAAATTTCCCAAGACCAGGTTTGCGCAGGCGCGGTTCCCCAGCCCGTACCCCCAGCGGACCTTCCTCAGTTTTCCCGCACAGGCGCAGTCGCGCGCCTGAGGGGAGAGTTTTGCCAAAAGGAGGGCCATGCAGGCGCAGCCGCGCGGCTGAGGGAATGGGTTCCCCAACACCGGGTTCGCCCAGGCACAGCCGCGGACCTGGAACCCCCAGCTGCTCTTGCTCACGGTGAGGCCGAGCGCACAGGCGCAGTTGGCCGTTTAAAGATCCCCGCTTCCCAAACAATACACGCAGGCACAACGGCCTGCTTGGAAGACTCAGCGGTTCTTCCAACCCTTTTTAGCGAGATAGTTTGCGCAGGCGCAGTTGCCTGCGGGACCCCAGCGGCTCCTCATAAGTTTTCCTGCGCAGGCGCAATCGCCTGTTTGAAGCCAAAGGCTTCACAGCCTCTGCCGCGGGACTCCGAAGAGGAAGTTCACACAAGCGCAGTTGCCGGCGGGACCAGCGCGGCTCTTCTTCAGGAGGTTTGCGCAGGCGCACTCACCTGCTTGAATACAGAGGCTTCACAGCCTCTGCCGAGGGACTCAGGGGAGGAGATTTGCGCAGGCGCTGTCGCCTGTTTAAAGGGACCAGCTTCCCAGCCAGCCTCTAGAATGGTTCCCCCCATGATGTGGGACCCTGGGGAGGCAGGGATAGCAATCCCTCTTGCAGGAGACACAGGGGGGGAGCTGGCACCAGGTTGTGGACCTGGAGAGGAGGATTTGCAGCCACCAGCAGCGGGTGGTGAAGGAATACCTGCCCCCAGCACAGGAGTGGGCAGGGAAAAGGAGGCAAACCGAGAGAACCGGCAGGCTGCCAGGTATCATACAGTGCAAGCTGTTGGCACCAGGGGGAGAAGGCTCCCAGCCAGCTAGGGCTGCGACCCTGGCTAGCACAAATGCCTGGTGCTTGTTGGAAGGCCGACACTTGTGCAGTTGTTTTTGTGTAAGGCCGAGACTGGTGTCTATCTGCTTTTGTGTAAGGCCGAGACTGGTGTATATCTTTATTTGTGTAAGGCCGAGACTGGTGTCTTTCTTTATTTTTGTAAGGCCGAGACTGGTAGTTTTGTGTTTTTGGTGGGGGCTTCTCCACATGAGCATGTAATGTGGGAAGGGCAGAGGTTTTCAATAAATTTTTGTTGTTAAATTGCAGTGTGCATGGTTTTTTGGTTAAGTCCTGGTTGGCCTGCTCGGCTGAGGGCTTGTGGAGCGGATACATCATCTGCTGACATTGGCACAAGCCAGTCCCTGAGAGGGGGCCTAGAACCGACGTTCAATAAGCCGGCGACGGGCGGCCCTTGCACTTTGTGCCTCCCTCCTGTGCTGGTCCTCCTCCTCCTCCTCCTGCTCCTCCTCCTCAGGTGGTCCTCCAATCTGTGGTGGCAGTGGCTGAGTCCTGCGGATAGCCAGGTTGTGCAGCATGCAGCAAACGACCACGAAATGGGAGACTCGCTCCGGCGAATACTGCAGTGCTCCCCCGGAACGATCGAGACAGCGGAACCGTTGCTTCAGGATGCCGATTGTTTGTTCAATGATGTTCCTCATCGCTTGATGGCTCTCGTTGTATCGCTCTTCAGCAGGGGTGCTGGGCGCACGGAGCGGGGCCATCAGCCAGGTACACAAAGGATAGACATTGTCCCCGATAAGCCATCCTCGTGGGTGAGGATGGGCCTGGAACATGTCTGCCACAGAAGTCTGTCGGAGGATGAAGGCATCGTGGCTGCTGCCTGGAAAGCGGGCATTGACAGCTAGGATGAACTGCCTGTAGTCACACACCAGCTGGACGTTCAGCGAATGGTAGCCCTTCCGGTTGCGGTAATCCTCGGCATTCTCCAGAGGTGCCCGCAAAGCCACATGTGTACAGTCAATGGTGCCCTGCACCATGGGGAAGCCCGCGAATGCTGCAAAGCCCATTGCACGCTGTTGCTGCTTGTCAAGGGCCATGGAGAAGGAGATGAACTGACGTCTCCTTTTGAAAAGGGCATTGGTCACCTGGCGGATGCAGCAATGCACGGCGAACTGAGAGATGTTGGCAATGTCGCCAGTAGCGGATTGGAAGGAGCTGGTGGCATAAAAGTTGAGAGCCACCGTCACCTTCACTGCCACCGACAGAGACGTCCTGCTCCTCAGCTGTGGCTGCAGATCACCGGCAAGCAGCTGGCAGATCTCTGTGACCACGTCCCTTCTGAATCGCAGCCTCCGAACACACTGCTCCTCAGACATGTTGAGATAGGAGAACTGCTGGCGGTATACCCTGGGTGGGTAAGGCCTCCTTTGCCGACGCCTGTTGCCCCCTCTCCGTCTAGCCAGGGCTGCCAGTCTCTCATGGCGTCTCTGAGCCCTTTGGATGTAATTGAGAAAGCCAGCGTTTACACCCATTGCAGCCCCCATAATATGCTGGCAAACAATGAGATGTCAATGAATGCAAAAACTTTTTGAAAGCTGTGGCCTGAAGCCAGAAGTACCTGTCCGAGTGTTGGGCCAAAGCAGAAAGCTATCTACCTTGGTCTCTCTCCAAAGATCCGTTTCGCAAGAAGGTGTGCTGCAAAATGGCAGCCTTTTATATTGCAGGATGAGTGCCCTTTAATTTGCGCCCCCCGTGCCCCGCATCGGCTGAGCACCGTTCCACTTAACAGTCGCTAGGGGCGCCAGGCGCACAATGGGGCGGCGCGTCTGAAGTTCCGGTTGGGGGCGCACAAAGGGCGTTGCACGAGGAAATGACGTCATGATCTGCGCGCGCAGCTGAGCGCGCGCAAAGACTTTGCGCCGCCACCAAATCTCTAGTGAAGTTGGGGCGAGGCGCAGTTCGCGCTTCGCCCGGGCGCTAGCCGCCTAGCGCCCGAAATCTACTCCTCCTAAGGCGCTAACGGCTGGCGCAACCAACTGAATTTCTAGGCCTATGACTTTTCTCATATTCTCTCTTCGCTCTTCTTGTATCGTTTTTCAATTTCCCGCTGCAAACTCTGTATTCTGCCTGTTTTTCTACTGTATTCTGTACCTGACATTTTTCATCAATCTCCTTTTTCTGTTTTATTTTAACCTCTATTTCCTTTGTCATCCAGGGATCTCTAGCATTGGATGACCCATCTTTCCTGCTTAACAGAATATGTTTGGCTTCTACCCAAACTATCTCTGCCCCGAAGGCCTGCCATTGCTCATTTACTGTTTTCTTGGCCAATCTTTGTCTCCATCCAGCTGTGGTTGGTTGACAGAGGTCCACTTGCAGTAGGTAAAGCTAATTTTCAGTCGAAAACAAAATCATTTGCTGTATTTTGCTTTCTATTTTAATTTTAAATCAAGCTAGGTAATGAGCTGAACAACTGACCTATGAGTTCCTGATGATATTGTAAAGAAATCAAATGGTATTTTTATTGATGCGTGGCAATCAAAATTAGTGGGGGCCGACTTAAATTGGCTACAACTCTGGTGGGAGTCTGGCAGAATAGCTCAGAGAAAAGGCCGAGCCATTATATCTCGATCCTGACCTAAACTGGGATTTCCCACTCGTCCTCGAAAGGGGCAGAAGGGGTAGGTCGAGGGCAGGGATCCCACATGCTGAAAGTTCCTACTTCCCTGGGAACCTGCATATATCTGGAGGCTGGTACAGTTAGTCCTTTTTTAAATTGTAATATGAGCCCCCTTTGTAAGGATGCTGAAAGAGGCCGTGAAGCATGTCTTGGGAGTGGGGCGTGGCATTCCTCCCCGGAGGAGCAGGTGGGCGGCAAAGTTTCCAGCAACAGTGGAGCAGGTTGGCGCCAAAGATACACCTTTAGTGGTGCAGGCACCTACTGGCTCCATGCAGATCAGGTGCCCTTCTACTGACTTTGCATACTACAGCAGAGTCAACACTAGAGGGCAATAGTGGGTGCAATCGCAGTGTAGCTGTGGGGATTGCGCTCTGCGTGCCATAAGGGAGAAGAGTAAAATTGATTCTGGCATCTTTAAGCTGCTGCAAGCCTTTGAGGCCTGGAGCAATATTCTGCTTTCCTGTTTATCATGAAGCTGCAATGAATAGCACCATGCAACACTTGCTGGCAGAATGCTCCAAATTATTTCAGTAAGACTCCACAGAAAATGCAGCCACTTTGGTGGCTTCAAGGCTGAAGTGCACTTGTGGTGCGCTCTGCATCGTGAGTGGATGGACAGTGAAGGGTCCTGGAATCAGTACTCCACTGCTTCATCACTCATTGTCACAAGGAGTCTCCAGAAACAGGCCACCATATTCGTGGTTATAGGAAGAACATTAGATCTGAGGTTGAAACAGCAGAATCAATGGTCCTCCACAATACAATGAACTTTATCTTTTTCAGTGAGTTTTAGCAATAATTAACATCATATTCGGGTATTTTGACTTTTGATCTATACAATGCACAGTTCTTACCTCCATTATGGACTGGTTAAGAGAAACATTCGTTACAGATGAAAAGACCGTGAGGATATCAAGTGTGGCTCCGAGGTTTCCAGGTGTTGCATTTGGTAGGCCTATTGAAATGTTGGCTAATTGCGCAACCAGATTGGGAAGATTCTTTGCTAATTCAGTTGAGTTTTTAGTGGACTAAAAAATGAATAAAACATATTTTTAAGGATAAACCAATGTTGTGCTTTGGCACATATTAGAAAGGGCTTTTTAAAATATTATCGCCTTATTAAGTATCTCAGAAATACTCACACCGTCGAATTTCCGCAGGGCATTTCCCACTTATCCGCCGTAGCTTTGGTGAAGAAACCGCGGAAAGCAAGGGAAAAAATGGCAGAAGAATGGGAGGACCCTCATGGAAATTCACCCCCATAGTATTTCAAATAGGGCGCGATCTTGCCAGCCCTGGGGAGGCAGGTATGGAGGCTGGACTGCCGGGAAAATGGCAGAATCTGGGGGCATAGAAACATAGAAGATAGGAGCAGGAGTAGGCCATTCGGCCACTCGAGCCTGCTCTGCTATTCAATGCGATCATGGCTGATCATCCAAATTCAGTACCCTGTCCCTGCTTTCTCCCCATATCCCTTGATCCCCTTAGCCTTAAGAAATATATCTAACTCCTTCTTGAATACATTTAATGAATTGGCCTCAACTGTCTTCTGTGGTAAAGAATTCCACAGGTTCACCAGTCTCTGGGTGAAGAAATTCCTCCTCATCTCAGTCCTAAATGGCTTATGTTAAATCTGTGAGTTATCTAGTTAATTAAGACACAGACTAATTAATAACAATCAAAAACAGGTCTTTACTGGTTGGAGGTAGGGACTATTCTGAATACAAGATTACTGCACAGTGCTTATATACCGGTGTGTTCACCCCCGGTATTACGTCTACAGCAGCCTGAGAAAGTAGTACATCTCTTAAGGTGGAACAGGCTTAAGCTCTCTTAAGGTGGAACAGGTTACATACACAACAGCTTACTCCTTATTTTTAGACTGTGACCCCTGGTTCTGGACTCCCCCGCCACCGGGAACATCCTTCCTGCATCTAGTCTGTCTAGTCCTGTTAGAATTTTATAAGTTTCAATGAGATCCCCTTTCATTCTTCTAAACTCTAGTGAATATAAGCCTAATCCGAGACATCCTTGACCCCGCGCCAGGGAGGCAACATACCATCCTAGAGTCTCGTTTGTGGCTGCAGAAATGCCTATCTATTCCCCTTACAATAGAATCTCCTATCACTATAGCTCTCTCGCATGTTTTCCTCCCGTCCCGTGCAGCAGAACCACCCATGGTGCCAGTGTAGTGTATGTACCTTTAAGAGAGAACTACTTTTACAGCTCCTGTATACTGTAGTACCGGCAGTGACCACACCTGTATATAAGCCTTGAGCATGCCTCTGTACTGTTAGTCTTTAGGCTACCCTCCTCCAGTAACCACCTGTTGATTGTTAATTTACAGCCTCCGCCTAGTTATTGGAAAACATCATACTTTAAGAATCACGGATTCAACAGTGGCGACGAGGTCGATTCGAATCTACCTGCAACTCTGCATTTCCTTTCAAGGATTCGCTCCGGGAGGACGGTGGAAGAAAGTCGAGGCCAGAAGCACGGGCGTCGACCACGAGCAACCGCCCAGTCATCCGGCAGAGAGTGAACATCGCAGGGGAGGCTGTTGAGAGCTGGGTTTGGTTCTCCAGCCACGACGATCCAGCAACAGACTGGCAACATGTACAGCACAGACCCTTCCTGGACAGCAGTGGTTGGAGCTGACCGATGGCACAGAAAAGGCCGAGCAGCGTCGACGGGGTAAGAGAGAGGGTAAAGCGCACAGGGCGCAGCCGGGGGTTGAAGACCGAGCGGCGTCGACGGAAAACAAAAAGAGAGAGAGGGTAAAGCACAGCCGGGGTTCAGGACCGAGCGGCGGCAATGAGAGAGGTGCACAGGAGAACGTGCAGAGCGCAGCCAGGGCTCAAGAGCTGAGCAGCGTCCGCGGGGAAAGGAAGGAAGTGCGGGAGACGCCGTTTGAGCAACGGAGAAGAAGGGAGAGCGCGGGAGATGCCATTTTAGAAGCTGCAGCAGAGAAGAAGGGTGAGCGCGGGAAGAAAGGAAAGCACGGGAGACGCCATTTTAGACAGTTTAACCACACCCAGGGATGCCAAAGAGTGGCAGTGTCACTGCATTCGACAATGAAGTCAAAGATTGGGCAACATATGTGGAACGCATTGAGGTGTACTGCAAGGTGAATGAAGTGCCAGATGCTAGGAAAGCACTGGTTTTGTTGAATTCCATGGGTGCAAAAACTTATGGGTTACTGCGAAACCTAATAACCCCAGAGAAGCCAGTGGATAAGGATTTCAAAAGCATAGTGGAAATCCTACAGGACCACTTAAACCCCACACCGCTGTTGATAGCAGAAAGATTTAAGTTCCACAAAAGGAACCAGCATAAAGACGAAAGTAATGCTGAGTATTTAACGGAACTGCACAAGCTATCGAAACACTGCCAGTTTGGAATGGGACTAGCAGATACGTTAAGGGACAAGTTTGTGTGTGGGCTTCAAAGTGAAGGAACCCAGAAACGGCTTCTATCAGAAAAGGATCTTATGCTGGACAAGGCTTTCAGTATGGTAGTATCACACAAAGCAGCCGCATGGGGCACTGCAGAGATACAACGGAGACCGCAAGAATATGGCACCAATGAAATGTCATATGGAGCAGGGAAGTGTTATCGCTGCGGCAGAACAACACATGACCAGAAGGATTGTTGGTTCAAGCACCAAGTGTGCAGACAGTGTGGAAAAGCAGGACACATAGCAAGAGTCTGCAGGTCAGGGAAGAAAACCAGCAGCAAGAAATCTCCACAGGAGAAGTACAAAAAGGTACATAAGGTGATGGACAGTAGTTCAGACGAACAGAAAAGTGATACAGATTCCGGAAGCAAGGAGCTGGGTTGTCTGAAACTACATAAGGTAATCAAAGTGGAGGATCACCAGACTACCTGGGTCACACTCAAGATAGATGGAGTCCAAGTGAAAATGAAATTGGACGCAGGATCAGCCCTAACAGTCATAAACTGAAGGGTCTACATGCGGCTATTTTCACATATACCCTTGAAAGCTACAGAGGAAAAATAAGGGTGAACATGACATACAAAGGCTAGGAAATACCCAAAATGGACCTATATGTATTGCCAGATGGAGGACCACCACTACTAGGGCGTGAATGGATCCGGAAGATACAATTAGATTGGCATTCCATACAGGCACTGAAGGTTGAGGCCAAAAAGGATGATGATGTCACACCTGGACGACTGTCAAAAATGCTAACTGACGCACAAGAAGTGTTCCAGGAGGGACTCGGAACACTGAAAGGCATAACAGCGACAATTAAAATAGAGGAAAATGCAAGCCCAAAGTTTTTTAAGGACAGACCGGTGCCTTATGCGATCCAACCAGCCATCGAAGCAGAGCTGGAAGGTTTGGAACGTTCAGGAGTACTGTCCAAAGTGGACTGGAGTGAGTGGTCGTTCCTGTAATGAAGAGGTCGTTGAGTAATACGCCTGGGGAAGCAAAGAAGGTCCGCATCTGTGGGGATTTTAAGGTGACAGTGAACCCAGTCCTTCACACAGTACAATATCTGCTTCCACGGATTGAGGATATTTTCACCTCACTACCTGGAGGTAAACGCTTCACTAAGATTGATCTGGCCCAGGCGTACCTGCAAATGGAGGTAGAAGAAGCCTCGAAACAATACCTCACGATCAACACTCATAAGGGTCTCTACCAATACAATTGGCTGGTGTTCGGGGTAGCATCGGCTCCGGCTATTTGGCAAAGGGCAATGGATCAAGTCCTGCAAGGGATTCCAGGGACCCAGTGTTATTTGGACAACATCCTGGTCACGGGCAAAAATGACAGTGATCACCTCGCCAACCTGGAGCAGGTGCTCACTAGATTAAAGGAATATGGGCTACGAGCTAATCGCCACAAGTGCGAGTTTTTCCAGAAGCAGATCTCGTATTGTGGCCACGTCATCGATGAAGAGGGGTTACATAAGTCCCCTGAAAAGATTGAGGCAGTAGTCAAGGCTCCAGCACCGGAAAATGTGTCACAACTGAGGTCGTTCCTCGGGCTGATGAACTACTACCATAAGTTCTTACCAAATTTGTCTACAGTATTACACCCACTGAACACCCTGATGCAAACAGGGGTACCATGGAAGTGGAATGACGAATGTAAACGAGCTTTGCAGAAGCGCAAAGAATTGATCACATCAAAAGAGGTGTTGGCCCATTTCAACCCAGCACTATCAATTCGGTTGGCGTGTGATGCATCACCCTATGGTATTGGAGCGGTGCTTTTGCACAAATTCCCAGACGAAATGGAGAGGCCAGTAGCCTTTGCGTCTCGGTCACTAACCTCAGCCGAGCGCAACTACGCCCAGATTGACAGGGAGGCCCTCAGCCTAATATGGGGAGTAAAAAAATTCAACCACTATCTGCATGGGCAGAAGTTCACCTTGCTGACTGACCACCAACCACTTGTCTCCATCTTTAATCCAAAGAAGGGCGATCCGGTGAAGACTGCACAACGGCTACAAAGATGGTCCCTTTTTCTAGGGGCGAACCAATATGAAATAGAGTATAAGGGCACGAAACAGCATGGAAACGCTGATGGGCTATCACGCCTGCCACTGCTTACTGTGGAGGAAGCACCAGCAGTGGACCCTATCGAAATATTTTATTCGTCGATAATTGAACACTTGCCAGTAACTAACGCGGATATAGAGAAGGAGACCCGAAATGATCCGACACTGTCTCGGGTATATGATTTGACAGTGAAGGGATGGCCAACACATGGCGACTCACTGTTGCCAGCATTCTCATCCAGAAGAGAACAGCTGTCAATATGCCAGGGGACAGTGATGTGTGGATCCCGAGTGGTAATTCCACCCAAGTTAAGGGAGAGAGTGCTCACTGAGCTTCACGAAGGCCATCTGGGAGGGGTGAAAATGAAAAGCCTTGCTAGGGCTTATGTGTGGTGGCTGGGGATCGATCAACAAATCGAGGACCTAACAAAGAGCTGCTCAGTATGCCAGAAGGTCCAAAATGCACCACCACATGCCCCCCTACACCCATGGGAGTGGCCCTCCTCGCCATGGCAATGGGTGCATATTGATTTTGCTGGTCCATTCATGGACTCAATGTTCTTAATAGCAATGGATGCGCACTCGAAATGGCCTGAGGTGATCAAAATGTCCTCCACCACTACAGAGAAAACAATTGCAGTCCCACGGACCATATTTGCCAGGAACGGCTTGCCAGAGCAGATTTGCTCTGATAACGGACCACAATTTGTGTCCGAAGAGTTTCGGAAATTTATGAGAAGGAATGGGGTAAGGCATTATACATCCGCCCTGTATCATCCAGCCACAAATGGATTGGCTGAGAGGTTCGTACAAACCTTTAAAAAGGCAATAAGGGCCATGTGCGATGATGACATTCCACTACAGCATAAGGTGGACAATTTCCTGTTAGCCTACAGAAATGCGACACATGCAGTTACCAACCAGACCCCGGCCATGATGTTCTTTAACAGAAGGTTGGGATCTCGTCTGGATTTGCTCAGACCAAATGTGCGAAGAAATGTTGAGGATAAGCAATTCCAGCACATCAATGAGAAGCCTTCAAGGAGCTTCAATGTAGGACAACCAGTCTTGGCCCGTGACTACCGAACAGAGTAATGGCAACCCGGAATGATATGCACACGACAGGGGCCACTAATGTACACAGTGGATGTCGGGGAGAACATTGTGAGACACCACGTCGACCAGGTCCTAGCGTCACAGGAACGAGTCAACCCCATGTCTCACGTACCTGGGGATGAACCCGACATACCGGTAGCATCTACCTCAGAAACAGTAGCAGCGGAAACTGATGAACTAACTAACGAAAGGGTGCCAGAATCGCCTCCGCACCAAGAACAAGAACCTCAGGAAAGGCGCTATCCAGAAAGGATCAGGCATCCGCCCCAAAGACTGAGGCCTAGAAATTCAGTTGCTTGCGCCACCAGTTTGCGCCCAAAGAGGCCACTCAGAGGCTTTAGCGCCTCTGGCCACAACCACCGCGATATTTAGTGGGGTGCTAATGGCGGCGTTAGCCTGTAGCGCTGCGCTGCCACCGATGACGTCATCGGTGTGCGCAGCGCCCCGCTACCGCCCCGAGCACCATATTAGGTCAGCCCCGCCTCTTCCGCACCAGCCGCAAACAGCGACCGGTACACAGGGGCCTACCTGTGGCGGTAGTGGGGCGAGTTAAGGTGGAGGTGCGGCCGGCTGCTTTTTCGGCGGCCGCCTGCCTGCAGCTCCGTCCCCGGCCTCCTACACCCCCCCTCCCGCGGCATTGCCGGCTGTTTCCCGAGAGCCCGGCACTTCTCCTTGGTGCCGGGCTCATTTGCCGGCACTCGCGAGCGGGGATCGCGCTGTTGCAGGCACCTCCCCCTTAACAGTGGGAGGAAGGCCTGCAGTACCGCAGCCTGCCGTGCCGCAGCGGGTGGCGCTGCGGCACTTTGCGCGCCGATATTCAGTTTCAGTGCCCCAAGCGGGGCGCCGAAAGCCTTGTTTAGCGGCCGGCTTCCACTTGGGGCGCTGAAACTGAATATCCCGATGGCGCAAGTGGCTCCGCGCGCAGCGGTAATTCCTGCGCCCAGGCGAGCTTGGCGCCCCAAACTGAATTTTTAGCCCTGAATCTATAAATGGACTATTTTAGTTAAATGTGCATGTTAAAGTGTTAACTGTTATTTGAATGTTATGGGTACTGTTAATCTAAAAGGGGAGGAATTGCAGTGTATGTATCTTTAAGAGAGAACTACTTTTACAGCTCCTGTATACTGTAGTACCGGCAGTGACCACACCTGTATATAAGCCTTGAGCATGCCTCTGTACTGTTAGTCTTTAGACTACCCTCCTCCAGTAAACACCTGTTGATTGTTAATTTACAGCCTCCGTCTAGTTATTGGAAAACATCATACTTTAAGAATCACGGATTCAACAGCCAGGAAGTTGGTTGCTGCTGCCTTCCCCCGATAAGCCATCCTCCCCAACAATATCCAAAGCGGTATATCTGCTTGAGACGGGGATGGCGACAGGGGACCCCTGCACTACCTGCCTGCGCCTACTACTCTGCCTGGCGGTCACCCATTCCCTTCCTGCCTGTGCCGCCTTTACCTGCGGTGTAACCAACTGATTAATTGTGATAGCCACGACGTCCTCAGCATCGCGAATGCTCCAGTATGTATCCATTCGCAGCTCCAGCGCCGCAATGTGGTCTGCCAGTAGCTGCAGCTGTATACACGTCCCACTCACATGGTTGTCAGGGACACAGGAAGTGTCCCTGATTTCCCACATAGAGCAGGAGGAGCATGCCATGGGGCCGAGCTTTGCTGCCATGACTTACCCTTTAATTAATTTTAATTAAATCAATACCAGCAATTATACTACAATTAAATGATATACTCAAGGGCCCTTGTTTCCTAGCACTCCCCGCTACACAACAGAGACCTTAAAAACTATAACCACAAAATTAAGGCCTTCTAAACTTTATAAACTATGAACCTTAATTGGGTGCCCATCCCTCCCCCAACTCACCTCCATGCCATCTTTCCAGGAGGTGGGTAGCCGACCCGTGCCGGGTCCCGTCTCCTTGGAGGCGGGAAGGGGATTAGTGCCACTTATCTGCCTGTTAACAGGTAGCAGCACGGTGGCATAGTGGTTAGCACTGTTGCCTCACAGCACCAAGGACCCGGGTTCGAATCCGGCCTCGGGCGACTGTCTGTGTGGAGTTTGCACATTCTCCCCGTGTTTGCGTGGGTTTTCTCCGGGTGCTCCGGTTTCCTCCCACAGTCCAAAGATGTGCGGGTTAGGTTGATTGGCTATGATAAATTGACCCTTAGTGTTAGGGGGATTAAATACGTGGGGTTACGGGGATAGGGTGGGATATGTGTTGGTGTAGGGGTTACGGGGATCGGGTGGGACATGTGTCGGTGCAGGCTCGATGGGCCGAAATGGCCTCTATCTGCACTGTGGGGTTTCTGTGATTTCTGTGATTTCTGTGAATTAACAGGCAGATAAGAGGATTATCCCCATTTTACCCACATAAGTGTGGGCTTCCCAAAGGCTGCGAACCCTGCCAGGGTCACCAAGGCGAGCAGTGTGTCTGCGGGGGTCGGTGGGGTGCAAATGTGCGCTCTGAAGGTAAGTGATGGGTGCAAGTGTGGAGAGCTGAGTATGTGAGGTAAGTGGAACGTGTTAGTAAAAGTTTACTTACCTTTGTTTCTTCCTGCAGGCTTCAAACGGTCGGGATGCGGAGAGTGTCGCATCTCCGCGGCAGAGATGACAGATGGCTGCTGCATTCTCCAATGCAACAAACATCTAATTTCTGCTAAAGAAAGAGGTTTGATGAGTCTTGAATTCAAGAACTCATCAAACTACAGAGAATGTCAGTGTTTGACAGCTTCACAAAGCTGTCAAATGATGAGAATTCATCTGTCAAAATTTTTTGACAGATGAAATGTCATACGCTGACGTTCTCTGCAACTGGCTTTCCCTTAATTGGCCTGCTAAGCCCGTTGGGCTGGATTTTGCCAATGGGGAGCTTTTGGAGGCGTGATTCCCACTTGTCGGGTTTTAGTCCCGCCTCCATTGACTTCTGGCCAACCCACGCAATTTTCCCTTGATTGGCCTTGTTAAGCCCGCCCAGCGGGCTTAGCAGACCAATTAAGGGAAAGCTGGTTACAGAGAACGTCAGCATATGACATTTCATCTGTCAAAAAATTTTGACGAATGAATTGTCATTGTTTGACAGCTTTGAGAAGCTGTCAAACACTGACATTCTCTATAGTTTGATGAGTTTTTGAATTCAAGACTCATCAAACCTCTTTCTTTAGCAGAAATTAGATGGTTGTTGCATCGGAAAATGCAGCAGCCATCTGTCATCTCTGCCGTGGAGATGCGAGACTCTCTGCATCCCCAACTCTTGAAGCCTGCAGGAAGAAACAAAGGTAAGTAAACTATTACTAATACTTTCCACTTACCTCACATACTCACCTCTCCACACTTGCACCCATCACTTACATTCACAGTGCACTTTTGCACCCCACCAACCCCCGTAGACCCACTGCTCACCTCGGTGACCCTGGCGGGGTTCGCAGTGTTCAGGAAGCCCGTACTTGAGTGGGTAAAATGGGAATAATCCTCTTACCTGCCTGTTAACTACCTGTTAACTGGCGGATAAGTGGCACTAATCCCCTTCACGCCTCCAAGGAGATGGGACCCGGCGCGGGTCGGCTACCCGCCTCCTGGCAAGATGGCATGGAGGCGGGTGGGATGGGCACATGCCCCCTGATTCTGCCATTTTCCCGGCAGTCCTGCCTCCATACCCGCCTCCCCAGGGCTGGCAAGATCACACCCATAGGGCTGGATTTTGTCAGTGTGGGCGGGCTGGGGCGTGTCAGGTGGAAATCGTGTCAGGACCCCGACTCCTAAGTGAAGTGTTGAAAAAGTGCGATTTTCACCCAATTGGCCATTTGATTTCCTATATGTGGAAACCCCTGGCCCAATTAGTCTTTTCATACAGAAAGTTGCCTCCGATGACATCATCAATGCTGTTGGATTTAAAGCCTGCAAGCAGCCTTGAGTTTTCTGGAGACTGCAAAGGCTCTGCAATTTATAAGAAGGAGTTGAATTGTGGAAAATGTCAACGATCAAGCAAAAGTGTGCTCCTTGGTTTGATGAGCCCTCCCTCCAAGCTCTGGTGTACAGAGCCAGCTGTAATAAGGAGGTGCTGTTCCATTCCTCAGGGAGAAAAAAGTCACCCCAGCAGACAAAAGCTGTGTGGCTACAAGTGGTCCAGGTTGTCAACTCCATTTCAATGAGCCGCAGAACCTGGCTGCAATGCAGGAAGAGGTTTCATGACCTTTTCCGCACCAGAAAAGTGAGTATGACGATCCCATCACCCTCAATCTGATCCCCATCGCCTCTCCTCACCAGCACTCTGCTTTGCCAACCTCTTCCTCCACATGCCACTTGACACTTACATCCCTGCACCCTTACCCATTCCCTCTCTCTCTATGGTAACATTCACTTAACTATTCGACCATGCAGCCCTCACACTTCCCATCACTGTGATGCCATGACAACAACAACTTACTGTAATGTATGTAATGTATATATACCTTAAGGGAGAGAACTACTTTTTACAGCTCCTGTATACTGTAGCACCGGCAGTGACCACACCTGTATATAAACCCTGAGTAGTGACCTGTACAGTTAGTTCTAGAGTAACCCTCATTCAGTAAACACCTGTTGAATTGTTCCCTGCAGTCTGTTGTCTGATTATTGAAGGACACAACATTAAGATACACGGATATAACATTGGCGATGATGCAGATTCGAACCTACCTGCAACTCTGCATCACCTCCCAGGGATTCGCTCCTGGAGAACAGTGGAAGGAGGTCGAGTCCAGAAGCACGGGCGTCGACCACGGGCAACCGCCCAGTCATCCAGCGGAGATTTGAGCATTGCAGGGGAGGCTGTCGAGAGCCAGGCTTGGCTTTCCAGTCAAGGTGGTCCAGCGAAACGGGCCGGCAACAGGAACTGCGCAGACCCTTCCCGGACAGCGGCGGCTAGAGCCCGACCGAGCGGCACAGAAAAAGGCCGAGCAGCGTCGACGGGGGAGAGAGAGAGGGCAGAGCACACAGGGCGCAGCCGGTGTTCAGGACCAAGCAGCGTCAACGGGGGAGAGAGGCGAGAGAGAGCAGAGCGCAGCCGGTGTTCAAGGGCCGAGCAGCGTCAATGGGGGAGAGAGGCGCGCAGGAAAACACGAGGCGCTGCCATTGCCACGAGGACCGCAGAGAGCGGCATTGGCAGCAGCGCAGAAGCAGCGCACGAAACCCACAGGGTGTCGCCATTTGCCACGAGGACCGCCGAGAGTGGCGTTGGCAGCAGCGTGAGAGACGCCATTTTAAGCCGCAGCGGGGAAGAAAGGAAAGCGCGGGAGACGCCATTTTAAGCCGCAGCGGGGAAGAAAAGAAAGTGCAGGAGACGCCATTTTAAGCCAGTCTAACCACACCCAAAAATGCCGAAGAGTGGCAGTATTACAGCGTTCGACAATGAAGTCGAAGATTGGACGACATACGTCGAACGCATAGAAGTATACTGCAAGGCGAATGAAGTGCCAGATGACAAGAAAGCGCTGGTATTGTTGAAATCAATGGGTGCCAAAACGTATGGCTTACTACGAAACCTAGTAACCCCAGAGAAGCCAGTAGAAAAGGATTTTGAAAACATAGTGTCAATCGTACAGGACCACTTAAACCCCACACCGCTGCTGATAGCAGAAAGATTTAAGTTTCACAAAAGGAACCAGCATAAAGATGAAAGTAATGCTGAGTATTTAACGGAACTGCGCAAGCTATCGAAACACTGCCAGCTTGGAACGGGACTAGCAGATACTTTAAGGGACAAGTTTGTGTGTGGGCTTCAAAGTGAAGGAACCCAGAAACGGCTTCTATCAGAAAAGGATCTCACGCTGGACAAGGCTTTCAGCATTGCAGTATCACACGAAGCAGCAGCACGGGGTGCTGCAGAGATACAACGGAGACCGCATGAAATTGGCACAAATGAAATGTCATATGGAACAGTGAAGTGCTATCGCTGCGGCAGAACAACACACGACCATAATGATTGCTGGTTCAAGGACAAAGTGTGCAGACAGTGTGGAAAAGTAGGACACATAGCAAGAGTCTGCAGGTCGGGAAAGAAAACCAGCAGCAAGAAATCTCCACAGGAGAAGTACACGAAGGTACATAAGGTGACGGAGAGTAGTTCAGACGAACTGAAAAGTGATACAGACTCCGGAAGCAAGAAGCTGGGTTGTCTGAAACTACATAATGTGATCAAAACGGAGGATCACCAAACTATCTGGGTCACGCTCAAGATAGCAGGAGTCCAAGTGAAAATGGAATCGGACACAGGATCAGCCCTAACAGTCATAAACCGAAGGGGCTACAAGCGGCTATTCTCACATATACCCTTGAGAGGTACAAAGATTGACTTGAAGACGTACACGGGGCAAAAAGTCTACCCCAAAGGAAAAATAAGGGTGAATGTTATATATAACGGCAAGGAAACACCAAAAATGGACCTATATGTATTGCCAGATGGAGGACCACCACTACTAGGACGTGAATGAATCCGGAAGATACAGCTAGATTGGCATTCCATACAAGCACTGACTGTAGATGCCAAAAAGGATGATGACGTCACACCTGGACGACTGTCAAAAATGCTAACTGATGCACAAGAAGTGTTCCAGCAGGGACTCGGAACACTAAAAGGCATAACAGCGACGATCAAAATAGAGGAAAATGCAAGCCCAAAGTTTTTTAAGGCCACACCAGTGCCTTATGCGATCAGTCCAGCCGTCGAAGCAGAGCTGGAAGGTTTGGAACGTTCAGGAGTACTGTCCAAAGTGGACTGGAGCGAGTGGACTACACCCATCGTTCCTGTAATGAAGAGGTCGTTGAGTAATACGCCTGCGGAACCAAAGAAGGTTCGCATCTGTGGGGACTTTAAGGTGACAGTGAACCCCGTCTTTCACACTGTACAATATCCGCTTCCACGGATTGAAGACATTTTTGCCTCGCTAGCTGGAGGGAAACGCTTCATTAAGATTGATCTGGCCCAGGCGTACCTGCAAATGGAGGTAGAAGAAGCCTCGAAACAGTACCTCACGACTAACACTCACAAAGGTCTCTCCCTATACAACCAGCTGGTGTTCGGGGTAGCATCAGCTCCGGCTATTTGGCAAAGGGCAATGGAACAAGTCCTGCAAGGGATTCCAGGGACCCAGTGTTATTTGGACGACATCCTGGTCACGGGCGAAAATGACAGTGATCACCTCGCCAACCTGGAGCAGGTGCTCACTAGGCTGAAGGAATATGGGCTCCGAGCTAATCGCCACAAATGCGAGTTTTTCCAGAAGCAGATCTCGTATTGTGGCCACGTTATTGTTAAAGAGGGGTTACATAAGTCCCCTGAAAAGATTGAGGCAGTAGTCAAGGCTCCAGCACCGGAAAATGTGTCACAACTGAGGTCGTTCCTCAGGCTGGTGAACTACTACCATAAGTTCTTGCCGAATTTGTCTACCGCACTACACCCACTGAACACCCTACTGCAAACGGGGGTACCATGGAAGTGGAGTGACGAATGTAAACGAGCTTTCCAGAAGAGCAAAGCATTGATCACATCAAAGAGGTGTTGGCTCATTTCAAACCAGCACTACCAATTCGGTTGGCGTGTGATGCATCACCCTATGGCATTGGAGCGGTGCTGTCGCACAAATTCCCGGACGGCTCGGAGAGGCCAGTAGCCTTTGCGTCTCGGTCACCAACCTCAGTCGTGCGTAACTGCGCCCAGATTGACATGGAGGCCCTCAGCCTAGTGTGGGGAGTGAAAAAGTTCAATGACTATCTGCACGGGCAGAAGTTCACCTTGCTGACTGACCACCAACCACTTGTCTCCATCTTTAATCCAAAGAAGGGCGTTCCGGTGATGACTGCGCAACGGCTACAAAGATGGTCCCTTTTTCTAGGGGCACACCAATATGAAATTGAGTATAAGGGCACGAAACAGCATGGAAACGCTGATGGGCTATCACGCCTGCCACTGCCTACTGTGGAGGAAGCACCAGCAGTGGATCCTGTCGAAATATTTCATTCAACTATAATTGAATGCTTGCCAGTAACTAACGCTGGTATAGAGAAGGAGACCCGAAATGACCCGACACTGTCTCGGGTATATGATTTGATGGTGAAGGGATGGCCAGCACATGGCGACTCACTGTTGCCAGCATTCTCATCCAGAAGAGAACAGCTGTCAGTATGCCAGGGGACCTTGATGTGTGGATCCCGAGTGGTAATTCCACCCAAGTTAAGGGAGAGAGTGCTCAATGAGCTTCACGAAGGTCATCTGGGAGGGGTGAAAATGAAAAGCCTTGCTAGGGCTTATGTGTGGTGGCCGGGGATCGATCAGCAAATCGAGGACCTGACAAAGAGCTGCTCAGGATGCCAGAAGGTCCAAAATGCACCACCACATGCCCCTCTACACCCATGGGAGTGGCCCTCATCTCCATGGCAATGGGTGCATATTGATTTTGTTGGTCCATTCATGGACTCAATGTTTTTAATAGCCGTGGATGTGCACTCGAAATGGCCTGAGGTGATCAAAATGTCCTCCACCACCACGGAGAAAACTATTGCAGTCCCACGGACCATGTTTGCCAGGAACGGCTTGCCAGAGCAAATTTGCTCTGATAACGGACCACAGTTTGTTTCCGAAGAGTTTCGAAGATTTATGAAAAGGAATGGGGTAAGGCATTACACATCCGCCCCGTATCATCCAGCCACAAATGGATTGGCTGAGAGGTTCGTACAAACCTTTAAAAAAGCAGTAAAATCCATGTGCGATGATGACATTCCACTGCAGCATAAGGTGGACAATTTCCTGTTAGCCTACAGAAATGCGACACATGCAGTCACCAACCATGCCGCGGCCATGATGTTCTTTAACCGAAGGATGAGATCTCGTCTGGATTTGCTCAGACCAAATGTACGAAGAGATGTTGAGAGTAAGCAATTCCAGCACATCAATGAGAAGCCGACAAGGAGCTTCAATGTAGGGCAATCAGTCTTGGCCCGCGACTACCGAACAGAGAAATGGCAACCAGGAACGATATGCACACAGCAGGGGCCACTAATGTACACAGTGGATGTTGGGGAGAACATTGTGAGACGCCATGCTGACCAGATCCTAGAGTCACAGGAACGAGTCAACCCCATGTCTCGGCCATACGTACCTGGTGAGGAACCCGACGTACAGGTCGCATCTACCTCAGAAACAATAGCATTGGAAGCTGATGAATCAACTGACGACAGGGTGCTAGAATCGCCTCCGCACCAAGAACGAGACACTCAGGAAAGGCGTTATCCAGAAAGAATCAGGAAGCCTCCCCAGAGACTAAATATATGAATGGACTATTTTCATATAACATTGTATATTAAAAATTTTAATTGTTAAATGAGTATTTTGGTACTGTTAATCTAAAAGGGGAGGAATTGTAATGTATGTAATGTATACCTTAAGGGAGAGAACTACTTTTTACAGCTCCTGTATACTGTAGTACCGGCAGTGACCACACCTGTATATAAGCCCTGAGTAGTGATCTGTACAGTTAGTTCTAGAGTAACCCTCATTCAGTAAACACCTGTTGAATCGTTCCCTGCAGTCTGTTGTCTGATTATTGAAGGACACAACATTAAGATACATGGATATAACACTTACAACACGGTTGTAAGTGTTATATCCATGTATCTTAATCTTAATGCAGCACCGTGGCATAGTGGTTAGCACTGTTGCCTCACAGCGCCAGGGACCCGGGTTCGAATCCGGCCTCGGGCGACTGTCTGTGTGGAGTTTGCACATTCTCCCCGTGTTTGCGTGGGTTTACTCCGGGTGCTCCGGTTTCCTCCCACAGTCCAAAGATATGCAGGTTAGGTTGATTGGCTATGATAAATTGACCCTTAGTGTTAGGGGGAGTAAATACGTGGGGTTACGGGGATCGGGTGGGATATGTGTCGGTGCAGGCTCGATGGGCCGAAATGGCCTCTATCTGCACTGTGGGGTTTCTGTGATTCTGTGTGAACACACAGGGAGGGTCCTTTGTATCCTTCTATGCTATGCATTCACTACACTCACTCCTTCCATGGTCCATGGAGGAGCTTAGTCGCAAGGGTATTGAAAACATGGTAATTGTTCAGAATAGAATGACATCTCTTGAGGAGCGATGGTCAGCTATTGGGCAAACAAAGCAGACCTTCATGCAAGTCCCCTGGAGTAGGACTTCCAGTGCAGAAATGGGTCCACATGGCCCCCCTGCAGTGCAGCAAGGTGCTGTCAAGCCACTTGTTACCTCTGAAGTGGGGCTGACCCATGAGAGGGATGTTGGTGGCAGACAACAAGGAAGTGGGGGCTCCTCTCCAAGTGCTCACATGACCATGCCACAGCAAAGTCCTCAGTCAGAGCCCCACCAGAGTCCTCATCCAAATGAGATGGGCATCTCAGCCCCTGCACAGCCGTAGGAGCAGCAGACTGTTGGCGAGCCCTCACAGGTTCGCCACCCCAGAGGATGCCTGCCAAAGGCATCGAGACAGGAGCAGCAAGAAAGCGAGCAAGGGGATTTCACATCTGCTGAAGCCACAGGGGAAGCACCACATAGGAGCACACGTAAGAGGAAGATAAAGCACAAGTAGTCACTTGGGTGCTGTGTTGTTTTGTTTTTGGACCAGCCATCATTGTGATTGTATTATAAAGTGTTTTGATGGCAAACTGTTGAAGTTGTGGCCTGTGTCAGTTCGCAAATGGGACTTTCACATTGAGGGCTTAGGCCGCCTTGCGATTATCAGAATGGTGGTCAGAGTGACAGGATTCTGTAGGTTCTTCTCCATTGTCGATGATCTGGTAAGAAGGAGCGAGAATAAAGTGTTTAATTGTGCAGGCTAAGCAAATCTGGCCAAGATGAGTGCATCCCTTGCATCCCGGGCAGCAATATGGTGGCGCTCTGGCACCTTCTGGCCTGTGCATCTTCAGGTGGGTGACTAGCAGCTTGGCGCTCCTGTTGATGCTCCTACTGTTGGTGCTGCTGTTGCTCATGGTTCTGCTGCTGCCGCGGCTGGTCTTCATCTGAATCTGATGTCCAGGAGGAAAGGAATTAAATGGTCACCATGTTTCTGGTATATGCCCCAGTTGAGGAAGCGCTTAGTCAAGGTGGGGAGAGGGTTTTCCAAGGAGGTCACACTGGAGATGGGTGTCAGGCTCGAAACTTCCACAACACTGAGTATGCCTGCTAAAAGTTCCCCCAGACCTGAGACAACAAAGTTCTGCCACCTGCAAATGATCATCGGTGAAAATTCCTTTGTAATGGTGGAGCTGCAGCTGTTCATAAGCAATCCACTAGTGAGGCCACCAGCATTACCTGGCATGTTCCAGAGGAGGCGTGTAGAATGGGGGAAATGTGTTAAAATCAGAAAGGCCTCTTAAAATGGGATTATAGAGGCAATTAAGTGGTTGTTAAGGACCTTAAGTGCCTATCCCGCCTCTTGGAGGCGGGTTGGAAAGCGGGTCAGAAAACACGCACTTGGGAAAATTGCTTGGAGGCGGGATGGAGGCAGGAACGGTACCGCCCGCCAGTTTTGGCGATTTTAACAACTCGCACGCCTCCAAACCCGCCTCCTCGGGGCTGGGAAAATTGAGCCCATAGTGTCTGTATAGAGAACACTTGATCCAGGTGATCACCTGGACTGGTTTCGATTGCCTGAGGGGGTGGGAGAGGAATTTTCCCAAGTATTTTTTCCCTATTGGCCCTGGGTTTTCTCTCTTCGTTTGCCTCTCCCAGGAGATGACCCAGCTGTGGGGCGGGGCAGGGAGTGTTAGTCATGATGCTTCACCCATCATGTGTGGGGCAGGCTTGATGGACCAGTTGTTTTCCTGTCTGGAATTTTGTATGTTCGTATTTATATTGAATGACTGTGAAGGGCAGTACCATAGTGAATTATAAAGGCCACTGGATGAATGGTAGTTAATTATATTATCATGAAAATTGCCTTTGGGATCCTACAAATACTGGCCTAGAATTTTCTCAAAGTGAATTATGCCCCCTTTGCACATTTAAAGAGACAATTTGCCCCCATTGGTAGCCTGTAGAGGGAGTTAGATGTGGTTTTCCTGGGTCTGCTCATTTGCAATCCTATCGGTGCAGTCATCGGCGTAAAACGGGTGTAAAATGCGTGGAAGCAGCTGAACTACAGCGTCGGCGGGAAACCTGAGCGGCAGAGCGGGGTATAAAAGTCCCCAGAGACCAGGTAAGGCCTCACAGCGTCGGCAGGAAACCTGAGCGGCAGAGCGGGGTATAAAAGTCCCCAGAGACCAGGTAAGGCCTCACAGCATCGGCGGGAATCTCGAGCGGCAGAGCGGGGCTATAAAAGGCCCCAGAGACCAGGTAAGGCGTACCAATCTCCAGTCTGGAAGGAGAGAGGTAAAAAGTAATCCAAGTGTGACGTCACCAGAAAGCGGGTAAGTGATTGGTTGGTGAGTATTTCTCCCTTTTAAGCTTAAATCTCTTTGGTTTATAGTTTCTAAGGTGTGATATTCACCATCTAAAATCGGGGCAGAGGATATTTAAGAATAATATTAATAAATTTAATTAATTACATAGAATGGGAGATCAGGTGATGTGTTGCTGCTGCAATATGTGGGAGCTGGTGAACACCATTGATGCTCACGGTGATCACATTTGCAGTAAGTGTTGGCTGCTCGAGGAACTCCGGCTCCGTGTTGAGGAGCTGGAGTCCGAGCTTCAAACACTGAGACACATCAGGGAGGGGGAGAGTTACCTGGACTCTGTGTATCACGAGGTAGTCACACCAATTAGATTAATTAATTCAGATGTAGTCCGTGGCCAGGGCCAGGATGGTGTGACTAGAAGTGAGGCAGGTACGGGGATCCAGGAGGTAGTGTTGGAGGAGCCACAGCCCTTGCACTTGTCCAACAGGTTCGAGGCTCTTACTCCCTGTGGGGACAGGAGCAGGGACTGCAGGGAGGATGAGCAACCTGGCCACAGCACCGTGGAGCAGGGGGCCATTCAAGTGGGGGGAGTTGAAAGAAATGTTGTAGTGGTAGGGGATAGTATCGTTAGGGGGATAGATAGAGTTCTTTGCAGCCGAGAGCGAGAGTCCCGAAGGCTGCGTTGCCTGCCCGGTGCCAGGGTTAAGGACATCTCCTCTGGACTGGAGAGAAACTTGGAGTGGGAGGGGGAGGATCCAGTTGTCGTGGTCCATGTTGGTACCAACGACATAGATAGGACAAGGAAGGAGGTTCTGCTGAGGGAGTTTGAGCAGCTAGGGACCAAATTAAAAAGCAGAACCACAAGGGTAATAATCTCTGGATTATTACCTGAGCCACGAGCGAATTTGGCTAGGACAAATAAAATTAGAGAGTTAAATGCGTGGCTCAAAGACTGGTGTGGGAGAAATGGGTTTTGCTTCCTGGGACACTGGCACCAGTACTGGGGCAGGAGGGAGCTGTTCCGTTGGGACGGGCTTCACTTGGCCAGTGCTGGGACTAGAGTCCTGGCGGATCATATAACTAGGGCTGTAGAGAGGGCTTTAAACTAACTAGTGCGGGGGGAGGTTCCTAGAGAGCAAATAATAAAAATGACAACAGAGAAGGTCATAGACTTAGGTAGCAGTGGGGAAATTAAAAACCAGAGCGTGTCAGGAAGGGGCAGAAGGTATGGAGTAAAAGGTAAAGTAATAAAAAGGGCAAAAGCAGGAACTAAGTGTCACAAAACATCTTTGAAAGTTCTCTATCTGAATGCACGTAGCATTCGTAACAAAATAGACGAGTTAATGGCACAAATAACTACATATGGGTATGATCTTGTGGCCATTACAGAAACATGGCTGCAGGGTGACAATGCCTGGGAATTAAACATACCAGGTTATTTAACGATCAGGAAGGACAGGCAGGAAGGAAGGGGAGGTGGGGTGGCTATATTAATAAAGGAAGGAATCACTGTAATACAGAGAAATGATATTGGGTCAAAAGATCAGGATAATGAAACAGTTTGGGTGGAGGTAAGGAATAATAAGGGGAAAAAAACACTAGTGGGCGTAGTCTATAGGCCTCCGAACAGTGGCAACTCTGTTGGACGGAGTATCAATCAGGAAATAGTTGAGGCTTGTAATAAGGGAACATCTATAATTATGGGGGATTTTAACTATCATATTAATTAGACAAATCAAATTGGGCAGGGCAGCCTTGAGGATGAGTTCATTGAGTGTATTAGGGATGGGTTTCTTGAGCAGTATGTAACTGAACCGACCAGGGGGCAAGCAACCTTAGATCTGGTCCTGTGTAACGAGATGGGATTAATTAAAAATGTCCTAGTAAAGGATCCCCTTGGAATGAGTGACCATAACATGGTTGAATTCCATATTCAATTAGAGGGTGAGAAGGTTGGATCTCAAACAAGCGTGCTAAGCTTGAATAAAGGAGACTATGAAGGTATGAGAGCGGAATTGAGTAGAGTGGATTGGGAAAATAGATTAAAGGGTAAGACGATACATGATCAGTGGTGTACATTTAAGGAGTTATTTTACAACTTCCAAAAAAAATATATTCCACTGAGAAGAAAAGGGTGTAAAAGAAAAGACAGCCATCCGTGGCTAAGTAAAGAAATTAAGGATAGTTTTCGACTAAAAACAAGGGCATATAAGGTAGCCAAATCTAGTGGGATGATAGAGGATTGGGAAAACTTTAAAAGACAGCAAAAAATAACAAAAAGATTGATTAAGAAAGGGAAGATAGATTATGAAAGTAAATTAGCAAAAAATATAAAAACAGATAGTAAGAGTTTTTCTAGTTATATAAAAAGAAAAAGGGTGGCTAAAGTAAATGTTGGTCCCTTAGAGGATGAGACCGGGAAATTAATGGTGGGAAATATGGAGATGGCAAAAACACTGAATGAATATTTTACACCAGTCTTTACAGCAGAAGACACTAAGAATATCCCAACACTGGACAAACAGGGGGCTAAAGGGGGGGAGGAGCTAAACACGATCAAAATCACTAAGGAAGTGGTACTCGGTAAAATAATGGGACTCAAGGCGGATAAATCACCTGGACCTGATGGCTTACATCCTAGGGTCTTGAGGGAAGTGACGGTAGGGATTGTGGATGCATTGGTAATAATTTTCCAAAACTCCCTGGACTCGGCAAAGGTCCCGGCAGACTGGAAAACTGCTAATGTAACACCCTTATTTAAAAAGGGCAGTAGACAGAAGGCTGGAAACTATAGACCGGTTAGCCTAACATCTGTGGTAGGTAAAATTTTGGAGTCCATTACTAAGGAGACAGTAACAGGACATTTGGATAATCATAATTTAATAGGACAAAGTCTGCATGGTTTTATGAAGGGGAAGTCATGTTTGACAAATTTGCTGGAGTTCTTTGAGGAAGTAACGTATAGGGTGGATAAAGGGGAACCAGTGGACGTAGTGTATTTAGACTTCCAAAAGGCATTTGACAAGGTGCCACACAAAAGATTATTGCTTAAGATAAAAAATCACAGGATTGGGGGTAATATTCTGGCATGGATAGAGGATTGGCTATCTAACAGAAGGCAGAGAGTTGGGATAAATGGTTTATTCTCAGACTGGCAATCAGTAACTAGTGGTGTTCCGCAGGGGTCAGTGCTGGGTCCCCAACTCTTTACAATCTATATTAACGATTTGGAGGAGGGGACCGAGTGTAACATATCAAAGTTTGCAGATGATACTAAGATGGGAGGGAAAATAGTGAGTGAGGAGGACACAAAAAACCTGCAAGGGGACATCGACAGGCTAAGTAAGTGGGCAGAGATTTGGCAGATGGAATACAATACTGGAAAGTGTGAGGTTATGCACTTTGGCAGGAAAAATCGTAGAGCAAGTTATTATCTTAATGGCAAGAAACTGGAAAGTACTGAAGTACAAAGGGATCTGGGGGTCCTGGTGCACGAAACTCAAAAGGTTAATATGCAGGTGCAGCAAGTGATTAAGAAGGCCAATAGAATGTTGGCTTTCATTGCTAGGGGGATAGAATATAAAAATAGGGAGGTATTGCTTCAGTTGTACAAGGTATTGGTGAGACCGCACCTGGAATACTGCGTACAGTTTTGGTGTCCATACTTAAGGAAGGACATACTTGCTCTCGAGTCAGTACAAAGAAGATTCACTCGGTTAATCCTGGGGATGAGGGGATGGGCATATGAGGAGAGGTAGAGTAGATTGGGACTCTACTCATTGGAGTTCAGAAGAATGAGAGGCGATCTTATTGAAACATATAAGATTGTGAAGGGGTTGGATCGGGTGGATGCGGGGAAGATGTTCCCGATGATGGGTGAAACTAGAACTAGGGGGCATAATCTTAGAATAAGGGGCTGCTCTTTCAAAACTGAGATGAGGAGGAACTACTTCACTCAGAGGGTGGTAGGTCCATGGAATATGCTGCCCCAAAAAGCTGTAGAAGCTACATCATTACATAAATTTAAAACAGAAATAGACAGTTTCCAGAAGTAAAGGGCATTAAGGGTTACGGGGAGCGGGCAGGAATTTGGACATGAGTCTAGGTTCGGATCGTTCATGGCCCTGTGGGTAGCGGAGCGGGCCCAGGGGCCGTGTAGCCTGATCCTGCTCCTATTTCGTGTGTCTAATTCTGTTAGATTCAGGAGATGGTCTGTGATAGTGGATTGGCGGTTAGGATCAGATCAGCCATGATCTTATTGAATGGCGGAGCAGGCTCGAGGGGCCGATTGGCCTACTCCTGTTCCTATTTCTTATGTTCTTATGCTCTTATGAAATTCCTATGCAGCCTTTAAAAAGACAGTTCAAGCTGCAGTTTGCAGCAGCAGATTGCGGGACAACGAGGTAAGAGAAGCTGCTTACCTTCAAATAAAAAGAAAGACTTGCATTTATATAGCGCCTTTCATGACCTCAGGATGACTCAAGGCTCCTTATTGCCAATGAAGTACTTTTCAAGTTTAGTCACTGTTGTAATGTAGGAAATATGGCAGCCAATTTGTGCTCAGCAAGGTCCCACAAACAGCAATGTGATAATCTGTTTTAGTGATGTTGATTGAGGGCTAAATATTGGCCAGGACACCAGGGATAACTCGGCATGATGCTGAGCTCTTTTTCCGCCGTCTTCATCTCTGTGCCCACTTCTTTGGCCGGGAGTCTTCCCCCCGCACGGCTGACCCTTTCTCCCGTTTTCAGAATTCTCATTCTACCTGGACCCTGCCCTCTGGCCTCTTAACCTCTCTAGATCTTTTCATTGCTAACTGCCGGCCTGACATCGGCCGTCTCAATTTCTCTGCTCCCCTCACTCACTCCAACCTACCATCATCTGAACTTGCAGCACTCCATTCTCTCAGATCCAAACCCAACATTGCCATTAAACCTGCTGACAAGGGTGGTGCTGTTGTTTTTTGGCGAACCAACCTCTATCTAGCGGATGCTGAATGCCAACTCTCCGACACCTCCTCCTACCTCCGCCTGGACCGTGACCCCACTACCGAACATCAAGCCACCATTTCCAAGACCGTCACTGACCTCATCTCCTCTGGAAATCTTCCCTGCACAGCCACCAACCTCATAGTTCCCCAACCCCACACAGCCTGCTTCTACCTCCTTCCCAAGATCCACAAACAGGGCTGCCCTGGTAGACCCATCGGGCTCGATTTTGTCAATGTGGAGCTTTTGGAGGCGGGACTCCCACTTTTTGGGTGGTAGTCCCGCCTCCATCGACTTGTGGCCAACCCACGCTATTTTCCCTTGATTGACCTTGTTAAGCCCACCCAGCGGGCTCAGCAGGCCAATTAAGGGACACCTGGTTACTGGTGACGTCAGCTTTTGACAGATGACAAATCAGCGTTTGTCAGCTCTGTGAAGCTGTCAAACACTGGCAATCTGTCTTGTAACTTGAGTCCTTCTACTCGGACTCAGTTAGAGAGCTCTCCAGACCAGAAAGCAGAGGCTGCTGCTTTTGACAGTGCAGCGGCCATTCTGCTTTCTGTGCCAGTGAGATGAGGGACTCCCGAGAACTGAAGGAAGGAAGCCTGCAGGAAAAAGTAAAGGTAAGTAAAACTTATTAAAACACTTTACACTTAGCTCACACACTTACCTCTGCAAACATGCACCCATTACTCACCTGCACACCAGACATCTCAACCCCTCCAACCCCTGCAGACCGACGGTCCGCCTCGCTAACTTCGCGTAGTTCGGAGCCGTTGGACAGCCCACATTTCAGGGTTAAAAAGAGGGATTAGGCAAAAAACTGCCTGTTAACTACCAAGCAGTTAATTGGCACTAATCCCCTTCCCGCCTCGGGGAGGCGGCTCCCACAGGTCGGGTACCCGCCTCCTGGGACATTGGCACGGAGGCGAGCTGGGAGCGGGATGGGTTCCTGCCTCCAGATTCTGCAATTTTCCCACCACTCCCACCTCCAAACCCGCCTCCTCGGGGCTTAGAAAATCGTTCCCATTGTTTCAGCCTGTTCTTGCCCCACGGAACTTATCTCTTCCTATCTCGACTTTATTTTTTCTCCCCTTGGGCAGTCTCTTCCCACCTACATCCGTGACTCTTCCTCCGCCCTCCGCCATTTTAACAGTTTCCAGTTTCCTGGCCCCAACCATCTCCTTTTCACTATGGACGTCCAATCCCTCTACACCTCCATCCCCGACCAGGATAACCTGAGGGCGCTCCGCTTCTTCCTTGAACAGAGGCCCAATCAGCACCCATCCATCACCACCCTCCTCCGCCTGGCTGAACGTGTTCTCACATTGAACAACTTCTCCTTTGACTCTACTCACTTTCTCCAAATTAAAGGTGTTGCTATGGGAACCCGTATGGATCCCAGCTATGCCTGCCTTTTCGTGGGATATTCATTGTTCCAGTCCTACTCAGGTCCCCTCCCTCACCTCTTTTTCCGGTACCTTGATGACTGTAAGGGTGCTGTTTCCTATTTTCGCCCTGAACTAGAAAATTTCATTCACTTTGCTTCCATTTTCCACCCTTCCCTCACCTTTACATGGCCCATCTCCGACTCTTCCCTTCCCTTTCTCGACTTCTCTGTCTCCATCTCTGGGGATAGGCTATCGACAAACATTCACTACAAGTCCATTGACTCCCACAGCTACCTGGACTAAACTTCCTCCCACCCCGCTTCCTGTAAGGACTCTATTCCATTCTCCCAGTTTCTCCATCTCCGCCGCATCTGCTCTGACGATGCCACCTTCCATACTAGTGCTTCCGACATGTCTTCCTTTTCCTCAACCGAGGTTTCCCCTCTACTGTGGTTGACACGGCTCTTGACCATGTCCGTTCTATTTCCCGCACTTCTGCTCTCACCCCTTCCCCTCCCTCCCGGAACCACGATAGAGTTCCCCTTGTCCTCACCTTTCACCCGACCAGCCTTCACATTCAACGGATCATTCCCCACCAATTCCGCCACCTCCAGTGTGATCCCACCACCAAACACATCTTCCACTCACCTCCCCTTTCAGCATTCTGAAGGAACCGCTCCCTCTGCAACACCCTGGTCCACTCCTCAATCACCCCCAACACCCCTTCCCCTTCGTCCGGCATCTTCCCTTGCAAGCACAGGAGATGCAACACATGTCCTTTTACCTCCACCCTTCCCACTGTCCAGGACCCCAAACATTCCTGGTACTATGTAATGGGACAGAATTCATAAGTGAACTCATAGTAAAGGATCATCTAGGAACAAATGATCATAGCATGGTTGAATTTCAAATTCAGTTGGAGGGTGAGAAAGTTGAATCCCAAACCAATGTCCTGATCTTAAACAAAGACAATTATAATGGCATGAGGGCAGAACTTGATAAAGTGGACTGGAAAAACAAATTAAAGGGTAAGAAAGTTGAAATGCAGTGGCGGACATTTAAGGAGATATTTCATAACTCTCAACAAAAATATATTCCGGTGAGAAAGAAAGATTTTAAGAGAAGGGAGCACCATCCGTGGCTAACTAAGGAAGTAAAGGATGGTATCAAATTGAAAATGAAGGCATACAATGTTGCCAAGATTGGTGGGAGACCAGAGGATTGGGAAAAAATTTTAAACCAGCAAAGGATAACTAAAAAAATAATAAAGAAAGAGAAGATGAATTATGAGAGTAAGCTGGCAAGAAACATTAAAACAGATAGTAAGAGCTTCTACAGGTATATAAAAAGGAAGAGGGTAGCTAAATAAACGTTGGCCCCTTAGAGGATGAGACTGGGGAATTAATAATGGGTAACAGGGAAATGGCAGAGACTCTGAACAAATATTTTGCCTCTGTCTTCATGGTAGAAGACACTAACAACATCCCAATAATGGATAATCAAGGGGCCACAGGGAGTGGGGAACTAAAGACAATCACTATCACTAAGGAAATTGTACTCGGTAAAATAATGGGACTAAAAGACAAGTCCCCAGGACCAGATGGCTTGCATCCCAGGGTCTTAAAGGAAGTGGCTGCAGAGATAGTGAATGCATTGGTTGCAATATACCAAAATTCTCTGGACTCTGGAGAGGTCCCAGCGGATTGAAAACCGCTAATGTAACACCCCTATTTAAGAAAGGAGGGAGACAGAAAGCAGGAAACTATAGACCAGTTAGCCTAACATCTGTCATTGGGAAAATGCTGGAGTCCTTCATTAAGGAAGCAGTAGCAGGGCATTAAGAAAAGCATACTGCAGTCAAACAGAGTCAGCATGGTTTTAGGAAAGGGAAATCATGTTTAACAAATTTGGTGGTGTTCTTTGAGGATGTAACAACCAGGGTGAGCCAGTGGATGTGGTGTATTTGAATTTCCAGAAGGCATTCGATAAGGTGCCACATAAAAGGTTACTGCATAAGAGAAGTGCTCACGGAGTTGGGGGTAATATATTAGCATGGATGGATAGAGAATTGGCTAACTAACAGAAAGCAGAGAGTCGGGATAAATGGGTCATTTTCTGGTTGGCAAACGGTAACTAGTGGGGTGCCACAAGGATCGGTGCTGGTGCTCCAACTATTTACAATCTACATTAATGACTTGGATGAAGGGATCGCGTGTAATGTAGCCAAGTTTGCTGATGATACAAAGATGGGTGGGAAAGCAAGTTGTGCAGAGGACTCAAAGAATCTGCAAAGGGATATAGACAGGCTAGGTGAGTGGGCAAACATTTGGCAGATGGAATATAATGTGGGAAAGTGCGAGGTTATCCACATTGGCAGGAAAAATAAAAAAGCAAACCATTATTTAAATGGAGAGAGATTACAAAATGCTACAGTTCAGAGGGACCTGGGAGTCCTTGTGCATGAAACACAAAAAGTTAGCATGCAGGTACAGCAAGTAATCAAAAAGGCAAATGGAATATTGGCCTTTATTTCAAGGGGTTGGAGTATAAAAGCAGGGATGTCCTGCTACAACTGTACAAGGTATTGGTGAGACCACACCTTGAGTACTGCATACAGTTTTGGTCTCCTTATTTAAGGAAGGATATATTTGCATTGGAGGCAGTTCAGAGACGATTCACTAGGTTAATTCCAGAGATGAGGGGTTAAATTTATGAGGAAAGGTTGAGCAGGCTGGGCCTATACTCATTGGAATTTAGAAGAATGAGAGGTGATCTTATCGAAACATATAAGACACTGAGGGGGCTCGACAGGGTAGATGCAGAGCGGATGTTTCCACTCATGGGGAAATCTAGAACTCGGGGGCACAGTTTCAGAATAAAGGGTCACCCTTTTAGAACTGAGATGAGGAGGAACTTCTTCTCTCAGAGGGTTGTAAATCTGTGGAATTCTCTGCCCCAGAGAGCAGTGGAGGCTGGGTCATTAAATACATTTAAGGTGGAGATAGACACATTTTTGCAAGATAAGGGAGTGAAGGGTTATGGGGAGCGGGCTGGGAAGTGGCTTTGAGCCCAAGGTCAGCCATGATCTTATTGAATGGCAGAGCAGACTCGAGGGGCCAAGTGGCCTATTCCTGCTCTTATTTCTTATGTTCTTATGTTCTTATGTTCTCCTTCCAGGTGAAGCAGTGATATACTTGTACTACTTGCAATTTAGTATACTGCTCACGATGCGGTCTCCTCTACATTGGGGAGACCAAACGCAGATCGGATGACCGCTTTGCGGAACACCACCATTCAGTCCGTAAGGGTGACCCCGAGCTTCCAGTCGCTTGTCACTTTAATTCTCCGCTCCACTCCCACTCTGACCTCACCGTCCTCGGCCTCTTACATTGTTCCAATGAAGCTCAACGTAAGCTCGAGGAACAGCACCTCATCTTTCGATTAGGCACTTTACAGCCTTCTGGACTCAACAGAGTTCAACAATTTCAGACCATAACCTCTGCCCCTCCCCTTTTTTTCCCATTTATTTCAACAACAAAAAATTCTCTCTCCCACATGGCAGCTGTCTTTCATTCTGCCAGTGCCATTTACACTTCATCTAGAGCCATCTTTTGTTTCTTAACTTGTCCCATTACCATCTCCTTTTGCCTTGCACCATCTTTTAATCTCTCTTAATGTCTCTTAATCTCTCCTGTCTTCCATCCCATCACATACTTTCACTTTTGTTCTTTCCTCATCTCCCCCCTTTTCCTGTCCCTGCACTTGCTTAAAAACCTGTTTCATCTCCAGCTTTTTCCAGTTCTGATGAAGGGTCATCGACCTGAAACGTTTACTCTGTTTCTCCCTCCACAGATGCTGTCTGACCTGCTGAGTATTTCCAGCATTTTTTGTTTTTATTTCAGATTTCCAGCATCCGCAGTGTTTTGCTTTTGTACCAGGGATAACTCCCCTGCTCTTCTTTGAACTAGTGCCATGAGATCTTTTACATCTACCCGAGAGAGCAAGCGGGGCCTCGGTTTGACGTCTCATCCGAAAGACAGCACCTCCGATAATGCAGCACTCCCTCAGTACTGCACTGTAGTATCAGGCTAGAATGTTGTGCTTAAGTCTCTGGAGTGGGGCTTGAACCCACAATCTTCTGACTCAGAGGCAAGAGTGCTGCCAACTGAGCCAAGGCTGACACCTCAAATAACTTCACTGCGTGTCTTAGCAATATTTTGATTATACTTCTACAGAATAATGAACACTCAAGCAACAGCTCTACCCAGGAGAAGTGCTCCTCCCGGCCTCATGAGTAAAGTTTAGTCATCCGTTGCCTGTATTCCCTCCTGCAAAACCCTCTCAGAACTCCCTTCCTCACATCTACCTACATGCCAGGGGCGGTCATTTTCTGGAGGACAGCAGCCACTTCCTGCCCACTCCCGGCTGTTTCAGGTAGGTAGTGGACCAGTGACATGGTGGTGTGGTTCAGGAGTTAAAGTAACCTGGGCGTGCTTTCCACAGCAGAGGGCGAGTTTTCAAACTCAGCTCAGCACCCACCTGCCCAAAACCAGCCAGAGTTAAAATTTGAGTTTGGGCCACATAGGAACAGAGGGAGACCATTTAGCCCCTCAGGCCTGTTCTACCATTTAATGGGATCACAGCTGATCTGCGACCTAACTCCATAGACCTGCCTTTGGCCCATATCCCTTAATACCTTTGGTTAACAAAAATCTATCAATCTCAGATTTAAAATTAACAACTGACGTAGCGGCAACTGTTGTTTCCAGACCAGAGTTCCAAACTTCTACCCGTTGTGTGTAGAAGTGTTTCCTAACTTCGCTCCTGAAAGGCTGGGTTCTAACTTTTAGGCTATGTCCCCTCGTCCTAGAATCACCAGCCAGCGGAAATAGTTTCTCTCTATTGACCTTATCAGATACCATCAATATCTTGAAAACTATGATCAAATCAGCCCTCAACCCTCTAATGCCAGGAAATACAACCCCAGTTTGTGTAATCTCTCCTCGTAATTTAACCCTTGGAGTCCAGGTATTGTTCTTGTTGTGTATGTACCTTTAAGAGAATAACTGGTCTCAGACTGCAGTACCGGCAGTGACCACCCCTGTATAAAAGGCGCTAGAGAGCCTCTGTTGTTTAGTTTCGATTATGCCTTTCACCAGTAAAGATCTCTTTGTTTCTCTCCTGCTAGTCCGTGTCTCAATCATTCACGGACTTAACACTGGCGACGAGTTAGAAACGAACTTACCTGCAACTCAGCAGCAGCTCCGACGACGTGTTGAAGGTCGGAGCCAGAAGAAAGAAAAAAAAAAATAGGCCATTGAAACTCGAGAAACGGGCGTCGACCGTCAATCATCGATTTCAAAACTTGCAGGAGAGACTGTCCAGAGCCAGGCTGGGTTCCTCGGTCCGTGGTTTCCCAGCTAATCGGGCTGGTGGCAGGTCGTGCTCTGATCCTTCCTGGGATGCAACGGGGCTGGGCAGCGAGTCGGGAAGCAAGGAGAGAGAGAGAGGGTGGAGCATACAGGGCGCGGCCAGTGTTTCGAAGCTGGGCAGCGTTCGGACCTCAGAAGAGGGAGGGAAGTGTCCCAGAGGGTCCGCTCCACGACGGGAAAATAATAAAAGAAAAAGAATACGCGCAAGAAACCGTGGAAAGCAGCGCTAACAACAGCGGGGAAGAAGGAAAAGTGCGGGAGGCGCCATTTTGTTAAATTGGAGAAGAAGGCAAAGCGCGGGAGGCGCCATTTTAGATTTGCAAGATGCCGAAGACTGGCTGTATCACTGCTTTTGATAATACATTAGAGGACTGGACCACGTATGTGGAAAGAGTCGAGGTATATTTCGAGGCAAACGAGATAGCGGAGGGGAAAAAGGCATCGATATTGTTAAACTTAATGGGCGCTAGAACGTACGGCCTATTGCGGGACCTGATTACTCCAGCCAAACCGAAGGCGAAGAGTTTTAACGAAATTGTTGCTGTTCTACAGGAGCACTTAAACCCTGCACCGCTGTTGATAGCAGAAAGATTTAAATTCCACAGGAGAACTCAGCACAAAGATGAGAGCAATGCTGAGTATCTTACAGAACTACGCAAGCTATCAAAGCACTGCCAGTTCGGAGCAGGACTGGCAGATACCCTACGGGACAAATTTGTCTGTGGACTCCTGACTGAAGGAACACAGAAGAAGTTACTCGCAGAAAAAGAGCTGACGCTAGATAAGGCTTTCAGCGTGGCAGTATCGTATGAAGCAGCAACCAGGGGAGCTGCAGAAATTCAACAAAAACCACAGGAATACGGCACCCACGAAATGACACGGGGATTTGCAAAATGTTATCGCTGCGGCAGAACTAACCATGACCAGAAGGACTGCTGGTCCAAAGACAAAATATGCAGACAATGCGGGAAGATTGGACACATTGCACGAGTTTGTAGGTCTGGGAAGAAGACCAGCGACAACAAAAAGGCTACTAAGGAACCGTACAAGAAAGTACAAAAGATGACGGACAGTAGTTCCGAAGACCAGATGAACGATAGTGAATCCGGAAACAGAAGACTAAGCTGTCTCAAACTTCACAATGTAATTGCAAAAGAGGATCACCGAACCATTTGGGTCACTCTCACGATAGCAGGGTCCCAAGTTAAAATGGAATTGGATACAGGATCAGCGCTAACCGTCATGAATCGACGAGACTACGAGCGGCTATTTTCACACATACCCTTGAGAGAGACATCCATCGTCTTGACGACGTATACGGGGCAAAAAGTATACCCCAGAGGAAAAATAAAGGTGCCTGTCGAATACAATGGCAAGAAAATACGGAAATTGTATCTCTACATACTGCCAAATGGTGGACCACCGTTATTGGGATGGGAATGGATCAGGAAGATAAACTTAGATTGGCATTCCATTCATGCAATGACGGTGGATGGTAAAAAAGATGAAGACGTCACTCCTGGACGATTGTCAACAATCTTAGCTAACGCCAAAGAGGTATTTCAACAAGAACTGGGCATGCTTAAAGGCGTAACCGCCTCGATAAAAATAGAAGAGAATGCTGTTCCCAAGTTTTTCAAAGCGAGACCGGTACCATATGCAATTCGCCCAGCCATCGAGGCAGAGCTGGAGAATCTGGAGAAGGCGGGCGTGTTGTCTAAGGTCGACTGGAGCGAGTGGGCGACACCCATCGTTCCTGTCATGAAGAAAACGTTAACCAATAAGTCCGGAGAGCCAAGGAAGATTCGCATCTGTGGGGATTTCAAGGTGGCGGTGAACCCTATCCTTCGCACAGTACAATATTCTCTTCCAAGGATAGAAGACATCTTCGCCTCGCTGTCTGGAGGGAAGCGTTTTACAAAAATTGACCTAGCACAAGCATATTTGCAGATGGAGGTTGAAGAGTCCTCTAGGAAGTATCTCATGATAAACACTCACAAAGGTCTTTACCAGTATCATCGATTGGTATTCGGAGTAGCATCGGCTCCGGCGATATGGCAAAGAGCGATGGAACAAGCCCTGCAAGGGATTCCGGGGACTCAGTGTTACTTGGACGACATCCTTGTAACAGGTGAAGATGACAGTGAACACCTTAACAACCTAGAACAGGTGCTCACTAGACTACGGGAACATGGGCTGCGAGCCAACCGCCCCAAGTGCGAATTTTTTAAGAAACAGATATCGTATTGTGGCCACGTGATTGATGAAGAGGGGTTACATAAGTCCCCTGACAAAATTGAAGCGTTGTTAAGGCCCCAGCGCCTGAAAATGTGTTGCAACTGAGGTCATTCCTCGGGTTGGTGAATTACTATCATAAGTTTTTGCCGAATTTGTCGACAATTCTGCATCCACTGAACGCCCTGCTACGAACGGGGGTAGCATGGAAATGGAGCGATGATTGTAAGCGTGCTTTTCAGAAGAGTAAGGACTTAATCACTTCGAAAGAAGTATTGGCTCACTACAACCCAGCACTGCCAATCAGGCTGGCGTGTGATGCGTCTCCCTATGGCATTGGGGCGGTACTGTCACATAAATTCCTTGATGGTTTGGAGAGGCCGATAGCTTTTGCGTCACGCTCGTTAACTTCTGCCGAGCGTAACTACGCCCAGATTGACAGAGAGGCCCTCAGCCTAGTGTGGGGGGTGAAGAAGTTCAATCACTATCTGCACGGTCAAAAATTTACTCTACTAACCGATCATCAACCTCTTGTCTCCATTTTCAACCCTCAGAAGGGCGTACCGATAATGACAGCACAACGGCTGCAGAGATGGTCCCTTTTCCTAGGGGCACACCAATATGACATCGAGTACAGGGGAACTAAACAGCATGGAAATGCTGATGGATTGTCACGTCTACCGTTGCCGACGGTGGAAGAAGAAGACCTTGCAGTGGATCCAATGGAGTTATTCCACTCGACCATAGTCGAATGTCTCCCTGTGACGAATGCAAACATAGAAAAGGAAACACGGAATGACCTGACACTATCACGGGTCTATGATTTAACGGTGAAGGGATGGCCAGCACATGGCGAACCACTGCTGCCAGCGTTTTCG
Organism: Somniosus microcephalus; assembly: GCF_052327205.1. Taxonomy (NCBI): domain Eukaryota; kingdom Metazoa; phylum Chordata; class Chondrichthyes; order Squaliformes; family Somniosidae; genus Somniosus; species Somniosus microcephalus. The sequence continues at coordinate 79,600,160 of NC_140995.1, read as the reverse complement.
CCAAGAAGAGAAGAGCTGTCAGTGTGCAGAGGAACCTTGATGTGTGGATCCAGAGTAGTAATTCCACCTAAGTTGACGGATAGAGTGCTCAATGAGCTTCATGAGGGTCATCTGGGTGGGGTAAAAATGAAGAGCTTAGCCAGAGCATTTGTGTGGTGGCCGGGAATCGATAGAGAAATCGAAGAGATGACCAAGAGCTGTGCAGGATGCCAGAAGGTCCAAAACGCCCCACCACAAGCTCCTCTGCATCCATGGGAGTGGCCTTCATCTCCATGGCAAAGGGTGCACATTGATTTTGCTGGTCCCTTCATGGACTCGATGTTTTTAATTGCGGTGGATGCACATTCAAAGTGGCCAGAGGTAATAAAAATGTCCTCAACCACCACGGAAAAAACTATCGCAGTTTTATGAACCATATTTGCCAGGAATGGGCTGCCTGAACAGATTTGCTCTGACAATGGACCACAGTTTGTGTCTGAAGAGTTCCGGAGGTTCTTAAAGAACAATGGTGTTAAGCATTACACATCTGCCCCATATCATCCAGCCACTAATGGATTGGCCGAGAGGTTTGTCCAAACATTCAAGAAGGTTATCAAGGCAATGTGTAATGAAGATATACCCCTACAACACAAGGTGGACAACTTCTTGTTTGCCTACCGGAATGCGACACATGCGGTTACCAACCAAACTCCAGCCATGATGTTCTTCAATCGAAGACTACGATGCCGCTTGGATTTGGTTAAGCCAAACGTCCGAAGAGATGTGGAGAACAGGCAGTTTCAGAATATGAATGAAAGGCCGACCAGGAGTTTTAAGATAGGTCAACCAGTTTTGGCCCGGGACTACCGCACTGAGAAATGGCAGCCAGGAACGATTTGTACACGACAAGGACCTCTCATGTATACCGTGGACGTTGGGGAGAGCATTGTAAGACGCCATGCTGACCAGATTCTAGAGTCACTGGAAAACGTCAACTCCACACCACGATCTGATACACCTGGTAATGAAATCGACGTTCCAATTGCAGCTACCGCAGAACCGGTAATATTGGAAGCAGATGAACCAAACAACGACATTGATTCCGACTCAACATTGCCAGAAGAACCTGATACTCCAAAGAGGCGTTATCCAGACAGAATCAGGAAGCCTCCTCAAAGATTGAACTTATAATTGCTTAAAATTAACCAATGTATCTAGCAACAGTAATTGTGATTGTAATTCGTTATCATTAGTTGTTAAATGAATGTTATGTACTGTTTATCTAAAAGGGGAGGAATTGTTGTGTATGTACCTTTAAGAGAATAACTGGTCTCAGACTGCAGTACCGGCAGTGACCACCCCTGTATAAAAGGCGCTAGAGAGCCTCTGTTGTTTAGTTTCGTTTATGCCTTTCACCAGTAAAGATCTCTTTGTTTCTCTCCTGCTTGTCCGTGTCTCAATCATTCACGGACTTAACAGTTCTGGGAAATCTACATTGCACTCCCTCCAAGGCCAATATATCCTTCCTAAGGTTCGGTGCCCAGAACTGAACACCGTGCTCCAGGTGTGGCCTAACCAGGGCTCTGTAAGCGCACTCATAGCGAGGCTACACTAACAGAGTGGGAGCAGCTCCAAGGAATGTCCCCGCCTCAATAAAATGCCTCATGCAGAAATATTTACATTTGTTATACCGTGGAAATATTTTCAAATGTAACGACAAAAAGCAGTTAAATCAAAACGTATTCTGAAATATTTCTTGTAAGAGAAAGAACTGAATGAATTACAATGTATAGTACCTGCAGAATGCTGTCGATTTCAGGCGAAATACAAAAGTCTCCTTCTGCACCGTACGTTCCATTTGGGAGGCACCTTTTTCTCAATGTTCCATTCTGATTATTTGAGCAACTCATGCTTGCTGTATCTCCCACCTCGACTATCCTATAAAGATCAAATATTACCTACTTAACTTTCAAAGGTAAAATAAGAATCAAAAATTGAGTTGACTTCAGGGAGCATTGTTACTATGTTAATGTATCTATGTCATGCTGCATGATTTAAAAGCCCTGGAACAGAATAATCACCATGGGATGTTCCTCTGCAAGTTTGTGCAGTATAAATTCTTCAAGGGGTGGACTTTCTGTTGGCCATGCTCCAGCTGTGGGAACAGTACTCAGTGGGCTTTGAACCCACCTGAGGTATGCACGGCCGTTCCTTTCTTAATTTCCAGTGTCCTGTCATTCCAAGCCAGCTCCATTCAGGGATCTGCCAGTTGCGAAGAGCTCACAGGTTGGGAGCAGGATATTGGGCCTGGTGCAGCTACTAAAGGGATGCAACCGTCTTTTAAACAGGCCTTGATCCTGGTTTGGACCCTCAAAATGGTAGGTTTCATCTCTTTTTTAATGATATAACTGCAGAATGCTGCAAACGTTAATACTGATTACATCTTAACTTACTGCCAAAGGTGAGCTGAAGCACCCAATCAGAAGTTAGTTGGAGTTTATCACATCAAGATGACATTTTCCACACAGTAATTGTAGTGGAGAACTACTTTTACAGCTCCTGTATACTGTAGTACCGGCAGTGACCACACCTGTATATAAACCCTGAGTAGGGATCTGTACTGTTAGTTTTTAGAATACCCTCATCCAGTAAACACCTGTTGATTGTTCCTCTGCAGACTCCGTCTATTGATTGAAGAACACCATACCTAAAGATTCACGGATTTAATAGTGGCGACGAGGCAGATTCGAACCTACCTGCAACCGGTATTTATACCGGTTTATACCGGTTTGGCATAAAAATAAACCTAAAAAGGTGACTCAACCGTGGATAACGAGGGAAATTAGGGACAGCATAAAATCAAAAAAAAGGGCATATCAACTGGCAAAAAAAAGCACCAGACCGGAAGATTGGGGGCAGTACAGGATACAGCAAAAGAGGACAAAGGGATTAATCAGGAAGGGGAAAATAGAATACGAAAGTAAACTTGCAGCAAACATAAAGACAGACTGCAAAAGCTTTTATCGGTATATCAGGAGGAAAAGACTGGTAAAATCCCAAGTCGGTCCCTTGCAGTCCGATTCGGGAGAATATATAATGGAGAATAAGGAAATGGCAGACCAATTAAACTCATACTTTGGTTCTGTATTCACAAAGGAGGACACAAATAACCTCCCAGGAATATCGGCAAACATGGGGACTAATGAGAGGGAGGAGCTGACAGAAATTAGTATCTCTAGGGATATGGTGTTGGGTAAGTTGAGGGGACTGAAGGCCGACAAATCCCCGGGGCCTGATAAACTACATCCTAGGGTACTTAAGGAGGTGGCCCTGGAGATAGCAGATGCTCTAAGGATCATCTTCCGGAACTCCATTGACTCGGGAACAGTACCCGTGGATTGGAGGGTAGCTAATGTTACCCCAATATTTAAAAAGGGGGGTAGAGAGAAAGCAGGGAATTATAGACCAGTAAGCCTTACATCGGTTGTGGGCAAAATGCTAGAGTCCATTATTAAGGATAAAATAGCGGAGCACTTGACAAATGGGGAAAGGATCGGACAGAGTCAACATGGATTTACAAAGGGTAAATCGTGTTTGACTAATCTGCTGGAATTTTTTGAGGAAGTAACTGGTAAAATAGATGGGGGAGAGCCAGTGGATGTGGTGTACCTTGACTTCCAGAAAGCCTTCGATAAGGTTCCACACAAAAGATTATCATGCAAAATTAAGGCTCATGGAATTGGGGGCAAAGTATTAACGTGGATAGAGAACTGGCTGGCGGATAGAAAACAGAGAGTTGGAATAAACGGCTCGTTTTCGGAGTGGCAGGCAGTGACCAGTGGGGTGCCGCAAGGATCTGTCCTGGGACCCCAGCTGTTCACAATATATATAAATGATCTGGATCAGGGAATTGGATGCAATATTTCCAAATTCGCTGACGACACTAAACTAGGAGGAGGGGTGGGCTCTGATGAGGATGTCAGGAGGCTACAGTGCGATTTGGACAGGTTGGGGGAATGGGCGGATACGTGGCAGATGCACTATAATGTGGATAAATGCGAGGTTATCCACTTTGGGGGTAAAAACAGGAGGGTAGATTATTATCTAAATGGCAATAGATTGGGAGATGGGGAAGTGCAGAGGGACCTGGGTGTTCTTGTGCACCAGTCACTGAAGGAGAGCATGCAGGTGCAACAGGCGATTAAGAAGGCAAATGGTATGTTGGCCTTCATATTAAGGGGGTTCGAGTATAGGAATAGGGATACCTTACTACAGCTGTACAAGGTGCTGGTGAGACCGCATCTGGAGTATTGTGTACAGTTTTGGTCGCCCCATCTGCGGAAGGATGTTCTTGCCATGGAAAGAGTGCAACGGCGATTCACCAGGCTGATACCTGGAATGGCGGGAATGACCTACGAAGAGAGATTAAATAGTTTGGGCTTGTACTCACTGGAGTTTAGAAGATTGAGAGGGGATCTCATCGAAACATATAAAATTATGGCAGGCCTGGACAGGCTGAATTCAGAGAGAATGTTTCCAATGGCAGGGGAGCACAGAACCAGGGGCCACAGTCTAAAAATAGCGGGCAAATCATTTAAAACAGAGATGAGGAAGAATTTCTTCACTCAAAGAGTGGTGAGCCTGTGGAATTCCCTGCCACAGAGGGCTGTGAAGGCTAATTCAATAAATATTTTCAAGAGAGAATTGGATATATTTCTGAAGGCTAAGGGGATTAAGGGTTACGGAGAAAAGGCGGGGATGGGGTACTGAACTGGTAAGATCAGCCATGATCTCATTGAATGGCGGAGCAGGCTCGAAGGGCCGAATGGCCTACTCCTGTTCCTATCTCTATGTATCTATGTATCTATGTAACTCTGCATTTCCTCCCAGGGATTCGCTCCTAGAGGACAGTGGAAGAAAGTCGAGGCCAGAAGCATGGGCGTCGACCACGAGCAACCGCCCAGTCATCCAGCAGAGATTGAGCATCGCAGGGGAGGCTGTTGAGAGCTGGGCTTGGTTCTCCAGTCACGATGATCCAGCTCAACAGGCTGGCAACAGGTACGGCGCAGACCCTTCCCGGACAGCAGCGGCTGGAGCCGACCAACGGCACAGAAAAGGCCGAGCAGCGTCGACGGGGTAAGAGAGAGGGTAAAGCGCACAGGGCACAGCCGGGGGTTGAAGACCGAGCGGCGTCGACGGAAAACAAAAAGAGAGAGAGGGTAAAGCACAGCTGGGGTTCAGGACCGAGCGGCGTCAACGAGAGAGGCGCACAGGAAAACGCGCAGAGCGCAGCCAGTGCTCAAGGGCTGAGCAGCGTCCGCGGGGGAAGAAAGGAAGCGCGGGAGACGCCATTTTTGAAGCCGCAGCGGAGAAGAAGGGCGAGCGCGGGAAGAAAGGGAAGCGTGGGAGACGCCATTTTGAGCCAGCGTAGAAGAAGGGAGAGCGCGGGAGACGCCATTTTAGCCAGTCTAACCACACCCAGGGATGCCGAAGAGTGGCAGTGTCACAGCGTTCGACAATGAAGTCGAAGATTGGGCGACATATGTGGAACGCATTGATGTGTACTGCAAGGCGAATGAAGTGCCAGATGTCAGGAAAGCACTGGTATTGTTGAATTCCATGGGTGCAAAAACGTATGGCTCACTGCGAAACCTAGTAACCCCAGGGAATGGATAAGGATTTTGAAAGCATAGTGGCAATCCTACAGGACCACTTAAACCACACACCGCTGCTGATAGCAGAAAGATTTAAGTTTCACAAAAGGAACCAGCATAAAGACGAAAGTAATGCTGAGTATTTAACGGAACTGCGCAAGCTATCGAAACACTGCCAGTTTGGAATGGGACTAGCAGATACGTTAAGGAACAAGTTTGTGTGTGGGCTTCAAAGTGAAGGAACCCAGAAACGGCTTCTATCAGAAAAGGATCTTACGCTGGACAAGGCTTTCAGCATGGCAGTATCACACGAAGCAGCCGCACAGTGCGCTGCAGAGATACAACGGAGACCGCAAGAATATGGAACCAATGAAATGTCATATGGAGCAGTGAAGTGTTATCGCTGCGGCAGAACAGCACACGACCAGAAGGATTGTTGGTTCAAGGACCAAGTGTGCAGACGGCGTGGAAAAGCAGGACACATAGCAAGAGTCTGCAGGTCGGGAAAGAAAACCAGCATCAAGAAATCTCCACAGGAGAAGTACAAAAAGTACATAAGGTGACGGAGAGTAGTTCAGACGAACAGAAAAGTGATACAGACTCCGGAAGCAAGGAGGTGGGTTGTCTGAAACTACATAATGTAATCAAAATGGAGGATCACCAAACTATCTGGGTCATGCTCAAGATAGACGGAGTCCAAGTGAAAATGGAATTGGACACAGGATCAGCCCTAACAGTTATAAACCAAAGGGACTACAAGCGGCTATTCTCACATATACCCTTGAGAGATACACAGATTGTCTTGAAGACGTACACGGGGCAAAATGTCTACCCCAAAGGAAAAATAAGGGTGAACGTGATATACAATGGCAAGGAAACACCAAAAATGGCCCTATATGTATTGCCAGATGGAGGACCACCACTACTAGGATGTGAATGGATCCGGAAGATACAGTTAGATTGGCATTCCATACAAGCACTGACAGTAGAGGCCAAAAAGGATGACGACGTCACACCTGGACGACTGTCAAAAATGCTAACTGACGCACAAGAAGTGTTCCAGGAGGGACTCGGAACACTAAAAGGCATAACAGCGACGATCAAAATGGAGGAAAATGCAAGCCCAAAGTTTTTTAAGGCCAGACCGATGCCTTATGCGATCCGCTCAGCCGTCGAAGCACAGCTGGAAGGTTTGGAATGTTCAGGAGTACTGTCCAAAGTGGACTGGAGCGAGTGGGCTACACCCATCGTTCCTGTAATGAAGAGGTCGTTGAGTAATACGCCTGCGGAACCAAAGAAGGTTCGCATCTGTGGGGAATTTAAGGTGACAGTGAACCCAGTCCTTCACACGGTACAATATCCGCTTCCGCGGATTGAAGATATTTTCGCCTCGCTATCTGGAGGAAAATGCTTCACTAAGATTGATCTGGCCCAGGCGTACCTGCAAATGGAGGTAGAAGAAGCCTCGAAACAATACCTCAGGATCAACACTCACAAAGGTCTCTACCAATACAACCGGCTGGTGTTCGGGGTAGCATCAGCTCCGGTTATTTGGCAAAGGGCAATGGATCAAGTCCTGCAAGGGATTCCAGGGACCCAGTGTTATTTAGATGACATCCTGGTCATGGGCGAAAATGACAGTGATCACCTCACCAACCTGGAGCAGGCGCTCGCTAGATTGAAGGAATATGGGCTCCGAGCTAATCGCCACAAATGCGAGTTTTTCCAGAAGCAGATCTCGTATTGTGGCCATGTTATTGATGAGGAGGGGTTACATAAGTCCCCTGAAAAGATTGAGGCAGTAGTCAAGGCTCCAGCACCGGAAAATGTGTCACAACTGAGATCGTTCCTCAGGCTGGTGAACTACTACCATAAGTTCTTGCCAGATTTGTCTACAGTATTACACCCACTGAACACCCTACTGCAAACGGGGGTACCATGGAAGTGGAATGACGAATATAAACGAGCTTTCCAGAAGTGCAAAGAATTGATCACATCAAAAGAGGTGTTGGCTCATTTCAACCCAGCACTACCAATTCGGTTGGCGTGTGATGCATCACCCCATGGTATTGGAGCGGTACTGTCGCACAAATTCCCGGACGGTTTGGAGAGGCCAGTAGCCTTGCGTCTCGGTCACTAACCTCAGCCGAGCGCAACTACGCCCAGATTGACAGGGAGGCCCTCAGCCTAGTGTGGGGAGTGAAAAAGTTCAATCACTATCTGCATAGGCAGAAGTTCACCTTGCTGACTGACCACCAACCACTTGTCTCCACCTTTAATCCAAAGAAGGGCGTTCTGGTGATGACTGCGCAATGGCTACAAAGATGGTCCCTTTTTCTAGGGGCGAACCAATATGAAATAGAGTATAAGGGCACAAAACTGCATGGAAAAGCTGATGGGCTATCATACCTGCCACTGCCTACTGCAGAGGAAGTACCAGCAGTGGACCCTGTCGAAATATTTTATTCAACTATAATTGAACGCTTGCCAGTAACTAACGCGGATATAGAGAAGGAGACCTGAAATGATCCGACACTGTCTCGGGTATATGATTTGACGGTGAAGGGATGGCCAACACATGGTGACTCACTGTTGCCAGCATTCTCATCCAGAAGAGAACAGCTGTCAGTATGCCAGGGGACATTGATGTGTGGATCCCGAGTGGTAATTCCACCCAAGTTAAGGGAGAGAGTGCTCAATGAGCTTCATGAAGGCCATCTGGGAGGGGTGAAAATGAAAAGCCTTGCTAGGGCTTATGTGTGGTGGCCGGGCATCGATCAACAAATCGAGGACCTAATAAAGAGCTGCTCAGGATGCCAGAAGGTCCAAAATGCACCACCACATGCCCCTCTACACCCATGGGAGTGGCCCTCCTCTCCATGGCAACGGGTGCATATTGATTTTGCTGGTCCATGCTCAATGTTCTTAATAGCAGTGGATGCGCACTCGAAATGGCCTGAGGTGATCAAAATGTCCTCCACCACTACGGAGAAAACGATTGCAGTCCTACGGACCATGTTTGCCAGGAACGGCTTGCCAGAGCAGATTTGCTCTGATAACGGACCACAGTTTGTGTCCGAAGAGTTTCGGAAATTTATGAGAAGGAATGGGGTAAGGCATTACACATCCGCCCCGTATCATCCAGCCACAAATGGATTGGCTGAGAGGTTCGTACAAACCTTTAAAAAGGCGGTAAGGGCCATGTGCGATGACAACATTCCACTGCAGCATAAGGTGGACAATTTCCTGTTAGCCTACAGAAATGCGACACATGCAGTTACCAACCAGACCCCGGCCATGATGTTCTTTAACCAAAGGTTGAGATCTCGTCTGGATTTGCTCAGACCAAATGTCCGAAGAAATGTTGAGAATAAGCAATTCCAGCACATCAATGAGAAACCAACAAGGAGCTTCAATGTAGGACAACCAGTCTTGGCCCGCGACTACCGAACAGAGAAATTGTTGTGTCCGTGTGTTAATAGAGACACTGAAGACAGGAGTTGGTTTCACAGGTGTTTACTGAACAAAGTCTGGAGGGGAACTAACTGATACAGCACAATATACAGGCTTATATAGCCCCAGTGGCCATTACCGGCATTACATTACACAGGGGCTCTTAAAGGCACATACACTACAATTCCTCCCCTTTTAGCCAACCAGTGCATAATATTTTAAGTAATCATTAATTACATGTTACAAGAAAAATAGTCTACACATTGCTGCAGTTAATTAATTATAAGTCAGTCTTTCTGGAGGCTTCCTGACTCGGTCCGGGTAACGCCTCGGTGGTGTAGTCGTTTCTGGTGGTGTAGTAGGTTCTTTTGGCAAGGCTGATTCGGCTTGAATGCCAATGTCGGGTTCATCGGGTTCCAGTATCACCAGGTCAGAGGTAGATATGGGTATCTCTACTTCATCATTAGGCGTATAGAGTTGTGGTGTAGGTTGTCCCTTTTCGGATGACTCTATGATTTGGTCAGCATGGCGCCTTATTATGCTTTCTCCGATGTCCACGGTATACATCAGCGGTCCTTGTCGTGTGCAGATAGTTCCAGGCTGCCATTTCTCGGTACGGTAGTCCCGGGCCAAAACTTGTTGACCTATCTGGAAGGTTCTAGTTGGCCTTTCATTCATGCCTTGAAATTGCCGGTTCTCCACGTCCCTTCTGATGTTTGGCTTGATCAAATCCAGCCGGCATCTTAGGCTTCTATTGAAGAACATCATGGCGGGAGTTTGGTTTGTAACCATATGTGTTGCATTCCTGCATGCAAACAAGAAGTTATCCACCTTGTGCTGAAGTTTTATGTCTTCATTACCCATGGCCTTTATGGCCTTCTTGAAGGTCTGGACAAACCTTTCAGCCAATCCATTGGTGGCGGGATGGTATGGGGCGGACGTGTAGTGCTTAACCCCATTGTTTTTTAAGAACTTCCTGAATTCTTCGGACACAAATTGCAGTCCATTATCAGAACAGATCTGTTCAGGCAGCCCATTCCTGGCAAATATGGTCCTTAATACTGTTGTGGGGGACTATGGTCTCCCACGTAAAGAAATAGGCAACACAGCGAGCTACAAGAAATAGGTCTTTACTCCAACTCTCAAAATACAGTACTGAATTTGTGAAGCCTGCGACTCTGTGATGACTCACGGATTGGTCACCTGCTGGAACCTGATTGGTTTTCCTTCTCTAAGCAGCAGGCAAGTCTGAACGTGCCTTATTCCTCTCAGCTTGCAACTGTCTTGCGAGGGGAGGGGAATACAGCAGTTAAAAGGGGATTATACAGGTTTATCTACATACACACAGTGTTTCCCCAATGTGGCAACGCCACACTGTGATGGTTTTTTCCGTGGTGGTGGAGGACATCTTTATTACCTCCGGCCACTTGGAGTGTGCATCAACCGCGATTAAGAACATTGAGTCCATAAATGGACCAGCAAAGTCGATGTGTACCCTTTGCCAGGGAGATGAGGGCCACTCCCATGGATGTAGAGGGGCTTGTGGTGGAGTGTTTTGGACCTTCTGGCATCCTAGGCAGCTCTTGGTCATTTCTTCGATGTCTCCATCGATACCTAGCCACCATACAAATGCCCTGGCTAGGTTCTTCATTTTCACTCCACCCAGATGCCCCTCGTGAAGCTCCTTTAGAACTTTATCCTGGAGTTTTGGGTGGAATCACCACTCTGGATCCACACATCAAGGTTCCTCGGCACACTGACAGCTGTTCTCTTCTTTGCGAGAATGCTGGCAACAGTGGTTCGCCATGTGCTGGCCATCCCTTCACTGTTAAATCATAGACTCGTGAGAGAGTCGGGTCATTTCTAGTTTCCCTTTCAATGGCAGAATTTGTTACTGGCAGACATTCGACTATGGTAGAGTGGAAAATCTCCACTGGGTCTACGGTAGGTGCTTCTTCTACCGTTGGCAATGGTAGGCGCGATAACCCATCAGCATTGCCATGCTGTTTTGATCCTTTGTATTCTATGTTATATTGGTGTGCCCCTAGAAAAAGGGGCCACCTCTGTAGCCTTTGCGCTGTCATAATGGGAACACCCTTTTTAGGGTTGAATATGGAGATGAGGGGTTGATGGTCAGTCAACAAGGTAAATTTTTGTCTGTGTAGGTAATGGTTGAATTTCTTCACTCCCCATACCAGGCTGAGTGCTTCCCTGTCGATTTGGGCATAGTTACGCTCAGCTGAGTTCAATGAGCGTGACGCAAAAGCTATCGGCCGTTCCCAGCCATCAGGGAATTTATGCGATAATACTGCTCCTACGCCATAAGGGGATGCATCGCACACCAATCTGATTGGCAGTGATGGGTTGTAATGAGCCAAAACTTCTTTGGACATGATTAAGTCTTTGCATTTATGGAAGGCACGTCTACAGCCTTCGCTCCATTTCCAAATTACTCCTGTTTGTAGCAGTTCATTAAGAGGGTGCAGAAGAGTTGATAAGTTCGGTAAAAATTTATGATAGTAATTTATTAATCCCAGGAACGACCTTAATTGTGAAACATTTTCAGGTGCTGGGGCTTTTATGACCGCTTCAATTTTTTCAGGTGACTTATGCAACCCTACCTTATTAATTATGTGGCCACAATATGATATTTGATTCTGGAAAAATTTGCACTTGGGGCGATTTGCTCGTAGGCCCCGTTCTCTCAGCCTAGTGAGCACCTGCTCCAAATTGGCAAGGTGCTCGTTGTCATTTTCTCCTGTTACAAGGATGTCGCCTAGGTAGCATTGAGTCCCCGGAATCCCTTGGAGGACTTGCTCCATAGCTCTTTGCCAGATAGCTGGAGCGGATGCTATTCCGAAAACCAGTCGATTGTACTGGTACAGACCTTTGTGTGTATTTATCGTGAGATACTTTTTAGAGGCTGTGGTAAACCACTTTTATCGTTCACTATCGTTACACTATAGTTATCACTGTTATATTGTTATCACTGTTCTCACTGTTGTATCACTATACGAGGTCGCCTCTTGTCACACTGTTATACCTGGGCTGACCATCACTGACTCCGCCCATGGCTCCACCTACCTGCCCAGGTATAAAGGTAGTCGACTGGCTGGTATTCCTCCTTGCTGGATCCGATCACCCATGAGGGTGGGCTCTGTTATTTAGTCAATAAAAACCTATAGTTACTTTCCTAACTCGTCGCTTTTCATTGGACGAATTGATAGGTATATCAATTTTATTGACTAAATTTTAAGATGTCTCATCCAGATGCCCCGCCACAACAGCCACAGCAGCCTTCAGACGCCGAGCCGCAACAATCACAACAGCCGGCTTGGCTGCAAGCCCTCAGACCACCGTACCTGGATCTAAATCCACGGGCAGCGAACGCAGCCCTCGACTTCGATCACTGGCTGGGCTGCTTTGAAGCCTACCTGGAAGAGTCCAACGTGCCTCAGAGATCCAAGCTAAGAGTTCTGAACGCCCAACTGAGCCCTAAAGTATTCGCGCTCATCCGGGACCTTAAAACATACGAGGACGCCATCAACCGGCTGAAAAGACAGTACCAAACCCCGGTAAACCCCATGTATACCAGGCAGCTCCTAAGGTCCCGCCCGCAACTGCCAGGGGAGCCGGTGGAGGAATTTTTACGGGTGCTACAAGCACTCGACAGAGACTGTAACTTTAAAGCAGTAACGGCGGCAGAAAATACGGAAGACAACGTCCGCGATGCCTTCGTGAAAGGCCTACGGTCCGACTACTCATGGCAGCGATTACTGGAAGCAAAGGACCTCGACCTGGACAAAGCTGCAGCCCTTGCTCTCTCCCTGGAGGTGGCCCATCGGGACCAGGAGGCGTTCTCCAGGTACTGTTCGTGACCCTGGGACTCGGGCCCGACCCCTACCGCAGTACCCTTCACCGCGCCGCCCCCGGGACCTACCTCAGCGTCGGCGTCCCAGACCCGATCGGGACCGCCACCCCCGGTACCGGCTCCGACATCAGACCCCCGCGGCTGCTTTTTCTGCGGCCAGGAGAAACACCCGAGGCCGCGCTGCCCAGCTAGGAACTCCACCTGCTCAACCTGCAGGAAGAAAGGCCACCTTGCTAAGGCCTGCAGAAGTGGATCTTCAGAGGCCAGCAGTGCCTCATGCGAACTGTGGGGGCGGCCATCTTCCTTCAAGGCAACAGAGGCCAGCATCCCCACATGTGAGTCATGGGGGCGGCCATCTTTGATCAAGGCAACCGACCCCAATAGTGCCTCATGTGAGTTATGGGGGCAGCCATTTTGTCCAACCTCGTGGGAGACGCCATTTTACCCACCACGCTCGACTGCCACCGTGCCTCCAGACCCGACGACCGCCTCACCCGCAGACGACAACGACTCGCTCAGCTACACACTAGCCTCCGTCACTCTGGATCAAGCCCGCCCGCATCACCTGTCCAAGTCGATGATGGACATCAAAGTAAACGGCCACGCCACGACCTGCCTGTTCGACAGCGGAAGCACGGAGAGCTTCATCCACCCAGACACGGTGAGCCACTACTCCCTCCCCGTCCTGCCAACGCGCAACCGAATCTCGATGGCATCAAGGTCCCACGCCACGGACATCAGCGGCTACTGTGTTGTGACCCTGTCGGTTAAGGGTACGGAGTATAAAAACTTTAAACTCCTCGTCCTCCCCCAGCTCTGCGCTGCCGTCCTACTAGGGCTGGACTTCCAATCCCACCTCCAAAGTGTCACCCTAGCATACGGTGGACCCCTCCCCCCACTCACAGTCGACAACCAGCGGATGTTAAACCGCCCACCGCGTAACACCTGCAGCCTATCCACCCTCAAGGTCCCGCCACCTTCCCTGTTCGCTAACCTAACCCCCGACTGCAAACCCGTCGCTACCAAGAGCAGGCGGTACAGCGCCGGGGACAGGGCCTTCATTAGCTATGAGGTGCGGCGCCTCCTGAAAGAGGGCATCATCGAGGGGAGCAGCAGCCCCTGGCGTGCCCAGGTCGTGGTCATTAAGACCGGCGATAAAAATCGCTTGGTCATCGACTACAGCCAGACCATAAACAGGTACACCCAGCTGGACGCATACCCCCTTCCCCACATATCTGACATGGTCAATCAGATTGCACAATACCGAGTATTCTCGACCATCGACCTTAAGTCGGCCTACCACCAACTCCCTATCAGCCCGGAGGACCGCCAGTATACCGCCTTCGAGGCGAACGGGCGCCTCTACCTCTTCCTTAGGGTCCCCTTCGGTGTCACCAACGGGGTGTCGGTCTTCCAAAGGGAGATGGACCGGATGGTTGACCAGAACGGACTGCAGGCCACATTCCCCTATCTAGATAACGTCACCATCTGCGGCCGCGACCGGCAGGACCATGATGTGAATCTGGAGAGATTCCTCCGTACGGCCCAATGGCTGAACCTCACCTACAATAAGGAGAAATGTGTGTTTAACACCTCACGCCATGCTATCCTCGGCTGTGTAGTAGAGAACGGAGTCATCGGCCCCGACCCCGAAAGAATGCACCCCCTCATGGAGCTACCCCTCCCCCACTGTCCTAAGGCACTTAAGAGAACCCTGGGACTCTTCGCCTACTATGCCCAATGGGTGCCCAATTATGCGGACAAAGCCAGACCCCTCATGAAGTCCACATCCTTCCCCCTCATGGAGGAGGCGTGCGCGGCCTTCTCCCTCATTAAGGGAGACATAGCCAAGGCCACAATGCACGCAGTGGATGAGTCCATCCCCTTCCAAGTGGAGAGCGATGCATCCGACTTCACCCTAGCCGCTACCCTTAACCAGGAGGGGAGGCCGGTGGCCTTCTTCTCAAGGACCCTACAGGGCCCTGAGATCCGACACTCGTCGGTCGAGAAGGAAGCCCAGGCGATCGTGGAGGTGGTACGACGCTGGAGGCATTACCTGGCAGGCAAACGATTTACCCTCCTCACCGACCAGCGTTCGGTCGCTTTCATGTTTAATAACAAGCTGAGGGGCAAAATCAAGAATGACAAGATCTTGAGGTGGAGAATCGAGCTATCCACCTACGATTATGAGATCTTGTACCGGCCAGGTAAGCTGAACGAACCCCCTGATGCTCTTTCACGAATTACATGCGCCAGCGCGCATATTGATAGACTTCAGACCCTCCACAACGACCTCTGCCACCCCGGGGTCACCAGACTTTACCATTTCATTAAGGCCCGCAACCTGACCTACTCCATCGAGGAGGTCAGGACCATGACCAGGAACTGCCAGACCTGTGCCGAGTGCAAACCGCACTTCTATAGGCCGGACAAAGCAAGCCTGATCAAGGCCACCCGCCCCTTCGAGCGCCTCAGCATCGACTTTAAGGGGCCCCTACCGTCATCCGACCGTAATGTGTACTTCCTCAACATCGTTGATGAGTACTCCCGTTTCCCCTTTGCCTTCCCCTGCCCAGACATGACCAGTACCACGGTCATTAAATGCCTGAACGAACTCTTCGCCTTGTTCGGGTTCCCGAACTATATACATAGTGACCGGGGCTCCTCCTTCATGAGCGAGGAACTCCGCCAGTTCCTACTAGCGAGAGGTATTGCAGCAAGCAGGACCACCAGCTACAACCCCCGAGGGAACGGCCAGGTGGAAAGAGAGAATGCGACTGTCTGGAAGGCCGTCGTCTTAGCCTTAAAGTCTAAGGGCCTCCCAACCTCCCGCTGGCAGGAAGTCCTCCCGACAGCGCTGCATTCCATCCGGTCACTACTTTGCACTGCCGTTAACGCCACCCCCCATGAACGAATGTTTGTTTTCCCCAGGAAGTCGACTACGGGAACCACTCTACCAACCTGGCTGACCTCTCCGGGGCCCGTCCTGCTGCGAAAGCACGTGAGGGCCCATAAAACGGACCCCCTGGTCGAGATGGTGAACCTCCTGCACGCCAACCCCCAGTACGCCTACGTGGCTTACCCAGACAGGCGGGAGGATACTGTCTCCTTACGAGACCTCGCACCCTCGGGCACTCCGGAGACACCACCTTTACCCCCCCCCACCACCCCCCCAATTCCAGCCCAGGTAGACGGCATGCCGGAACCCCACGAGCCTTCGCCGACCACGCAGACACCAGCATTAACACCGGATAATGCAACACCGCCGCTGCGACGATCGGAGAGGCTTACGAGGCCTCCGGACAGACTGACATACCAGAACTGGTAGTACACTTCACCCCGCCGGACTCAAATCTAAAGAAGGGGTGAATGTGGTAAACCACTTTTATCGTTCACTATCGTTACACTATAGTTATCACTGTTATATTGTTCTCACTGTTCTCACTGTTGTATCACTATACGAGGTCGCCTCTTGTCACACTGTTATACCTGGGCTGACCATCACTGACTCCGCCCATGGCTCCACCTACCTGCCCAGGTATAAAGGTAGTCGACTGGCTGGTATTCCTCCTTGCTGGATCCGATCACCCATGAGGGTGGGCTCTGTTATTTAGTCAATAAAAACCTATAGTTACTTTCCTAACTCGTCGCTTTTCATTGGACGAATTGATAGGTATATCAGAGGCCTCTTCAACCTCCATCTCTAGATATGCCTGTGCCAAGTCAATTTTGGTGAAACGTTTCCCTCCAGATAGTGAGGCGAAAATATCTTCTATCCTCGGAAGAGGATACTGTACCGTGTGAAGGACTGGGTTTACCGTCACCTTGAAGTCCCCACAGATGCGAATATTTCTCTGTTCATCAGATTTATCCTTATTCAATGCTTTCTTCATGACTGGGACGATGGGTGCTGCCCACTCGCTCCAATCTATTTTGGATAATACGCCTGCCTTTTCCAAATTCTCCAGCTCTGCCTCGACTGCTGGACGAATTGCGTATGGCACCGGTCTTGCCTTAAAAAACTTGGGAATTGCCGCATCTTCCACTTTTATTGAGGCGGTGATGCCTTTCAGGGTTCCTAGTTTCTCTTGAAACACTTCTTTGGCGTTGGCCAAGATGTCTTTTAATCGTTCAGGTATGACGTCATCATCGTTTTTTTCCTTACTGGTCATCGTCAGTGCCTGAATGGAGTGCCAGTCTAAACGTATTTTCCTGATCCATTCACGTCCCAACAGCGGTGGACCACCATCTTGTAGAACGTATAAATACAACTTTTGTATTTCCTTGCTGTTGTATACAACAGACACCCTTATTTTTCCTTTGGGGTATACTTTCTGCCCCATATATGTTTTCAAAATAATGGATGTGTCTTTTAAAGGTATATGCGGAAATAGCCGGTCGTAATCCCGTCGATTTATGACGGTCAGAGCTGATCCTGTATCTAGCTCCATTTTAACTGGGGACCCTGCTATCGTGAGGGTAACCCAAATGGTCTGGTAATCTTCTTTGGCAATTACATTGAGACAGCTTAGTCTCTTTTTTTCGGAGTCGCTATCGCTCTTCTGGTCTTCGGAGCTACTGTCCGTCATCATTTGTACCTTTCTGTACTTTTCTTTATTGATTTTTTTTTTCCTGTCCGTGGATTTTTTTTGTCCAGATCGGCATACCCGTGCAATGTGTCCAATCTTTCCGCATTGCCTGCATGCTTTGTCCTTGAACCAGCAGTCCCTCTGGTCATGGTTGGATCTGCCGCAGCGATAACATCTCTCGAAACCCTGTGTCATTTCATGGGTGCCAAAGTCCTGTGTCTTTTGTTGTATCTCTGCAGCTCCTCTTGCGGCTGCTTCGTATGATACAGTCATACTGAAAGCCTTGTCCAGTGTTAAATCTTTTTCAGAAAGCAGCCTTTTCTGTGTTCCTTCACTTAGGAGACCGCAGATGACTTTGTCTCGAAGATAATCTGATAGTCCTGCCCCGAATTGGCAGTGCTTTGATAGCTTTCTTAATTCGGTGAGGTAATCAGCGTTACTTTCATTCTTGTGTTCATTCCTCTTGAAGAATTTGAATCGTTCCGCTATCAGCAGCGGTGTTGGGTTTAAGTGCTCCTGTAGGGTATCAACAATTTCTTTAAAATTCTTGTCCTTTGGTTTGGCTGGAGTGATTAAGTTTCGTAACAGCCCGTATGTCTTTGCACCCATTAGATTTAGAAGTACTGACGCTTTTTTTTCATTTTCTATTCCATTTGCGGTGCAATATACCTCCACTCTTTCCACATATGTGGTCCAATCCTCTATCTCGTTATCAAAAGCTTCAATATTGCCAGACTTAGGCATCCTAGAAAAAAAATGGCGCTTCCCGCGCTTTTCTTTCTTTTCTGCAGAAAAGATATGGTGCTTCCCGCACTTCCCCGCCACTGCTGCCGATGACAACGCTGTTTCCCGCGGGTTTCCCTTCTTTTTATTTATTTATTTACAGTTGGAGACTCGTTCCCGCCGGACTCTCTCTCTAGGTCTGAACGCCGACCTGCTTGCAGCGCCGGCCGTCTCCCGAGTGCTCCCTCCCCATCTGTTACTGCTTGCCTCCGCCTTCGCTGCTTGGCCTAGCTGCAGAGCCAGCCGCTGGAGCCCCAGTCCGATGCCCAGGAAGGATTATTGCAGTACCTGTCACCAGCTTGGCTAGCTGGTGAAACCACAGCTTTTTCTTTTTCTTGATTTTCTTCAACTTTGGACGCCAGAGGAATCGATGTTCTTGAGGTGCTGCCGAATTGCAGGTAAGTTCGTTTCCAATTCGTCGTCACTGTTGTGTCCGTGTGTTAATAGAGACACTGAAGACAGGAGTTGGTTTCACAGGTGTTTACTGAACAAAGTCTGGAGGGGAACTAACTGATACAACACAATATACAGGCTTATATAGCCCGAGTGGCCATTACCGGCATTACAGTACACAGGGGCTCTTAAAGGCACATACACTACAGAAATGGCAACCAGGAATGATATGCACACGGCAGGGGCCACTAATGTACACAGTGGATGTTGGGGAGAACATTATGAGACGCCATGTCGACCAGATCCTAGCGTCACAGGAACGAGTCAACCCCATGTCTCGCGTACCTGGTGATGAAACCGACATACCGGTAGCATCTACCCCAGAAACAGTAGCATCGGAAGCTGATGAACTAACCGACGACAGGGGGCCAGAATCGCCTCCGCACCAAGAGCAAGACACTCAGGAAAGGCGCTATCCAGAAAGGATCAGGAAGCCGCCCCAAAGACTGAATTTATAAATGAACTATTTCAGTTAATGTGCATGTTAAAAGTGTTAACTGTTAAATGAATGTTATGGTACTGTTAATCTAAAAGGGGAGAAATTGTAGTGTATGTACTTTTAAGAGGAGAACTACTTTTACAGCTCTTGTATACTGTAGTACCGGCAGTGACCACACTTGTATATAAACCATGAGTAGGGATCTGCACTGTTAGTTTTTAGAATACCCTCATCCAGTAAACACCTGTTGATTGTTCCTCTGCAGTCTCCGTCTATTTATTGAAGAACACCATACCTAAAGATTCACGGATTTAACAGTAATGGATTGTAGAGAAAAAGAAAGTGGTTTCTCAGCAAATTATAATAATTCTTGCTTTTATATAGCAGTAAATATAACCTACCATTTTTCATGTATTTACACACAGTAATTTTAGAAGAAAGTGAAATGGGTTCTGGTGAACGGTTCAACAAGGTTAAGGTGCACTTTCTTTGTACAGGTCCTGAAATATTAACGAGTACAAAAAAATACGTTAAAAATTCAAGATATTTCACAAAGATAATAGCAATTGTTGTCTTAAGAATGTTATCTAGTCCAGACTTATATCCTAGAACCTTATATTGTATGTTACTGCAAAGTAAAACAGCATTCAGAACATTACACTAAATAACAACTCTTGCTGGTTAAATTGGGGCCGGGTTGGCGGGGGGGAATGTGATTTTCACTGGTTTATCGGGTTGGATCAGGGCGCTAGTGCCCTAAATATCACAGGAACAAACTTACCATCCTATTCCCACGGTGGCATAGTGGTTAGCACTGTTGCCTCACAGCACCAAGGACCCGGGTTCGAATCCGGCCTCGGGCGACTGTCTGTGTGGAGTTTGCACATTCTCCCCGTGTTTGCGTGGGTTTTCTCCGGGTGCTCCGGTTTCCTCCCACAGTCCAAAGATGTGCGGGTTAGGTTGATTGGCTATGATAAATTGACCCTTAGTGTTAGGGGGATTAAATACGTGGGGTTACGGGGATAGGGTGGGATATGTGTCGGTGCAGGCTCGATGGGCCGAAATGGCCTCGATCTGCACTGTGGGGTTTCTGTGATTTCTGTGATTCCCGCACCCAATCCGGCCAACGCCATCCAGAAAGAGGCATTCTATTTAGCGGCCGGAACGTCTGCCTCTTTGAAGTAGTAGGGCTCTTTAAATATTCAAATTTGGGCTCCTGTGATGTACGTAGGCTCCTATTAAAATTTTGGGAGACAACTGAGTGGAGCGTGCACCGTGCAATCTCTACCCAATTCTACCCAGTAGTACAGCCAATGAATTTAGTTGAAAATTGATTTTTGTGGGGCCAGGAGGAGCTGGAATGCTCCTCCCACCTCCACAAGAATTGTTTGGGATGTTGCTGTGCTGGTCTCCACCCTCCCCCTACCGACCAACCTCTCTGTGATCAGCCACGCCCAGACTTAACTTGCTGATGGCTAGGCCAGTCTCTGGGCCACCCGATATTGCACCAGTTTGGTGCCCGCAGCCGGTCAGTGTCATGGTAATCAGGGTCGGTCGTCAAAATGGACCGAGCCACCTACCGGCACTATGGTGCAGCCAGCTGGCATGCCCCACCCATCGGACACCCTATAGTTAAAATCTGCCCGAGGACATCAAGATTGTATGTACTCATAATGATGTTAATTTGACTGATATTCAGGGCAATGTTTAATTCAGCTTTGTTAAGTGAAGGGAAAAGAAATTTGCATAAATAACCAGCAGCAACTTTAAATTCAGCTCCATCAAATGTGAAGTTAGCATAGTATGTGATTTGCATAGGATTATTTTCTGAAATATTAAAAACTACAAATAATGAACCTGTAGATATTAGACAGACATTTATAGAGTCATAGAGTTATCCAGCACAGAAAGAGGCCCTTCGGCCCATCATGTCCACGCCAGCCATCAAGCCCTGTCTATTCTAATCCCATTTTCCAGCACTTGGTCCATAGCCTTGTATGCTATGGTGTTTCAAGTGCTCATCTAAATGCTTCTTAAATGTTGTGAGGGTTCCTGCCTTGACCACCCTTTCAGGCAGTGAGTTCCAGATTCCAACCACCCTCTGGGTGAAAATGTTTTTCTTCAAATCCCCTCTAAACCTTCTGCCCCTTACCTTGAAACTATGCCCCTTGCTATTGACCCCTCTACTAAGGGGAAAAGTTCCTTTCTATCTACCCTATCTATGCCCCTAATAATTTTGTACATCTCAATCAGGTCCCCCCTCAGCATTCTCTGCTCTAAGGAAAACAACCCCAGCCTGTCCAGTCTCTCTTCAAAGCTGAAGCGCTCCAGCCCAGGTAACATCCTGGTGAATCTCCTCTGCATCCTCTCCAATGCAATCACATCCCTCCTATAGTGTGGTGACCAGAACTGCACACAGTATTCCAGCTGTAGCCTAACTAGCGTTTTGTACAGCTCCATCATAACCTCCCTGCTCTTATATTCTATGCCTCGGCTAATGAAGGCAAGTATCCCATATGCCTTTTTAACCACCTCATCTACCTGTCCTGCTGCCTTCAGGGATCTATGTACATGCACACCAAGATCCCACTGATCCTCTGTCCCTCCTAGGATCCTACCATTCATTGTGTATTCCCTTGCCTTGTTTGTCCACCCAAAATGCATCAACTCTGTAGGGGGTGGTGTTTGGGCTCAGCTTCCCCTCTGACTTATGAGCGGTTCGAATCGCTACCACTCCCTTGGCTCTAGGCCTTGGACTTATTTGGGGGTTGTGACAAAAGTGCAGCAGACAACTGGTTTTGGTGCAAGAAAACTTTGATCTTTATTCGAGAAAGAAAATACAACACAATAATCTTAACACTCTAATAAAATGGGGAACACTTTGATACACATGAGGGAATTACAGTAGAAAAATACCTCACCCCTCCCAATCCCACCTTACTAGCTAAGTTGGACTCTAAAGGACCAGGGATAATGCTCACCAAATGAATCCTTGACAGTTGGGCTGGTTCGCAGTTTCGGGGTGCGCTGGATATGTTGGTTGGTGCCTGCCGTATCCCGGTTGGTTGTTTCGTAAGGCCCTTGTTGCCGCGAGGCGTCTGATGGTCACTGAAGCTGTTGCTCTGGTTTCTTCTTGTGTGTTGACCTGCTTCCACAACTGAGAACTTCTTAGAACTCGATAAACTCCTGAGAACTGCAAAAAATTGTAGAGCTTGTAGAGAACTTGTTGTAACTGTGTAACTGCTGAACTGAACTGCTGAACGAGTCTTTCGAACTTCTTGCCTTCTCTGTCTTTAGAAAACAGGCTTTGTACTTCTTGAACTCCCACCTTGCAGAACTGTACTATACTCTCGAGAAAACAGGCCTTCAATTATACTAATTGGGGCCTCCTAATCTGCGTGCCAAATCAGTCTAGGTTTATTGTTAGATTTTGGCGGGCTCATTAATATTAAGTTGTTTAAAGTGGTTTCAGGATGGTTCCATGGGCTGTTGAAGTTTTTAAGAATGTGTGAAGTGGTTTCGGGATGGTATCCTGAGCTGTTGAACTATTACTTGATTGTAGTGAATTGTCCTCAGGCTTTGAGTTTCCTGTGGGGCCTGAGATTCTTTGTAGGTTGGCGAAGCGATTTGTTTTATGCATGTATTTGGATGGGCCCTGTAAGGCTGTTCTTCCGTGGGTCTATTGTTAGCATGTAAATTTCTTGATGGGGCTGAGTGACGTTTATGGTTCCCCCTGACAGTTTGCCTATCTCAAATAATCAAACTGTCTATTGCAGATGTAGATCCCAAATTCTGTAACAGCCTTTTTTCTGTACAAGCCCGAACATGTCCAAAGTCAATTTTTAATAGGGTATTCCTTCATTTTGGGGGATCTGTTAATTTTGAGAATCCTACAGTCCCCACTGTGATACTTTACTCGTTAGAGTATCATACTGGGTGAGCAAAATTTCTGATCCCCGAGAGCCAACCTCCCCCCCCGCCCTGTATTTTACCGATCTAAAACCCCAAAACACACATTCCCCTTTAGGTGTAGTGTTCAGATACGTACAAAGGTAAGAAAATTCGGTTACATTCATATCCAAGCGCGGAGGGGTCCAACACCCCTGCACCACTTGGAAGAAAAAACACATGATACATACGTAGAAAAGAAAAATACACGGTTGTTAAGTCTGTGTGTTATATTGAGAATTACTACACAGACCACAAGAGTAAAATTTAACAGGTCTTTACTAGTCGAAGGTCAGGGCGGAACTGCCCAATAAATCATTACACAGCACTTATATACCGGTGTGGTCACCACCGGTATTACAGAATACAGCAGCCAAGATAAAGTAGTGCAACCCTTAAAATAGTTCTCTTAAAGGTGGAACGGTTACATACACTACAATCCTCCCTTTTTAGGTTAACAGTATATATTCCCATTAAACATAACATCATAACATATATATACAACTTCATGTAAAAACAGTTCACAGATTCAGTCTCTCTGGAGGCTTCCTGACTCGGCCCGGATAACGCCTCGGTGGTGTAGTAGTTTTCGGTGGTGTAGTAGGTTCTTTTGGCAAGGTCGATTCGGCTTGAATGCCAGTGTCGGGTTCATCTGGTTCCAGTATCACCGGATCGGAGTTAGATACTATGGGTATCTCTGCTTCATCATTAGGCCTATAGAGTTGTGGTGTAGGTTGTCCCTTTTCGGATGATGCTATGATCTGGTCAGCATGGTGCCTTATTATGCTTTCATCAATGTCCACGGTATACATCAGCGGTCCTAGTCGTGTGCAAATAGTTCCAGGCTGCCATTTCTCGGTACGGTAGTCCCGGGCCAAAACTTGTTGACCTATCTGGAAGGTTCTAGTTGGCCTTTCATTCATGCCTTGAAATTGCCGGTTCTCTACGTCCCTTCTGATGTTTGGCTTGATCAAATCCAGCCGGCATCTTAGGCTTCTATTGAAAAACATCATGGCGGGAGTTTGATTTGTGACCGCATGTGTTGCATTCCTGTACGCCAACAAGAAGTTATCTACCTTATGTTGTAGATTTATGTCTTCATTACCCATGGCCTTTATGGCCTTCTTGAAGGTCTGGGCAAACCTTTCAGCTAATCCATTGGTGGCGGGATGGTATGGGGCGGACGTGTAGTGCTTAACCCCATTGTTTTTTAAGAACTTCCTGAATTCTTCGGACACAAATTGCGGTCCATTATCAGAACAGGTCTGTTCCGGCAGCCCATTCCTGGCAAATATGGTCCTTAATACTGTGATGGTTTTTTCCGTGGTGGTGGAGGACATCTTTATTACCTCCGGCCACTTGGAGTGTGCATCCACCGCGATTAAGAACATTGAATCCATAAATGGACCAGCAAAGTCGATATGTACCCTTTGCCATGGAGATGAGGGCCACTCCCATGGATGCAGAGGAGCTTGTGGTGGGGCGTTTTGGACCTTCTGGCATCCTAGACAGCTCTTGGTCATTTCTTCGATGTCTCCATCGATACCTGGCCACCACACAAACGCTCTGGCTAGGTTCTTCATTTTCACTCCACCCAGATGCCCCTCGTGAAGCTCCTTTAGCACTTTATGCTGGAGTTTGGGTGGAATCACCACTCTGGATCCACACATCAAAGTTCCTCGGCACACTGACAGCTGTTCTCTTCTTTGCGAAAATGCTGGCAACAGTGGTTCGCCATGTGCTGGCCATCCCTTCACCGTTAAATCGTAGACTCATGAGAGAGTCGGGTCATTTCTTGTTTCCTTTTCGATCGTAGAATTTGTTACTGGTAGACATTCCACTATGGTTGAGTGGAACATCTCCACTGGGTCCACTGTAGGCGCCTCTTCTACCGTTGGCAACGGTAGGCGCGATAAACTGTCAGCATTCCCATGCTGTTTTGATCCTTTGTATTCTATGTCATATTGGTGTGCCCCTAGGAAAAGGGACCACCTCTGTAGCCTTTGCGCTGTCATAATGGAAACGCCCTTTTTAGGGTTGAATATGGATACCAACGGCTGGTGGTCTGTCAGCAGTGTAAACTTCTGGCCCTGCAGGTAATGATTAAACTTCTTTACTCCCCACACCAGGCTGAGAGCCTCCCTATCTATCTGAGCATAGTTGCGCTCAGCGGAGGTCAATGATCTGGATGCAAATGCGACTGGCCTTTCCGAGCCATTTGGCAACTTGTGTGAGAGTACTGCTCCAATACCATAAGGAGAAGCATCACAAGCTAAACGAATAGGTAGCGTTGGGTTGAAGTGAGCCAACACTTCCTCTGAGGTGATCAATGTCTTGCTTTTGCAAAAGGCCTTCTACAGTCCTCGCTCCACTTCCATGGTACTTCTTTCTGCAAAAGAGCATTCAGCGGGTGCAGCACCGTGGATAGATTTGGCAGAAACTTATGGTAATAGTTAATCAACCCTAGGAACGATCTCAACTGGGATACATTTTCCGGAGCGGGAGCCTTCACAACAGCTTCGATCTTGTCAGGTGACTTGTGCAGCCCCTCCTGGTCAATGACATGACCACAGTACGAGATCCGTTTCTGAAAGAACTCACATTTCTGGCGATTAACTCAAAGGCCATATTCCTTCAACCTGGTGAGCACCAGTTTCAAATTTGCAAGGTGTTCCTCATCGTCATCTCCTGTAATCGGGATATCATCCAAGTAACATTGAGTGCTTGGAATTCCCTGTAATACCTGCTCCATGGCCCTCTGCCAAATTGCTGGAGCCGAAGCCACTCCAAAAACCAATCTATTATATCGATACAAGCCTCTGTGCGTGTTGATTGTGAGATACTGGCGCGACTCTTCCTCAACTTCCATCTGTAAGTATGCTTGTGCCAGGTCTATCTTGGTGAAGCGTTTCCCGCCAGACAATGAAGCAAAGATATCCTCAATCCGCGGAAGCGGATATTGCACCGTGTGAAGCACCGGATTAACTGTGATCTTGAAGTCTCCACAGATGTGGACCTTCCCCAGTTCCCCTGGCTTGTTACTCGATGAACGCTTCATGACGGGAACAATGGGCGTGGCCCACTCACTCCAGTCCACCTTAGACAATACTCCTGAACGTTCCAGCCCTTCCAGCTCAGCTTCCACAGCAGGTCGTATCGCATAAGGTACCGGTCTGGCTTTGAAGAATTTTGGGTTTGCATGTTCTGCAATCTTGATTTTTGCCTTAATTCCTCTCAGTGTTCCCAGTCCCTGTTGGAACACCTCTTTAGCCTCATCCAATATTCTGGACAATCGTTCAGGTTTGACATCTTTTTTTCCGGAATCTACCGTTATTGCGTTTAGGGAGTGCCAGTCCATATTTATTTTCCTGATCCACTCCCGTCCCAGAAGTGGTGGACCTCCCTCAGGTAGTACATATAAGTCCATTCCTTGGTGTTCTTTGCCCTTGTGTATCACCTTGACTTTTATCTTTCCGATGGGGTATACTCTTTGCCCCGTGTATGTCTGCAATACTATCTCCGTATCCCGTAGGGGAATATGTTTGAATAACTTTTTGTAATCTTGCTTATTCATGACCGTCAATGCCGATCCGGTGTCCAATTCCATCTTCACTTGGACCCCTGCTATCTGCAGTGTGACCCAGATAGTTTGTCGGTCAGCTTCCTTACTCACGTTGTGAATTCTCAGACTACCCAGTTCCTTGCTGTTGGAGTCTGAATCCGAATTCTGTTCATCCGAACTCTTCTCAGCCACTTTATGTACCTTTCTGCACTTTTCCTGTGGTGACTTTTTGTTGCTGGTCTTCTTTCCTGACCGGCATACTTTAGCTATGTGACCAAGCTTGCCACATTTTCTACATTCCTGGTTTTTAAACCAGCATTGGTTCTGATCGTGTGTTGTCTTTCCACAACGATAACATTTCGTTGTACCCAAAGCCATTTGATCTACGTTGAGTACCGCTGCCTTCAGCTGCATTTCTGCAGTGCCTCTCGCTGCGGCTTCGTGCGATGCTGCAATAGTGACAGCCTTATCAAGTGTAAGATCATTCTCTTCAAGTAGCCGCTTTTGTGTTCCTTCTTTCGACAACCCACACACGAATTTGTCTCTCAGTGCCTCTGTCAGGCTTTCCCCAAACTGACAGTATTTCGCTAGCTTACGCAGTTCAATTAAATACTCCGCGTTGCTTTCCTCTTTCAGTTGCGTTCTCGCATAAAATTTAAATCGTTCCGCTAACATCAGCGGTGTGGGGTTCAAATGATTCTTCGGGACAGCAACAATTTTAGCGAAAGTCTGATCCGCCGGTTTAGCTGGTGATAGAAGATGCTTCAATAGCCCGTATGTCTTCGCACCCATTGAGTTTAGTAAGGTTAGTGCTTTATCTTCATCTGATATTTTATTTGCCTTACAATATATCTCTATGCGTTCTACATACGTGGCCCAATCTTCAACATCGGGATCAAAATCGTTGATGTTACCACGCTTAGGCATCCTCGCAATCTTCTTGAGCAACAAAAAGAAATTTTTCTTTTATTTTTTTTTTTCAAAATGGCGGTTTCCCGCGCTTGTCTTCTTCCCCCGCCTCCGAAAATGGCGGCTTCCCGCGTTTGCCTTTCTCCCCCGCTGGCTGTAATGGTGATTGCCGTATTGCTGTGTTCGCCCTCCCCCAGCGGTTTTCAAATCGTGCCTCCCAGCCCCTCTTGCAGTCCGGTCCTTTCCCCCGGCTGCGGCTGAGTTCTCCGCGGTTTTTTTTAAAATTTATTTTCTCCCACGCCTTACGCTGACCCGGTCGCTGTGCCTCGTGGCCTCGGTAGCTGCCCGGCCTTTTTCACCGGTCGCGGTCGAGCTCTCTCTCGACGCTGTTGCGTCTCCCAGCCCACTTGCAGCCCGGTCTTTCGCACCGGCTGCGTTTGCATTCACCGCGGCTTCCGTGCCTTACGCTGCCCCAGTCTCAGCGCCTCTGGCCCCGACTTCTGTCCGGCTCTTTTCCCCGGCCGTGGTCAAGTTCTCCGTCCTTATATCCTCCGTTTTTTTTTTCTCCCCTACTCACAGTCAACGTGGCCGACTTGCTGCTCGTCGCTGATCGGCTTACCCACCACCGTGATAGAAGGGATGATCACTGCCTGTTGCTGATGGAAGGCTTCGTGTCAGAATTCTTCCTTTGCTCTGCAGACCCGAGTCTTTCTCAGCAGAATGATGAGGGCGGATGCCTCCTCTCGACGCCCGTTAAACTGCCATGGATGTATCTCTGCCGCAGGGTAAGATCGTACTCGTCGCCACTGTTAAGTCTGTGTGTTATATTGAGAATTACTACACAGACCACAAGAGTAAAATTTAACAGGTCTTTACTAGTCGAAGGTCAGGGCGGAACTGCCCAATAAATCATTACACAGCACTTATATACCGGTGTGGTCACCACCGGTATTACAGTATACAGCAGCCAAGATAAAGTAGTGCAACCCTTAAAATAGTTCTCTTAAAGGTGGAACGGTTACATACACTACAACGGTCACAATCTTTATTTTTAATAACGATTAAGGCTCATCTCATACCTGGTTATAGACTTTATTTTGATGCTTGTCCCATGCTCTCTCATGTCAGGATCGGAGCATTCTATCCCTCCCCTTGCACTTTGTGCATAGTAAGTAGAAAACTATACCGAGCTGGCAGACTACTAAAATGTGGGAAGCCATTTTGATCCAAGAAGGGACCTCTATATTTTCAAAAATATCCCACCAGGGTGGAACTACGATATCCAAGATCTTGGCCCCTATCTCGACTGTCCTCTGTTCTAATGTGTAGAAATGTTTTTGTGATATAACAACTGCTTTTAGCAGGGCGGTAAGATGTTCGGGTAGAGGGGGAATTTCATAGCCGAAATGTGTGACATAGTTTTGCAGGTTGGTGATGTTTTCAGTTACAGTAAGGTGAACAGTGGAGGGTTCAGGAATGGGGACAATCCGTTCCTGGGCCACTTGAACTTCTGCCTTGGGTTTAAAACAGAAACTGCTGTCACTTACCGGACACCAGATGTGCTGTCCATGCTGGTAGTGGGCCGCACTTTTGGTGACACAATATGTCGCACCTCCTATGAATGCTACCTGTGGGGGAACATGGTCTTGTACCATTACCTCCATGGTACAGTTCATAGGTTGTGCGCCAGCAGCTTTAAACCGCACTGTGGTGTAGAATAGGCATTCAAGTGCTGGGGACACAGTATTATGTGTGCACCCCGGCTCCGGCACCCAGAGAGGTCTGTACCTGTCATAGCGTGCTCCCACTTTATGACATAAGGTGGGACCACTGCGAAATGGACGTGTGCACCCCCTTGAATGATTCCAATGTTCTCCACCCTGTATACCGGTGCAGGTCGTGCTGTCCCACCCATGACCGGCATCCTCACTATTATCCCCATGATAGTGTGATTGGAACGTCCACAATCTACTGGGACAGGGTAGGCTTCAGAGGCTAGACGGAGCTGATACGGGCCCAGCGAATTGCTAAACGGGTGGAGGGCTGCGAGGTGCTTGTTGCTAATCCAGGAAGGGACTAAACCTTATTTTAAATCCTCCAGGTTGCTATGGCCCTCGCCCAGCAACCATGCTCCGTATAGCACACACACCTCATTCTGTGTAGCCTGATCCGAAGCATTCCTATCCTCCCGTATGAGTGCATTTACTGTTTTTGTGTGTCTTTCTAGCTCGGCAATGATCTCCTTTAAATGGACTGTCAGAGCTTGGTCCTCGTGTAGCTCTGAGCCTACCACTGTGTTCTCCTCTGTTAGGATCTTTCGTAATTGGGTTTTTAAACCATTTATCTGTGTTTGCAGTTTTATATCGTCCAGGCTATTTATTACTGAGGGTCCTGTATTTTAAGTGGTGAAAATATCGTTCCAGGTTCCCCTTCTTTGTCTCCCCGTGCCCATAGTATGCTCAGCGTGTAAAGTGTACAGCTCTGCTTTATCTATGTTGGCAAAGTCAAATTCGTAAAATTTCCTAAACATTTCCTTTAGTAGGGCCTGGTATAACTGTTCTGTCTCCTTAGGGCACCATTCAGGTAAGTGTACTTCGGTAAGGTTTAGGATAACTGAAGCTACTGCATAGTGTACCCCCTGGTATAGTACCTTTTCGGTCGGCACTAGCACTAACCCATTCCTTGGTTCCTTGGTGGTGGTAGGACACCTCTCTATTAATGTCTGTGATGTCGGGGTCATGGGCAGGGGCTTTCGGGTGCGTGCTACGAGTTCGGTGGCGTTGACTGGGATCGGTGAGTGTGAGAGTGCGCACGCATGCAGGCTAGAATCCCACCCCATCCCCTTCCCAGTATCTTGCCATTGTCTGGAGAAGATGATGGATATGCCTGTGGGGCAGGCTCTCGCTGATCCCCACATGCAGATATAGATTCTCTGTTCCGACTCCCACCACTTATCCCAACACAAACTCACTCCCCCTTGGGTCCCTGTGATCGTCTAGTGGGTGTTGTACCCCAGTCGTTCCCAGTTGGCTGTACAGTCCCCTATGTCCCTGCTCAGCTTCCTGAGCCACCACCACCTATCCAGAGGAATCCGTCCTTTACACGTGAGGCACACACGTTTCCCCTCAGTGACACTGATCCATGTGGCCACAACCTGTACCCTGGGGCACGGGCTGGAGGCCTCCCTGTAGGTGAACCCAGTCTGGCTGGAGTATTGTGTCGAGTTAGACCCCAGCCACCCTGGCCACCTTCCCTCATGGAAGTAAATAGCGAGCTCCTCCACACCCGGGTCGCCACCCTCAGTGGCAACGATCGATGCTCTCTCTCCCAAGCACCCAAAGATCTGGGAGTCCTCCACGTCACCTCGGTCACCGATGCTCACCCCTACCAGGGCGAGCAGGAGCAGAACCCTCCTCATGCCGATTTCCTCTCTGTAGGGACACACAAAACAGATAGCCATGTCCCGAGAAGGTTCTCTGGCTTGACAAGTGATCGAGTCCCTAAATTTAAACTCACTTATTGTAAAATCTTAAATAATAATAAACCTAAAACTACCAAAACTGTAAAAACACCTAACATTCATCAGAAAAGATATATACATCCGCCGCCCATCTCCGGTCGGCCAGGCTAATTCTTGTTTGGCCTCTGTCTTTTGTGGCCTCTGGGCAGCTTGTACACCTGGACGTAAGGTGGCCTGTGCCACCGGACCCGGAGAGTCCTTCTTAATACAACTGGGAGTTTCCCTGAATCCGAGGTGATTGGGGGAGTGTGCCCTCCTGTACTGCAGCACACTACCCTCTTCGGTGTGACTGCTGAGTCCCTGTCCTGTCCTGTGGGTTCCTTGCAGCCTGAGGCCGCAGGCTGGGGACCACTCTCGTTCTTTTTGCCCACCGCTACCTCTCCTGTGAGTCCCTCATCATTGGAGGCTGCAGGCTGGGGATCCCCATCTCTAGACTGATCCCTGACCTTGGGCATTCTTTTTCGGGTTGCGACCCCTCCGGGGCTAAACCGTTTAAACTGGTACACTGGTGACCATGGTGGTTTAGGCTGTGGTATGCAAGGAGACCTTCTTAGGGCTCCGGTTACTGGGGGAGTGTCCCAAATAATTGGTGGGATGGCCCCTCCAGTGACACAAGCCACTGCCCCCACCGGTGTGGTCTGTGAATCTGCCACAGCTGCTGG
Source organism: Somniosus microcephalus (assembly GCF_052327205.1). Lineage (NCBI taxonomy): Eukaryota > Metazoa > Chordata > Chondrichthyes > Squaliformes > Somniosidae > Somniosus > Somniosus microcephalus. Next base: position 79,568,338 of record NC_140995.1, on the reverse strand, counting down.
CTGAGGATCTCTATCCTTAACCTTATCCTCTGCTTCCTGACCCTCCTCGTCCCACTCCACCCGGGTTTCCCCTTGTGCCATTGAACAGACCATGCCTCTGGCCTCAGACAAGGCTTGGATCAATTTTTTAATCCTTTCTTCGCAGGGACCGTGATCAGAGTCTTTATAACTCCTACGTCTAGCTACCTTATGAACTATTTTAATCTCCCTTAGCTGACCCTCCAAACCATCAGCTCTCGTTGTTAATCTTGCGTTCTCCTCCCATAAGGCCTGCTCATTTAACCTGGCCTCCGTAACCTGGCACAGCAGGTATTCCCCCATATTACGGGAGGTCACTTCCTGGGCGCGTCTTTCAAGGGGACACAGGTAGATAGGCTGCGCTGGTTCTAGTCATAGGTCTGGGTTGTATGGGGCAGGTGGGGTTAAAACATCATTGGCGGTGGCTACCCTCCCTGGGCCATTTAATAAAGCTCGGATCGCAGCTACGACTGAGTCTAATGTGGGGGTAGAGGCCGGTGTTTCAGTTCTTGGGGCAGGAGCTGGGGAGTTCTTTCCTATGTTATCCTTCCATGGATTCCTACAGTCCCTTCTCCAATGCCCATTCTTCCCGCACCTGAAGCAGTTACGCTTCATGTCAGAAGGGTTACCCCCTTCCAGGTGCCACTCTTTCTTATTACTAGGTTTCATTTCATGTACTTTTCCTTTTGGTGGGTGTTCTTCTATCCCTCTACCGTTGCGGTAAGCCAGGGTCAGTTGTCTGACCACTCTCTCCTCGGTAACCTGGGGGCCTTTTGCGTCAAACCACAGCTCAACCTTGACTCTGATCTGCGGCAAGCTGTTTGCCACCAGGCTTCGGAGCCAGTGGGCCAGCTCGTCCTGGTTCAGGTGAGCCCAGTTGAGATCTCCATTACAGGCACTCTTGTACACAGGCCACAGTCGGTCTGCGAAAGCCTGTGGGGTCTCCCCTGCTAGCTGTGTTGTCTTCTCCACCCGGGAGAAAGGACAATCATCGTTCATACCCATGGCCTCCAGGACTTCCTCCCGGATGGCAGCGTACCCGCCCTGCCCTTTCTTGCTCTCCGCAGAGAGGGACTGGTACAATTTGCCACCCAGAGAGAAAAGGAGCATTTTGGCCATCTCAGAGACATTGGACTCGTTAATGCCTGCTGCCTGTTCCACTTCCATGAAGTGGACCGAGGGGTCCCCCTTTTGGGTAAGATTACTCAGGTGGTTTACCATAGCCCTAAGCTGTTGGGTGCCGTGGGGAGCTACGAATTGGCTTTCAAGGAGTCCTTGACCCCCACCACCACCGGGCGGGCCAAACTTTTGCTGCCGGACCGGGCACATCAGCCCCGGCTCCGACCTTTCCTGCACTGGTTCGCCCACCCCGCCCTGCTGCCAAACCGAGTTAAAACCCGGCACCACAGGTGGTGGTGGTGTGCACTCCCTGCCGGCCTCACAAATCGTCTATCCCTCCTGCTGCCAAACCGGGTCATTCCCCGGCGCCACAGGTGGTGTCCGAACAGTTTCCCCTTGCACTTCCAGGTCCACCCGGGCTGCACCCGGGCTTATTAGGCACACCATGCCTTTTGCCCTGGACAGAGCAAGGTTTAAACATTGGATCTGCTTCTGACAGGGACCGTGATCTCCCACTTCAAACCCTCTAGTGCTTGCTATCTTATAAGCTGCCTGTACACCTCTCAACCTCTCCTCCTGTTCTTTTATTTGCCTGGCAAGGTGGGCATTCTCTTCTTGTAACATTAGTTCGTTACTTTTTGCCTCGGTGACCTGACACCGAAAGTATTCCTGTATGTTCCTATGCTTTTCCACTATCTGCCTCTTTTCCTGGTTTTGGGCGTTTAATTCTTTCAATAATCCTTCCCCTGCTAGAGCCCTTGCTTGAGACAGCTGAGCTGACTCCCGCAGCTCTTCCGTTAGTGCCTCAATGTGCTTATCTAAAAGCTAGATCTGTTGCTGGGAGCAGACCAACCAGATGGCTTTCTCCACAGACTTTTTATGATCCTTGCTCTCAGTCCATTTGGCTGCAGCATCCATGGGACGCTCAGCGCGCAACAGATTGAGCACCCATTTCTTGGTGATATTTACCTTCTCAAATACAGAAGAGGAAATCCTCTCTTCCATCTTTGTTCTCTCCTCAAAAACAGTGTTTACTGCATCACATCCCTTTTGCCAAGGTCCTGCCGCGGTCGCCATTATGTAGGGGGTGGTGTTTGGGGTCAGCTTCACCTCTGACTTATGAGCAGTTCGAATTGGTTCTAGACCTTGGACTTTTATTTGGGGGTTGTGACAAAAGTGCAGCAGAGAATTGGTTTTGGTGCAAGAAAACTTTGATCTTTATTCGAGAGAGAAAATACAACACGGGGCTGAGTGACGTTTATGGTTCCCCCCAACAGTTTGCCTATCTCGAATACTCAAACTGTCTACTACAGATGTAGATCCCAAATTCTGTAACAGCCTTTTTCCTGTACAAGCCAGAACATATCCAAAGTCAATTTTAATAGGGTATTCCTTCATTTTGGGAGATCTGTTAATTTTGAGAATCCTACACCTCACACTTTTCAAGGTTAAATTCCATTTGCCACTGTTCTGCCCATCTAACCATCCCATCTATATCGTCCTGTAGCCTGAGGCTTCCCTCCTCGCTATTTACCACTCCACCAATTTTCGTGTCATCTGCGAACTTACTGATCATACCTCCTACATTCATATCTAAATCATTAATGTACACTACAAACAGCAAAGGACCCAGCACCAATCTCTGCGGTACACCACTGGACACAGGCTTCCAGTCACAAAAACAACATTCGACCATCACCCTCTGCCTCCTGCCACTAAGCCAATTTTGGATCCAATGCGCCAAATTGCTCTGGATCCCATGAGCTCTTACCTGCTTGGCCAATCTCCCATGTGGGACTTTGTCAAATGCCTTATTGAAATCCATGTAGGCTACATCAACTACACTACCCTTATCCACACACCTAGTCACCCCCTCGAAAAATTCAATCAAATTGGTCAGACATGATCTCCCCCTGACAAAACCATGCTGACTATTCCTGATTAATCCCTGCCTCTCCAAGTGGAGACTATGGCGTGATTTTCATTCAGAAGTCGGGAAGGAGGAGGCGGGACTACAACTTTCGGGGTTGTAGTCCCGCCTCCATTGAGATGCGGCCAATCCACGCGATTTTAACTTGATTGGCCTTGTTGAGCCCGCCCAGTGGGCTCAGCAGGCCAATTAAGGGCCACCCGGCAACATGTAAAGTCACAGACTGAAATTTCATCTGTCAAGATGTTTTGACAAATGAAATATCAATGTTTCACAGCTGTTTGAAGCTGTCAAACACTGACAGTCTTACTTCTAACCTGAGTCATTCTACACAGACTCAGTTAGAAATCTCACTAGCACAGAAAGCTGCAGGCTGTCACTTTTGACAGTTCGCAGCCATTCTGCTTTCTGTGCCGGTTAGGTGATGGACTCCCGAAACCTAGAGGAAGGAAGGCTTTAAAGGTAAGCACAGGTAATTTAAACATCTTTACACACTTTAGACACACCAAACACACTTATCTTTGCACTCATGCACCCATCACTCACCTGAACACCGACATCTCGACCCCTCCAAGTCCTTCAACCCGACGGCCCGACTCTTCTAACTTGGCGTGGTTTGGAGCCGTCGGGAATCCCACACTTCAAGCTTTAAAATAGGGATTAGGCTAAAAATTGCCTGTTAACTACCTGTTAACAGGCAGTTAATTGGCACTAATCCCTTCCCGCCTCGGGTAGGCGGGTCCCAGTGCGGGGCGGGTACCCGCCTCCTTTGAAACTTACATGGAGACGGGTTGGGGGCGGGATGGTATCGGGACCCCCGAATTCGGGACTTTAACCTCCCGCATGCCTCCAATCCCGACTCCACGGGTCAATGAAAATCAACCCCTAATTCTGTCCCTCAGAATATTTTCCAATAATTTCCCTACCACTGATGTTAGGCTCAATGGCCTGTAATTCCCTGGTTTATCCCTACTACCCTCCTTGAACAATAGTACTACATTAGCTGTTCTCCAGTCCTCTGGCACATCCCCTGTGGCCAGAGACGTTCTGAAAATTTGTGCCAGAGCCCCTGCGACCTCCTCCCTTGCCTCACACATCAGCCTGGGATACATCCCGTCAGGGCCTGGGGATTTATCCACTTTTAAGCCCGCTAAAACCGCTAGCACCTCCTCCCTCTCAATATTAATTTGTTCAAGTATATCACAATCTCCCTGCCTGATTTGTATGCCTACATCACCCTTCTCCATAGTGAACACAGATGCAAAATATTCATTTAAAACCTCACCTACATCTTCCGGCTCTACACACAGATTGGCACTTTGGTCCCTAATGGGCCCTGCTCTTTCCCTTGTTATCCTCTTGCCCTTAATATACTCATAAAACACCTTGGGATTTTCCTTTATTTTGCCCGCCAGTGTTTTTTCATGCCCCCTCTTCGTTCTCCTAATTTCTTTTTTAAGTAGCCCCCTGCACTTTCTATACTCCTCTAGGGCTTCCACTGTTTTTAGTCCTTTGTATCTGCCAAAAGCCTCCCTTTTTTTCCTAATCCATTCTTGTATATCCCTTGACATCCAGGGTTCCCTGGACTTGTTGGTCTCACCCTTGACCTTTACAGGGACATGTTGGCGTTGTACTCTCTCTATTTCCTTTCTGAAAGACTCCCATTGCTCTGATGTGGATTTTCCTACAAGTAGCTGATCCCAGTCCATTTTGGCCAGATCCTGCCTTATCATATTAAAATCAGCCTTCCCCCAATTTAGAATCTTTATTTCCGGTCCATCTTTGTCCTTTTCCATGACTACCTTAAATCTCACCGAATTATGGTCACTGTCACCAAAATGCTCTCCTACTGACACATCTACCACTTGCCCGGCTAAATTCCCTAGAATTAGGTCCAGTCCTGCCCCCTCTCTTGTAGAAATTTCTATATGCTGGCTCAAAAAGCTCTCCTGGATGCACTTTAAGAATTCTGCACCCTCTAAGTCTTTTCACACTCTGACTATCCCAGTTAATATTGGGGAAGTTGAAATCCCCTACTATTATTACCCTATTATTTCTAAACTTCTCTGAGATTTGCCTACATATCTGTTCCTCTATCTCCCCCTTATTGTTTGGGGGCCTATAGTACACTCCCAGCAAAGTGCTTGCCCCTTTTTGTTTTTAAGTTCTACCCATATGGCCTCATTAGAGGAACCTGCTAAGATATCATCCTCCCTTACAGCAGTAATTGACTCCTTGATTAATATTGCAACACCCACTCCTCTTTTACACCCCTCTCTGTCTCACCTGAAGATTCTATACCCTGGAATATTGAGCTGCCAGTCCTGCCCCTTCCTCAACCATGTATCTGTGATAGCAACAATATCATACTCCCATGTGTTCATCAACACCTTCAATTCATCTGCCTTACTCGCAAGGCTCCTTGCATTAAAATAAATGCCATCCTGCCATGCCATACTCCCTTGTGCCATTACATATTTGCTCTGCCTTCCAGGCTGACTTGTTTTTTCCTCTATATTTGACTGTGCATCACCCCCTACTATAGCTCCACTCCGTATCCCATCGCTCTGCCAAATTAATTTAAACCCCCCCCCCCCAACAGTACTTGCAAACCTCCACACAAGGATGTTGGTCCCGTTCCAGGACAGGTGCAACCCGTCCAACTTCTACAGGTCCCACCTTCCCCAGAAGCAGACCCAGTGATCCAAGAAACTAAAGCCCTCCCTCCTGCACCAAATCTTTAGCCACGCATTCATCTGCTCTATCCTCCAATGCCTATACTGTAGGGGGGCATCCTTTACCTGGTTTATGGTAATTTACCTTCCTTTACCTGGTTTACGGTAATTTACCTGGTCAGGCAGCCTTTTGTTTCACAGACTGAGACCAATACCAATCAGCGGTTTCGAATCGCTAAACCCACCCTTCCAGTTCTGACTGGAGGAACTTATAATTAATGATATATTAAAAACGGACAAATGATCTGGATGTAAGAAAGTCAAACTTTATTAACTAAATAAACTACACCACATGATCAATGTAATTACGGTAAAATTGCTAAGATAGGGGAGGAAAAACGGGCATAACGAGGGAAAACGACTAAAATCACAATTTTAACTAAATCCCACTTTACTCCCCACCCCTATGCCTATCCTAAGTTGCCTTGTGGAAGGTCAGAAAAATATATGCTCACCACTGCAATGCCAGCTCTGTGCCTCACGAGATCTTCACTGTCCCGAAGCAAAGAAACACCCCAGTGTTTTAAAAGTAAACTGCTGGTGTTTATCTTCCTTCAGACAGACTCCCACACTGTAGAGAAAGGCACACAGCGGTGTAATGTATGTACCTTTAAGGGGAGAACTACTTTTTACAGCTCTTGTATACTGTAGCACCGGCAGTGACCACACCTGTATATAAACCCTGAGTAGTGATCTGTACAGTTAGTTCTAGAGTAACCCTCATTCAGTAAACACCTGTTGAATCGTTCCCTGCAGTCTGTTGTCTGATTATTGAAGGACACAACATTAAGATACACGGACATAACAGTGGCGACAAGCAAGTTCGAACCTACCTGCAACAATGCATCACCTCGCTCCTGGAGAACAGTGGAAGAAGGTCGAGTCCAGAAGCACGGGCATCGACCACGGGCAACCGCCCAGTCATCCAGCGGAGATTTGAGTATCGCAGGGGAGGCTGTCGAGAGCCAGGCTTGGCTTTCCAGTCACGGTGGTCCAGCGAAACGGGCTGGCAACAGGTACTGCGCAGACCCTTCCCGGACAGCGACGGGCTAGAGCCCGACCGAGCAGCACAGAAAAAGGCTGAGCAGCGTCGACGGGGGAGAGAGAGAGGGCAGCGCGTACAGGGCGCAGCCAGTGTTCAGGACCGAGCGGCGTCAATGGGGGAGAGAGATGAGAGAGAGCAGAGCGCAGCCGGTGTTCAAGGGCCGAGCAGCGTCAACGGGGGAGAGAGACGAGAGAGAGCAGAGCGCAGCCGGTGTTCAAGGGCCAAGCAGCGTCAACAGGGGAGAGAGGCATGCAGGAAAATGCGAGGCGCTGCCATTTGCCACAAGGACCGCCGAGAGCGGCGTTGGCAGCAGCGCGGGAGATGCCATTTTAAGCCGCAGCGGGGAAGAAAGGAAAGCACGGGAGACGCCATTTTAAGCCGCAGCAGGGAAGAAAGGAAAGCACGGGAGACGCCATTTTAAGCCAGTCTAACCACACCCAAAAATGCCGAAGAGTGGCAGTATCACAGCGTTCGACAATGAAGTCGAAGATTGGACGACATACGTCGAATGCAAAGAAGTATACTGCAAGGCGAATGAAGTGCCAGATGACAAGAAAGCACTGCTATTGTTGAATTCAATGGGTGCCAAAACGTATGGCTTACTATGAAACCTAGTAACCCCAGAGAAGCCAGTAGAAAAGGATTTTGAAAACATAGTGTCAATCCTACAGGACCACTTAAACCCCACACCACTGCTGATAGCAGAAAGATTTAAGTTTCACAAAAGGAACCAGCATAAAGATGAAAGTAATGTTGAGTATTTAACGGAACTGCGCAAGCTATCAAAACACTGCCAGTTTGGAACGGGACTAGCAGATACTTTAAGGGACAAGTTTGTGTGTGGGCTTCAAAGTGAAGGAACCCAGAAACGGCTTCTATCAGAAAAGGATCTTACGCTGGACAAGGCTTTCAGCATTGCAGTATCACATGAAGCAGCAGCACGGGGCGCTGCAGAGATACAACGGAGACCGCAAGAATATGGCACAAATGAAATGTCATACGGAACAGTGAAGTGCTATCGGTGCGGCAGAACAACACACGACCATAATGATTGCTGGTTCAAGGACAAAGTGTGCAGACAGTGTGGAAAAGTAGGACACATAGCAAGAGTCTGCAGGTCGGGAAGGAAAACCAGCAGCAAAAATCTCCACAGGAGAAGTTACAAGAAGGTACATAAGGTGACGGAGAGTAGTTCAGATGAACAGAAGAGTGATACAGACTCCGGAAGAAAGGAGCTGGGTTGTCTGAAACTACATAATGTGATCAAAACGGAGGATCACCAAACTATCTGGGTCACGCTCAAGATAGCAGGAGTCCAAGTGAAAATGGAATTGGACACAGGATCAGCCCTAACAGTCATAAACCAAAGGGACTACAAGTGGCTATTCTCACATATACCCTTGAGAGATACAAAGATTGTCTTAAAGACGTACACGGGGCAAAAAGTCTGACCCCAAAGGAAAAATAAGGGTGAACGTTATATATAACGGCAAGGAAACACCAAAAATGGACCTATATGTATTGCCAGATGGAGGACCACCACTACTAGGACGTGAATGGATCCGGAAGATACAGCTAGAATGGCATTCCATACAGGCACTGACTGTGGCTGACAAAAAGGATGATGACGTCACACCTGGGCGACTGTCAAAGATCCTAACTGACATGAAAGAAGTGTTCCAACAAGGACTCGGAACACTAAAAGGCATGACAGCGATGATTAAAATTGAAGAAAACGCAAGCCCAAAATTTTTTAAGGCCACACCTTATGCGATCCGCCCAGCCATCGAAGCAGAGCTGGAGAGTCTGGAACGTTCAGGTGTACTGTCCAAGGTAGACTGGAGTGAGTGGGCTACACCCATCGTCCCTGTGATGAAAAAGTCATTGAGCAGCACGCCTGGGGAACCAAGGAAGGTTCGCATCCGTGGGGACTTTCAGGTAACAGTGAACCTGGTCCTTCACACCGTACAATATCCACTTCCGCGGATTGAAGATATTTTCGCCTTGCTATCTGGAGGGAAATGCTTCACTAAGATTGATCTGGCCCAGGCGTATCTGCAAATGGAGGTAGAAGAAGCATCAAAAAAATACCTCACAATCAACACCCATAAAGGTCTCTACCAATACAACCGGCTGGTATTCGGGGTAGCATCAGCTCCGGCTATTTGGCAGAGGGCAATGGAACAAGTCCTGCAATGGATCCCAGGGACCCAGTGTTATTTGGACGACATCCTGGTCATGGGCGAAAATGACAGTGATCACCTTGCCAACCTGGAGCAGGTGCTCACTAGATTGTAGGAATATGGGCTCTGAGCTAACCGCCCCAAATGCGAGTTTTTTAGAAAACAGATCTCGTATTTTGGCCACGTTATCGATAAAGAGGGGTTACATAAGTCCCCAGAGAAGATTGAGGCAGTAGTCAAGGCTCCAGCACCGGAAAATGTGTCACAACTGAGGTCGTTCCTCGGGCTGGTAAACTACTGCCATAAGTTCTTGCCAAATTTGTCTACAATACTACACCCACTGAACACCCTACTGCAAACTGGGGTGCCATGGAAGTGGAGTGATGAATGTAGACGAGCTTTCCAGAAGAGTAAAACACTAATCACATCGAAAGAGGTATTGGCCCATTACAACCCGGCATTACCAATTCGGTTGGCATGTGATGAGTCACCTTACGGCATTGGAGCGGTGCTGTCGCACAAATTCTCGGACGGCTCAGAGAGGCCAATAGCCTTTGCGTCACGATCACTAACCTCAGCCGAGCGTAACTACGCCCAGATTGACAGGGAGGCCCTCAGCCTAGTGTGGGGAGTGAAAAAGTTCTATCACTATCTGCACGGGCAAAAGTTCACCTTGCTGACTGACCACCAACCACTTGTCTCCATTTTTAATCCGAAGAAGGGCGTTCCGGTGATGACTGCGCAACGGCTACAAAGATGGTCCCTTTTTCTAGGGGCGCACCAATATGAAATCGAGTATAAGGGCACAAAACAGCATGGAAACGCTGATGGGCTATCACGCCTGCCACTGCCTACTCCGGAGGAAGTACCAGCAGTGGATCCTGTCAAAATATTTCATTCGACTATAATTGAATGCTTGCCAGTAACTAACGCTGGTATAGAGAAGGAGACCCGAAATGACCCGACACTGTCTCGGGTATATGATTTGACGGTGAAGGGATGGCCAGCACATGGCGACTCACTGTTGCCAGCATTCTCATCCAGAAGAGAACAGCTGTCAGTATGCCAGGGGACCTTGATGTGTGGATCCCGAGTGGTAATTCCACCCAAGTTAAGGGAGAGAGTGCTCAATGAGCTTCACGAAGGTCATCTGGGAGGGGTGAAAATGAAAATCCTTGCTAGGGCTTATGTGTGGTGGCCGGGGATCGATCAGCAAATCGAGGGCCTGACAAAGAGCTGCTCAGGATGCCAGAAGATCCAAATGCACCACCACATGCCCCTTTACACCCATGGGAGTGGCCCTCATCTCCATGGCAACGGGTGCATATTGATTTTGCTGGTCCATTCATGGACTCAATGTTTTTAATAGCCGTGGATACGCACTCGAAATGGCCTGACTTGATCAAAATGTCCTCCACCACCATGGAGAAAACTATTGCAGTCCTACGGACCATTTTTGCCAGGAATGGCTTGCCAGAACAGATTTGCTCCGACAACAGACCACAGTTTGTGTCCGAAGAGTTCCGGAGGTTTATGCAGAAGAATGGGGTAAGGTATTACACATCCGCCCTGTATCATCCAGCCACAAATGGATTGGCTGAGAGGTTCGTACAAACCTTTAAGAAGGCAATAAAGGCTATGTACAATGACAACATTCTGCTGCAGCACAAGGTGGGCAATTTCCTGTTCGCCTACATGTGTCGGAATGCGACACATGCAGTTACCAACCAGGCCCCAGCCATGATGTTCTTTAACCGAAGGTTAAGATCTCGCCTGGATTTGCTCAGACCAAACGTACAAAGAGATGTTGAGAGTAAACAATTCCAGCACATCCATGAGAAGCCAACAAGGAGCTTCAATGTAGGGCAACCAGTCTTGGCCCGCGACTACCGAACAGAAAAATGGCAGCCAAGAACGATATGCACACGGCAGGGCCCACTAATGTACACAGTGGACGTTGGGGAGAGCATCATGAGACGCCATGCTGACCAGATCCTAGAGTCACAAGAACAAGTCAACCCCATGCCTCGCCCATACGTACCTGGTGATGAACCCAACGTACAGGTCGCATCTACCCCAGAAACAGTAGCATCGGAAGCTGATGAACCAACCGACGACAGGGGGCCAGAATCGCTTCCGCACCAAGAGCAAGACACTCGGGAAAGGCGCTATCCAGAAAGGATCAGGAAGCCTCCCCAAAGACTGAATATCTAAATAGACTATTTTCAGCTAATGTTGCATGTTAAAAGTGTTAATTGTAATTAGTATGATATTTAATTGTTAAATGAGTGTTATGGTACTGTTAATCTAAAAGGGGAGGAATTGTAATATATATACCTTTAAGGGGAGAACTACTTTTTACAGCTCCTGTATACTGTAGTACCGGCAGTGACCACACCTGTATATAAACCCTGAGTAGGGATCTGTACAGTTAGTTCTAGAGTAACCCTCATTCAGTAACCACCTGTTGAATCGTTCCCTGCAGTCTGTTGTCTGATTATTGAAGGACACAACATTAAGATACACGGACATAACAGGCGGCAAGCCAGAGAGAGAGAGATGCTTCTCAGAAGTTGGCCTAGAAATTGAGTTGACGCCGCGCCAGGGCTTTAGCACTGGAAATTTAGCGCCGGCGCTAATTCCCTTGCGCGCGCCAAAAATTCAGTAGCGCCGCACCCAGACGGCTGCCGGCGCTACTGGCGGGCGTGAGTGCCTCCCAACGGGCGCTGAGTGCCGCATTGCGGCGCTAATCTGGCGCTGCGGCACCCGATGCGGTGCGGCAGGCTGGGGAAGTGCAGGCCTCCTCCTCCCGTTAAGGAGGCGCTGCCTTCACCCGATCGCTGGCCGTTTGATTTTTTCAAAAATGAGCCCGGCACCTCGGACAAGTGCCGGGCTTGCAGGCCAGATGCATCTGTTCCGCGGGGGGGCGGGTGGAGGAGTCCGGGGAGGGAGGTGCGGGCAGGCGGCCGGCGGGAAAGCGGCCGGCCGCCGCGCGACCTTAATGCGCCGGCGCTAACTTGTGTAAGACTCGGTTGCCAGAGTCTTAGTTGCGGCTGCCACGGGCGAGGCGGCCGCAACTGAATTTCGGCGTTCGGGCGCGTTGCCACGGCAACCGGGACGCTGCACACACCGATGACGTCATCGGTGCCGGCGCAAAGTCTTCGTCCACGATGTGGATTAATATTTCCCGACCTTCGGGGACTGAGGGGATTTTGCGAACCCCTATAATACTCACTAGCATGTGGCACCGGGAGTAATCCAGAGATTACAACCTTTGAGGTCCTGTTTTTTAATCTGCTACCAAGCTCCCTAAATTCTTGTTGCAGGACCTCATCCCTCTTTCTACCCATGTCGTTGGTACCAATGTGAACAATGACCTCTGACTGTTCTCCCTCCCCTTCAGAATTCCCTGCAGCTGTTCAGTGACATCCTTGACCCTGGCACCAGGGAGGCAACATGCCATCCTGGAGTCACGTCTGCAGCCACAGAAATGTCTATCTGTTCCCCTTACGATAGAATCCCCTATCACTATTGCTCTCCCACTCTTTTTCCTCCCCTCCTGTGCAGCTGAGCCACTCGTAGTGTCACGGACTTGGCTCTTGCTGCATTCCCCTGAGAAACCATTTCCCCCAGCAGTATCCAAAACGGAAAATCTATTGGAGAGGGAGATAGATCCAGGGGACTCCTGCACTACCTTCCTAGTTCTTTTACTCTGTCTGGCGGTCACCCATTTCATGTCTGCCTGTGCACTCTTTACCTGTGGTGTGACCACCTCCTTAAACGTGCCATACACGAAGATCTCAGCTTCGCGAATGCTCCACAGTGACTCCAGCCGCAGCTCCAGCTCCAAAACAAGGATTTCGAGTAGCTGCAGCTGGAGACACTTCCTGCACACGTGTTTGCCCTGGACACCGAAAGTGTCCCTGCCTTCCCACATAGCACAGGAGGAGCACTCCACGCAGCCGAGCTGCCCTGTCATGTCCTACTCTTAATTTACTCCCTTTACTTCCTTTAAATTAAAGAATATTTAATACACTAGGGACCTTACTTCCCTTTAAACATTACTTACTCTAAACTAGAGACCTTACTTTGACTTTAATGACTGGACTGTAAAAATACTCACCAGGTCCTACTTACCAATTAGCTCCTTCCCTGGTTGTGACGTCACTTCAGCAGTTTTGCAGTTGTTGTTGTTTGACTGCTCCCGCTCTCAGACTCTTTCCTTGGTGTAAAGTAAGAACAAATTCCTACAGGGTGAGAAGTTAGGAAAAGCAAAGGCGAAGCAAGGGAGCTCCTCCTTCCAATCCTCACCTAACTCCCTGACTTACGCAACTCCCAGCACTCTGTTCAAACCGCACTCAGTCTTTGCGCTTAATCTCCACCCAGGGCCGCTCTCGCTGCCACTGCTGCCGGTGAGTCTGGGCCGCTCTCTCTCTCTCCCCCGCTCTTTAAACCCTCGGTCTCTGCACTCAGACTCCACCCAGGGCCGCTCTCACTGCCTCTGCTGCCAATGCAGATTGACACACTGATGTGGTGACCTTGAATTTATTACTTTAATTAAAGTCTAGCTGACCTCCAACATTAGCCAGCGCCTGACTTCAATGACCCCTCTGCTTTCTGTTAATGTCCGCAGTTAAATCTAGATGGTGTAGCCATAGTACATACATTGCTAGTTCCACAAAATAGATTGCTTGAAAGGGGCAGTTGAATGTGCCCTTGTCTGGGATACAGAATGTCGATATTCAAGTGATTCACTTAGAAACAAATTAACATTTGGTAAAGGTTTCCATACATGTGGAATAAGAATTGTTAGGGAAAGGTCAAACGAGCCCAACCCTTCTTCATGGATCGCAACCTCTCGTAATCTATCCACTTATATTAGAATTCTGAAAGAGCAGACATTATACTACTGAGCCACTCTCACCTCATTTTGTTTAAAGTTACCCAGTATGTAAATTAATTACTCATTAATGTCCAAGAAGGCACAGGTTTATAGTATGAAGTATGATGCTAGGTACTGGATCGCAATCAATGTACAATTTGCGGGCTAGAATCTCCCTGGGCGTTCTCCTAATAGTCCGCTGTAAACTCAGCAGAAAATCTATGGAAACTCAGGGGAAATGATGTAAACAACATTATAATAATTCATTTATATTGATTTGTTTATAAAATATGGAAGAAACTGACATTAAGAGAACATGGAGTTATTGTAGGTTTTACACAGTACTTTAATCACTAGACAATATAAAATTACGGAAGGCTCTTATTTCTTACCAGCTGTTACTTTCTTGGTTTTTTTTAGCTGTGCTTCAGGTGAACATGATAAGGCCTACACATTAAACATATGACCAACAATTTAAGACAGAAGGATTTGATTTTCAAAAGTTTCTCATTTTTCTATAGCTGAACATGGCAAGTGGAATATAATGTGGAGAAATGTGAAGTTATTTTTTAAATGGTGAGTGATTGGGAAATGTTGGTGTTCAGAGGGACCTGGGTGTCCTTGTACAAGAATCACTGAAAGTTAACATGCAGGTACAGCAAGCAATTAGGAAAGCAAATGGCATGTTTACCTTTATTACAAGAGGATTTGAATATAAGAGTAAAGATGTCTTGCTGCAATTATGTAGGGCCCTGGTGAGACCACACCTGGAGTATTGTGTACAGTTTTGGTCTCCTTACCTAAGGAAGGTTATATTTGCCATAGAGGGAGTGCAACAAAGGTTCACCAGACTGGTTCCTGGGATGAGGGGATTGTCCTATGAGGAGAGATTGAGTAGACTAGGCCTATATTCTCTAGAGTTTAGCAGAATGAGAGGTGATCTCATTGAAACATACAAATTTTTTACAGGGCTTGACAGGGTAGATGCAGGGAGGGTGTTCCCCCTGGCTGGGGAGTCTAGAACTAGGGGTCACAGTCTCAGAATAAGGGGTCAGCCATTTAGGACTGAGATGAGGAAATATTTCTTCACTCAGAGGGTGGTGAATCTTTGGAATTCTCTACCCCAGAGGGCTGTGGACGCTCAGTCGTTGAGTATATTCAAGACAGAGATCGATAGATTTTTGAATATTAAGGGATCAAGGGATATGGAGATAGTGCAGGAAAGTGGAGATGAGGTCTTATTGAATGGCGGAGCAGGCTCAAAGGGCCAAATGGCCTACCCCTGCTCCTATTTCTTATGTTCTTATGTAATAAGTTACAATTCTTCACGCTTAATTTTGATACATTTTCAACAACGTCACATTCACAGACTGGCCAATCAGAAAAGCCTTCCAGGTTCATGCAACCAACTCAAATGAACTAATTCAGGATGGTCAATGAACGCCTTGAAGTAATGGTTTAAAGGCCATTTAAAGAGAGGTCCTCAGGCAGATCAATTGTTAGTTATAACATAAGGTAATATGTATACAGAAATATACAATATAACATACACTATGTTCAAGATATAATTTACATGTATAATGAAACATATTCAATACCAGAAATGTTCACACTTCACAATGAAATGCACACACAGTACAGCCAGATTAGTTATTATACCAGCAATAGCAGGGCAGGCCCAGAGTCTGCAATTCTGCTCATTCTCTCCGATGTTTCCTGTCACCAATAGAAACTACATTTAGACCCATGACCAATAACCTAATTACCAACTCGGTGCCCCTCTTCCAGAATTCCTTCAATTATCCAGCCATAATGGAACTAGTCCCTTCATGTGATCTACTAGATTTCACTCCATTTCAAACTTCTTTACTATGTCCCTCACTCTGCATATTTTCTGTCTGCTGACATCACAAGGAGCTCTGGATTACATTTGTTTGCCTCAATCCCACTGTGATATTGCTGTGCTTTGAGTCTTATTCCACTCTGTCTTTCAGCTCGTACCCTCCCCATTCAAGGTTCCAGACCATCAAACCTGTTGTTAAACTCAAGCAAGTTGATTTTTGTATATAACAACTTAAGGGAGCCCCAGATTTTGTTTTTCACTCCATTTAAAAAACATCTATACGGGCTAAATCTAATTAGGTGCGGAATCCTGTCCATAAATATCCTCCAAGGCATTCAATTGAATAGACTAATGTGATATTTTGGGAAACTTTCAAAGGAAAGTTTTTTTGGGGACCAGTTCTGGGGACCACCAGCCGCACTGAACTGTAACTGGAATCCCAGTCGTGTTGTCGACATTTCCTTCTACCCCACCTCAGCAGGCTCCTGACAGAGTTGGGAAGCCCACCACAAATATGCTAGATTGCCCTGTGGAAATTCAGCCAGGACCAGGAGTGCAGCAGTGTGTTGACAACATGTTCTCATTCCAGCAGAGAGAACTATCCTTGTGTTCATAACGGGAATATACAATTAGTGACTGAATATATTATTTGATGTAAGTTTTTCCTTCAATGTTAGTGTCCTGGTGTAATTATAACAGTTAGATTTGATATATATATTTAACATGAAGTACAAAGAGCAGTCACTCACATTTGACAGTAGCTGTGAACTTGCTAGTGGTATCAAAAGAGAGTAAACCACAGTCACAAGAAGCGTCACATCCATGGTTCTGAGATTTGCCTGGAAGAATGTTAATAAAAAATGAAACATTAAAATGAACAGTGGAAATGTGAGTTTGGCTCTGCACACCCCAAACAAGGTCACCGGTCAGGAGGGTCAGTAATTTCCTCGTCCCCAGCCGGGTGAAAAGCAGTGGGCTGGTATGGCAATGAGACCAGGTGTATCAACTTAACATCCAACAGGTGTGGGACCCACTTGAGAGTCTGAGTCTGCACCGTGGCCTGAACCCCAAAGAGGTAAACAATTTATAGAAGGATTCCCTCCACCCTGTGACATGGGTACCTTCAAATTAGGTGACCTCCCCTTGACCATGCCAACTTTGGGAGGGTCAGAACCAGAGGTCACAGATGGGTGCATCCAGCACATACACTGGGATGGGCAACTCGCAGGTTTTCGGGCCCATGATATCTCAAAAAAATTGACCTACGTGGTTGCTAGACACATGGAAGCATATTGGAAAGTTGTAGTAGGTGCCAACAAATGAGTCACAGCCAACCTAATGCAAGCTCCAAATACCTTTACTGAACAAATAATAGTTAATTAATTCCCTGTTTAACTTCTGAAGGCAAGAAACAGCTCCAAGTAATTGGTGTCTTTGAAGAGAGTTCCAGAAAGAAAGAAAAAAAGAATTGCACAAATATATATATTTTTATTCTTTCTTGGGATGTGGGCATTGCTGGCAAGGCCAACATTTATTGCCCGTCCCTGCCTGCCCTGAGAAGGTGGTGGTGGGACAACTGAATGCCTTGCTAGGTCACTTCAGAGGGCAGTTAAGAGTCAACCACACTGGTGTGAGACTGGAGTCACATATAGTTTCGACCAGATAAGGACGACAGGTTTCTATCCCTAAAGCTCATTAGTGAACCAGTTGAGTTTTGACAATGATACAGTAGCTTCATGCTCACATTTTTACTGATACCAACTTTTCATTTCCTTTTTTAACTGAATTCAAATCCTCAAATTGCCACAGTGGAATTTGATCTCACATTCTCTGGATTATCAGTCCAGGACTCTGGATTACTAGTCGAGTAAAATAGCCACTACTTTACCATACCCCTGATATAAAGCACCCGTCATGTCCTCAGATTGTCCCAAAGCAATTCACAGCCAATAAATTGCTTTAAAGTGCAATCAGTGTTGATATGTAGGCGAACACAGTAGTCAACTTGTACACAGCAGGATCCCGCTAATAGCAAATAAAATGAATGATCTGTTTTTGGTGGTGTTGGTTAAGGGATAAATGTTGCCCAGGACACAAGCATAAGGAGGTATGGAGACAAAGTCAACCTAATAAAGCCCTCTCTGACTGAATGAAACAAAACAATCAGGTTGTGAGCGTTTTTCAATCACATTTTGATGACACTGGTTATTTGGATTAAGAAAACCATCTCCCTGTTTCATTTATTAATGTCTTAGCGACAATAAACAGACAATTAAACAAAACTAATAGAATAGTTTATACTCACGCTTTCCCCCGAGATCTCAGATCTTTTTGTCAATCTGTTGAATTTAGTTAAAACATTTCAGAAACATAGAAACATAGAAAATAGGAGCAGGAGTAGGCCATTCGGCCCCTCGAGCCTGCTCCGCCATTCAATGAGATCATGGGTGATCATCCAAATTCAGTACCCTGTCCCTGCCTTCTCCCCATATCCCTTGATGCCTTTAGCCTTAAGAAATATATCTAACTCCTTCTTGAATATATTTAATGAATTGGCCTCCGCTGCCTTCTGTGGTAGAGAATTCCACAGGTTCACCACTCTCTGGGTGAAGAAATTCCTCCTCATCTCAGTCCTAAATGGCTTACCCCTTATCCTTAGACTGTGACCCCTGGTTCTGGACTCCCCGGCCATCAGGAACATCCTTCCTGCATCTAGTCTGTCTAGTCCTGTTAGAATTTTATAAGTTTCAATGAGATCCCCTCTCATTCTTCTAAACTCCAGTGAATATAAGCCTAATCGTCCCAATCTCTCCTCATACGTCATTTCTGCCATCCCAGGTATCAGTCTGGTGAATCTTTGCTGTACTCCCTCTATGGCAAGAGCATCCTTCCTCAGATAAGGCGACCAAAACTGCACACAATACTCAAGGTGTGGTCTCACCAAGGCCCTGTACGACTGCAGCAAGACATCCTTGTTCCTGTACTCAAACCCACTCGCTAAAAAGGCCAACATACCATTTGCCTTCTTAACCGCCTGCTGCACCTGCATGTTTACCTTCAGCGACTGGTGCACAAGGACACCCAGGTCTCGTTGCACTTCCCCTTCTCCCAATCTATTGCTGTTCAGATAATAATCTGCTTTTCTGTTTTTGCCACCAAAATGGATAACCTCGCATTTATCCACATTATACTGCATCTGCCATGCTTCTGCCCAATCACCCAACCTGTCCAAATCATACTGGAGTTTCTCGGCATCCTCCTCACAGCACACACGCCCACCCAGCTTTGTGTCGTCTGCAAACGTGGAGATATTACATCTAGTTCCCTCGTCTAGATCATTAATATATATTGTGAATAGCAGAAGATCCGTGATTCTCCATCCACTGCGTTTACCAGATGTGAGCAATGTTTTATAACTCACTCTTTTTGCCAAATATAATTGGTGACGTATACACAATATTTAAGCTGATTATCTCATAATTTGAGCCAATGGCACCATGTGTGAAATAATCTCAAGGAAATCAAACATAGCAGCACAGGATATGTAAAGGATCACAAGTACATTTGCATTTTGAATAAAACATTGCAAAGATTTGTTTTACCTTCAGGTAGTTTTGACATTATGCTAAACTTCTAGAGTAATGTGGCAAATCTAGGGGGTAGAAATTGGACCTTGTTATGTCCTGCATCCCAAGGAACACTTACATATGTAAATGAGGGGCCTAACAGCTCTTTCAGAACCCCTAGGAAATTGATGTCCCGAGGAGTGGAGCAGGTGCCAGGTGTTGTGTATGTAATATGTGTGCTACTTTGAACCTATGGACAGGACTGCACTACTTGTAGGGCGTAGTGATACGCAGTACCACTCCTGGCCATAGGGGTATAAATAGTACTGTGGGTATTGATCTCCCCTCAGTTCCCGCCTGTGGGCATGAAGTAAAGACCTACGTATAGTCCCTACCTCCAACCAGTAAAGACCTGTTTGAGTTATACGTTTAAGTCTTTGTGTTAATTGTTCAATACAATACACATACTTAACACCAGGCTTGCTTCACTCGGCTTCACCTAGTTTAAGTTGTGGTTGTTTTATTTGTTACTACAACACAAGTTGTACTTGCAAACTTATCCTAGTGCTATAATTGTAATATGCAATTTTAGTTTTAAAACAAAATAGTTGTTGGAAAGAAGTCTGAAATTCACAACTGTTGCCTGACAATAAACGTTGTCTCTTGAGGAAGATGGAAAAAGGGCCACTGGCAGCATGAGTACAGCAGCAGCAATTGATCGATGTCTTCTTGCCCTGTAATGCAATGTGAACAGCTGTAACCAAGTGAATGGCTGAGATGTATTTACTGTGTGTGTTCACCACTGTGCTCTTGTGAACCTAAAGCTCCATCTGAAACCTCTGGGTCTCAGTCTACTGGAAGGTGCTGATGTGCTGGGAGCACCAGCTGGTAGTGACTATGCTATGTATCTAGTTAGTGTTGGAGAAGGATAAGGCCCTCCACTATGAGCCGTGAGCATCCCGGATGCACCAACATCAATCCCAGGAGCTTCCTGAGTTGTTGTCAGTCACCTTTAATGCAGCCAGAGCTGTGTTCCATTGGCACTTGTGCTGAGCTTGTATATTGCACATTTCAGCCAAGCTCCAAACCTTGTACACAGTCATGTCTCCCACTACACAAGGGTGTATCCTCAGGAGGAGAAGTGGTCTGCTGGAGCACAGGACCTGACTTTCAGCAGGAAATCCCTTTGCTTCCCACCCTTCTGTCCTGGAGCCCTTACCATGGCATTTACTATAGTGATTCCCCGTATGTCTTTATAATGAAGGAAGGACAGGAGCAGGAGGAAGAGGAAATGACAGAGGCATTCAGGATCAAGCTACACCAAAGGAGAAGAAGCCCAACTAAGAGGTACTGTTCTACCAGAGTCCACAGACCACACAGCTCGCTCATTGACGACTCAGAAGAACTCTGCTTAAGGAAGCAACTATACAGTAAAGAGGTGGAGAAGGAAATCTGTCTGTCTCCTGTTGTAAACTGACGTCCAAAGTTACTCCTAAAAAAAAACAAAGAGCAGGCTAACTTCAGAACAATGGACTTCATATCACAATCTTCAATCGGTCTCCCAAGAGCCAATGACCAGTGGTCAAAATGGCCATTTTGGATGCACTAACAGGTCTGTGGGCCTTTCTGTCTGGCGGGGGTTGCTGGGGGTGGGGGTGGTAAATACTGATGTTGTGGGCCGCCACATGCTCCACATAGTGCTGAATTGTGTTGAATCTTTCTCCTACATTGGAACTGCAGATGGTATTGGATTAGGCCATCATCCCTGCCATCTGTCTGAGGTTCTCCGATATTCACTGTGTGACCATTTAATCCTCTCTTTCTATATTTAATTATATAGGAACATAGGAACAGGAGTACACCATTCAGCCGCTCAAGCCTTGTCCATCATTCAATTTGATCATGGCTGATTCAGTTCCTCAACTCCAGTTACCCGCCTTTGCTCTATATCACTTGATAACCTTACTGAACTCTATCGATCTCCGTCTTGAAACTTTCAATAGACCCAGCACCACAATCTTTTGTGGGAGAGCAGTCCAGATTTCTACTACCCTTTGTGTGAAAAGTGCTTCCTGACTTCACTCCAGACTGGCCTGGCTCCAATTTTGAGATTATGTCCCCTTGTTCTTCATTCCCCCATCTGAGGAAACGTGATCATTTAATCCTTTCAGTTCCATATCTATTTAACTGTGTGACTATTTAGCTCTTTAATTTCTTTATATTTTTAATTAAAGGCACTGAGCAAGACTGATTCAGCTTTAGTACAAAAAAAGCACGTCGGCATTAATACTTATTATTGGGGAGGAGGCTGGGAGACCAATAAAGAGGACATTGGAAAAATTGAATATAGAGGTGACCAAAGTGTGGATACGGGTGAGGAGGGGGTCGGCGGGGGGGCGGGGGGCTGCTGGTGGGAGACGGGGTGATATTGCAGAGGTGGAAGTGAATAGTCTTGGAAGTGAATTTGTTGTGGGATTAGAAACTCAGCTTGAACTCAAAGGCAAGGGAGCAACGTTTGTGGAGGGAGTTGAAAACAATAGCTTCAGTCTTCCTTATGTTGAGTTGAAGTCCAAAGATGTGCGGGTTAGGTTGATTTGGCTATGATAAATTGACCCTTAGTGTTAGGGGACGTGGGGTTACGGGGAGAGGGTGGGATATGTGTCGGTGCAGACTCGATGGGCCGAAATGGCCTCTATCTGCACTGTGGGGATTCTGTGATTCTGTGAAGGAAATTTTGAATTATCCATGACTTGGTGTCGGACAGACAGCCAGACAGTACAGAGGTGGTCATAGGGTCAAGGGAAATGGTGGAGATATAGAACTGGATGTCATCAGCAGACATATGGAAGCTGACCATGTGTCTGCAGATGATGTCACCCAGGGGCAGCATGCAGATGAAGAAGAGGAAAGCTGCGATTTTCCGAGTGGAGGCGGGTTTGAGTCGGGTTGGCTGGTCGGTGGGTTCCGGTGTCGCTGCCAGTTTAATCCGCTCTGCATTTAGTATTTTGCTTAACTGGGCTTATTAAGCCCACCGTGCGCATTGCCCGGTCCAATCAGTGGCCCAATCAGCTTTTTCTGTTGTTATTTCAGATTTCCAGCATCCGCAGTATTTTGCTATCGTATTATTGTTTGGTTCACTGCCACTTCTCTTCTAGGAATGCCCACCTTGAAGAAGTTCTGCTCTTCTCTTCGACGGGATCTCCGTTTGGCTCTTCAACCTTGTTCATCTTCATTGCTTTCAGTTTCCCTTCTCGTGTTTGATCAGGTATCTGCCAAGACTCGGTTTCACAGCCACATCATTTTCCTCAGCAACTGTCTCCGGTTCCGACTTATTCCACGTGGATTCCAACTAAACTTCCACCCTTCGTGTTTCGGATCCACCCAGGATTACAAATATCTCCAAGATATTCATCGTTCCTCAAACTACTGCTCTCGCCACACCTTGAGATCCACGCTCAACGCCATGTGGTGCCACATGAACACTCTCGACCTCTCTCTTCAGCAGCACCGACACACTCTACCTCAAAACTCTCCGGGTCCACAGTTCCAGTTCATCCTTCGACTCATCCGACGCTTCAACAAAAAACGTTTTTACTTCCTTTCCGATGTCAAGGATCGCAAGCTTCATCAACTCTTGAACACCAATGCCCCTCCGGAACCTTCTTCCCCTTCACTTTCCTCTGACCCCCCTTCTCCCAATTTCACCCCCTGCCGCGTTTTCACTATCCCCTCTGACCTTTCCCTCTCTGACCCCGATCGATCAGGCCTGAGCTTCATCCCCTTACGCCCCCACCTCAATGAATCTCGAGCTCGGCACGATGCTGAGCTCTTTTTTCGCTGCCTTCATCTCCGTGCCCACTTCTTTGGCCAGGAGTCTTCCCCCCGCACGGCTGACCCTTTCTCCCACTTTCAGAATTCTCGTTCTACCTGGACCCCTCCCTCTGGCCTCTTACCCTCTCTAGATCGTTTCATTGCTAACTGCTGCCGTGACATCGGCCGTCTCCATTTCTCTGCTCCCCTCACTCACTCCAACCTACCCCCCTCTGAACTTGCAGCACTCCATTCTCTCAGATCCAACCCCAACCTTGTCATTAAACCCGCTGACAAGGGTGGTGCTGTTTGTGTTTGGCAAACCGACCTCTACCTGAACGCCAACTCTCTGACACCTCCTCCTACCTCCACCTGGACCATGACCCCGCTACCGAACATCAAGCCACGATTTCCAAGACTGTCACTGACTTCATCTCCTCTGGAGATCTTCCCCCCACAGCCGCCAACCTCACAGTTCCCCAACCCCGCACAGCCCGCTTCTACCTCCTTCTCAAGATCCACAAACAGGACTGCCCTGGTAGACCCATCGTTTCAGCCTGTTCTTGCCCCACGGAACTTATCTCTTCCTATCTCAACTCTATTTTTTCTCCCCTTGTCCAGTTTCTTCCCACCTACATCCGTGACTCTTCTGACGCCCTCCGCCACTTTAACAGTTTCCAGTTTCCTGGCTCCAACCGCCTCCTTTTAACCATGGACGTACAATCCCTCTACACCTCCATCCCCCACCAGGACGGCCTGAGGGGGCTCTGCTTCTTCCTTGAACAGAGGCCCAACTAGTCCCCATCCATCACCACCCTCCTCCGCCTGGCTGAACTTGTTCTCACATCGAACAACTTCTCCTTTGATTCCATTCATTTCCTCTATATCAAAGGTGTCGCTATGGGTACCCACATGGGTCCTAGCTATGCCTGCCTTTTCGAGGGATATGTGGAACACTCTTTGTTCCAGTCCTACTCGGGTCCCCTCCCTCTAAAAATAGCGGGCAAATCATTTAAAACAGAGATGAGGAAGAATTTCTTCACTCAAAGAGTGGTGAGCCTGTGGAATTCCCTGCCACAGAGGGCTGTGAAGGCTAATTCAATAAATATTTTCAAGAGAGAATTGGATATATTTCTGAAGGCTAAGGGGATTAAGGGTTACGGAGAAAAGGCGGGGACGGGGTACTGAACTGGTAAGATCAGCTATGATCTCAGACGAAGATCAGCCATGATCTCATTGAATGGCGGAGCAGGCTCGAAGGGCCGAATGGCCTACTCCTGTTCCTATCTCTATGTTTTCTATGTTTTCTCACCTCTTTTTCCGGTACATTGATAACTGTATCAGTGCCGTTTCCTGCTCTCGCCCTGAACTAGACAATTTCATTCACTTTGCCTCCAATTTCCACCCTTCCCTCACCTTCACATAATAAGAACATAAGAAATAGGAGCAGGAGTAGGCCAATCGGCCCCTCGAGCCTGCTCCACCATTCAATAAGATCATGGCTGATCTGATCCTAACCTCAAATCTTCTATCACTCTGCATCCACCCAAACCCATGTGATCTCCCGGGAGAGGCGAAAAACCAGATAAAAGACCCAATGGCCAATTTGGGAGAAAAAAAATCTGGGAAATTCCTCTCCGACCCATCTAGGTGATCGAAATTCTTCCAGGAGATCACTCTGTCCCTATATTTTCTACAGTACTTACCTTCTCTAAAGGCGATCTCCACCCCAGCCAGGAACAGGAATAAAACCATCTCTTGAAATCTAACACAGAATTAGAACACAGTAGGAGCAGAACCAGGCTACACGGCCCCTGGGCCCACTCCACTACCCACAGGGCCATGACCATTCCAAACCTAGACTCATGTCCAATTTCCTGCCCGCTCCCCGTAACCCTTAATTCCCTTTACCTCTAGGAAACTATCTATTTCTGTTTTAAATTTATTTAATGATGTAGCTTCCACAGCTTTCTGGGGCAGCAAATTCCACAAACCTACCACCCTCTGAGTGAAGAAGTTTCTCCTCATCTCAGTTTTGAAAGACATGGTCCATTTCTAACTCTTCCCTTCCCTTCCTCGACTTCTCTGTCTCCATCTCTGGGGATAGGTTATTGACCAACATTCACTACAAGCCCACTGACTCCCACAGCTACCTGGACTACAATTCCTCCCATCCCACCTCCTGTAAGGACTCCATTCCATTCTCCCAGTTTCTCCGTCTCCGCCGCATCTGCTCCGACGATGCCACCTTCCATACCAGTGCTTCCAACATGTCTTCCTTTTTCCTCAACCGAGGATTCCCCTCTACCGTGGTTGACACGGCCCTCAACCGTGTCCGTTCTATCTCCCGCACTTCTGCCCTCACCCCTGCCCCTCCCTCCCGGAACCACGATAGAGTTCCCCTTGTCCTCACCTTTCACCTCCATATTCAACGCATCATCCTCCGCCATTTCC
This sequence comes from Somniosus microcephalus, assembly GCF_052327205.1. Lineage (NCBI taxonomy): Eukaryota > Metazoa > Chordata > Chondrichthyes > Squaliformes > Somniosidae > Somniosus > Somniosus microcephalus. The sequence continues at coordinate 79,542,753 of NC_140995.1, read as the reverse complement.
GCCACCTCCAACGTGATCCCACCACCAAACGCATCTCCCCCTCACCTCCCCTTTCAGCATTCCGTAGGGACCGCTCCCTCCGAGACACCCTAGTCCACTCCTCTATCACCCCCAGCACCCCTTCCCCTTCGCCCGGTACCTTCCCGTGCAAGCACAGGAGATGCAACACCTGCCCTTATACCTCCCCGCTTCCCACTGTCCAGAGCCCCAAACACCCCTTCCAGGTGAAACAGCGATTTACTTGTACTTCTTGCAATCTAATATACTGTATTCGCTGCTCACGATGTGGTCTCCTCTACATTGGGGTGACCGCTTTGCAGAACACCTCTGTTCAGTCCGTAAGGGGAACCCCGAGCTTCCAGTCGCCTGTCACTTTAATTCCCCGCCCCATTCCCACTCAGACCTCACCGTCCTCGGGCTCTTGCATTGTTCCACGGAAGCTCAGTGTAAGCTCGAGGAACAGCACCTCATCTTCCGATTAGGCACTTTACAGTCTTCTGGACTCAATATCGAGTTCAACAATTTCAGATCATAAACTCGGCCCCTATCATATTTATATATTTTTTATCCACACTTTTGGTTTGTGCCTTTTCCTTTTTTTCTCTCCCACGTGGCAGCTGTCTTTCATTCTGCTAGCGCATTTCACACTTCATCTAGAGCCATCTTTTGTTTCTTAATCTGTCCTATTACCATCTCGTCTCGCCTTGAATATCTCTTAATATCTCTTTACTTCTCACAAACCTTCCCTTTTGTTCTTTCATCCCCTCCCCCATTTCCCAGCCCCCAACTTGCTTTTTCATCTGTTTCATTTCCTACTTTTTTCTCAGTTCCGAAGAAGGGTTTCGACCTGAAACATTAACTCTGTTTCTCTCTCCACGATGTTGCTTGGCCTGCTGAGTTTTTCCAGCTTTTTCTGTTGTTATTTCGGGTCTGTTGCTCGCCTCTGCTGATGTCATCCATTCAGCTGCATTTAAGGGGCTCATGCAGCCTTATGATTTTTCCGTCATAAGAACATAAGAAATAGGAGCAGGAGTAGGCCATTTGGCCCTTCGAGCCTGCTCCGACATTCAATAAGATCATGCTGATCATCTACCTCATCTCCACTTTCCTGCACTATCCCCATATCACTTGACCATCTCTCATTATTCTAAACTCTAGAGAATATAGGTTTAGTCTACTCTATCTCTCCTCATAGGACAATCCCCCCATTCCAAGAACCAGGCTGATGAACCTTCATTGCACTCCCTCTATGGCAAGTATAACTTTACATTTCTCCACATTATATTCCATTTGCCATGTGCTTGCCAACTCACTTAGCCTGTCTATACCCCTTTGAAGCCTCCTTGCATCCTCCTCACAACTTACCTTCCCACCCAGCTTTGTATCATCAGCAAACTTGGATATATTTCATTTGGTCCCCTCATCCAAATCATTGATGTAGATTGTGAATAGCTGAGGCCCAAGGACTGATCCTTGCGGTACCACACTAGTTACAGCCTGCCAACCTGAAAATGACTTGTTTATTCCTACTCTGTCCATTAATCAGTCCACGCTAATATATTACCCCCAATCCCATGAGTCCTAATTTTGTTTAATAACCTCTTGTGTGGCACCTTATTGAATGCCTTCTGAAAATCCAAATACACCACCTCCTTATCTATCCTGCTAGTTACAACCTCAAAAAACTCTAACAGATTTGACAAACACAATTTTCTGATGCATTTCAGTGTGGCAGATAAAGCAATGAGTGGGTCAAGATCAAAGGCCTCTCCACGATCTGATGGTGACTCCCTCAATGCTCTTGTGGTGAGAGGGCACAAAGAGGTAACCTGGCTGCAAATTGCTGAGGAGGTGAGCGCCAGGTCTTTGTGTGGTCGCACCTGGGTTCAGTGCAGGGAAAGTGTAGTGTATGTGCTTTAAGTCAGAACTACTTTTTACAGCTCCTGTATACTGTAGTACCGGCAATAACCACACCGGTATATAAGCTGTGCACATGCCTCTGTACTCCAGTCTAGAGATGACCCTCCTCCAGTAAAGACCTGTTGTTTGTTTATGTACAGCATCCGTGTAATTCTTTATCCACTGAACCATGGATCTAACAGTGGCGACGAGTGTTGATGTGAATCTACCTGCAACATTAAACAAAACAAATAAATAAATAAATAAAAATAGTCGAGTCCAGGAACACAGGCGTCGACCGCAAGCAACCGCCCAGCAGTCAGGCAGAGATCCAACTTCGCTGGGGAGGCTGTGGAGAGCCGGGCTTGGTTCCCCAGCCACAACGAGCAGTAAGAGACCGACGACAGGTCCTGAGCAGACCCTTCCCGAGCAGCGGCGGCTGGAGCCGACTGATGGCAGAGAGAGAGAGCCGGGCAGCGTCGACGGGGTAAGAAAAAGGGTGAAGAGAGCAGGGCGCAGCCGGGGGTTGATCACCGAGTGGCGTCGTGGAAAAATACTGCAAAACCGGAGAGAGAGAGGGTAAGAAACAGCCGGGTTCTAGACCGAGCGGCGTCAACAAATATCAAGAGAAGAACGCGCAGAGCACAGCCAGGGATCACGGGCTGATCAGGGTCCGCGGGGCGAAGCAAGGGGAGACGCCATTGAGCCGGGAGAAGCAGGGAGAGCGCGGGAGATGCCATTGAGCCGCGGAGAAGCAGGGAGAGCGCGGGAGGCGCCATTGAGCCGCAGAGAAGAAGGAAGAGCACGGGAGACACCATTTTGCGAAGCCGCAGCAGAGAAGATGGGCGAGCGCGGGAAGGAAGGAAAGCGCAGGAGACGCCATTTTGTGCCAGCGGAGAAGAAGGGGAAGCGCGGGAGGTGCCATTGGGGATAGTTAACGCACAACCAAGGATGCCGAAGAGTGGCAGTATCTCTACGTTCGACAATGAAGTCGAAGATTGGGTGACATATGTGGAACGTATTGAGGTGTACTGCAGGGCGAATGAAGTGCCAGATGCTAATAAAGCACTGGTTCTGTTAAATTCCATGGGTGCAAAAACTTATGGGTTACCGCGGAATCTAATAACCCCAGAGAAGCCGGTAAACAAGGATTTTGGAAGCATAGTAGAAATCCTACAGGACCACTTAAGCCCCACACCGCTGCTGATAGCAGAACGATTTAAGTTCCATAAAAGGAACCAACACAAAGATGAAAGCAATGCTGAGTACCTAACGGAACTGCGCAAGCTATCGAAATACTGCCAGTTTGGAGCGGGACTAGCAGACACGTTAAGGGACAAGTTTGTGTGTGGGCTACAAAGTGAAGGAACCCAGAAACGGCTTCTATCAGAAAAGGGCCTTACGCTGGACAAAGCTTTCAATATGGCAGTATCACATGAAGCAGCCGCAAGGGGTGCTGCAGAGATACAACGGAGACCGCAAGAATACGGCACCAACGAAATGACCTATGGAACAGGGAAGTGCTATCGCTGCGGCAGAACAACACATGACCAGAAAGATTGTTGGTTCAAGGACCAAGTGTGCAGACAGTGTGGGAAAGCAGGACACATAGCAAGAGTCTGCAGGTCTGGGAAGAAAACCAACAGTAAGAAATCTCCACAGGAGAAGTACAAAAAGGTACACCAGGTGATGGACAGTGGTTCAGACGAACAGAAAAGTGACACAGACTCCAGAAGCAAGGAGCTGGGTTGTCTGAAACTACATAATGTAACCGAAATAGAGGATCACCAGACTATCTGGGTTACACTCAAGAAAGACGGAGTCCAAGTGGAAATGGAATTGGACACAGGGTCAGCTCTAACAGTCATAAATCAAAGAGACTACAAGCAGCTATTTTCACACATACCCTTGAAAGCTACAGAGATTGTCTTGAAGACATATACGGGGCAAAAAGTCTACCCCAAAGGAAAAATAAGGGTGAAAGTGACATATAAAGGTCAGGAAATACCTAAAATGGATATATATGTATTGCCAAATGGAGGACCACCACTGCTAGGACGTGAGTGGATCCGGAAGATACATTTAGATTTGCATTCCATACAGGCACTGAAGGTGGAGGCCAAAAAGGATGACGACGTCACACCTGGACGACTGTCAAAAATGCTAACTGACGCAAAAGAAGTGTTCCAGGAGGGACTAGGAACACTAAAAGGAATAACAGCAACAATTAAAATAGAGGATAATGCAAGCCCAAAGTTTCTGAAGGCCAGACCAGTGCCTTATGCGATCAGACCAGCAGTTGAAGCAGAGCTGGAAGGGTTGGAACGTTCAGGAGTACTGTCCAAAGTGGACTGGAGCGAGTGGGCTACACCCATCATCCCTGTAATGAAGAGGTCGTTGAGTAATACACCTGGGGAACCAAAGAAGATCCGCATCTGTGGGGATTTTAAGGTGACAGTGAACCCAGTCCTTCACACGGTGCAATATCCGCTTCCACGAATTGAGGATATTTTCGCCTCGCTATCTGGTGGTAAACGCTTCACCAAAATTGATCTAGCCCAGGCGTACTTGCAAATGGAGGTAGAAGAAGCTTCGAAACATTACCTTACGATCAACACCCATAAAGGTCTCTATCAATACAACCGGCTGGTGCTTGGAGTAGCCTCGGCTCCGGTTATCTGGCAAAGGGCGATGGATCAGGTCCTGCAAGGGATTCCAGGAACCCAGTGTTATTTGGACGACCTCTTGGTCACGGGCGAAAATGACGGTGATCACCTCGCTAACTTGGAGAAGGTGCCAGATTAAAGGAATATGGGCTACGAGCTAATCGCCACAAGTGCGAGTTTTTCCAGAAACAGATCTCGTATTGCGGCCACGTCATCGATGAAGAGGGGTTACATAAGTCCCCTGACAAGATTGAGGCAGTAGTCAAGGCTCCAGCACCGGAAAATGTGTCACAACTGAGGTCGTTCCTCGGGCTGGTAAACTATTACCACAAGTTCTTACCAAATTTGTCTATGGTACTACAACCGCTGAACACCCTACTGCAAACAGGGGTACCATGGAAGTGGGATGACGAACGTAGACGAGCTTTCCAGAAGTGTAAAGAATTGATCACATCAAAAGAGGTGTTGGCCCATTTCAACCCAGCACTACCAATTCGTTTGGCATGTGATGCATCACCCTACGGCATTGGAGCGGTGCTGTCGCACAAATTCCCAGACAGGTTGGAGAGGCCAGTGGCCTTTGCGTCTCGGTCACTAACCTCAGCTGAGCGCAACTACGCCCAGATTGACAGGGAGGCCATCAGCCTAGTATGGGGAGTAAAAAAATTCAACCATTATCTGCATGGGCAGAAGTTCACCTTGCTGACTGACCACCAACCACTTTTCTCCATCTTTAATCCTAAGAAGGGCGTGCCAGTAATGACTGCACAGCGGTTACAAAGATGGTCCCTGTTTCTAGGGGCGAATCAATATGATATAGAATACAAAGGCACGAAACAGCATGGGAACGCTGATGGGCTATCGCGCCTGCCACTGCCTATGGTGGAGGAAGCACCAGCAGTGGACCCTATCGAGATATTTTATTCGTCGATAATTGAACAATTGCCAGTAACAAACGCGGATATAGAGAAGGAGACCCGCAATGATCCGACGCTGTCACGGGTATATGAATTGACGGTGAGGGGATGGCCAACACATGGCGACTCACTGTTGCCAGCATTCTCATCCAGAAGAGAACAGCTGTCAGTATGCCAGGGGACAGTGATGTGTGGATCCAGAGTGGTGATTCCACCCAAGTTAAGGGAGAGAGTGCTAAAGGAGCTACATGAAGGTCATCTGGGGGGAGTGAAAATGAAAAGCCTTGCTAGGGCTTATGTGTGGTGGCCGGGAATCGATCAACAAATCGAAGACCTAACTAAGAGCTGCTTAGGATGCCAGAAGGTCCAAAATGCACCACCACATGCCCCTCTACACCCATGGGAGTGGCCCTCCTCTCCATGGCAACGGGTGCACATTGATTTCGCTGGTCCATTCATGGACTCAATGTTCTTAATAGCAGTGGATGCTCATTCAAAGTGGCCTGAGGTGATAAAGATGTCTTCAACCACTACAGAGAAAACGATTGCAGTCCTATGGACCATATTTGCCAGAAACGGGTTGCCAGAGCAGATCTGCTCTGATAATGGACCACAGTTTGTGTCCGACGAGTTCCAAAAATTCATGAGAAGGAATGGGGTAAGGCATTACACATCCGCCCCGTATCATCCAGCCACCAATGGATTGGCTGAGAGGTTCGTACAAACCTTTAAGAAGGCGATAAAGGCCATGTGCGACGAGGAAATTCCACTACAGCATAAGATGGACAATTTCTTATTAGCCTACCGAAACGCGACACATGCAGTTACCAACCAGACCCCGGCCATGATGTTCTTTAACAGAAGGTTGAGATCTCGTCTGGATTTGCTCAGACCAAATGTGCGAAGAAATGTTGAGGACAAACAATTCCAGCACATCAACGAGAAGCCGACAAGGAGCTTCAATGTAGGGCAACCAGTCTTGGCCCATGACTATCGAACAGAGAAGTGGCAACCCGGAACGATATGTACAAGGCAGGGGCCATTAATGTACACAGTGGATGTCAGGGAGAACATTGTGAGACGCCATGTCGATCAGATCTTAGCATCACAGGAAGGCGTCAACCCCATGTCTCGAGTACCTGGGGATGAACCCGACATACTTCAGCATCTACTTCAGACCCAGTAGCAGTGGAACCCGATGAACTACCCGATGAAAAGGGGTCAGAATCGCCTCTGCACCAAGAACAAGAACCTCCGGAAAGGCGCTATCCCGAAAGGGTCAGGAAGCCGCCCCAAAGGCTGAATCTATAAATGGACTTTTTGTTATTGAATGTACATGTAAAAATGTAATTGTTATTTGAATATTAAGGGGGTATTATTAATCTAAAAAGGGAGGAATTGTAGTGTATGTGCTTTAAGTCAGAACTACTTTTTACAGCTCCTGTATACTGTAGTACCGGTAGTAGCCACACCGGTATATAAGCTGTGCACATGCCTCTGTACCCCAGTCTAGAGATGACCCTCCTCCAGTAAAGACCTGTTGTTTGTTTATGTACAGCATCCATGTAATTCTTTATCCACTAAACCATGGATCTAACAGAAAGGTTCAAAGATTTGCTACGCTCAGCAAAAGTGAGTAAAACATCACACTTACCTTCAATCTGCTCCCCACCTCCTCTCATCACCAGCACTCTGCAATGTCAACCTACTCCTCCACATCCCAACTTAAATTACATCCCTTACACCCTTAACCATCCCTCTCCCTCTATCTACAGAATCACTTCACCATTCTACTATGCACCCTTCACACTCACTCTCACTGTTATGCAATGGCAACAACTAACAACACACTGGGAGGGAACTTGGTATTGGCACCTCATTCCATCTTTGTCTCCCTCTAAGCATCTATGCTATGGATTCTCTACACTCACTCCAACATTCTCGCTCAAACTCCACTAGTGTCCCTCATTGCAGGAAAAGAGAGCCCACAATAAGAGGGAGAGGGGAGGACAGGAGGAGAGCCACCTTCATTGGCGCACTTGACCACCGCTGAGGAGGCTGCGATCGACATCATCGGAGGTGCTGAGGAGCTGGAAGTGGGGACAGAGAGACGGGCGCAGTAGAGCAAGCTGGTGACAGAATAGATTTGCAACTCTCTCATTTAGATTGCATGAGTAACTGATATGGCATCTGATGTTCATACAGATTGAGTTCTGATCATCTGCACAATGGGATGTGCCTGCTACGTTAATATAACATGTGTAACTCATGCCTTTACTCTCTGGCAGGGCCATAAAGAGCCCCCCTCCCCACTGTCCATGAAAAAGAGTTGGAAGACTCCTCAGAGGAAGCTGCAACCTCTGAGGGTGCAGTGTCAGCAGAAATGAGCACACTGGGCACCAGCGCAGAGATGCACACCTTGGTGGGTCAGTCGCGAGATAGATTAGTGTTGTCACCTGGTGTATCACAGCTCACAAGTGAGCAGGAGTAGATGGTGGAGACAGGGACAGCAGTGGAGAGTCCTCGTCGGAGGGTCCGGGACACTCCCAGCTCTGCTCAGCTGCATGTGGACGCTGAGCCTCTGGGGCCATCCAGAAAGAGAGTGGAGCTGGAACTTCAGCAACAAGTGCAGGAGGCTCTGACAGGGTTTACAACCACTGTAACTGCAAGAGTGCAGAGAATGGAGGAGTCCATCTCAAACATGAGCAATGCGGTGGTGCACACAATGGTGAATGTAGGTGCCGCCATAGAAAGGATGGCAACCTCCATGGAGGACATAAATCAACAGACTCAAATGAACATGGTGACTCTTCTAAATAGATGGTCTGCTATGGAAGATAGATGGGCATCTATTGAGGAGAGGAACCAGAGGTACATGGATGTCCCTGTTATGAGGACTGTCAGTACAGAGACGGGTCCTCATGACCCCACTGATGTGCAGCAAGGTGCTCTCCAGCTTCTTGCTAGCAGTGAAGTGCAGATGATCCATGAGAGGGATGTTGGTGGTCGACAACAAGGAAGTGTGTCTCCTCTCCAAGCGCTCACACTCCCATGCCACTGCGGAGCCCTCTGTCAGAGCCCCAGATTCCGCACCCAACTGAGATGGCCGTCTCAGCCCCTGCGTAGTCGCAGGCTGCGCAGACTGTTGCTGAGCCCTCCCAGGCTACCAAACCCAGGGGACACCCACCAAAGGCATTGAAGCAGGCGCAGCATGGAAGTGAGCCAGGGGCCTCAACATCTGCTGAAGCCACAGGGGAAGCACCACTTAGAAGCACGCATAAGAGGAAGTTAACATACAAATAGTCACAAGGGTAGTCACTTGGGTGTTTTGATCTGATACAAAGTGAAGATTGTCATCATTATTTCAATTGTAATAAAGAGACGCGATGGCAAAGCTTCAAAGAGTTGGCCTATGTGTGCTCAGAAATGGAAGTGTCACAGTGAGGGGTCAGGGCACCTTTCATCTGTAATGAAGGTGCTGAGAGTGATAGGAAGCCACAGTTTATTGTATGGTGTGTCAAGAAGGTCGGTCAGACACTCATTTCCATGTGCTAGCCACATGTGATTGCTGTGAATCTGGCATGGATTAGTGCATCCCTTGCTCACGTGCTGGTCGAACTGGCATATGCTCCTCCGCAAGGTTTATGTCCTCATCGGCATCCTCCTCCTCCTCCTCCTCGGAGGAGGAGGCAGTGCGCTGAGCCACTTGTTCCTCAGGCAGCAGTAAGCCATGCTGCTGTGCGATGTTGTGCAGTGCGCAGCAGACCACGATGATTCTGGAGACCCTGGCTGGCGAGTACTGTAGGGCTCCACAAGATCTGTCGAGACACCTGAATCACTTTTTGAGCAAGCCGATGGTTTGCTCTATGATGCTTCTGGTGGAAATGTGGCTCACATTGTACCGCTCCTCAGCTTCGTTTGATGGCCTTCTCATTGGTGTCATTAATCACGTCTTCAGGGGATAGCCCTTGTCTCCAAGTAGCCATCCGGAAAGTTAAGTTGGCAGATTGAACAGCTAAGGCACAGTAGACTGCCGCAGGATGAACGAGTCATGGCAACTGCCAGGGAACTTGGCACAAACATGCATAATGTTCTTCCTGTGGTTACACACCAGCTGGACATTAAGGGAGTGGAAGCCCTTGCGGTTGACAAATACAGCTGGGTTGTGATGGAGTTCCCTAATGGCCACATGTGTGCAGTCTACGACGCCCTGCACCCTTGGGAAGCTTGCCATATTTGCAAAGCCAACTGCACACGCTGTTACACTTGCTTCGTATGTGGAGAAGTGGATATAATTGTGCGATTTTGTAAAGAGGACATCGGTAACCTGCGTGATGCAAGTGTGTGCAGCTGATGTCTGCTGCTGATCCCTGAAAGGACCCTGAAGCAAAGAAGTTGAGTGCAGTGGTGACTTTGATAGCCACTGGTAAGGAGTGTCCACCCACTCCTCTGGGCTCCAGGTGTTGGTGCAGCATTGTGACTACCTCTCGTGAAAGTCTCAGCTTTGGCACTGCTGCTCACTCATGTTGAGGAAGCTCATCCTCGGCTTGTAAACCCTGTGTTGGGGGTATCTCCTGTGGCGTGGAGCAGCCCTGCGCTGACGCCCTCTGCCCTGTGCAGCATCAGATGGTTGAGGAGAAGGTTTGTGCTCCTGTTGTTGCTGCTGCTGTTGTGCCTGGTTCTGCTGATGCCATGGCTGCTCTTCCTCCGATTCTGAGGACCAGAATGAAAGGGTATAAATGGTTCCCATCCTGCTGGTATATATCTCAGTTGAGGAATAGATGTTATAAGCACTCAGTCAATGTGGGGAGAGGGTTTTCCAAGGAGGTCACAGTGCATATGGAGCTCAGCTTAAACACTCAGAAGCTCAATAGACCTGCAAAATCTGTTCCAAAACTTCAAAACAATAGCTTCAATCTTCTTTATGTTGAGTTGAGGAAATTCTGAATTATCCATGACATGGTGTTGGACAGACAGACAGTACAGAGGTGGACATAGGGTCAAGGGAAATGGTGGAGATATAGAACTGGATGCCATCAGCATACATATGGAAGCTGACCATGTGTCTGCAGATGATGTCACCCAGGAGCAGCATGCAGATGAAGGAGGAGGAGGAGGGTCAAGGATTGTTCCTTTGAGGAATCCAGGGACAGGAAGAAAAACCGTTACTGGAGATGCCCTGGCAGTGTTAATACAGGTTGAAGTGGAAATACATGGGCCGCGATTTCGCCAACTGAGGCAGGTCCCGGGCGGCCGGGGTCAGTAGAGCAGTCCCAGCCTGCTGCCTGCTCCAGCCCACTCTCTCCAAGTGATTTTCCATTGATTGGGTTTGTTAAACCCACCCAGCAAGGTTCCTGGCCAATTAAAAAGAAGTGGGTCTGATGATGTCATTTGATGACGTGTCATCAGCCGGTTTCCTTAAAGGGGCCATGTACAAATTGATCTTGACAGTTGTGCTGTCTGTGTTCTACAGCACTGAGGTTCTGCAAATACTGAGAAGCACTGCACAGAGGTGGATGGCTGCACCCAGGCTCTCCCATCACTCCCTCCATATGCTTATGGAGGGAGTCACAGCACACAGGGAGGTTCTCTTCCCTTCCAATGGGTGGAAGAGACCTTCCCAGGACACCAACGCAGCCTGGTTGCACATTGCACAGGAGGACACAAGCAGGAATGTGTTCAGGACCTGGCTGCAGTGGTGCAAACCTTTCAACAATCTCAGTAGATCACAAAATGTTACTGCCAAGCCACAACCTACTGTGCCACTCATCATATCCCCATCACTCTGCCTTCCCTACCATACTCCTGCACATCTTTACTCACACTAACTTACCTTGCACCTCCACCCATCCCTCCCTATCTACATTATCACATCCCCATCTCATTAGCCACCCCTCACACTCACCCTCATCCTACTGGAAGCAAAGCAACTAACAACATTCAAGGGTAAGCACTTGGGCAGTTTAGCCAATGTTCATGTGAAGTTTGTGGTAATGTGCTGTCAAACATTGAAATCTTTATTTTGAACACTTTGTGTTCTTGGGCAGATTTGTGTGTACCTTTGGAAGTAGCTTAGTGAATGGTGAGACATAATGGTACCGCCCGGCCTACGCGAGCAATGGTGATGAGTGTGAAAGGAATGGCTTGGACATTGTAAGGATGCTTTATGGTGCTGGTGTAGGGTGGTGTTAACCTGTGGCAGCCAAGGTGTACAGCATCAAGTGAAGTAAATCTGGCCATGGTGAGGCCATCCCTGGCCTCCCAGGCAGTAATGATGTTGAGTGCTGATGCCCTGTGTCCTGTGCAGCATCAGGTGATTGTGGAGAAGGTTGTTATTGTTGTTGGTGATGTTGGTGTGCCTGGTGATGTTGGTGTTGGGGCTGATCGTGGAGGGATTCAGAGGACCAAGGTGAGATGTTTTCATGTTGCTGGAATAGATGGCAACTGAAGTTGAGATGACAGAAGCGATCTGTCAATGGTGAGAGAGTTTGCTCCAAGGAGGTGACAGTGGATAGAGAGTTTGCTCCAAACACTTCCAAACTGCATGCAGCTCAAAAGTGTCTTCCAAATTCTAAAGGCACAAGCTTCTGACATTGGAAAGTGACCAGCAGTGAAACGGTAGCCTTTATACCACTTTTGCAGCTGTCACCTATTCATAGCAATGGAATCATAGAGAACCCGACACACTTACCTGACGTGACCCCGAGCGACGGGAACCTCGTGGAAAAGTTGGGAAAATGGCTAGAAGGTGGTAAAATGCTGTTCAACAACCTTGAAAGACCCTCGTAACTATCTTAATTGGCTGACCTGCCGCTTAGTACCGGGTCTGCAAAGCACAGGCGGGTTTAGAGCAGGATCCCGACCCGCTGTCAATCTTTTAGATTTTGACAGCATAACCGCCTCCAATCCCGCCCTGGAAAAATTTCGGCCATGAGTGCAGTTCCACGGAACTGGACAACAGAGGAGCGGCATGGGAGTAGGATGGTGAAATCAACTCCATTGAACACCATGGAGAGGTCGAGGAGGAGAAAGAGAGATAACGCACTATGACCACGGTTGCGGAGAATATCATTCATGGCATTGGCCAAGGCAGTTTCAGTGCTGTCTGTAGGTCAACGGTGGGCACGGTGCAAGCTCCGCCCAGCTAAGTCCAATAATGGAAATTGGGGTCTTGTGTCATAGAACGTGATTTGCATATTAAATGGCCCTACCACCTGACTCATCTTCGGTTGGCCAGCGGTAGACCCAGGGGATCATTGTCGCGGTCACAACGATGGAAGCAACAGGGCGGGAGGTCATTGCCCACCACTTGCGGGGTCACTACCGCCCCAAATTCATCCCACTGAATCCTAAAAGTTTTACCTCTGTTAATATTTTGACTAATTTCACGTGCTTCAATTCCAATACCCAGTCTCAGCATCAGGCACAGCATGAATTAGGTATTGAGTAAAGCTCTCTGTCCCCTTCTGCAGGTTTCCTCAGTCATAAAGTGTGACCCCAATTCTACAACATCATGAATAACACAAACTCTGCCAACTGCAATTCTTTGCCTTCCATCCAAGGTTCCTCTTTTAATTTTACATGACACAGCGCTGGGTAAACTGAAATGTATTTAAAATCAGTTAACATCCACCCACAGACTTCAATCATCAGAGATACATTAAAATATAATGATACAGAAATACATATTAATCTGTGTAATAGAAACAATATAAATAGGAGCCCACTCTCTTAAGCAAAATGACACAAAAGTTCAACATCAGTGCATTTAACCAGATGCAGTTCCTGTTTATTTATCTGGGTAAATGTTCATTTACTTGTATTAGCATACAATATGTCACAAAAGTTACATTAAAAACAAACGTTAAAATAAATGTTAAAACTTAAAAGTTAATGCAGTATTCAGAACATAGAAATAATTAAATTGCTCACTCTATCGCTGCAGTATTGTGCATACAATACTCAACTTTAAAATCAGTACAATTCCCTAAAGCTTCCTGTTATTTCTAAAGTTCATTCGTTTTCACTATTATTTGGCATGTAACATAAAATATTAAGAAACTAAACACCTCAAATCTGTGTTAATATTTTCACTGTATATTCAGTGCCCCTATTGCATCAACTATTAATTCTTATCATCACTGTGGAGAGATGTACTTTAGCAAAATATATGTAACACAATCATTGAGACTAAACCGAAGAAAGATACAAAAAAAAACCACATCTAAAATAATTCATTAATTAAAACGGCTTTAAATAAAGAGCGTTGCCTGGTCAATTAATAACAGCAAAATTCAACTGCAGAAACCTGGGATTTTTAAATAGAAACCTGGAAAATAGTCACCGAACTGCACATTGGGCAGTGGCACTGTATGCTGTGATGTGCAATAAGTTAATTATTCATACACAGGTCACATGGATAGGTCAGCTGATTCAGGTTTTACTTTTACTCAATTTGAATTTGCCTCAACAATTTTTTCCCTCATGGCCCTTAGTTTTTCTCTGCTATTTTGCCTCCCCCAGCAGATTACATGTCTGCGGGGTGGGGGTTTGGGGTATGTGGTGGGGTGAGGGCAAAGTATCAAGTCATGAAGCTCTGGCTATCATTAATGTGGAGCAGACTTGATGGATCAGCTGGTCATTTCCTGGCCATCAATTTCCTATGTTCTTCTGCATGTAACCTCGTGTGAAATCAGTCCCACACAGAAAGATGCTTTTTCAGGTTTCAAAGGTAATCAATGGTTGAGTTTCAGTTCACAGTTTGTATTGTTTTCCAGGTTAAATTAATTAGACGGCAATTTTGAACTTAAATCCACATTAAAAACCCACACTTGTCTGCAGATACCTACTGTATGCAGCCATTCATACACATTGTTTTTAGACATTTGAACAATGTTTGTAAGTACTTTGAGGCAAGGTGTTCACATAAGGGATTAAATAACGATATCAATGTATTTCTTTTTGTCAAACCATGGGGAAACTGGTGTTCAATGTACTTTGGAGACTTTGGAGGCAGTAAAGGACATTGATGGCATCTTCGCAGTGTGCTGTGCTGATTCAAGATGTAGTAAACTTGTGCTTTTCACAGGATTTCACTGCACTGTCCATTCCCACATTCAGAAGCTGCTCCAGAATGGCAGCAAAGTGCATTGGAATCCCAGTGTGTCATGATTATAATTGATTCGCATCCAACTAATAGCACTGTAAATATGCAAATCTTTCTTGTCCTGTGAAGTGCTTTGCTCTCCTGAGTATAAATGCTGAGTAACATTACAGGATCCTATAAGCCCAGAACAGGAAAACACAATGAGGATCAGAGAACAATTCGGAGTCAGGTATTGCAGTGCAGGGTTAGTTATCCGAAATTACCCTGCAAGAAGCCACATTTCAGATGCGCTGGAGAATGTGACTGAGTTTTACTTGATTTCACAGTCAGTTCAATGTTGGACCAATTTTTAATTGGGGAAAATGGGGATAGGGCAGGAAAGTGGAGTTGATGCAGAAGTTCAGCCATGATCTTATTAAATGGCGGAGCAGGCTAGAGGGGCCGTATAGCCTACTCCTGCTCCTATTTTTGTCTTACATCTTAAATGGGGCAGTAAGGGCCTAAACCTGCAGCCGGTAGCCTTACCGCAATTCGGGGTCCTAATGATGTACAGTAGTTAGGACCACAATTGCAATTTTATAGTCGTGAATTCTATGCTCATGAGTACCAGCAGTCCGATCAGGATATGGCCAGAATTATTTTTAAAAATTAATATTTTGCGGAACCGGAAGGAGCAGGAGTGCTTCTCCTGGCTCCACAAACACACTGCGGGCCGCTGTCAGCCCAGTCTTCCACCACCTCGGCATCGTGTTAGCTCCCTTCCCTCCCTCCACCCCCGACCACTTCCCTCCAGGCCTCTGCCAGCGACCCAATGAAAGGAGGCTGTCTGATGTGGTTCAGTTCAGACACCCTGAGACACATCAGGCAGGCGGTGGGCACCCTGATCATGCTTGTCATTCAATGCCACACTAAGAAAATGGCCCAGGCTGCTGTTGCTCCTTTGCATTTGTCTCTTTGACATGTTGGACAGCACAACAACAAGGAGCATTCTGAGACAACAGGAGGTTCGGAAAGACTTGGAGAAGGCACAGTGGCACCACTGGGTCATTGACAGGACCATTTTGCACAGTACAGAAATATTGGATAATATTTTGCCAATGCTTTATTATTACAACTGAACACAAGTGATGCGCAGTACTCCAATATATTTATTCCTCAGTCTTGCACCGACAAATGTGATTGGCATATTTTAAAACAATAGATACTAGACATCGGTATCAGAACTTATGTAAATCATCGCTTCTGTTTGTGTTTTATATACTCTTACCTCCTGACTAATGGCTGATTTTCTTCTAAGGTTTCTAATGCTTTAGAGATTGTCTCTTTCACAATGTGGGGCATTTAAGCATCAGACAACAAATTGCCAGAAATCCCCATAGGTTTCAGAAGGTTGAGAAGCCATTACAAACACTCTAAATCGTCTAGGTATTCAAACACCACTACTAACTACCAGCAAAATGTCTCCCAAACCTAGGCAGCATTTTAAATGAGAGCCGGTGAGTATCCCTTTAAATAGTGCTGTAATGGCTGCCTCCCAACCTGTATTGCCCATGGTTTGTGGGTGGGTTGAGGAAGTAGTGGTGGCAATGCCAAGTGACAGAAAAGGGTGTTGGGGGACCTGACAATCTCAGTTGGCCCTGTTTGAAAATTTCAATTAGGCCCCACACCTGTTTGTGGCAAAGGTGCTGGTCACCTAAATGATGGTTCACCTGAAAATCACAATGGACAGACCTCCAGCAATAAGTCACAATTTTACTTCCCCACAATTATTATCTTGCCATCACCCCAGTTACGGCCCCAGTATGTTTATTTCATTATCGTACTGACCTGTTATTCGAAAATATCTCTTAACCAGACGTTCACTTTGAATTTGAAGTTGAAGTGGTCAGTAGATGCTAAAAAATAAACAAAATTGCCTCTTACAATTGAAGCTATTTATTTATTCACTTATTTTTGGTACTTTTCTATAATTTTATTCTACACTTTTTTCGATTCTTTTTTCTTCAGTCTCAAAAATTCCTCAAGTGATTCAAAGTGAAGACATGAATCTTTTAGAAGAGCATCTTGTTACTCATTTTGTTCAATATGAACCATATTATGACTGAGGTAATATTCCTACATTACAACAACGACTACACTTCAGAAGTATATCATTGGCTATTGTTGTGTATGTACCTTTAAGAGAAGAACTGATTCTATACTGCAGTACCGGCAGTGACCACCCCTGTATATAAAGCCATAGCAGGCTTCTGTACTTCAGTCTTAAGTTACCCTCTGTTCAGTAAATACCTGTTTTATTGTTCTCCTGCAGTCCGTGTATTATTAAGGCGCGGACACTACAGTGGCGACGAACAGGTTCGAACTCACCTGCAGTACTGCATCACCTTACGGGGATCTTTCCCTGAGAATAAGCTTCTTGGAGGTCGAAGTCAGAGCAACGGGCGTCGACCGCGGGCAACCGCCCAAGGATCCCTCGGAGTTCGGAGAGTTGCAGGAGAGGCTGTGGAGAGCTGGGCTTGGCTCCCCAGTCAAGGTGTTCCAGCAAATCGTGCTGGTAGCAGGTAGTGCGCTGACTCTTCCGGACTGCGGCGGGCTCGAGCTCGATCGAGCGGCTCTGCAAAGGGGCCGTGCAGCGTCGTCGGGAGGAAAAGAGAGAGAGAGAGGCTGGAGAGCACAGTGCGCGGTCGGTGCTCAAGAACCGGGCAGCGTAGCGAAAATAAAACAAGGGGAAGGAAAAGTGAGACGCGCCGAAGCCGCGGGTCGCCACCATTACCCTGCAGAGCGCTAGGAGCAGCGTGGCAGCAAGGGGAAGAAGGAAAAGCGCAGGAGGCGCCATTTTATTCCATTGGGGAAGAAGGAAAAGCGTGGGAGGCGCCATTTTAAATCACCCAAGATGCCGAAAAGTGGCAGTATCACTGCTTTCGACAACGAGGTAGAAGACTGGACCACGTATGTGGAAAGAATTGAAGTCAAGGCAAATGAGGTGGCCGATGGAAGGAAGGCGCCGGTATTATTAAATTTGATGGGCGCGAGAACGTACGGCCTATTGCGGAATTTAATTACCCCAGCTAAACCAATGGAGAAAAATTTTGAGGAGATTGTTCATATCTTACAGGAACATCTAAGCCCTACACCACTGCTGATAGCAGAAAGATTCAAGTTCCATAAAAGAAACTAGCACAAAGATGAGAGCAATGCTGACCAACTTACGGAACTACGCAAGTTATCGAAGCACTGCCATTTCGGAGCAGGACTGGCAGACACCTTACGGGATAAGTTTGTCTGCGGGCTCCAGAGTGAAGGAACCCAGAAACGACTACTTTCGGAAAAGGACCTGACGCTAGAACAGGCTTTCAGCGTGGCAGTATCCTACGAAGCAGCAGCACGGGGAGCTGTGGAAATACAACAGAAACCACAAGAATACAGTGCTAACGAAATGGCGTATGGAGCAGAAAAGTGTTTTCGCTGCGGCAGAACAACCCATGATCAGAAGGACTGCTGTTTTAAGGACAAAGTATGCAGGCAATGTGGGAAAATGGGACACATAGCAAGAGTCTGCAGGTCGGGAAAGAAAACCAACACAACAAGAACTACTAAGGAAAAGTACAAGAAAGTAAAGAAATTAACAGACAGTAGTTCGGAGGATCAGGAGAGTGATAAGGACTCTGGGAGCAGGAGACTAAGTTGTCTAAAGTTACACAACGTGATCGCAAAGGAGGATCACCGAACCATTTGGGTCACCCTCATGATAGCAGGGTCCCCAGTAAAGATGGAATTAGACACAGGATCAGCCCTACATGTCATGAATCGACGAGACTATGAGCGGCTATTCTCACACATACCCTTGAAGGACACGTCCATTGTATTGAAGACATACACGGGGCAAAAAGTCTACCCCAGAGGAAAAATAAGGGTGCCAGTTGAATACAACGGCAAGGAAACACAGAAACTGTATCTATATATACTACAAGATAGAGGACCACCATTATTGGGACGTGAATGGATCCGAAAAATACAATTGGATTGGCATTCCATTCAGGCGCTAACTGTGACTGACAAAAAGGATGATGACGTCACACCTGGACGACTGTCAAAAATTCTAACTGACGCGAAAGAGGTGTTCCAACAAGGACTTGGGACTCTAAAAGGAGTAACGGCAACAATAAAAATCGAAGATAACGCAAACCCAAAATTTTTTAAGGCCAGACCAGTTCCTTACGCGATCCGCCCAGCCGTTGAAGCAGAGCTGGAGAGTCTGGAGCATTCGGGTGTGCTGTCCAAGGTGGACTGGAGCGAGTGGGCCACACCCATCGTTCCTGTAATGAAGAAATCATTGAGCAGCATGCCTGGGGAGCCGAAGAAGGTTCGCATCTGTGGGGACTTCAAGGTAACTGTGAACCCAGTCCTGCACACAGTACAATATCCACTTCCACGGATAGAAGATATTTTCGCCTCACTATCTGGAGGGAAACGCTTTACAAAGATTGATCTGGCCCAAGCGTATCTACAAATGGAGGTGGAAGAAGCATCTAGGAAATACCTCACGATAAACACTCACAAAGGCCTTTACCAGTACAATCGACTGGTATTCGGGGTAGCATCAGCCCCGGCTATTTGGCAGAGGGCGATGGAACAAGTCCTGCAAGGGATCCCGGGGACCCAGTGTTATTTGGACGACATCCTGGTTACGGGCGAAAATGACAGTGAACACCTTGCCAATCTGGAGCAGGTGCTCACTAGATTACAGGAATATGGGCTATGAGCCAACCGCCCCAAATGCGAGTTCTTCAGGAGACAAATCTCATATTGTGGCCACATGATTGATGAGGAAGTGTTGCATAAGTCGCCGGACAAGATTGAGGCTGTAATCAAGGCTCCAGCACCGGAAAATGTGTCGCAACTGAGGTCGTTCCTCGGGTTGGTGAACTACTACCATAAGTTCTTGCCGAATTTATCTACAATTCTGCACCCACTGAATGCCCTGCTGCAAACTGGAGTAACATGGAAATGGAGTGATGAGTGTAAGCGTGCCTTTCAGAAATGTAAATGCCTAATCACTTCAAAAGAAGTATTGGCCCAGTACAATCCAACACTACCGATTCGGTTAGCATGTGATGCGTCTCCCTACGGCATCGGAGCGGTGCTGTCACACAAATTCCTTGATGGTTAAGAGAGGCCAACAGCCTTTGTGTCGCACTCGTTAACCTCAGCCGAGCGTAACTACGCCCAGATTGACAGGGAGGCCCTCAGCCTGGTGTGGGGGGTGAAGAAGTTCAATCACTATCTGCACGGGCAGAAATTCACCCTACTGACTGATCATCAGCCCCTGGTCTCCATTTTTAACCCAAAGAAGGGAGTTCCGGTGATGACAGCGCAACAGCTGCAAAGATGGTCACTTTTTCTAGGGGCACATCAGTACGACATAGAGTACAAGGGTACGAAACAGCATGGAAATGCTGATGGGCTGTCGCACCTACCGTTGCCTATGGTAGAGGAAGCACCTGCAGTGGACCCTGTTGAGATATTCCATGCGACCATAGTCGAATGTCTACCTGTTACAAACTCAAGTATAGAGAAGGAAACCCGAAATGACCCGACACTCTCTCGGGTCTATGATTTGACAGTGAAGGGATGGCCAGCACATGGCGACTCACTGTTGCCAGCATTCTCGCCAAGGAGAGAACAGCTGTCAGTGTGCCGGGGGACCTTGATGTGTGGATCCCGAGTGGTAATTCCACCCAAGTTAATAGATAGAGTGCTCAATGAGCTTCATGAGGGTCATCTGGGAGGGGTAAAAATGAAGAGCCTAGCCAGGGCGTTTGTGTGGTGGCCGGGAATCGATAAAGAAATCGAGGATATGACCAAGAGATGCACAGGATGCCAGAAGGTCCAAAACGCTCCAGCACAGGCCCCGCTACATCAATGGGAGTGGCCCTCATCTCCATGGCAACGGGTACACATTGATTTTGCTGGTCCATTTATGGAATCAATGTTCCTAATCGCTGTGGATGCCCATTCGAAATGGCCAGAGGTCATCAAAATGTCCTCCACCACCACGGAGAAAACTATTGCAGTCCTACGGACCATCTTCGCCAGGAATGGCTTGCCAGAACAGATTTGCTCCGACAATGGGCCACAGTTTGTGTCCGAGGATTTCCGGAGGTTTCTGAGGAATAATGGGGTGAAACATTACACATCTGCCCCATATCATCCAGCCACAAATGGATTGGCTGAGAGGTTTGTTCAGACCTTTAAAAAGGCAATAAATGCAATGTATAATGACGACATACCACTACAACACAAGGTGGATAATTTCTTGTTTCCTTACCGGAATGCGACACCTGCAGTCACCAACCAAGCTCCAGCCATAATGTTCTTCAACCGAAGGCTAAGATGTCACCTGGATTTGCTCAAACCAAACATAAGACGAGATGTTGAGGATAAGCAATTCCAGCACATAAATGAGAAGCCAACCAGGAGCTTCAAGATAGGGCAACCAGTCTTGGCCCGCGACTACCGAACAGAAAAATGGCAGCCAAGAACGATATGCATACAGCAGGGACCACTAATGTACACAGTGGACGTTGGAGAGAGCATCGTGAGATGCCATACTGATCAGATTCTAGAGTCACAGGAACAAGCCAAACCCATACCACGAACAGATGCACCTGGTAATCAACCTGAAGTACAGATTGCGTCTACCTCAGAAGCAGTGGTATTGATAGCTGACGAACCAACCAATGACAATGAGCCAGAATCAACTCCGCCGCAAGAACAGGATACTCGAGAAAGGCGCTATCCAGTCAGGATCAGGAAGCTTCCTCAAAGACTGAACTTATAAATGATTATTTCAGTTGATGTATATAGTACAGAGAAAATTGTAATTAGTTATTATTTAGTTGTTAAATGAATGTTATGTACTGTTTATCTAAAAGGGGAGGAATTGTTGTGTATGTACCTTTAAGAGAAGAACTGATTCTATACTGCAGTACCGGCAGTGACCACCCCTGTATATAAAGCCATAGCAGGGTTCTGTACTTCAGTCTTAAGTTACCCTCTGTTCAGCTGCAAGCATGAGCAGAGGGAGCAGCCAGACTTTGGAGAGTGGATTAAAGTGGTGGTCCCCTGACCAGGAAGAGGAGGAGAACGTTGGACCACCACCACCATCATTACATCAACTGAGGTGCCTGGAGAGAGAGGACAGAGGAGGAGAAGGAGAAAGGAGGCCTACATCAACATCAACCAGGGGAGAGGCCTTTCTATCACTGCCTCCCCAATTTGGCCTCCACTTCAGGAGAGGGAGAGAGGGGAGAGAAACCAACTGCTTGAAAGGAGGGAAGAAAACTTCATCCGGAACATCTACAGGTGGGTGTTATTTGGGGCACTCTCCCAAGACTTTGTATTTTAGGTGGGGGGAGAAAAGAAGAAGCAAGGCCGGATCATCAAGGGGCGTAGTGTGTGTGTGTGTGTGCTCTTGTTAAAAGCTAGGCCACACACACCACTAATTAGCATCCCTTCTATTGCCTGCCCTGGGAGAGCTTGGAGCTGCCCAAGGTGAAGTCCTTAATTTAATTTAATTACATCGTTAAGACCTGTTGCAGGACTAAGCCTGGGCTTCTCCAGCTTTTCCAGCTAAGACGTCTTCTCCCCCTGCCAGAAGACCACCATCACCAAAGACTTTTTCCATCGGAGAGTGCAACCCTGCCTACACCCACCCACCATCCTGAGTGGCAACACTGCCCTTTGTGGCCTCCCTCCTTCCCACCCCCCCACCTCTCTCTCTCTCTTTGTCTCTCTCTGCCTGTCTTTCTAAGGCACCTTAGTTTCATCTATTTTATTAATTGCCAATTGAGCAGAGGGGCGAGGGCTCCTCCCAATTTAAATCAATAAGGAGAGAGGTGTGTCCTCATTTTAATCAGCTCCCTCTGCTCAATAGAGGACAAAAAAAAATATATATATATATATACACCGAGGCCATTAACACCTTCAGGCCTGTGACTTGGGGTGAGTGTAGCCCTTAAAAAAAGCACCCCAGAATGGCGACTGCATCTTCGCCGGTGGCGGGGCCAGCCGGGACCTATGCGAGAGTGGTAGCCACAGCCACAGCTGCTCCCGCTGTTCCTGCTGCCCCGTCACCTTTTCGATTAATAACGAAAAAGCTTGGGGTGAAGAGCTACACTCACCCCACTATGACCATCGAGGCCTGCGTCAAGGCCATGGCTGGGGTTGTCGGCCCCTCAGCCATCGTCGCGGCCTCGAAAATGTATGGGAAGGCTGTGTTCTTCCTGGGGTCGGAGCGGGCGGTGTCCCTGGCTGTCGCCAAGGGGCTCACCGTGGGCGGGACCTTCCTGCCGGTGGATCCTCTCGAGGCCACCGCGCAGAGGATCATTATTTCCAACGTCCCGCCCTATGTTCCTGGTGAGCTCCTCCTTCCCCATTTGCGACAACTTGGGGAGGTGAGGTCGGGGATCACGCCCATCCCGCTCGGCTTCCGGGAGGCCAGCCTTCGCCACGTCTTCTCCTTCCGGCGCCAGCTGTTTATCCAGCTGGCGCGGGAGGAGGACACTGAAGGGGCGTTCGTCGTCCTCCACGAGGGGACCGCCTACCGCGCCTTTTGGACGTCGGACGGTGTGAGGTGCCATGCCTGCAGGGAGGTGGGGCACATCAGGAGGAACTGCCCTGCCTCCAAGGCCGCCGGATCATCTCGTGCGGCCGAGGCTGGCGCCGCCGCCGCCGCCCTTCCCCCCCGGATCTGTCCGCGCGTCAAGTACGTCTGATGCGCGGTTGACGTCGGGGGCCGATGCCACCAAGGCCTCCGGCGGGGGGGAGGGAGCGTGTCCGGCCGGAAAGAAGGCGCGGGGAAAAAAGAAGCACCTTGGGGCAGGCCCCCCCGTGGATGGTGAGCCCTTGCCCCTTGAGCCCCTTACACCCGCGCTCCTCGCGGAGTTGATCAGGGCAGATGTGAGCGGGAGGGGCCCCGTGCCCGAGCCTGTGGCCGCAACCGCCGCAGCGGTAATGCCAATACCTGCGGCCGGGCTCGGGCCCGAGTAACCCGACAAACCTGCTCCGCCGGAGGGAGTCGAGGAGGAGGCCTTTGCAGACATGGAGGTCTCCCTCGCTCCCTCCGTGCTAAAAAGAAGGCGCGACCCCCTGGATGAGGAGGAGGACCGGGAGGAGGAAGGTCCCTCCGAGCAGGGGGAGTCGTCGCCCGCCGCGGGTACTGCGCCCCCCCGCCCCCCCAGCGCTGTCGTCATCACCAGCGATCGGCAGGGGTCGCCTGTCCCTCGGGAGGCTGAGGCAGATGTGTCTGTCCAGCACGTGCCTCCCGGGGATGGGGATGAGACCCTGCCCGTGGGGGGGGTTGCGGAACAACCCGCGGCAGTAATTGAAGTTGACCTTTTATCGGTGTCGTTACCCCTCGCCGGGTCGGGCAGCCTGGGGGCTGGGTCGGGCGAGCTCGAGGATAATGAGCTCGCCCAATGCGACCCGGACGTCTCCCAGGGGATGCTCGTCCTGGTAGAGCTTTTAATTCAAAACCCCCCGTCCGCTGGGTCGGAGGTTGGTGGCGGGGAGGAGGATGGCCCCCTGGCTGCGTCTCTGGTGCCGGACGTACTGGAGGAGCTGGAAATTGTTCTCTCCCCGGTTTCTCCGGTCGTTCCGGCGTCTGAGGCGGAGGGGAGCTCTGAACCGCCGCCGTCTTCTGGCCCGGCACCCCTAGAGGAGCCCAGGGAGAAATCCTCTGCCGCCGATCCTGGGGGTGGGATCCGGGCGGAGGCGGGGCTGGCTGGCGCGGCCGAGTCGTTCGCTTCGCACTGCGCGGCGGACGGGTCGGCCGCTGGTGACGACCCCCTGGAGGAGGATGGGGACTCGGTGATGGGCACGGAGGACGATTCGGACTCCAGCGCCGACGTGGCGATGGATGACCTCGTGCCCCTTGCCGAGTCTCCCCTCATTTCCGTAAGGGAACTCCGGGATTTTATGGCCACGTGCCTGGGTCAGCGCAATAAGGTCCGGCTGGCCCTCGACAGGTGGTCGGAGCTGGCGCTGCTCATCGATTCCGTCCGCGCCGCCGTTAAGATCTTGGGCGCGGACGAGGGTGTGAACCCGCTCGAGCTGCATCGGCTCACAACGTTTCTCACTGGGCTGCTGAGGAAGTGGCGGCGGACCAGCGGCTGCGCTTCCTCGCCCCGTTAGGTGTAGGTAGAGGTTGCACTATGCTTCTGACATGAAGATAACCATAGCCAGCCTCAACATCAACGGCAGCAGGGAGGCGCGCCGCAGATTCAATAACTTCTCGGTCCTTCGGGACGGGAAGTATGCGGTGTGCTTCCTGCAAGAAACCCACACCGTTCCGGGAGACGAAGCCACGTGGCTCCTGGAGTGGCAAGGAGGGGTCAGCATGAGTCACCTCTCCAACAATTCCAGCGGGGTGGCTATCTTGCTGGCCCCGCATTTTCAGCCGGAGATCTTGGGGGTCAAGGAGCACGTGCCGGGCCGCTTGCTCCATGTCACTGTTCGCCTGGGGGGCGTGCCGCTCCATCTAGTGAACGTGTACGCCCCTCAGACCAGTGCGCAGCAAGTGCGCTTCTTCGAAGAAGTGTCCGCTCTCTTGGGCTCCATCGACGTGGGCGAGTGCGTCATCCTCGGGGGGGATTTTAACTGCACCCTCGAGGCGAGGGACCGTTCGGGTCCCCCGCGAAGCCCGGCGGCGATGGAGAAGTTGAGGGACCTGGTTGGGTCCTTCGACTTGGTGGACGTCTGGCGAAATCTCCACCCCGACTCCAGCGCCTTCACTAGCGTGAGGTCTGGGGGAGGAAGGTCCAGAATCGACCGCCTCTACATTTCCCGGGCGTTCGTCTCCTGCGTTCCGGCAGCTTCCATGCGGCCGGTGCCGTGCACGGACCACCACCTGGTGTGGGCGGAGCTCGCTCCGCTGCGCGCGCGGGGGGGGTCCGTGTACTGGCATTTTAACAACCTGCTGCTGGAGGACGCACGGTTCCGGGATTCGTTTCGTCGATTCTGGGCCGACTGGAGAAGGAAGCAGGGGGGCTTCCCCTCCTTGAGGCTATGGTGGGATGTGGGCAAGGCTCACATCCGTCTCTTCTGTCAGGAGTACGCGAAGGGGTCGACCAAGAGGCGGGAGGCCCGGGTCGGGCGGTTGGAGAAGGAGGTGCTCGACCTGGAGTCCCGTCTCGGTCAGGTCGTCGAGGACCCGGCCCTGCGGAAGGTGTACGAAGAGAAGAAGGGCGCGCTGAAGGACCTGCAGCTCGTCGGGTCCCGAGGCGCGTACGTGAGGTCGCGGATCCAGCTCCTGCGGGACCTGGACCGCGGCTCCCCCTTCTTCTACTCGCTGGAAAAAAGACGGGGGGTCCGTAAGCAGCTCTTGGGGCTGCTGGCCGACGACGGATCTCTGGTCTCGGATCCGGAGGGAATCAGCGCGGAGACCCGCGCCTATTACGGGGCTCTGTTCTCTCCGGATCCGTCCAGCGAGGATGCGCGCAGAGTTTTGTGGGAGGACCTGACGAAGGTTGGCCCGGAGGGCGCCGAAAAATTGGACGCTCCGCTAGGTCTGGCGGAGCTGACCGGCGCCCTCCGCCAGCTCTCTAGGGGAAAGTCCCCGGGGCTGGACGGGCTGACCGT
Organism: Somniosus microcephalus; assembly: GCF_052327205.1. Classification (NCBI taxonomy): domain Eukaryota; kingdom Metazoa; phylum Chordata; class Chondrichthyes; order Squaliformes; family Somniosidae; genus Somniosus; species Somniosus microcephalus. Next base: position 79,516,525 of record NC_140995.1, on the reverse strand, counting down.
GGAGTTCCACAGGGCGTTCTGGGACGTCTTGGGGGGCGACTACGCGCGGGTCCTGGGGGAAAGTTTGGCGACCGGCGAGATGCCCCTCTCTTGGCGCAGGGCGGTCATTGTCCTGCTGCCTAAGAAGGGCGATCTCCGCCTCCTTAAGAACTGGCGCCCGGTCTCCCTCCTCAGCACGGACTATGAAATCTTTGCCAGGGCCATGTCTGCTCGCCTTGGCACCGTGCTGGCCCACATGATCCACCCCGACCAGTCCTACACGGTCCCGGGCCGGACCATCCACGATAACATCCATCTGGTCCGGGACCTGGTCCACCACTCCCAGAGGGCTGGTCTGTCGGTCGCCTTCCTTTCCCTGGATCAGGAGAAGGCGTTCGACAGGGTGGATCACGAGTATCTCTTCGGGACTCTGCGCGCATTCGGGTTCGGGACGCATTTCGTCGCCCGGATCCGACTTTTGTACGCCGCCGCGGAGTGTCTGATTAAAGTTAACGGGTCCTTGACGGCGCCCCTTCGCTTCGGGAGGGGGGTGCGTCAGGGATGCCCCATGTCCGGTCAGTTATATGCCATTTGCGTGGAGCCTTTCCTGCGCCTCTTGCGGAAGAGGTTGACGGGACTGGCTCTGCAAGGGCCGGGCGTGGAGGTGGTCCTCTCGGCTTACGCCGATGACGTGCTCCTCACGGTCACGGATCCCGCTGACTTGCGGAGGATGCGGGAATGCCAGCAGATTTACTCGGACGCATCCTCCGCCAAGATCAACTGGGAGAAATGTTCCGGACTCCTGGTGGGTCAGTGGCGGGTGGACTCCCTGCCGGAGGAGTTCAGGCCTTTCGCCTGGAGCACCACGCACCTCCTCTATTTAGGAGTCTACCTTAGCCCTGCCGAGGACGCTTGGCCGGCGAACTGGCAAGAGCTGGAGGCCAAAGTCACCGCTCGCCTAGGACGCTGGACAGGACTGCTCCGAGTGTTATCCTACAGGGGTCGAGCGCTGGTCATAAACCAGCTGGTGGCCGCCATGTTGTGGTACCGGTTGGTCACTTTGATCCCTCCCCCTGCGTTTGTCGCCAAGATTCAGAAGAAGCTCATCGACTTCTTCTGGGACAAAAGGAAGCACTGGGTCTCTGCCGCGGTTCTGTGTCTCCCGCTTAGGGAGGGCGGTCAGGCGCTGGTGTGCCTTCGCACCCAGGCTGCGACTTTCCGTCTTCAGACGCTGCAGAGATACCTGTACGTCGAGAATCCTCCGAGATGGTGTGCGCTGGCGACGTTTTTCTTCCGCCAGCTGCATGGCCTCAATTACGACACGCAGCTCCTGTTTGCGAAAGTGGGCAGCAGGCGTGCCGGCCTGCGGGAGCTGCCTGTCTTCTACCAGGAACTACTATGGGTTTGGAACTACGTCGCTTCCAGGTGGAGCTCTCCCCCGTCAGGAGCGGCGGCTCTCCTTCGGGAGCCGCTGCTCAGGAATCCGCACCTCCACGAACACGGGTTCGGGCGGCTGGCGGAGGGTAGGGCTGTGGCTGGCAAGGTGACCAGAGTCGGGGACCTGCTCGATGGCGGAGGAGCGGGCTGGATGGCGCCGGAGGAGCTGGCGCGGCGCCTGTCCTGGGCCAACGTCCAGCTCGCGGTCGAAACCATCGAATCGGTAAAAGCGGCACTGGGCCCCGACTCCACTAGGTGTATCGAGGCAGCTCAAGCACGTGGGGCGATCCCGTCCGAGCTTACCCCCGTTCGGACGGAATTCCTCATCGGCGCCCGGCCCCGAAACTCCCCTCGGGAACCGGTGCCTCACAACTTGAGCCGTCTCGAGGAAATACCCTCCGTGCCTTTTCATTCCGCGCGGAGGGGTTTCCTGTACGGGCTGCTCCTGCACACTCTCCACTTTGCCATCTTCGTCTACCGTCCGGACACGCCTTGGCGTGGCGTTTTGCCGACCGGCGGTAGCGGAGGTCCCCAATGGAGGGCTCTCTATGCGGGAGTCCTCCCTTGTTCCATCGGGGACTTGGCCTGGAGGGTGTTGCATGGAGCGGTCCCGTGCAATAAGGTTTTAAGTAGGTTCACGGACTCCCAGGCCGCCTGCATTTTTTGCGGCCTGGAGGAGTCCGTGTTTCACGTTTATATGGATTGTGAGAGGTTGCAGCCCCTCTTTCACTACTTGAAGGGGCTGCTCCTCGATTTTTGGTTGCACTTCAGTCCCACGCTCTTGATCTACGGTCACCCGGTGCGGAGGGGAGCGGACAGGTTGGAGGACCTCCTTGTGGGCCTGCTCCTGGGCCTGGCTAAAAGAGCCATCAATTGGTCCAGGCAGCGGGCGGTCGAGGGGGTCGTCCAGCCGGATTGCCTGCATCTCTTCCGCGGCCATGTTCGCGCCCGGGTGGCCCTGGAGATGGAGCACACGGTGTCCGCCGGTGCGCTTGAGTATTTCCGCGACCGGTGGGCGCCGCGGGGACTGGAGTGCATCATCAACACGGAAAACCAAATTTTAATTTGATTTGTTAAGCTTTAGTTGACCTTTTGTTTATTTACAGTCGAATTGGGTTTTTTTGGGTCCAAATAAAAGAGTACCCTTTGTTCAGTAAATACCTGTTTTGTTGTTCTCCTGCAGTCCGTGTATTATTAAGGCGCGGACACTACAGCTATAACGCACTTTGGGACATCCTGAGGTCAAGAAAGGCGCCATATAAATGCAACACATTCTTTCATTTTTAATGAGAAAATGTAAGCCGAACGTCCTGAGCATGAAGTCATAAGGATCAGCTGGGCTAATAGTGAACAAGACTGACTGATGTAATGACAAGCAGTGGTTTGTGTGCAGTAACTGAATGTGCCAAATGCCTCAATTTTCATAGTTTTCCATGCCCTTTAATTTGATATCATCAGCAAACGTTTATTTGATTTCCCTTATACCTATGTCCAAATCATTTATATTAATGGAAAGCCAAAGAGGTTCCTGATATCTGGGGCGCACCACTACCCACATCCTGCCAAGTCAAAATAACATTATTCTGGCTTTGAAGTGCAGGGAATGCAGCTAAATTTTCCAAAATATCCACAGAAGCACTACATATGTTAATGTACAAAATGCGAAATGTTTTGGGCTAAAAGTTGGGAGGTCACCCAAAAGGTGGATCATATCGTCTCTCAGGCTTCCCTCCTGGTGGAACACTTTCTACAAACATGGTGGGTCCATCAGCAGCACCATGCAAACGCTTTCCTATCTGCTATTGTGCTGATTCACCATTGTAATATTCAAATGGGGAATCTCCATCCTGACTCCAGTCCAGGCTCCCAGAGAAGAGATTTACAATTACTAATGGGAGCCATGACTCATGTTAGGAGGGAGAGTTGCCATTCTATGTCACTGTAATACAGCACAGCATCAGCTGATAGAAAATGACAGAGAGCGAATGTACTTGTGGACCCCCAATTAACAAAGGTGAGTAATTTGGTGATGTACTGTTGACCTTAATCTTTCCAAACATCATGGTTATCTGAGCAGTGTGTTCTGTAAGTACAAGTTGTTATGTGGAATTTAGGAGGCGGGCTTGTCTTCTACATAAGTATGTACGGTATTGAACTTAGAATGTGCAGCGCTACACTCTGATGGAAACTGAGCATATACTTACCGACTTTTGGGAAGAATCTGGTGACAACGAGAACTTCTGTGTTAGAGCTTCTTGGACCTGATGTAATAACAGAACAAAAGAGTTTAAGTGAGGTGAAAAACAGGTGAAGTTGGGGGGAACTGGTGATTGTAACTTACCTTACTGTCCATGATTATGCCAAAAACCAAAATAAAGATTCCCTGGAAAAAAGAAAAACTATCATTCAACAGATAAACAAACCTTAACAAATCACACAGAATGCTGTACTAGCAATTATAGAATGTTTGTACTGTTTGGCCACTTTACTCTGACTGAAATAATACACTTGGGCAAGCGTTTCCGACCAGCAGTAACCAGCGGGGGTGTAGCTGGGATCATAGATTTTGTTCATCGTTTAACCTGTTGTACACTCCCCAACTCCCACTGCCAACACCCTCTCTTAGCTTGTGAATTACAGCTTCTCTACTCACCCATGGGCTGTATGTACTATTATTATGTATTAGCAGAAAAGTGTGCATACACTAAATAATTTTCCAATCCTGATAAGGGAGGTACTTTACTTAACAATTGATGGCCATTACAGTGGTTGACAAACCATCAATCAGCCCCATGATAAAATTCTTGTTGGTTCTCTACCTCTTCTCTACCTCTCTCTCCTCCTTTAGTTCGCTCTTTAAAACCTACCTCTTTAACCAAGCTTATGGTCACCTGCCCTAATATCTTCTCATGTGCCTTGGTGTCATATTTGTTCTGATAATGCTCCTGTGAAGTGTCTTGGGACATTTTGCTATTTTGAAGGTGCTATATAAATGCAAGGTGTTGTTAATTTCATGGAAAACACCTCGACGATAATCTCAAAGTGCAGCCAGAAGGGTCTCTGAGGTTGCCGGCAGCTACATAGGGAGCTGATGAATCAACTCCGGCAGCTTGAGCTGATCTGCCAATGAGATGGCTGAATAAGCACACATTGCCTTTCGCAGGTCTGTTGCTGGAGAGCCCATTGTTTGGACACTTCCGTGAGTGTAGCCCTGGTAGAACAAAACTGTATACCATGGCTTATGCTCCCCAACAGCCTTGGTAGCCAGTGGCAAAGTTTAAAACTGAGCAGCAGCTGTAAAATCTCAAATCAATAGCCATTACATTTTACCTACCAATATCTAATAAATATGCAGGCACAGTGACAGATAAAGGTCCTGTCTTAGCAGGAAATAACCATGGACCACCATAGCTTGCGATCTTAAAACAGATGTAGCAGATGGAAAGAAACATGTTGCTGAGCAATTTTTTTTAATTCATGTCCTTTACTTCTGCTCTCTCAGTCCAAGCCCAAATGATCGGTAAATTATTCCAATCTCGCAGAGACAGACTCCTGTTAGTGAGTGTCCAAGGTTTCAATCGCAGCAGTAACAGTACTCATGAGAGCGCTGTTCTGAGCTTAGTCTCTTACTGCTTTGGGATTTCCTTGCGGAATACTGTGAAAAAGCCATTCATTCCATGTTACTCTGCCTTTGAGTAAAACCTTCCCCACCACTGCAGTGAGGTGGTCTTCTATCAGAAAGTCTGAGCTATCACCTTTACAGGTGGGTGGCCCTCTGCCCCCCTAAGAGCTACCTCCAGGATTACATCACTGAATGAGAGACTTTTGCCCAAGTTGCTCCTCCAGCCATGATTCTGCAGTTTAAATGTTGTTCTGTACAGCAAGAAAGTGACTCCCCTTTAAGGGCAAGGATGCTTCCTTTAAATGCAGCTGACTGACCCGAATGTGCAATTGGTAACCTATCAGTTTTAAGGTGTGGTTCCCTGTGCATGACACTTTCTATGTCCCGTGTGGGTGCTTCCATGTGTCTTGGGCAAGCATAAGTTCAACTATGTAAATACAGCAAAATTGGGATTCTCGAGCATAATGGGCCTTTGCTTACTTCTACACTGCTGTTGACCTGCTTGTGTTGCATTCTAGCCTCTTAACATATTATACCCATACAACATGTTCAGCTGATAATATTTTACAGGTATAACTTGCATAAAACTAATGAGCAAAATATCTAAAGTTACTGTCATTATATAATACATACCTGAAGTCCATTGAGAATATTAAATACATAATGGATGGCAATAGGGGTATTTTTCTGCAGAAATGCAAATCCAAGTGCCCAAGTGAGACCCAGGACTGGGGTTAGGATAGCAACGCTTCTCACTATTTGTTTGAGTGGATTTTTATCCTTTGCATGGCTGCTGGGCTTCTCCCCGATGGTTGGTCGCAGCAACTTAAATACGGCTACTAATGTAATGAAAATGTTGATTGTAACGATGGTCAATGGCGGCACAACAAAAGTAAGGTAAAGGTAGATCTCGCCCGTGTTAAGCCAGCATTTATCCTGTTTTATGTAATGATTTCTTGCATAGGCAACTATAAATGTACTGATGGAAATTATTAATGGGCACAGGTAGCCCAGGGTAAATGAGATTATCATCATAGCTGATTTGCTGAAATCTTTGAAAAGAAAAATCAAATGATAAAGAAGCAGCAGGGCTAGAGTGAACATCCAGAAAAACAAGGCAAGGTAGAAAAAGTGAATGAATAAAACAGTCACTATGCAGGCCATTGTATTTGGCTTCAGATATTCAGATAAGATGAACCATACATCAGCAGTCAGTAGAGATAGAACAATATTCAGTATTGCAATATGACGGGCATGTGAGGTTTTAGTTTTGGTCACATGCTTCCATACAACTGCCTCTATAATAACGCTGATTACCAAGCTTCCCAAAGATGTGCCAATTGTAATGAAGGTTATATAACTCAAACCTTTGTGTTCTCCTTTCAGTTTAGAACGGGACATCAGTACAGAAAAAGATGTCAGGTGGTTACACATGCAAACAATATTGTTCCCATTTGTTTCAGACCTGCATCCCATTCCATCCCATCCTCCAGTACTGTTAAGACTAAAGTTCCAAAACACACATTGAACACTGGCTAGATCAAGTGTGGCGTCCAGTGGCATGAAATACATCTCAATACTAATTGAACTGTCTTCTGCAGTTGTTGTTAGAACAAGACCATTCAATTTTGAGTCACTAGTATCATTTGTTTGGTCCAGGATATCAATCATTGTTGGAAATGCAATGCTGATAATTAGGGAGTTATTTGGAAGCTTTCCCAATACACATTTATCAATGATCACAGTACTATTTAAGGATTGATTTCTGATCTTTATCTCACTGAAGTCCACATTATATGGCTTGATAGAAGTGGTGTCAACCTTCACCCCCTTCAGTTGAATATTTGATTTTATGATGTTGAAAGTTTTTTCAGTTGGAGACAATAACCTGGTAAATACTTCTACCGACTTTAATAATTTGGAGCTGGAGTTGTCCTTCTTTTCATTTTGCATTATTTTCCAGTTTGACATCCAGGATACATTGACCAGAGTATTTACTGTTACAAGGAAATCCTGGAAACATAAGACATAGCTTCATTAAGTAAATCTTCAGGTGAAATTCTGATTGGAACAAAATAGAGAGAAATAGTTTGAGAAAAACAACTGTTAATGTAGCTCACTGCCTCTTAAATTACTGAATAATTTTGAGTAATTCTGCAAGTTATGCAGCTGGAATGAAACCAGCAAAATCAGCAGCAACTTTTTTAATGGGCACAAGTCAAGATCACCTTAAAGGGAGACATGAGGGGAACGTGTGGTGTTTTGGGCTCTTTCAATCAGAGTAGGCATGTAGTAGCTGAAATCACTCTGTGGAATATTAGCAATCAGCTGTTAACTCATTCATATGAACTTGATTTTTCCACTATTTTAAATCTGTTAGTGAGTTCATTTTAAATTGTGGACAGAAGATTTCTGAAGAACAAGTGCAGAACTCCACCTATTCATGCACACACACAGTAAAAATTCAAGGTCACCCTGACTCATCTACAGCTCCATCTTGGGAGTAGGGGATACAGGGCAATTGTTTCAAATGAGATGGGGCAGGCCACACATTTTAATGGGTCAGATGAAATTGTAAGACAGACCACGTTTAGCTAAAGTTACGGATTTTAAAAAATGTGTTTCTCGGATGTGGGCGTCGCTGGCAAGGCCCACATTTATGCCCATCCCTAATTGCCCTTGAGAAGGTGGTGGTGAGCCGCATTCTTGAACCGCTGCAGTCCGTGTGGTGAAGGTACTCCCACAGTGCTGTTAGAGAGGGAGTTCCAGGATTTTGACCTAGCAACAATGAAGGAACGGCAATATATTTCCAAGTCAGCATGGTATGTAACTTGGAGGGGATATTTCAGGTGATGGTGTCCTCATGCACCTGCTGCCCTTGTCCTTCTAGGTGGAAGAGGTCGTGGGCTTGGGAGGTGCTGCCGAAGAAGCCTTGGCAAGTTGCTGCAGTGCATCTTGTAGATGGTACACACTGCAGCCATGGTGCACCGGTGGTGGAGGGAGTGAATATTTAAGGTGATGGATGGGGTACTAATCAAGCAGGCTGCTTTGTCCTGGATGGTGTCAAGCTTCTTGACTGTTGTTGGAGCTGCACTCATCCAGGCAAGTGGAGAGTATTCCATCACACTCCTGGCTTGTGCCTTGTAGATGGTGGAAAGGCTTTGGGGAGACAGGAGGTGAGACATGAGCTGCAGAATACCCAGCCTCTGACCTGCTCTTGTAGCCACAGTAGTTATGTGGCTGGTTCAGTTAAGTTTCTGGTCAATGGTGACCCACCAGGATGTTGATGGTGGGAGATTCAGTGATGGTAATGCCGTTGATTGTCAAGAGGTGGTGGTTAGACTCTCGCTTGTTGGAGATAGTCATTGCCTGGCACTTGTGTGGCGCGAATGTTACTTGCCACTTATCAGCCCAAGCCTGAATGTCATCCAGGTCTTGCTGCATGTGGGCATGGACTGCTTAATTATCAGAGGAGTTGTGAATCGACCTTAACACTGTGCAATTATCAGCAAACATTCCCATTTCTGACCTTATGATGGAACGAAGGTCATTGATGAAGCAGCTGAAGATGGTTGGAACTAGGACACTGCCCTGAGGAACTCCTGCAGCGATATCCTGGGGCTGAGATGATTGACCTCCAACCAACACAGCCATCTTATTTTGTGCTAGGTATAACTCCAGCCTGTTGAGTTTTCTCCGTGATTCCCACTGACTTCAATTTTACTAGGGCTCCTTGATGCCAGCCTCGGTCAAATGCTGTCTTGATGTCTGGGGCAGCCACTCTCACCTCACCTCTGGAATTCACTCTTTTCTCCATGTTTGAACCAAGGCTGTAATGAGGTCTGAAGCCAAGTGGTCCTGGCGGAACCCAAACTGAGCATCGATGAGCAGGTTATTGGTGAGTAAGTGCAGTTTGATAGCACTGTTCACGACTCCTTCCAGCACTTTGCTGATGATTGAGAGTAGCCTGATGGGATGGTAATTGGCTGGATTGGATTTGTCCTGCTTTTTGTGGACAGGACAGTTTTCCACATTGCCAGATGGATGCCAGTGTTGTAGCTGTACTCGAACAGCTTGGTAAGTGGCATGGCTAGCTCTGAAGCACAAGTTTTCAGCACAACAACCGGGTTGTTGTTAGGGCCCATAGCCTTTGTTGTATCCAGTGCACTCAGCTGTTTCGTGATATCACGTGGAGTGAATCGAAGTGGCTGAAGACTGACTTCCGTGGTGGTGGGGCCCTCAGGAGGAGGCCGATATGGATCATCCACTCGGTATTTCTGGCTGAAGATGGTTCCAAACACTTCAGCCTTGTCTTTTACACTCACGTGCTGTCCTCCGCCATTGTTGAGGATGGAGATATTCATGGAGCCTCCTCCTCCTGTTAGTTGTTTAATTGTCCACCACCATTCACAACTGGATGTGGCAGGACTGCAGAGCTTTGATCTGATCCGTTGATTGTGGGATCCCTTAGCTCTGTCTATAACATGCTGCTTCCACTGTTTAGCACGCTTGTAGTCCTGTGCTGCAGCTTCCCAAGGTTGGCACCTCATTTTTAGATATGCCTGGTGCACTCCTCATTGAACCAGGGTTGGTCCCCTGGCTTGATGGTAATGGTAGAGTGTGGGACATGCCAGGCCATGAGGTTACAGATTGTGGTGGAATACAATTCTGCTGCTGTTGGCCCACAGCGCTTCATGGATGCCCACTTTTGAGCTGCTAGATCTTTTCTGAATCTACCCCATTTAGCATGGTGGTAGTGCCACACAAGATGGACGGTGTCCTCAGTGTGAAGGCAAGATTTCGTCTCCACAAGAATTGTGCGGTGGTCACTGCTACCAATACTGTCATGGACAGATGCATCTGTGACAGGTAGATTGGTGAGGACGAGGTCAAGTAGGTTTTTCTCTCATGTTGGTTCTCTCACCGCCTGCCGTAGTCCTAGTCTGGCATCTATTTCCTTCAGGACTCGGCCAGCTTGGGCAGTAGTGGTGCTACCGAGCAACACTTGGTGATGGACATTGAAGTCCCCCACCCAGAGTACATTCTGTGCCCTTGCTACTCTGTGCTTCTTCCAAGTGGTGTTCAATATGGAGGAGTACTGATTCATCAGCTGAGGGAGGGCGGTAGGTGGTAATCAGCAGGAGGTTTCCTTGCCCATGCTTGACCTGAAGCCATGAGACTTCATGGGGTCCGGAGTCAATGTTGAGGACTCCCAGGGCCACTCCTTCCCGACTGTATACGACTGTGCCACCACCCCTGGTGGGTCGGTCCTGCCGGTGGGACAGGGCAGGGATGGTGATGGAGAAATCTGGGGCATTGGCTGAAAGGTATGATTCTGTGAGTATGACTATGTCAGGCTGTTGATTGACTAGTCTGTGGGACAGCTTTCCCAATTTTGGCACAAGTCCCCAGATGTTGGTGAGGATGACTTTGCAGGGTCGACTTGGCTGGGTGTGACGTTGCCATGTCCGAAGCCAGTGCCGAAGTCGATGCAGGGTTCTCCATCTGCATTTATTATTTCTCATAGTGGTTTTGTACAACTGAGTGGTTTGCTAGGCCATTTCAGAGGGCAGTTAAAAGTCAACCACTCTCTGTGGGTCTGGAGTCGCATATAGGCCAGACCAGGTAAGGATGGTAGATTTCCTTTCATAAAGGACATTAGTGAACCAGGTGGGTTTTTACAAAATAAGACATGGTCACCATTACTGATACTAGCTTTTTATTCCAGATTTTATTTAATTAACTGCACTTAAGTTCCCCAGTGGTGGGATTTGAACTCGCATCCCAGCCTCTGGATTACTAGTCCAGTGATATGACCACTATGCTACCGTTCTCGTAATTATACACACTGTCTTACGATAGCATTTACAGGGCTATCCTCATTACAGGCATATGCTATTACAGGTTAGTATGGTACTTCAGGGGTTAGAGAGGAGAGGCATTTGAGTTGAGAGAGAGTGTGGTAAGTGGGAGAAAAGTCATTTAAGTGTATTTTGTGAATTTTAGTGTGTTAAAAAGTTAATTATTTGAAGTGAGTTTAATTTTTTAAGTTTAAATTAAACTGCTGGGGAGTTTAAACCGGAAGTAGAATCTGGGTATAAAAGGGGTGGGACTAGTGCTACTGCACAGAGTGCGGTGGCATTGAGTGTAAGCAGAGTTTGGTAAGTGGGAGAGTTCGGGCAAGTGGGAGGTGAGGGGGTGTTTTTGCTCTGTTTTGTTCCCCACTCCCAGGCTTAGACAGCACTGCGGAAGCAGAGCAGCGAGACGAGTCAACCAAACAGGCCTCACAGACAGTATTCAAAGAGATTGGTGATCAGCTGGTTGGTAGGTTTTCTTCCTTCTCTTTTATACCTTTAAGTTGGTAAGTCCTATTGAATAGTGGTGTGATATTATCATCTATATCCGGGCAGGGTCTTCATAACTAATAAGAAATGTAATTAATTATATAGAATGGAGCAGGTGATATGTTACTGTTGCGAGATGTGGGAGCCGGTGGACCCCATTGAGGCTCATGGTGATTACATCTGCGACAAGTGCTTGCTGCTAGAGGAACTCCGGCTCCGTATTGAGGTGCTTGAGACCGAGCTTCAGACACTGCGACACATCAGGGAGGGGAAGAAGTTCCTGGACTCTATGTTTCAGGAGGTAGTCACACCTATGAAATTAATTAATTCAGATGTAGTCCGTGGTCAGGGACAGGACGGTGTGACTATGAGTGAGGCAGGTACGGGGAACCAGGAGGTAGTGTTGGAGGAGCCGCAGCCCTTGCTCTTGTCAAACAGTTTCGAGATTCTTTCTCCCTGTGAGGGCGGGAGCAGGGACTGCAGGGAGGATGAGCAACCTGGCCACAGCACCGTGGAACAGGGGGCCATTCAAGTGGGGGGAGTAAAAAGAAATGTTGTAGTGGTAGGGGATAGTATCATTAGGGGGATAGATAGGGTTCTCTGCAGTCGAGAGCGGGAGTCCCGAAGGCTGTGTTGTCTGCCCGGTGCCAGGGTTAAGGACATCTCTTCTGGGCTGGAAAGAAACTTGTAGCGGGAGGGGGAGGATCCAGTTGTCATGGTCCATGTTGGTACAAACAACGTAGATAGGACAAGGAAGAAGGTTCTGTTAAAGGAGTATGAACAGCTAGGGGTCAAATTAAAAAACAGAACCTCAAGGGTAATAATCTCTGGATTCTTACCTGAGCCACGAGCGAATTTGGCTAGGACAAATAAAATTAGAGAGTTAAATGCGTGGCTCCAAGACTGGTGTGGGAAAAATGGGTTTTGCTTCTTGGGACACTGGCACCACTACTGGGACAAGAGGGAGCTGCTCCATTGGGACGGACTTCAGTTGGCCAGTGCTGGGACTAGAATCCTGGCAAATCATATAACTAGGGCTGTAGAGAGGGCTTTAAACTAATTTAGTGGGGGAAAGGTTTCCAGAGAGCAAATAATAAAAATGACTACGGAGAAGGTCATAGACTTAGGTAGCAGTGGGGGAATTAAAAAACAGAGCATGTCAGGAAGGGACAGAAGGTATGGAGTAAAAGGTAAAGTAGTAAAAGGGGAAAAAGTAGGAACTAAGTGTCACAAAACATATTTGAAAGTTCTTTATCTGAATGCACATAGCATTCGTAACAAAATGGATGAGTTAACGGCACAAATAACTACATATGGGTATGATCTTGTGGTCATTACAGAAACATGGCTGCAGGGTGACCATGACTGGGAATTAAATATACCAGGTTATTTAACAATCAGGAAGGACAGGCAGGAAGGAAAGGGAGGTGGGGTGGCTATGTTAATAAAGGAAGGAATCACTGTAATACAGAGAAATTGCCTCACAGCGCCAGGGACCCGGGTTTGAATCCGACCTCGGGTGACTGTCTGTGTGGAGTTTGCACATTCTCCCCGTGTTTGCGTGGGTTTCCTCCGGGTGCTCCGGTTTCCTCCCACAGTCCAAAGATGTGCGGGTTAGGTTGATTGGCTATGATAAATTAACCCTTAGTGTTAGGGGGATTAAATATGTGGGGTTACGGGGATAGGGTGGGATATGTGTTGATGTAGGGGTTACGGGGATCGGGTGGGATATGTGTCGGTGCAGGCTCGATGGGCCAAAATGGCCTCTATCTGCACTGTGGGGTTTCTGTGATTTCTGTGACAGAGAAATGATATTGGGTCAAAGGATCAGGATAGTGAAACAGTTTGGGTGGAGATACAGAATAATAAGGGGGAAAAAACACTAGTGGGCATAGTCTATAGGCCTCCGAACAGTTGCAACTCTGTTGGACGGAGTATTAATCAGGAAATAGTTGAGGCTTGTAATAAGGGAACAGCTATAATTATGGGGGATTTTAACTATCATATTAACTGGGCAAATCAAATTGGGCAGGGCAGCCTTGAGGATGAGTTCATTGAATGTATTAGGGATGGGTTTCTGGAGCAGTATGTAACTGAACTGACCAGGGGGCAAGCAACCTTAGATTTGGTCCTGTGTAATGAGACAGGATTAATTAAAAATGTCCTAGTAAAGGATCCCCTTGGAATGAGTGACCATAACATGGTTGAATTCCATATTCAATTAGAGGGTGAGAAGGTTGGATCTCAAACAAGCGTGCTGAGCTTGAATAAAGGAGACTATGAAGGTATGAGAGCAAAATTGATTAGAGTGGACTGGGAAAATAGATTAAAGGGTGAGACGGTACATGATCAGTGGTGTACATTTAAGGAGTTATTTTACAACTTCCAAAAAATATATATTCCACTAAGGAAAAAAGGGTGTAAAAGAAAATATAGCCATCCGTGGCTAAGTAAAGTAAATAAGGATAGTATCCAACTAAAAACAAGGGCATATAAGGTAGCCAAATCTAGTGGGAGGATAGAAGATTGGGAAGTCTTTAAAAGACAGCAAAAAATAACTAAAAGATTGATTTAAGAAAGGGAAGATAGATTATGAAAGTAAATTAGCAAAAAATATAAAAACAGATAGCAAAAGTTTCTATAGTGATATAAAAAGAAAAAGGGTGGCTAAAGTAAACGTTGGTCCCTTAGAGGATGAGACTGGGAAATTAATGGTGGGAAACATGGAGATGGCAAAAATGCTGAACAATTATTTTGTGTCAGTCTTTATGGTAGAGGACACTAAGAATATCCCAACACTGGACAAACAGGGGCTCTAGGGGGGGAGGAGCTAAATACGATTAAAATCACTAAGGAAGTGGTACTTGGTAAAATAATGGGACTCAAGGCAGATAAATCCCCTGGACCTGATGGCTTACATCCTAGGGTCTTGAGGGAAGTGGCGGTAGGGACTGCATTGGTAATAATTTTCCAAAACTCCCTGGACTCAGCAAAGGTCCTGGCAGATTGGAAAACTGCTAATGTAACACCCTTATTTAAAAAGTGTAGTAGGCAGAAGGCTGGAAACTATAGACCTGTTAACCTAACATCTGTGGTTGGTAAAATTTTAGAGTCTATTATTAAGGAGACAGTAATGGAACATTTGGATAAACATAATTTAATAGGACAAAGTCAGCATGGTTTTATGAAGGGGAAGTCATGTTTGACAAATTTGCTTGAGTTCTTTGAGGAAGTAACATACAGGGTGGATAAAGGGGAACCAGTGGACGTAGTGTATTTAGACTTCCAAAAGGCATTTGACAAGTTGCCACACAAGATTATTGCTCAAGATAAAAAATAATGGGATTGGGGGTAATATTCTGGCATGGGTGGAGGATTGGCTATCTAACAGAAAGCAGAGAGTTGGGATAAATGGTTCATTCTCAGACTGGCAATCAATAACTAGTGGTGTTCCGCAGTGGTCAGTGCTGGGTCCCCAACTCTTTACAATCTATATTAATGATTTGGAGGAGGGGACCGAGTGTAACATATCAAAGTTTGCAGATGATACAAAGATGGGAAGGAAAGTAGTGAGTGAGGAGGACATAAAAAACCTGCAAAGGGACATAGACAGGCTAAGTAAGTGGGCAGAGATTTGGCAGATGGAATAGAATACTGGAAAGTGTGAGGTTATGTACTTTGGCAGGAAAAATCATAGAGCAAGTTATTATTTTAATGGCAAGAAACTGGAAAGTACTGTAGTACAAAGGGATCTGGGGGTCCTGGTGCATGAAACTTAAAGTTAGCATGCAGTTGCAGCAAGTGATCAAGAAGGCCAATGGAATGTTGGCTTTTATTGCTAGGGGGATAGAATATAAAAACAGGGAGGTATTGTTGCAGTTGTACAAGGTGTTGGTGAGACCGCACCTGGAATACTGCATACAGTTTTGGTGTCCGTACTTAAGAAAAGACATACTTGCTCTTGAATCAGTACAAAGAAGGTTCACTCGGTTAATCCTGGGGATGAGGGGGTGGACATATGAGGAGAGGTTGAGTAGATTGGGACTCTACTCATTGGAGTTCAGAAGAATGAGAGGCGATCTTATTGAAACATATAAGATTGTGAAGGGGCTTGATCGGGTGGATGTGGTGAGGATGTTCTCAATGATGGGTGAAACTAGAACTAGGGGGCATAATCTTAGAATAAGGGGCTGCTCTTTCAAAACTGAGATGAGGAGAAACTTCTTCACTCAGAGGGTAGTAGGTCTGTGGAATTTGCTGTCCCAGAAAGCTGTGGAAGCTACATCATTAAATAAATTTAAAACAGAAATAGACAGTTTCTTAGAAGTAAAGGGAATTAGGGGTTACGGGGAGCGGGCAGGAAATTGGACATGAGTCTATGTTTGGAACGGTCATGGCCCTGTGGGTAACGAAGCGGGCCCAGGGGCCGTGTAGCCTGGTTCTGCTCCTACTTCTTGTGTTCTAATTATGTGTTAGATTTCAGGAGATGGTTCTATTCCTGTTCCTGGCTGGGGTGGAGATCACCTTTTACAGAAGGTAAGTACTGTAGAAAATATAAGGACAGTGATCTCCTGGACGAATTTCGATCGCCTAGATGGGTCGGAGAGGAATTTCCCAGATTTATTTCTCCCAAATTGGCCATTGGGTTTTTTATCTGGTTTTTCGCCTCTCCCAGGAGATCACATGGGTTCGGGAGGGATGTAGAGTGATAGTAGATTTGAGGTTAGGATCAGATCAGCCATGATCTTATTGAATGGTGGAGCAGGCTCGAGGGGCCGATTGGCCTACTCCTGCTCCTATTTCTTATGTTCTTATGTTCTTAACCTCCTCCAGACATCAGGGAGCTTGCCAAATGTGTCCTGTCTTGGAATTTCATTTCACCCACTAAAGTGTGTGGCAGCTCATGTGGAGCATAGACCTGTTGGGAGGAATGACCTGTTTCTCTGTTGTAAATCCTATTTAATTCTATGAATCAGCAAAGTTGCATGATTGGGACGTTGGAGAAAATGCATTTCAGTGGCAGACTGTTAAGCGATTTATGTCTTGGGGAAAAATAATCCTTGATCATGGGGGTAACAAGCTGGAAAATGGTAACACCAAAGGTAAAATAAAGGGGGGAAAATGAACAACAACTTGCAACTCAGAATGGATAAGATGGCTGCCACTAGGCTGACAATTCCATAAGGAGCTCTGGACCTCTTCATTTCTATCCATGGAATCTCTTGCCATCCTTTGCCCTTTCTCTCCCAAATCTCCTTGCTTCCACTGTCCAAGTTCCCATGGCTCCATCAGTTGGTGCATTTTAGCCCTATCTACAAATTACCGACAAGTTATCTGCTTTAAACCTCCAATACCCATCCCCCACCCCTGCTCTGCTTCTCAAATTTGGTTTCCGAATTCCTGGTCTTCTCAGGACATCCAGACTACGTTTCTGCATTGGACTACACTGGATTACACCACTATGCTTCTGCACTGGACTAAACTGGATTACACTGTAAGACTCATTTGATGTGTCAAAAATTTGCTGCTAAAAAAATGATCTTCACCACTGTGGCTGTTTCTCTGCTGAGCTGGGTGACTCGTTCGACTAGTTTTTCAGCTTTGTTAGCTTCTGCTAGTTGCTGTTGTTTCTCTGATGAGCTGGGTGACTCGTTCTACTGGTTTTTCTGCTTTGTTGGTTGCTGACTTGTGGTTTTACATTTTCTCCGCTGCTTCTGATCTATGGTGACCTCCAACTTCACGTCAACTTCACCATCTTCCTGCACCGCAACCGATTCTCATTAACACGGCAACAACCTCCATCCTTCAATTCTTTACTCTTCAAATAGCTTCTGGTCTTCACTCGTCTACTACTCCTTTCTCCGAGCTTGGACAACAGTTCGTCGATAGTCCACGCCAACTCCATCCTACCTATGTCAGCTTTTTCCCTCTGAGAACTCCGACTTTAACTCTGGGCTCCCTACTATTGTCACCAACCTATTCCCTACTACTACCAGGAAATATGCATCCTTATAATTGCTGCATAACCAGGCCTATGTAGCTTGAGTTTTTCCCCTGTGTCTATTCGCGTACGCATTTTGGCTGCTGCTCTGGACCTGAGCCATTCACTTCTATTTCCACCTTTTTCTCCCCCTGTTTCCTTTTCTCTCTATCCCTCACTGGCCACTCTCTCCTGTAGTCAGGCCTCCTTTCATCTCTCCTCTCTTGGATACACTGCTCTCCCAAATCCTTACGCAAACACTTCATTACTCGTCGACCTTCCTACTCTCCTGCCGCTGTCCCAGGCTTGACTCCCTCTTGGATAAGTCTACAGCTTCCCTGTGCCTGTTTGGCATCCTCCAAAGGGCCCACCATGGCACTCGTCGGTGCCTCCTCACGAGTAGCAACCCCAACTGTCCCATCCTACTCTCTCATCGACCTTCCCGTCCAGCGGGCCTGTGGGGGGCTAATCTAGCCAATCTCCTCCCCGTCCAACTCTGGCAGTAGATCAGTCATCACCAACCCTCTCCGCATCTCCCTGCAGAATGTCCGTTCGCTTGCGAACAAGGCCCTTGCAATCCATGAGTTTATCGTGGATGACTGCACTGACATCATGGCTCTGACAGAAACTTGGCGGAGGGATGATGACACCTTACCCTAAAATGAAGCCTCCCTGCCTGGCTATACCTTCCACCACTTCCCCCGCTCAGACTGCTGTGGTGGCAGTGTGGCTCTCATCACCAAATCACACCTGGGTCTGTCCCCCTACTCCCCTGGCACTTTCTCCTCCTTTGAGCATCTCATCTTGTTCCACTCCTCTCACTTCTCATTTAAAATTCTTGTTGTCTACCGCCCACCCAAGTACCTAAAAATTTTATCACCAAGATATCCTCACTGCTTTCCTCCCTCAGCCTCTGCACCGAGCGACTTCTCATCCTCGGTGATTTCAACCTTCAATTCATCATGCTTTCTCTCCTCTGAGTTCACTTGCCTCCTATCCTCCCTTACTCTCTCCCTCCATGTGAACTCCCCAACCCATATTCACGGCCACCCCTGCGATCTTGCCATCTCTTGCGGCCTTGCTACTCCCACCATGCCAATCGCAGATAAGGCCATCTCTGACCACTTCCTTATATCGCTTTCTACCCACATTCCCCTTCCCCCACCCAACCCTACTTCCTTCTGTGTCCGCCCCTGGAAAAAACTCTCCCAACTCTCTTACAACTGCACTTATGAAATCCCAACTGTCCAGCCTTTGGCCCTCCATTCACCACGACATTTCTGCAGCTGCTCAACCACACCCTCAACACCACCTTTGATGCCCTAGTCCCCATTAAAACCATTACTTTCTCTCACCCTGGCCGCTCCCCCTGGTATGGCCCACATCGTCGCTCCCTCAAGTCCAAGGGACGCAGACTCGAACAACTAGTTTAGCCATTCACCACCAGATCTGCCTGGACCACAAAGCATTATCGGGTCCTGCTCTCGTCTGCCAGAACTGCTCACTATTTCAGGATCATTCTGGAATGCAAAGATAACCCCGGCTACTATTTTCTACTGCTAACAGGCTTCTTAAACCCCTCTCCCCTGTCTCCTCCACACTCACTTCCAACAACAAGTGCAAGGAGCTCATGGAATTTTTTGTCTCTAAGATTGAGACCATCCGATAGCTGCATCTGCCACTTTCCTTCCTTCCCTTAGCCCACCGGGCCAAACTTCCTCTAAGGTTCCCCCCTGTCCAAGCCCTGAACTCACATCTTTCTCTAGTTTCTCTCCGATCTCCCCTCATGACCTCTCAGCGCTCATTCTGTCCATGAGACCCACTTCCTGCTCCCTCGACCCTATTCCCACTAAACTGCTGACCACCCAACTTCCTTTTCTGGCTCCCATGTTAGCTGACATTGTTAATAGTTTTCTCCCCTCAGGTACTGTCCCCCTCTCCTTCAAATCTGCCATCATCACCCCTCTCCTCAAAAAAACAACCCTTGGCCCCTCCGTCCTTCCAATCTACCGCCCCATCTCCAACCTCCCTTTCCTCTCCAAAGTCCTTGAATGCGCTGGCGCCTCCCAAATCCGTGCCCATCTTTTCCGCAACTCCATGTTTGAATCCCTCCAATCCAGATTCCATTCCTGCCATAGTACCGAAACGGCTCTCGTCAAAGTCACAAATGGCAACCTTTGCGACTGTGACAAAGGTAAACTATCCCTCCTCGTCCTTCTTGACTTGTCTGCAGCCTTTGACACAGTTGACCACTCCATCCTTCTCCAATGCCTCTCCACCATCTGGGTGGTACTGCACTCACCTGGTTCCATTCTTAGCTATCTAATCGTAGCCTGAAAATCAGCTGCAATGGCTTCTCTTCCCACTGCCGCATCGTTACCTCTGGGGTCCCCCAAGGATCTATCCTTGGCCCCCTCCTATTTCTCATTTATATGCTGCCCCTTGGCGTTATCATCTGAAAACACAGTGTTAGTTTCCACTTGTATGCTGACAACACCCAGCTCTACCTCAGCACCACTTCTCTTGACCCCTCCATGGTTGTCCGAGATCCAGTACTGGATGAGCAGAAATTTTCTCCAATTAAATATTGGGAAGATCAAAGCCATTGTCTTCAGGCCACGCCACAAGTTCCATTCCCTAGCCACTGACTCCATCGCTCTCCCGAACATCTGTCTGAGGCTGAACCAGACTGTTCGCAACTTTGGTGTCATATTTGACTCTGAAATGAGCATCCGACCAAATGTCCATGGCATAACTGAGACCACCTATTTCCATCTCCATAACATTACCAGTCTCTCCATGCCTTTGTTACCTTTAGACTTGACTATTCCAATGCACCCCTGGCTGGCCTTCCACATTCTACCCTAGGTGAACTTGAGGTCATCCAAAACTGCCCGTGTCCCAAGTCTCGTTCGCCCATCTCCCCTGTGCTCGCTGATCTACATTGGCTCCCGATTAAGCAATGCCTTGATTTCAAAATTCTCATCCTTGTTTTCAAATCCCTCCATGTCCTCGCCCCTCCCTATCTCTGTAATCTCCTCCAGCCCCACAGCTCTCCCTGCCCCCCCCCACCCCCTCAAGATATCTGTGCTCTTCTAATTCTGGCCTCTTGATCATCCTTGATTATAATCACTCAACCGTTGGTGGCTGTGCCTTCAGCTGCCTAGGCCCTAAGCTCCGAAACTCCCTCCCTAAAGCTCTCCGCCTCTCTATCCACCTTTTAAGACGTTGCTTAAAACCTACCCGTTTGACCAAGCTTTTGATCATCTGCCCTAATTTCTTATGAGGCTCGGTGTCAATTTTTTGTCTTATAATACTCCTGTGAAGCACCTTGGGATGTATTACTACATTGAAGGTGTTATATAAGTACAAGTTGTTGTTGTTGTTATTATATAGCATCTTTAACAAAAGACACCTCTCAAGGCACTTTATAAAAAGGTATCAGAGAATTTTACAGCACGGGAGGAGGCCACTCTGTCCATCATGCTTGTCCTAACTCTCAAAGAAATATCCACTTAATCCCATTTCCTTGCCCATTCCCCATGCCCTATAATTTTTTTTCAATTATTTATCCATTTCCCCTTTAAAAGCTATTGTGGATTTAGCTCCCACTGTATCTGATTTGGCATTCTATGTCCTAACAACTCTTTGTAAAAAGTATTCCTCCTTACCTCTTCCTTCGTTCCTTTTGTGATATGATGACATCAGATTTATGCTGGCGAATTACTGATTCATCAACCATTGTAAATAGTTTTTTTCTATTTACCTTATCAAAGCCCCTCATAATTTTAACACCGCTATCAGATTTTCTCTTATCCTCTTTGTTCTAATGAAGAGTCCCAGTTTCTCTAATGCTTCCTCGTAACTAAGGCCTATTATCCCTGATATCATCAATGTGAATCCTTTCTCCAAGCTCTTCATGGCCCTGATATCCTTCCTACAGTATGACACAATATTCTAACTGTGTCTAACCAATTATTTGCATAAGTTTAGCATTACCATTATGGGGGTGAAATTGTATAAAATTGCGATGTGCAGGCAACATGCAAAATTCGTGCTGCTTGCTCATTATAATGTTTGGAGCATGATCTCAGCGCTAAACGTGCTGCTGGTTGGCTTAGCACTCAACAGGGGGGCCAATATTGTGAGCAGTCTACTGGCCAATAACATTTTTCCTAGGCTCTCTGCACTACTTAAAGGGGAGGTGTTTTGTTACCGAAGCAACACATTGTTACTCTGAAGCTATGGTTCAACAGGGAAGAGAAATGGCAAGAAGGTTCTCAGATGCGGCACTGGAGGCCTTGGTCCTGGGGGTACACAGAAGACATCAGGTCCTCTACCAGCAGCGGGGTGGGAGGCCTTTCAGGCAGCACACTAGAAGGCAGTGGGAGGAAATAGCACAAGCTAATCACCCTTGTGCGCTCCCTTAGTGACTGTTTTGCATGTGCCTTTGACTATCCTAATGATGCCATGCAGTGCTACCCCAGTGGTTACAGCATGGCTGGTGGAAGGCTGCTGACTTTCAGTGGCGGACACTGCTGATGGCCTTGCAGGATGACCGAGGAGCTGGGAGTGTGAAATCGAGTAACAGTGTGTCTTCTTCTTCACTCTCCTCTCCCTCTCCCACTGACTAGGCAAGCTGGATTTCTTGGGTGTCTGAAATGAGGAAGGTGCAAGGGTAGGGTTGTGGTACAGGGAGGGGGGTAAAACAAGAGGTGCCTGCTTACACCATGTGCAGCTTGTAAATCAGATGGTATTGTGGGATGAGGGGGAAGTAGGATGTGAGAAGGAGGATAACTTATGAGGATACCAGCATCTTGTACTCTTTCAGCCCCACTGCTGGCCAAGGGCTCAGCCATGCCCCTGCCAAGAATGGCCAGCACCGCCTCCTCCAAGGGGGGGGGGGGGGAGGTGAAACTAGGAATGTGAGGTTTGCCTTGTGTTTGGTACAGATTGTTGGTAGGTGAGTGATGGGAGTGGTCGTGCATTGAACAGTGTGTGAGGCTAGTGGTGCAGTTGGTAGGAGATGGCTTTTGAAGATGCTTACACTGACCTTAACCCCTCCTCTGAGATCATGAAACTTATTTGGACACTGGAACCAGGTCCTGGTGGCAACACTGCTGGCAGTGTCTGCCTTGGCGATCTGGTCCCACATCCTTCTTTCTGGAGGGCCTCCTGGCCCCCAGCCTCTCTTCCAGTGTTGACCCCCTGCACAAAGGTCAAGTGCTGCATCTGAGACCCTGGGTCCCCTTTCCCTGGATTGTTGAGCCAGTGGGTTAGTGCTAAAGCACTTTTACCATTTTTATCAGCAGAAGGCAGCTCACCTTTAAGAGGTGCAGACGGCCTTTAAGAGGTGCAGGCTAGCTTTAAGTAACCTAGCCTCACTCAAATAACACGAACTTCAGCCCCCTGCTGAGCACACAGCCTGTCAGCAACATGTTCAGCGCGAGGCTGTATGCTGCAATTCTTATCATTAGCAGGCAGCACGAAGTTGACATGTTGCCTGCGTCTTTGAATTGGAGCGGGCACATCGCACATCGCAATGCCCGCTCCCATTTTTTAGCACTATCGAATTTGACCGCAAAACTATTTCCTCTTGTGGGAGAGTCCTGAACAAAGGGGGCACAACCTTAAAATTAGAGATAGGCCGTTCAGGTGTGATGTCAGGAAGCACTTCTTCACACAAAGGATAGTGGAAATCTGGAACTCTCTCCCACAAAAAGCTGTTGAGGCTGGGGGTCAATTAAAAAGTCAAAACTAAGTTTGATAGATTTTTGTTAGGCAAGGGTATTAAGAGTTACAGAACAAAGGCGGGTAGATGGAATTAAAATACAGATCAGCCATGATCTAATTGCATGCGGAACAGGCTTGATGGGCTGAATGGCCAACTCCTGTTCCTACGTCCCTATGTAGCAGATATGAGGCCTCCAGGTCTGAAGGTCTGATGGGTGCTTGCAAAAAAAAAGACCACTTACAATTTTTGGCTTTCTTCATCATGCTGTATGGGCCCCGTAAAAATACTCCAATCTGACCTCTATCTGCCCACTCTGTTAACCTGTTTATCCTCCTGATATCGTTGAAAATCCTCTTCACAGTTAACCACATTCTCTATTTTTCTGTCATCTGCAAATTTTGACACTGCCTACACACCAAAGTACAGACCATTTATATAAATGGAGAAGGTTAATTCGAGCAATGACTCCTGGGAATACTACATTCCTCCAGACCGAAAAACATGCATTTACCACTACTCTCTGTTTATAGTCCCTTAACCAAGTTCCTATTTATGCTGCTACATTCCTGTTAATACTGGGTGCCTTAACTTTAGCAACAAGCCTCCACCTTGGCACCTCCACCTTGGCACCTCATCAATCACCTTTTGAAAATCCATATACAGAATATCCACTGCACTTATTTTATCAATGCACTTTGTTATTTTCTTAAAGAACTAACACATTTTGTCAGGCATTACTTTCCTTTTACAAATCCATACTGACTGTCTTTAATTAGCCCATGTCTTTCTAAAACAGTGTTAAGTTTATTCCATTTTATGGCCTCTCGATGCTTACCCACCACCAACGTTAGGCTAATTGGTCTTTAGTTACTTGGGTTCTCCTTTTCTCCCTGAATAGATGGGTTTTCAATCTAACACTTCAGTCCTCTGACAAAACTTTTATATTGAAGGAAGGAAGTTTGAAAGATAGTGCTCAGAGCCGCTGTAATATCCTCCCTGACTTCCCTCAACATTCTAGGGTGCCTGCCATTAGGGCGAGCTGCAGGTGCAGCAGGTGGTTAAGAAGGCAAATGGTATGTTGGCCTTCGTAGCGAGAGGGTTTGAGTACAGGAACAAGGATGTCTTGCTGCAGTTGTACAGGGCCTTGGTGAGGCCACATCTTGAGTATTGTGTGCAGTTTTGGTCACCTTATCTGAGGAAGGATGTTCTTGCCATGGAAGGAGTACAGCGAAGATTCACCAGGCTGATACCTGGGATGGCAGGAATGACGTATGAGGAAAGATTGGGTCGATTGGGCTTGTACTCGCTGAAGTTTAGAAGAATGAGAGGGGATCTCATCGAAACTTATAAAATTCTAACAGGACTAGACAGACTAGATGCTGGAAGGATGTTCCCGGTGGTCGGGGAGTCCAGAACCAGGGGTCACAGTCTAAGGATAAGGGGTAAGCCATTTAGGACAGAGATGAGGAGGAATTTCTTCACCCAGAGAGTGGTGAACCTGTGGAATTCTCTGCCAAGGAAGGCAGTAGAGGCCAATTCATTAAATATGTTCAAGAAGGAGTTGGATATATTTCTTAAGGCTAAAGGGATCAAGGGATATGGAGAGAAGGCAGGGACAGGGTACTGAATTTGGATGATCAGCCATGATCTCATTGAATGGCGGAGCAGGCTCGAGGGGCCAAATGGCCTACTCCTGCTCCTATCTTCTATGTTTCACTTGATTGCCATTGATTTTTTCAGTGCTACTTCTTCAAGTAATAGTAATCGTATCTAATTGTTCCACCTCCTCTTGTACCATTTTATTCTCACTAATACACTCCGCTGTGAAAAGTGAGGTAAAATATTTCTGCCATTCCTTTATCCTCTATAAAGAACATTTTAATTCTTTAACCTCATTTAATTTTTATTGGGGAAACATTTCTCTTCTTGGGCAGTGATCTAGTGCAGCGGATCGTCTGTCCTTGTGTAGAAACCTCCCGGTTTTCATTACGTTGATTTCAATAGAATGAAATTGGTCGTGTTCTATAACAGGCAGGCCATCCGCTCCACTAGATTACCATCGGGTGGTGAAGAGGAAAATTTATCCCTATGTGTTTATAAAATCCCTTACTATTTCCCTTTATGTTACCTACCAGTTCTTCTTGTGATCCGCTCTTAGCCTTTCTTTAATTTTTGCTTCTGTTCTATGTTTTTTATATTCTGCTTGATTTTGTTTTGTATTATTAGCCCTAGATTTGACATATGCCTCTTTTAAGTCTCATTTTAATGCTAATTTTTCTCCTCATGCAAGGATCTCCAGCTTTAGCAACACGCCCTTTTCTTGTGGGGAAATGTATAGTCAGTGGCGACTGAAAGCTTGGTCAAAGAGTAGGGCTTGAGGAGGTTTTTAAAGGTGCAGAGAGAGATGGAGAGGTAGAAGTTTAGGGAGAGAATTCCAAAGAATAGGTCCAAGATAACTGAACAACCTGCTGCCAATGGTTGGGCGAAGCAAGGGGAGCATTGAAGGCAGAGGAACAGAGCATTGGGGAAGACACAGTAATTCACAGCAGATTGCAGAGATAGAGTGGGGCACGGAGATGGAGGGATTTGTGAACAAATACAGGGATTTAAATGATATGTGTTGGGTGATCGGATGCCACTGTACGTCAGTGAGGATGAGGTAATAGGCAGGTTTAATCTGGAACAGGATAAATGCAAGAGTTTTTGAAAAATTTGAGTTTGTGGAGTGTGAAGGATTAGAGGCCATCAAGGAGACCGATGGAGTAGTCAAGCCTGGAGGGACCAAAAGCATGGGCAAGGGTTTGAGGGTGAAAGGGCTGGGGTTGGGCTGAAGGTGAAAATTGCTGTGGTGGTGTAAGCAAGTGGTCTTGATGGTGGGTAGGATGTGGGGTCCAAAAGAGTCAAATCATTACATTGCTTTTATGTTAAAAATGGTACCGTGGGAAAAGGAGAAAATGTAGCTTCCAGAGTGGGCTGGTTAGATATATATTTGTTTATTCATTTATGGGGACGTGGGCATCGCTGGCAAGGCCATTTATTGCCCATCTCTAATTGCCCTTGAGAAGGTGGTGGTGAGCCGCTTTCTTGAATCACTGCAGTCCATGTGGTGAAGGTACTCCCACTGTGCTGTTAGGGAGGGAGTTCCAGGATTTTGACTCAGCGACGATGAAGGATCGACGATATACTTCCAAGTCAGAATGGTGTGTGACTTGGAGGGAAACTTGGAGGTGGTGGTGTTCCCATGCATCTGCTGCCCTTGTCATTCTCGGTGGAAAAAGTCACGGGTTTGGGAGGTGCTACCGAAGAAGCCTTGGCAAGTTGTTGCAATGCATCTTGTAGATGGTACACACTGCAGCCACGGTACGCCAGTGGTGGAGGGAGTGAATGTTTAAGGTGGTAGATGGGGTGCCAATCAAGTGGGCTGCTTTGTCCTGGATGTTGTCGAGCTTCTTGAGTTTTGTTGGAGCTGTACACATCCAGCCAAGTGGGCAGTATTCCATCACACTCCTTACTTGTGCCTTGTAGATGGTAGAAAGACTTTGGGGAGTCAGAAGGTGAGACACTTGCCGCAGAATACCCAGCCTCTGACCTGCTCTTGTTGCCACTGTATTTATGTGGCTGGTCCAGTTACGTTTCTGGTCAGTGGTAACCCTCAGGATGTTGATGGTGGGGGATTCGGCGATGGTAATGCCATTGAATATCAAGGGGAGGTGGTTAGACTCTCGCTTGCTGGAGATAGTCATTGCCTCGCACTTCTGCGGCGCAAATGTTACCTGCCACTCATCAGCCCAAGCCTGAACGTCGTTCAGGTCTTGTTGCATGCGGGCATGGACTGCTTCATTATCTGAGGAGTTGTGAATGGCGCTGAGCACTATGCAGTCATCAGCGAACATCACCATTTCTAACCTTATTTTGGAGTGAAGGTCATTGATGAAGCAGCTGAAGATGGTTGGGCCTAGGACACTGCCCTGAGGAACTCCTGCAGCAATGCCCTGGGGCTGTGATGATTGATCTCTAACCACCATAACCATCTTCCTTTGTGCTAGGCATGACTCCAGCCAGTGGAGAGTTTTCCCCCTGATTCCCATTGACTTCAGTTTTACTCGGGCTTCTTGATGCCACACTCGGTCAAATGCTGCCTTGATGTCAAGGGTAGTCACTCTCACCTCACCTCTGGAATTCAGCTCCTTTGTCCATGTTTGGACCAAGGCTGTAATGAGGTCAGGAGCCTAGTGGTCTTGGCGGAACCCAAACTGGGCATCAGTGACCAGGTTATTGGTGAGTAAGTGCCGCTTGATAGCACTGTCGATGACACCTTCCATCACTTTGCTGATAATTGAGAGTAGACTGA
Source organism: Somniosus microcephalus (assembly GCF_052327205.1). Taxonomy (NCBI): domain Eukaryota; kingdom Metazoa; phylum Chordata; class Chondrichthyes; order Squaliformes; family Somniosidae; genus Somniosus; species Somniosus microcephalus. The sequence goes on along the minus strand of NC_140995.1, from coordinate 79,489,078 downwards.
TGGGGTGGTAATTGGCCAGATTGGATTTGTCATGCTTTTTGTGGACAGGACACACCTGGGCAGTTTTCCACATTGTCGGATACATGCCAGTGTTGGAGCTGTACTGGGACAGCTTGGCTAGAGGCGTGGCTAGTTCTGGAGCACAAGTCTTCAGCACGATAACCGGGATGTTGTCAGGGCCCATAGCCTTTGCTGTATCTAGTGCGCTCAGCCGTTTCTTGATATCATGTAGAGTGAATTGAATTGGCTGAAGACTGGCTTCTGTGATGGTGGGGACCTCAGGAGGAGGCCGATATGAATCATCCACTCGGCACTTCTGGCTGAAGATGGTTGCAAACGCTTCAGCCTTGTCTTTTGCACTCACGTGCTGGGCTCCAGCATCATTGAGGATGGGGATATTCATGGAGACTCCTCCTCCCATTAGTTGTTTACTGTTCCACCACCATTCACGACTGGATATGGCAGGACTGCAGGGCTTTGATCTGATCTGTTAATTGTGGGATCACTTAGCCCTATCTATAGCATGCTACTTCTGCTTTTTAGCATGCATGTAGTCCTGTGTTGCAGCTACCCATAGCAAAGGCTATGAGCCTCGACAACATTCCGGCTATCGTGCTGAAGACATGTGCTCCAGAACTAGCCACGCCTCAAGCAAAGTTGTTCCAGTACAGCTACAACCCTGGCATCTATCCAACAAAGTGAAAAACTGCCCAGGTATGTCCTGTCCACAAAAAGCATGACAAATTCAATCCGGCCAATTACTGCCCCATCAGTCTACTCTCAATCATCAGCAATTTGATGGAAGGTGTCATCGACAGTGCTATCAAGCGACACTTACTCACCAATAACCTGCTCATTGATGCTCAGTTTGGATTCCGTCAAGGCCACTCGGCTCCTGACCTCATTACAGCCTTGGTCCAAACATGGACAAAGGAGCTGAATTCCAGAGGTGAGCTGAGAGTGACTGTCCTTGACATCAAGGCAGCATTTGACCGAGTGTGGCATCAAGGAGCCCTAGTAAAACTGAAGTCAATGGGAATTGGGGGGAAAACTGTCCACTGGCTGGAATCATACCTAGCACAAAGGAAGATGGTTGTGGTGGTTGACGGTCAATCATCACAGCATCAGGACATCGCTGCAGGAGTTCCTCAGGGCAGTGTCCTAGAACCAACCATTTTCAGCTGCTTCATCAATGACCTTTCCTCCAACATAAGGTCAGAAATGTGGATGTTCGCTGATGACTGCACAGTGTTCAGCGCCATTCACAACTCCTCAGATAATGAAACAGTCCATGCCTGCATGCAACAAGACCTGGACGACGTTCAGGCTTGGACTGATAAGTGGCAGGTAACATTCGCACCACAGAAGTGCCCGGCAATGACTATCTCCAACAAGCGAGAGTCTAACCAGCTCCACTTGACATTCAGATGACTTGCAGATCAGAGGCTAGGTATTCTGCGGCGAGTGTCTCACCTCCTGACTCCCCAAAGCATTTCCACCATCTACAAGGCACAAGTAAGGAGTGTGATGGAATACTCTCCACTTGCCTGGATGAGTGCAGCTCCAACAACACTCAAGAAGCTCGACACCATCCAGGACAAAGCAGCCCGCTTGATTGGCACCTCATCTACCACCTTAAACATTTACTCCCTCCACCACTGGCGTACCGTGGCTGCAGTGTGTACCATCTACAAGATGCACTGCAGCAACGCGTCAAGGCTCCTTCGGCAGCACCTCTCAAACCCCCGACCTCTTCCACCTAGAAGGTCAAGGGCAGCAGGTGCATGGGAACACCACCACCTCCAATTTCCCCTCCAAGTCACACACCATCCTGACTTAGAAGTATATCGCCGTTCCTTCATCGTCGCTGGTTCAAAATCCTTGAACTCCCTACCCAACAGCACTGTGGGAGTACCTTCAGCACACGAACTGCAGCGGTTCAAGAAGGCGGCTCACCACCACCTTCTCAAGGGCAACGAGGGATGGGCAATAAATGCTGGCCTTGCCAGCGACACCCACATCATAATCAAATTTTTAAAAAAGACACCTACTGGCTCCATTCAGATCAAGTGCCCTTCCACCGACTTTGCATGCTCCAAACAAAGTCAGCACTTGAGGGCACTTATGGGTGCAATCGCAGTGTAACCATGGGAATCGTGCTCTGTATGTTTTTGGGGGTCCAAAGGGTTTGCTTTACACTGGAAATGAGGACACTTTTCAATGGAATAAAGATCGAGTGGGCTCTGTAACGGGTGGGTGAGCCATTCTGCCAGAACACCACCCAGGTAGTGAAGGCAAAAAAATTGTGTGTACCCTCCTACTTCATGGATGCTTTGAGTGATTGGGAAAAAACACCAGTTGCCAGATTGAAAATTGATGTTGGGAACAGATGTTGGTATTTAACATTCACCTCAAGAAACAAAAGCAAAGCAGATTACAAAAGTAAAGCTAGTTTTGGCAATGTGTATTTGACGCCTTGGGTACCTGAACACGTTTGGCATCCGCCATAAGGGAGAAGAATAAAATCGATTCTGGCATCTTTAAGCTGCTGCAAGCCTTTGAGGCCTGGAGCAATATTCTGCTTTCCTGTTTATCATGAAGCTGCAATAAATAGCACCATGGCAACACTTGCTGGCAGAATGCCCCCAATTATTTCAGTAAGACTCCACAGAAAATGCAGCCACTTTGGTGGCTTCAAGGCTGAAGTGCACTTGTGGTGCGCTCTACATCATGAGTGGATGGACAGTGGAGGGTCCTGGAATCAGTACCCCGCTGCTTCATCACTCACTATCACAAGGAGTCTCCAGAAACAGGCCACCATATTCATGGTCATAGGAAGAACATTAGATCTGAGGTTGAAACAGCAGAATCAATGATCCTCCACAATATAATGAACTTTATTTTTTTCAGTGAGTTTTAGCAATAATTGACATCATATTTGGGCATTTTGACTTTTGATCTATACAATGCACAGTTCTTACCTCAATTATGGACTGGTTAAGAGAAACATTCGTTACAGATGAAAAGGCCGTGAGGATATCAAGTGTGGCTCCGAGGTTTCCAGGTGTTGCATTTGGTAGGCCTGTTGAAATGTTGGCTAATTGCCCAACCAGATTGGGAAGATTCTTTGCTAATTCAGTTGCGTTTTTAATGGACTAGAAAATGAAGAAAGAAGATTTAGAAGGAAAACCAATGCCAATATATCCTTCCTAAGGTCCAGTGCCCAGAACTGAACACAGTGCTCCAGGTGTGGCCTAACCAGGGCTTTGTAAGCACACTCATAGCGAGGCTACACTAACAGAGTGGGAGCAGCTCCAAGGAATGTCCCAGCCTCAATAAAATGCATCGAACAGAAATACTTACATTTCTTATACCGTGGAAATATTTTCAAATGTAACGACAAAAAGCAGTTAAATCGAAATGTATTCTGAAATATTTCTTGCAAGAGAAAGAACTGAATGAATTACAATGTATAGTACCTGCAGAATGCTGTCGATTTCAGGCGAAATACAGAAGTCTTCCGATGCACCATATGTTCCATTTGGGAGGCACCTTTTTCTCAGTGTTCCACTCTTATTATCTGAACAATTGATGCTTGCTGTATCTCCCGCTGCGACTATCCCATAGCAAGGCTCAGTACCTGGTTAAAGTAAACAGCATTCACACAGTTATTGTCAGAATGTCAAAAATTTGTAAACAGTGATGTGGGCTCCAAGGCATCTGTGTGAGGTGTGAAAATGTTTTATGAAACCAGAAGCTATAAGTCATTTACCTGATTTATTCTGTTCCTATAAAGATCACATATTACCTATTTAACTTTCAAAGGTAAAATAACAATCAAAAATTGAGTTGACTTCAGGGAGCATTGTTACTATGTTAATGTATCTATGTCATGCTGCATGATTTAAAAGCCCTGGAACAGAATAATCACCATGGGATGTTCCTCTGCAAGTTTGTGCAGTATAAATTCTTCAAGGGGTGGACTTTCTGTTGGCCATGCTCCAGCTGTGGGAACAGTACTCAGTGGGCTTTGAACCCACCTGAGGTATGCACGGCCGTTCCTTTCTTAATTTCCAGTGTCCTGTCATTCCAAGCCAGCTCCATTCAGGATCTGCCAGTTGCGAAGAGCTCACAGGTTGGGAGCAGGATATTGGGCCTGGTGCAGCTACTAAAGGGATGCAACCGTCTTTTAAATAGGCCTTGATCCTGGTTTGACCCCCAAAATGGTAGGTTTCATCTCTTTTTTAATATAACTGCAGAATGCTGCAAATGTTAATACTGATTACATCTTAACTTACTGCCAGAGGTGAGTTGAAGCACCCAATCAGAAGTTAGTTGGAGTTTATCACCTCAAGATGACATTTTCCACATAGTAATGGATTGTAGAGAAAAAGAAAGTGGTTTCTCAACAAATTATAATAATTCTTGCTTTTATATAGCAGTAAATATAACCTACCATTTTTCGTATACTTACACACAGTAATTTTAAGAGAACGTGAAATGGCTGAATGGTCGAAACATTTCCAAAATTGCTCTCCCATACATTTCAGGAAGTAGTTTGCTTGTACAGGTCCTGAAATATTAAAGTGTACAAAAACAATAAGTTAAAAATTCTAAATATTCCAGTTATTATCAATTGTTGGTGTAAAAATTTTCACTATTCCAGACTTATATGCTAGTGTTGAGATACTGCGGCAAACGTGGGAGTCGAGACCAGAGTTGATGGAACACAACTGCTTTAATTTACATCATGGCAAAAAAAGAGAGCTTGAAAAGCCCGCGCAACCACTTAAATACTCCCCAGACAGGAAGTGCTCCCGGCAGCCTGTCCCTGCGGGAAACAAGTTGCCGGAGGAAAGGGCCCCCGGCTGGGGGTGGCTGCTGCCGGCAGTGCGCCTGCGTAAACTGTCCGTGCCGCCGTGAGCGGATTATGTCCAATGGTGGCATGTCGCCACAGAGATCCCCCCAGAATCCGCTTAGGAGGAGTGGACGAGTCGTGACGGTGGTCTAATGGTTCTGCCGGAGCGGCTCTGAGTGGCCGCCGGTCTAGTTGGTGGGGCCGGGCGGTTCGCCGCCGGCTGTGCTGGCTTGCTGACGGGACGGCCTCTAGTTGGAGGTCGGGCCACGGGGACCGGTTCCCCTGGTTCTGTGTGTGCTGGTTTGAGTCGGTCGATGGAGACTGTTTCGACCCTGTCGCCGAGTCGCAGCTTGAAGACCTTGTCCCCGGTTTGTAGTACCTCGTACTGTCCGTCGTACGGGGGTCGCAGGGGTCTGCGGTGCACGTCGTGTCGCACGAAGACGAAGCGTGCCTGCTGTACGTTTGGCGGGACGTGAGGTGCGAGTTTGCCATGTCGGTTGACCAGAAGTGGGGCGAACTGTTGAGCGGAAGAGAAAGAGTTGAGCCACTGCTGTTCGGCCAACCAAGGCGTGGTAGCCTCCGGGAGGAATTCGCCTGGTACGCGCAGCGGTTGTCCGTAGACTAACTCCGCTGCTGAGGACTGGAGGTCTTCCTTGACCGCGGTGCATAGGCCTAGTAGCACCCACGGTAGGCAGTCAGTCCAGGTACTGCCCTGCAGGCTGGCGCGGAGTGAGGCCTTGAGTGACCTGTGGAAGCGTTCACACAGCCCGTTGGCCTGCGGGTGGTACGCCGTGGTTCGGTGGAGCGTCACCCCGAGGTTGCATGTTGTGGCCGTCCAGAGTTCGGAGGTGAACTGGGCGCCTCTGTCGGAGGTTATGTCGGCCGGTATGCCGAACCTCGCGACCCAGGTGTTAACGAACGCCCTGGCGATGTCGGCTGTGGTGGTGGAGGTCAGCGGCACTGCCTCAGGCCAGCATGTGTAGCAGTCGACCATCGTGAGGAGATAAGTTTGGCCTTGCGATGGCGGCAGAGGACCGATGATGTCGACGTGTACGTGGTCGAAGCGGCAGCTGGGTACCTCGAAGTCTCCCAGGGGTGCTTTTGTGTGCAGCTGTACCTTAGCCCGTTGGCAGGCGAGGCAGGAGGTGGCCCAAGTCTGAACATCTTTGCTGAGGCTGCGCCAGACGAAGCGCTGGGAGAGGAGTTTGACGGATGAGCGGGAACCCGGATGGGAGAGCCCGTGGAGCGCGTCGAAGATGCGGCGGCACCAGGTTGCAGGGATGACCGGCCTGGGTTGGCCGAGTGAGACGTCGCAAGTGACTGCCGTGGCTTCGGGCCCGTGTGCGACCTTGGCTAGGCGTAGCCCTGGCAGGCTGGTAGCCGCCGAGAGGAGGTCTGGGTCCGTGAGCTGGGCCGCTGCTAGTTGCGCGTAGTCGACCGCTAGGTGATTCGCGCAGATGGCGGGACGGGAAAGGCAGTCGGCAACAACATTGTCTCTGCCGGAGACGTGCTGGATGTCCGTGGTAAACTCGGACATGGCTGCGAGCTGGCGTTGCTGCCTAGCGGACCAGGGTTCGGTGTTCTTGGCCATCGCGTATGTGAGCGGCTTGTGGTCCACGTACGCGGTAAAGGGGTGGCCCTCCAGGAGGAACCTGAAATGGCGGACCGACAGGTGGAGCGCGAGGAGCTCGCGGTCAAAAGTAGAGTATTTGACCTCCGGGGGGTGCAGTTGGCGGCTGTAGAAGGCAAGTGGCTGCCACGCGCCATTGACCCACTGCTCGAACACGGCTCCGACCGCATGGTCGGAGGCGTCGGTGGTGAGCGCGACCCGGGCATCGGCCCTCGGGTGCGCGAGCAGGGTGGCGTCGGCGAGCGCGTTTTTGGTGGCGTCGAAGGCGGCTGACGTGTCAGCGGTCCAGGCTACGGCCATCTTGCCGGATTTACCTTGGAGGGAGTCGTATAGGGGCTTCATGAGGGCTGCAGCTCTGGGGATGAACCTGTTGTAGAAGTTCACCATCCCGAGGAACTCCTGGAGGCCCTTGATGGTTTTGGGGCGGGGGAATTGCTGGACGGCCTGCACCTTGTTAGGCAGGGGGACGGCCCCAGCAGGGGTGATGTGGTGGCCGAGAAAATCGATCTCGGCTAGGCCGAATTGGCACTTCGCCGGGCTGAGGATGAGCCCATGTTGGGCTAGGCGCCCGAACAGGATGCGAAGGTGTTCGAGGTGTTCCTGTTTGGAGGAGCTGGCCACGAGAATGTCGTCTAGATAGACGAATAGGAAGTTCAGGTCCTGGAGGACTGAGTCCATAAGGCACTGGAAAGCCTGGGCTGCATTCTTGAGGCCGAAGGGCATCCTCAGGAACTCGAACGGGCCAAATGGGGTGATGACGGCCGTTTTGGGGATTTCCGCGGGGTGTACGGGGACTTGGTGGTAACCGCGCACCAGGTCGACCTTGGAGAAGACGGTTCGTCCGGCCAGTCGGGCCAAGAAGTGCTGGATGTGCGGCACCGGGTATCGGTCGGGGGTGGTGGCGTCGTTGAGGCGGCGGTAGTCCCCGCAGGGGCGCCAGCCTCCGCCGGGCTTGGGGGCGATGTGGAGGGGCGAGGCCCAAGGGCTGCTGGAGCGGCGGATGATGCCGAGTTGCTCCATGGTGGTGAACTCGGCCCACGCGATTTCCAGCTTGGCCGGGTTGAGTCTGCGGGCGTGGGCAGAGACCAGGGGGCCGGTGGTGGGGATATAGTGCTCCACACCGTGTTTGGTGGCTTTGGCCGAAAAGGTCGGGTTAGTGAGGGTGGGAAACTCGGCTAGTAGTGCCGAGTAGTCATCCGTGGCTCTGGCGAGGCAGTAGGTCGTCAGGCCGGCCGAACGGGCCGGGGTGAATGCGCCAGGGATGGGGGCCATAGTGTTGATGTTGACGAGGCGGTGCCTCGGAATGTTGACAAGGAGGCCGTGGGCGCGTAGGAAGTCGGCGCCGATGAGTGGGCAGAGGACCTTGGCTGTGAGGAACTCCCAGCGGTAGCGGCGGCCTGCGAGGTCGAGCGTGACCATGCGGGTGCCGTATGTGCGGATGTCAGAGCCATTGGCTGCGGCCAGCGTGATACCCTGTGCGCCGCATTGGATTTCGAGGGCGGAGGCGGGGGTGATGCTGTGCTGGGCTCCTGTGTCGCACAGGAATCGGCGGTTGGTGCTGTCGTCGGTGACGTACAGTAGGGGCCCCTTTTGCCCCGCGGCCATCGTGGGGGCCGGTGCGGGGGGGGGGTTTGAAAGTGCACGGTGGCGTGCAGCATTGGGCCCTAGTGCCAAAACGGGTGTGGTAGTAGCAGTGACCCGGAGTGGAAGGGCGGTCGGGCCTAGTGGGCCGGGGGGACCACGTGGTCGTTGCCATGAGGTCGGGCGTGACGTCGCAGGCAGTCTGCGCGGAGAGCAGCCGGTCGGCCTTTTCGGCTATCTCATTCAGGTCCGTGGAGCCAGACTCCACAATGAGCGGGTGGATGCTGGCGGGGAGCTGCCGAATGAAAAGCGTGCGAAAGAGAGCGCCGGGGTTTTTGTCATCCGAGAGGGACAGCATGTGGGAAAGCAGGTCTGATGGTGAAGCGTCACCAAGCCTGGGAGGTCGAGGAGTTGGCAGTTGCGCTGGTAAGAGGACGCCTGAAATTTTTTAAGAAGCGCGGCCTTCAGATGTTCGTACTTGCCTTCCACTGGTGGATCCTGCAGCGCTGCCCAAACCTTGGGGACTGTGGCGCAGGTGAGAGAGGTGACGAGGTAGTCGTACTTCGTGGCGTCGACTGTAATGCTTCTCAGCCGGAATCTGGACTCGGCTTGTACGAACCAGGCCTCGGCCAGGTTCTCCCAAAAGTCCGGTAGTTTAACCGTCACTGCGTTTGTATCCGCCATGCTAGCTTAGGATTCGTCCTGAGCGTCGGGGTCGCCAGTGTTGAGATACCGCGGCAAACGTGGGAGTCGAGACCAGAGTTGATGGAACACAACTGCTTTAATTTACATCATGGCAAAAAAAGAGAGCTTGAAAAGCCCGCGCAACCACTTAAATACTCCCCAGACAGGAAGTGCTCCCGGCAGCTTGTCCCTGCGGGAAACAAGTTGCCGGAGGAAAGGGCCCCCGGCTGGGGGCGGCTGCTGCCGGCAGTGCGCCTGCGTAAACTGTCCGTGCCGCCGTGAGCGGATCATGTCCAATGGTGGCGTGTCGCCACACTAGACCCTTATATTGTATGTTACTGCAAATTAAAACAGCATTGAGAACATTACACTAAATGGCAACTCTTGCTGAGTGAAATGGGGGCTGGGTTAGGGGGTGGGTGTGATGGGGGAATGTGATTTTCACTGGCTCTATTGGACAGAATCAGGGCAGTAACACTCCAACAATTGGAGGTACAAACTTAGCATCCTGTTCACTATAGTGTCAGCCGTGGTTCAGTGGGAAGCACTCTCACCTCTGAGTCAGAAGGTTGTGGGTTCAAAGTCCCACTCCAGAGACTTGAGCATAGAAATCTAGGCTGAAACTTCAGTGCAGTATGAGGGACAGCTGCACGGTTGAAGGTGCTGTCTTTCGGATGAGATATTAAACTGAGGCCCTGTCTGCTCTCGTAGGTGGATTTTAATGATCCAATGGCACTATTTCAAAGAAGAGCAGGGGAATTGTAAAGTCTGTGGGTTGTTTAGTTAATTAATACACAGACTACCAGAATAACTTAAAACAGGACTTTACTATTCGAAGGTCAGGGCGAATCTGCCCAATAAATCCTGACACAACACTTATATACTGGTGTGGTCACCGTCGGTATTACAGTATACAGAAGCCAAACAAAGTAGTGCCACACCTAAAATAGTTCTCTTAAAGGTGAACGGTTACATACAATAGTTCTCTTAAAGGTAGACGGGTACATACACTACAATCCTCCCTTTTTAGCTTACAACATACTTATTCCCCATTAAACATAACATATAATCAACTTCATGTAAAACAATTCACAGATATAGTCTCTGCGGGAAACAGTTCACAGATTCAGTCTCTGCGGGAACAGTTCACAGATTCAGTCTCTGGTCTTGACTCGGTCCGAACAACATCTCTGTGGTGTAGCCGGTTCACATTTCTAGTGTGACGCATCCAATAGTCTTTCCCTTGGCTTAACAGCTTGAACTTCCGTCCTGCTGAACCAGCAGTGCTAACTTTTACAAACAGCTGGACTGCCTTGGTAATTTTTCCTACTTTCCAACTGATTTGGCCCCCTTCGTAGGGCCCACGTGCATGATCTGATAGAAGTGATAATGATTTAGATGGTTATCGTCTTCTGCTTCGTCTTTTTCTTTTCTGCTTCTTGGAGACTCTCGGGGCTCCCTTATCCGCTGCCAGCTGTAGCGCCACCATCTCCCTATGTTCCTTAGACTTTAAGTGTTTCATCCTGATTTCTGCACTTTGGGAGTTTTCATCACAAGCTGGGCAGACCAAGTCATCGTAATATTCCGTGTCACTCAACAGGTCATGGTAATATTCGGTGTCGTCCTGAGCTAGTCTAGCGAGAGGGCCTGCTACTTCTTCCTTACCCAACTGGACGTTAGCCGACTGTTGTTCCCTCCCTAGACATCTTTCCTGAAGAGACTTCTTCATGCGTTCATATTCATCCCGCTCTTCCTGGGTTTCCTGCCAATCCTTCACTAATGACCTCATTTGTGATTCCAATACTTCCCCTTCCATCGGGGATTGATTGATCGGGCTATTCAATCCTTCTACTGGAGCAGCTGTTTCAACATTCTGTAGTTCACATTGACGTGATTCAGCGTACTTTCGGCAGCCCCGTAAAATCTGTGTTGCAACCTCAACTATTCCCCAAACTTTTGAGAGCTCCGAACCCCTTCCCTTTGAAGATTGAAGCTCGTGTTCAAATGGTTCCCATTGCAGAGTCTTGTCTCTCAGCATATGAAGGAGTTGGCTGACCGTTAACTCTTCCACGGGGACCCTGTGGATCAGAGTCTTCTCCATTTCATCCACCGTTTCCTCCAATGCTTTCACCTTTTTTTCCTCTTGTACTTTGGCTTTAAGTGCTCGGAGAAGTTGCGCCTTGATGCTCTCTAGCTCATGTTCAGGGGCCATTCTTACAGTCTCTGTGTTTCTTACAGTTGCCTTTTCTTTCACTGAAAGAATTCCCAGTTGAATCTGTTCTTCAAGTTGTTGAACCTTGGTCATTGCCGCCTCATATTTGTCTTGGGTTTCCTTCAATATTTTTATGAGTTCTTGGACATCTTGACTTTCATGTTCTGCCATGTCTTTCACCTCTAATTTCTCATCTATGGATGGAACTTCTACCGATGAGTCTGTCTTGGCCTTGAGCTCATCAAGAATTTCCTGCAGCCTTTGGACTTCTTGCTCATGTTCAACCTTTAGTTGCTCATATGCTTCCACTGAAACTAGCTTTTTGGAGGTTGCCGAGTTAACCCCCTCCAGGATTGTAGCCTGGGCCTGTTCATACTGTTCCTTCAACTTCTCAAACTCTGCTTGTAAGGAGTCGTAGAGAAGAACTGGAATAAAATCCTGGCTTCCTGAAGATTCCTCTTCATTTGCTTCTTTCTGCAAATATTCTAACTCCTGAACATCATAAGGGAGATGTGATCGGTGATTGGTCACGATGGCTCTATGGTCGCTCTCTGCTTGAGCTAGCTGCTTCTGTTGTCTTTCCAGATTCTCCCATTCGGTGTCATAGAACTTTTTCATTGTTTTCATCTCTTGTACGAGACGGTAACTCAATTGTTCTAATTGTTGTCGTAATTTGAAATAAAGTTGAGTCCGAGCTCGGTGTTCTTCCGTCATGGATACGTCCTTAAACTGAACAGACTCAGAATTCTCTGTCAAACTATGTTGTCGTTGTTCGGTGGAGATCTGTTCTGAAACTTTGTTCTTCTCTGGAGCATAAGCCTTTCTGCATGCCTTCGTTTTTCCAACCTTAGTCGGCAAGTCCATTTTAGCCTTGTCTTTCACATTTGGGTTGGTCTTATCGTCATCCGATTCAGAATCTGAGCTGATTGTCTGCACCGAGTCCTCACTCATTATGGCTTTTAGATAGTGCCATTCCATGTCTATTTGCTTGATCCACTCCCGTCCTAGAAGTGGTGGTCCTCCCTCAGGTAGTACGTATAAGTTCATTCTTGGGTGTTCTTTACCCCTATCTCTCACCTTGACTCTTATCTTTCCCATGGGGTATACTTTATGCCCCGTGTATGTCTGCAATACGAACTTGGTATCTCTTAAGGGTATATGTGATAATAGCTGGTGGTAATCCCTTCGATTTATGACTGATAGAGCTGATCCAGTGTCCAACTCCATTTTCACTTGGATTCCAGCTATTTTTAGCATGACCCAGATAGTTTGTAGGTCAGCTTCCTTACTCACATTGTGAATTCTCAGACTACCCAGCTCCTGGCCGTTTGGGTCTGAGTCCGAATTCTGTTCGTCTGAACTCTTCTCAGCCACCTTGTGTACCTTGTTGTACTTTTCCTGTGATGGCTTCCTTTGGTTGTTGGTCCTTTGGTTGTTGGTCTTCTTCCCTGACCGGCATACCTTAGCTATGTGACCCAGTTTGCCACATTTCCTACATTCCTGGTTCTTAAACCAGCATTGGTTCTGGTCGTGTGTTGTCTTCCCACAACGATAGCATTTTGTTGTTGTCGAGGTAATTTGATCCACACTGAGTGCCGCTGTCTTTAGCTGCATTTCCGCAGTTCCCTTCGCTGCGGCTTCATACGATGCTGCAATAAGGACAGCCCTGACAAGTGTAAGGTCGTTCTCTTCGAGTAGTCGCTTTTGCGTTCCTTCCTTTGCCAATCCGCACACGAACTTGTCTCGCAATGCCTCTGTCAGATTCCCTCCAAACTGGCAGTATTTCGCTAGTCTACGCAGTTCGACCAAGTATTCTGCGTTGCTTTCGTCTTTCCGTTGCGTTCTCGCATAGAATTTGAATCGTTCCGCCAACATCAACGGTGTGGGGTTCAAGTGATCCTTCAGAACAGCCACAATATCATCGAAAGTCTGATCCGCCGGTTTAGCCGGTGATAGTAGATGCTTCAAGAGCCCGTATGTCTTCGCGCCCATCGAGTTTAGCAAGGTTATAGCTTTGTCATCTTCTTCTATTTTATTGGCCTCACAATAGATCTCAATGCGTTCCACATACGTGGCCCAGTCTTCTACCTCGGAATTAAAATCGTTGATGTTACCACGCTTAGGCATCTTCCTCTCTTCCTGATAACACCACGAATTATTTCTTTAAAATTTTTTTTTTTTTCCAAGATGGCGGTTCCCGCGAAAATGGCAGTTTCCCGCGCTTATCTTCTCTCCCCGCCCACTTCAATGGCGGTTTCCCGCTTCTGTCTTCTTTCCCGCCTAATGGCGGCTTCCCGCGTTTCTTCCCTGGCGGGAGGGGTACTCTTTCCCCACGGGCGACGGCCGCTGGCTTTCAGGTTCACAGCCTGCGCGTCGGCTTCAGTGCTTTCCCTTTTCTCGGCAGGGCAACCGGCGCTGGGTACACCCCGTTGACGGCGAACAGTTTCAGCCGCTGGGCTGGCTCTCGCTCAGTTCCCCTTGCTCGGGCTCTGTCTCTCTCCCGCTCGCTCGGCTCTACCGGCGCTGGGTACACCCCGTTGACGGCGAACAGTTTCAGCCGCTGGACTGGCTCTCGCTCAGTCTCCCTTGGTCGGCTCTGCCTCTCCCGCTCGCTCGGCTCCCAATCGCGCCTCCCAGCCCTCTCGCAGTCCGGTGCTTCCCTCCCCGGCTGCGGCTGAGTTTTTATATCTTCCCGCGCCTACGCTCCCGGTCACAGCGCTTCGTGGCTTCGGTCGCTGCCCGGCCTTTTTCGCCGGTCGCGGTCTAGCTGTCTCACAACGCCGTTGCGTCCCCAGCCTGTCTGTACCGCGGCTTCCTTGCTCCACGCTGCCCCAGTCTCAGCGCCTCTGGGCCTGACTTCTGTCCGGCTCCTTTCCCCCTCGACCATGGTCGAGTGCACCGCCCTTATCCTCCGGTTATTCTTTTTACTTTTCCCTTACTCACAGTCACCGTGGCCGGCTTGCTTCTCGTGCTGATCGGCTCACTCCTCACCGTGGCAGAAGGGACAGTCAGTGCCTGATACTGATGGAAGTCTTTGTCTCTGAATTCTTCCTCCTTTCCAGCTCTGCAGACTCGAGTTTTCTCCCAGCAGAATGACGAGGGCGGTTGCCTCTTCTCGACGCTCGTTAACTGCTTCGGACGTATTGTTGCCGCAGGGTACGATCGGACTCGTCGCCACTGTAAAGTCTGTGGGTTGTTTAGTTAATTAATACACAGACTACCAGAGTAACTTAAAACAGGACTTTACTATTCGAAGGTCAGGGCGAATCTGCCCAATAAATCCTGACACAACACTTATATACTGGTGTGGTCACCGTCGGTATTACAGTATACAGAAGCCAAACAAAGTAGTGCCACACCTAAAATAGTTCTCTTAAAGGTGAACGGTTACATACAATAGTTCTCTTAAAGGTAGACGGGTACATACACTACAGGAATTATCCCCGGTGTCCTGGCCAATATTTATCCCTCAATCAGCATCACTAAAGCAGATTATCTGGCCAATATCACATTGCTGTTTTTGGGAGCTTGCTGCACAAATTGGCTTCTCCGATTCCTCCATTACAACAGTGATACACTTCAAAAGTACTTCATTGGCTGTAAAGTGCTTTGGGAGGTCATGAAAGGTGCTATAGAAATGCAAGTCTTTTCTTTTTTCCCACTCCCAATCCGGCCAAGGCCATCCAGAAAGGGACATTCTGTTGAGCGGCCAGAATGCCCGCCTCTTTCAGGTAGTTGGGCTCTTTAAATATTCAGTTTTGGGCTCCTGTGATGTAAGTAGGACCCCATATGCAATTTTGGGAGACAACTGAGTGGAGCGTGCACCATGCAACCTCTACCCAATTCTACCCAGTAGTACAGCCAATGAAGTTAGTTGTAAATTGATTTTTGTGGGGCCAGGAGGAGCTGGAATGCTCCTCCCACCTCCACAAGAATTGTTTGGGATGTTGCTGTGCTGGTCTCCACCCTCCCCCTACCGACCAACCTCTCTGTGATCAGCCACACCCAGACTTAACTTGCTGATGGCTAGGCCAGTCTCTGGGCCACCCGATATTGCACCCGTTTGGTGCCCGCAGCCAGTCAGTGTCATGGTAATCAGGGTCGGTCGTCAAAATGGACCGAGCCACCTACCGGCACTATGGTGCAGCCAGCTGGCATGCCCCACCCATCGGACACCCTATAGTTAAAATCTGCCCATGGACATCAAGATTGTACGTACTCATAATGATGTTAATTTGGCTGATATTCAGGGCAATGTTTAATTCAGCTTTGTTAAGTGAAGGGAAAAGAAATTTGTATAAATAACCAGCAGCAACTTTCAATTCAGCTCCATCAAAATGTGAAGTTAGCATAGTATATGATTTGCATAGGATAATTTTCAGAAATATTAAAATCTACAAATAATGAACATATAGATATTACACAGACATTGCAGATTGACATACCGATGTGGTGACCTTGAATTTATGACTTTAATGAAAGTCTAGCTGACCTCCATCACTAGTCAGCGCCTGACTTCAATGACCCCTCTGCTTTCTGTTAATGTCCGCAGTTAGATCTAGATGGTGTAGTCATCATCATAGTACATACATTGCTAGTTTCACAAAATAGATTGCTTGAAAGGGGCAGTTGAATGTGCCCTTGTCTGGGATACAGAATGTCGATATTCAAGTGATTCACTTAGAAACAAATTAACTTTTGGTAAAGGTTTCCATACATGTGGAATAAGAATTTTTAGGGAAAGGTCAAACGAGCCCAACCCTTCTTCATGGGTCGCAACCTCTCGTAATCTATCCACTTATATTAGAATTCTGAAAGAGCAGACATTATAGTACTGAGCCACTCTCACTTCATTTTGTTTAAAGTTACCCAGTATGTAAATTAATTACTCATTAATGTCCAAGAAGGCACAGGTTTATAGTATGAAGTATGATGCTAGGTACTGGATCGCAATCAATGTACAATTTGCGGGCTAGAATCTCCCTGGGCGTTCTCCTGATAGTCCGCTGTAAACTCAGCAGAAAATCTATGGAAGGTTAGGGGAAACGATGTAAGCAACATTATAATGATTCATTTATTTTGATTTGTTTATAAAACATTGAATAAACTGACATTAAGAAAACATGGCGTTATTGTAGGTTTTACACAGTACTTTAATCACTAGACAATATAAAATTGCGGAAGGATCTTATTTCTTACCCTCTGTTACATTGTTGTTTCTTTTAAACTTTGCTTCGGGTGAACACGATGAGGCCTACAAATTAAACATATCGCCAACAATTTAAGAAAGAAGGATTTGATTTTCAAAAGTTTCTCATTTTTCTACAGCTTTTTGAGGCAATTTAATAGAGTTACAATTCCTCACGCTTAATTTAGATAGACTTGACTAGGAACTCTGGATTACATTTGTTTGCCTCAATCCCACTGTGATATTGCTGTGCTTTGAGTCTTATGCCCCTCTGCCTTTCAGCTCGTACCCTCCCCATTCAAGGTTCCAGACCATCAAACCTGTTGTTAAACTCAAGCAAGTTGATGTTTGTATATAACAACTTAAGGGAGCCCCAGACTTTGTTTTTCACTCCACTTTTAAAAAATCTATATGGTCTAAATCTAATTAGGTTCTGATTCCTGTCTGTAAATATCATCCAAGGCATTCAATTGAACAGACTAATGTGATATTTTGGGAAACTTTCGAACAAAAGTTTTTGGGGGACCACCAGCCGCACTGAACTGTAACTGGAATCCCGGTCGTGTTGTCGACATTTCCTTCTACCCCACCTCAGCAGGCTCCTGACAGAGATGGGAAGCCCACCGCAAATATGCTAGATTGCCCTGTGGAAATTCAGCCAGGACCAGGAGTGCAGCAGTGTGTTGACAACATGTTCTCATTCCAGCAGAGAGAACTATCCTTGTGTTCATAACAGGAATATACAATTAGTGACTGAATATATTATTTGATGTAAGTTTTTCCTTCAATGTTAGTGTCCTGGTGTAATTATAACAGTTAGATTTGATATATATATTTAACATGAAGTACAAAGAGCAGTCACTCACATTTGACAGTAGCTGTGAACTTGCTAGTGGTATCAAAAGAGAGTAAACCACAGTCACAAGAAGCGTCACATCCATGGTTCTGAGATTTGCCTGGAAGAATGTTAATAAAAAAGGAAACATTAAAATGAACAGTGGAAATGTGAGTTTGGCTCTGCACACCCCAAACAAGGTCACCGGTCAGGAGGGTCAGTAATTTCCTCGTCCCCAGCCGGGTGAAAAGCAGTGGGCTGGTATGGCAATGAGACCAGGTGTATCAACTTAACATCCAACAGGTGTGGGACCCACTTGAGAGTCTGAGTCTGCACCGTGGCCTGAACCCCAAAGAGGTAAACAATTTATAGAAGGATTCCCTCCGCCCTGTGACATGGGTACCTTCAAATTAGGTGACCTCCCCTTGACCATGCCAACTTTGGGAGGGTCAGAACCAGAGGTCACAGATGGGTACATCCAGCACATACACTGGGATGGGCAACTCGCAGGTTTTCGGGCCCATGATATCTCAAAAAAATTGATCTACGTGGTTGCTAGACACATGGAAGCATATTGGAAAGTTGGAGTAGGTGCCAACAAATGAGTCACAGCCGATCTAATGCAAGCTCCAAATACCTTTACTGAACAAATGATAGTTAATTAATTCCCTGTTTAACTTCTGAAGGTACAAAACTGAGCTCCAAGAAATTAGTGTCTTTGAAGAGAGTTCCAGAAAAGAAAGAAAAAAGAATTGCACAAATATATATATTTTTATTCATTCTTGGGATGTGGGCATTGCTGGCAAGGCCAACATTTATTGCCCATCCCTGCCTGCCCTGTGAAGGTGGTGGTGGGACAACTGAGTGGCTTTCTAGGTCACTTCAGAGGACAGTTAAGAGTCAACCGCACTGGTTGAGACTGGAGTCACATATAGTTTAGACCAGATAAGGACGACAGGTTTCTATCCCTAAAGCTCATTAGTGAACCAGTTGAGTTTTGACAATGATACGGTAGCTTCATGCTCACATTTTTACTGATACCAACTTTTCATTTCCTTTTTTAACTGAATTCAAATCCTCAAATTGCCACAGTGGAATTTGATCTCACATTCTCTGGATTATCAGTCCAGGACTCTGGATTACTAGTCGAGTAAAATAGCCACTACTTTACCATACCCCTGATATAAAGCACCCGTCATGTCCTCAGATTGTCCCAAAGCACTTCACAGCCAATAAATTGCTTTAAAGTGCAATCAGTGTTGTTATGTAGGCAAACACAGCAGACAATTTGTACACAGCAGGATCCCACTAACAGCAAATAAAATGAGTGACCAGTTAATCTGTTTTTGGTGGTGTTGGTTAAGGGAAAAATATTGCCCAGGACACATGCACAATGAGGTATGGAGACAAAGTCAATCTAATAAAGCCCTCTCTGACTGAATGAATCCCGCTTAAGGACTGATATTTGTTACAAATGTTGATTACACATCAGCAATGAATAGTAGAATAATTTGCTCATTTTAACTGTGCAAAACAGGTCAGCTATTAAATTGAGACATGATAAAAACATTGTACATGCAATGCAGGAAATTTTGCTTTGGGACACCTGTGAATTTGATACAGGGGAATTTGTATTTTAAAAGTAACAAAACAATCAGGTTGCAAGCGTTTTTCAATCACATTTTGATGACACTGGTTATTTGGATGAAGAAAACCATCTCCCTGTTTCATTTATTAATGTCTTAGCAACAATAAACAGACAATTATACAAAACCAAAAGAATAGTTTACACTCACGCTTTCCCCCAAGACCTCAGATTTTTTTGTAAATCTGTTGAATTTAGTTAAAACAGGTCAGAAGATCCGTGATTCTCCATCCACTGCATTTACCAGATGTGAGCAATGTTTTATAACTCACTCTTTTTTCCAAATGTAATTGGTGACGTATACACAATATTTAAACTGATTATCTGAGCCATCTGTTTATCTGCTGAAATAATCTCAAGCAAATCAAACATAGCAGCACAGGATATGTAAAGGATCACAAGCACATTTGCATTTTGAATAAAATATTGCAAAGATTTGTTCTACTATCAAGGAATTTTGACAAAATATTGACCTTCTAGATTAATTTGTTAATTGTAGGGGGTAGAAATTGGACCTCGTTATGTCCTGCATCCCAAGGAGCACTTACATATGTAAATAAGGGGCCTAACAGCTGTTTTATGACCCCTCAAGAAATTGATGTCCCGAGGATTGGAGCAGGTGCCAGGCTTGCTCCACTCGGCTTCACCTGGCGTGGATGCGGCTGAGGATCTGGCTGCCACTGAGCAAGTGAGTTTCAGTCATTTTTTAAAAACCTTCACGTGGATGTGGAAAGAGTTGGGCTGCTTCTCCCAGATCCACAGCACTCCTGCCGGCCATTGCCATCGCCCCACTCCCACCCACTCCTGCTGTCCTCCCATCCCTTCTCCTGGCACACACCTGAGGCCACTATTGGCGGCCCGAAATTCATTCCTTCATTCATACAGAAACGTGGGTTGCCTGTGGAGGTGTGACAGGTGTTGGCAGCTCACCCAGATTATTTAGATGAGGCCCATGGCCTAATTTCGGTCTGGGCATGGGCCTTCCGGTGCTGGCGTGCGATGTGGCCGTATCGCTGCCTTCGGGCTCTAAACCAGGCACCTGCAAATTTCTACCCCCAGAATTCTGTGCACTTACAGATTGACCAGGAAATATTTTGTCATTTTCCACGACAGAACCTTGACTCAGTGGGCGTTGTCTCTTTCCAGGATAACAATTTATAAGTTGTGGTTGTTTTATTTGTTACTACAACAAAAGTCGCAGCTTGCAAACTTACCCTAGTGCTATAATTGAATTGTGCAATTTTAAAAATAAAATTGCATAAGTTGTTGCAAAAATGTCTGAAATTCACATCTGTTGAATTTTGCCTGTTGCCTGACAATAAATTCCTAGAAATGTGATTAAGCCTGAAAACGGACGGTGCTACTGCGGGCCAAGGTTAATGGCCGCCCACAAAAAGAGCACAGGCAGCTCTCGTGCAATGCGCTCTTTCCAGCGGTAATATCAGCAGGAGGCCGAAGGTCGGGTCTAAAGGATCGGTACAGCGTTCTCGCACCTTATTAACAATTCCAAGTGAAAGAATGTGCCACAGATGTCGTTAAACCATTGCATGAGATATCCTGAGATTATGCCCAAAATATAAGCCAAACACAGAAAATTTTATGAACTAAGTGCAATATAAAGGAAGTAGTGCTATTATATAGAAGAGAGATGTTGCTTAAGTGATCAAAAGATCACAAAATAAATTAAATTAAGCAACAACAAAAAATAGCCAGCTCGATCTGGATCATAGTAAACAGTTTTTGTAATAAACTAAAAGACAATTGAAGTCAATTATTTGGGTGTAATTTATTTTAAAGGAACAGGGTAAATGTGAATTGCACAGAATGTTTACCATATGGTTGATAGTTGTCAACGGCTGGGCATGCTTTGGAGAGGAGCGGCAAAGTCCACAATTGCTGAGCATGCATCAATTCAGCATTGCACACCGATTGGCGTCACACCCATGGCAATTAAAATCTTTGCAGCGAGCACAGGCAATGGCAGCACTGCCGACCTGCCCAATATGGCAGCAGCCGCGTTTCACGCCGGAACTGGGCGGACGCGAGGCAGCCGCCATTTTTTCTTCAAAACTGGCCTTAAAGGCTGGCGCTAAATGTTCCAAAATCTAGGCCTCTTTCTCTTGAAGATGGAAAAAGGGCCACTGGCAGCATGAGTACAGCGGCAGCAATTGATCAATGTCTTCTTGCCTTGTAATGCAATGTGAACAGCTGTAACCAAGTGAATGGCTGAGATGTATTTACTGTGTGTGTTCACCACTGTGCTCTTGTGAACCTAAAGCTCCGTCTGAAACCTCTGGGTCTCAGTCTACTGGAAGGTGCTGATGTGCTGGGAGCACCAGCTGGTAGTGACTATGCTATGTATCTAGTTAGTGTTGGAGAAGGATAAGGCCCTCCACTATGAGCCGTGAGCATCCCGGATGCACCAACATCAATCCCAGGAGCTTCCTGAGTTGTTGTCAGTCACCTTTAATGCAGCCAGAGCTGTGTTCCATTGGCACTTGTACTGAGCTTGTTTATTGCACATTTCAGCCAAGCTCCAAACCTTGTACACAGTCATGTCTCCCACTACACAAGGGTGTATCCTCAGGAGGAGAAGTGGTCTGCTGGAGCACAGGACCTGACTTTCAGCAGGAAAACCCTTTGCTTCCCACCCTTCTGTCCTGGAGCCCTTACCATGGCATTTACTATAGTGATTCCCCGTATGTCTTTATAATGAAGGAAGGACAGGAGCAGGAGGAAGAGGAAATGACAGAGGCATTCAGGATCAAGCTACACCAAAGGAGAAGATGATCAACTAAGAGGTACTGTTCTACCAGAGTCCACAGACCACACAGCTCGCTCGTTGATGACTCAGAAGAACTCTGCTTAAGGAAGCAACAATTCAGTAAAGAGGTGGAGAAGGAAATCTGTCTGTCTCCTGTTGTAAACTGATGTCCAAAGTTACTCCTAAAAAAGAACAAAGAGCAGGCTAACTTCAGAACAATGGACTTCATATCACAATCTTCAATCGGTCTCCCAAGAGCCAATGACCAGTGGTCAAAATGGCCATTTTGGATGCACTAACAGGTCTGTGGGCCTTTCTGTCTGGCGGGGGTCACTGGGGGTGGGGGTGGTAAATACTGATGTTGTGGGCCGCCACATGCTCCACATAGTGCTGAATTGTGTTGAATCTTTCTCCTACATTGGAACTGCAGATGGTATTGGATTAGGCCACCATCCCTGCCATCTGTCTGAGGTTCTCCGAAGTGGTCCTCAGTGCCCTCATGTGAGTGTTGTGCTCAACCAGCATCCTTCTTTTACAAGCAGGATCCCAAGAGATCTGAGCCTGCAGGTTCAGGAGCCAAGCAATCAATTCTGTGAAGCTTCTGTTCCACACTGTCAGATCCCACTTGCAGCTCTGACTCCTCTGGCACCATAAGAGTGAGGTATGAAGGAATTCCACACATATAAAGAGACTGCAGGGAAGGGTCGGAGCAGCAGTGAGATTACCTTCACTGCCCTGGTGATGTTATTATCTTCCTCCTGCATTGTAAAGGAGTCCTGGGGTCCAAGGAAGTGACACCCATAACTCATTTATGTCAGGTATCCGGCCCATGACCCCAAACATTCCCTCCTTCTCTGTATCTCTGTTATGAAGACCTACAGATCCAGCTATCTGAAGTCTTCCCCTTGTTTCTTCGATCTGGCTGCCATCCTTGTGGCCGAGATTGCCTACTTCCTCCAGTGCTGTCATTGCACCTTTAAACAGCAGCAGGTTTTATATCCTGCCGCTACACCAGGTCTCTGCCTCTCCTTCAGTTATATGCACTTTTTACATTTTGGACAGTAGAAAATGCCCATTTTTTGGCAGCATGTAATCGAGATTGTGCTGGGGCAGGGATGCCAAACCTTTTGGAGCTGGTAGTCAAATATTCATGTCACAACTAATGTTTCACCTCGAGCCTGGTCCATCATTCAATTTGATCATGGCTGATTTAGTACCTCAACTCCATTTACCCGCCTTTGCTCTATATCACTTGATAACCTTACCGAACAAAACTCTATCGATCTCCGTCTTGAAACTTTCAATAGACCCAGCACCACAGTCTTTTGTGGGAGAGCAGTCCAGATTGCTACTACCCTTTGTGTGAAAAAGTGCTTCCTGACTTCACTCCAGACTGGCCTGGCTCCAATTTCAAGATTGTGTCCCCTTGTTCTTCATTCCCCCACCTGAGGAAACGTGATCATTTAATCCTTTCAGTTCCATATCTATTTAACTGTGTGACCATTTAGCCCTTTAATTTCTTTATATATTTAACTATATTGTTATTTAATTTCAGATGTTTTTAAGATAGAAGTTGAAACAGGTATGTCTTTCTGCCACGTACGGAATTTGAAAACAAGAGGGCATAGATTCAAGATAAGGAAAACTAAAGTAAATAGGGAATTCAGACCAAATTTCTTTAGCAAAGGAGTAAACTCGGAGGAGAGGGTGCCAGGGGAGTTTAGCTGCAAGTTGAAATCACCAAAGGATATGGAGTTGCTCAGAGCAAAGTTTAAAGATGCAGAGAAATGAGGAAATCTCGGTGAGGAAGTCAGCATGGTGACTGGGAGAGCGTTGCCCAATGACGACTTTAAGAGAAAGGTGGGAGGGCTGGATGAGAGTGAGGAGGAATAGGAGGAAACAGCAAGGTAGTATTTGGTGATGAGAGGTACTCGCAGCACAGGCCTGGGACTGTGTTGAAAGAAACAATGGCAGGTGGCACAATGGCAAATACCATGGGAGGGGCAGAGAGAAACCATGGGCTTGCTCAAAAGGGGCTTCAGCCTGGGACAACAGCAGGAAAGCAAATAGGCTGAGAATTCGTGACAAATGAGGAGAGGGATTGAGGAAGGCATGGTGCTGCAGCAGGGGAAGATGAAAAGGGGCATGACTGAATGAGATGAAGAAAATTGAGCAGAGCAGGTATTTAAATCAGAAGCTGGCTCAGATACAGAGCAGCAGCCAATTACGTGCACACAGGTGGACACGGAAGTAAATGGATATCGGAAAATAGACCTTTGTGCTATGAAATGCAAATGTAATATTAATGGCAATGACAATATTGGAGCTGCTTTACATATGATCAAGGAAGTACCTAGCACAAAGAACAAAGAAATTGTTCTGTATGTAATAGTCATACATTATAACATGAATTTTCATTAATCTTAAAGTAAATAGCCTGCTTATTGCCATACCTACCAGAACCTCAAACAACCTATGACTATATTGCACTCTGAGTGTTAATGCTAACAGAAAAGTAAATGGCCCCACAGTTGCTCAAATTTCTTCAGACCTGCTACCACCCCTGCGGCCTGCACATTCCCTGAACCTGGGCTAATCTGCTCAGGAGGTGCGCAATAGTTATTTAAATTAGTGGGCCTCATACACTTCCACAAAGACCACTCCATGTGGCTGGGGCACACAATACAGTCATGTTCTTCTGGTTCCACCGTCACAGTGCCCTTACTGTAAAAATCGGCCCTTTAAATTTCTTCCATAATATTGGACGAAGTAAAAAAAAAAATTAAGCAAAGCTGAAATGTCGTGCCATATTACATTTATAGGAGAAAATATAGTGTTGTTTTCACAGTTGCGTACATCTGAACTGAGAAGAAAGCTGAGTAACAAACAGCCTCACACCTCTTTCTCAGACGCTATTAATGTAAACTATTCGATCATTCCTGAATTGCCTTTGGTCAGTCCTCCAGTATTTAGTACAAGTGAAGATGAAAGTCATTAGTGAGAAACAAGCCTTTGAAATATCCATTTTACACCAGCTACAGCTGAATTGTCAGACACCCCTAATTAAAGGTGGTAGCTGCAGAGACAGCTGCCACTGTTTCCCTCTGTGATCCTGGGAATCTGTGGATTTACTGCCTTGTGCCAATTCATCTCGCACAAACTGCTAATTCAACACAAGCTTTGGTTTCACCATATGTATAATGATTTTAATTATTATTCCTTATGTATGCACTGAGCTATGATTCTAAGATTACCTGAAAATACTCCGAACAGGTGAATGATGCATCTCTCGGTATCAGTACAATATATAGGAAATCCTATGGTGGATTTTTTTCCACATAACTAAGAACAATGTATTCACCAACATACAACCAATATATGGTTAATGTGTGAGTCAGTCCTGTGGCTGAGCTCAGCAATCTAATCGGTGCCGGTGCAATAAAAAAACCCTTTATACCAGTAGTTAGCTCCAATAAATCAATATAAAAAGAGCAGAAGAGGGTAGAAATTCTGCGTCCCATTCTGAGAACGTGGTGGGGTGGGACTTCCGCCCACCACTTTGCCCTGCCGCTGACTCCGTCCCAACTCCTAGGTAATGTAGGATTCGCAAAATTGGACTTTGTATTAATAAGGGTCAAATGGCAGAAGAGGCCGTGATTTTAAAGACTGTTTTAAAAGAAGCCCAGAAAAAGGGGCATACAAAATGGCCACCATACCATGTGACCAGCTTATTGGGACACTTTAAAATGGTTCCTGCGCAACCTCAGACAGCTTTGTGGATTCAACCCACAGCAAGTTCTGGAAGCCGTTTCTGAGAGAACAAAACCAGACCCACACATCTACATATGGATTAGATGCAGATCCAGTCAAGATCAGCCTGGAGACAGAGGCCATCAAAATGTTGACCCAGACAAAAGGGGACAATTTCATATTCATGAGAACAGCACCCAGGACTAGATAACGCGATCAGCAGGACATTAAAAACAATGAAGGTAATTCCAGACCAGAGATGGGCCTTTACCGGCCGTTTAAAAACATTTTTAAATATAATAACTACCCCGCTGTGCTCCCAGCCCACCAAAAGTTAAACAAAGACTAACCTGATTTTGGGCGGGAGACGGAAGTTTCTGGAAGAAAGGTATATCTGGAAGACTTTTCGGCAGTTGGGGCAAGCTTGGAGACAGTTGCAGCTTGTGTACAGTTTTGAATCCGGACACTCAGAAGAAGAAGCAGGCACTCGGAGAAGGAAGAAGAACCAAGCCAACATCGAGAAGGCCGTCTCGAAGCCGACGTCCCGCCCCGGGGAAACACATCGGGAGATCATCGACCATCCCCGGGCCGTTGCCGGAACGAGAGGCCATCGACCCAACTTGGGAGAAGAAACAAAAAAATAAAGCCCCAAGAGAAGAAACCTTCCAGCCACCCCGGCTTGGAAGAAGAGATAAAAACAAAATGAAGAAGCGATGGGAGCCAGCCCAAGGCTCCTCTGACCAGGGTCGAGCCGACGATCCTCGACCCCGCCGACATCCAGGCCCACCGGTGTCCAGCCGCCCCCGACCCCCACCTTAGGAGAGAGGTGTGGCGCAGCTCGCAGGGGCTCCACAATCCACGTGGAGATGAAACACCTGAAAGGACCAAACACAGACTCGATTTCAAAAACTTGCACTTCCGAGTGGGATTGGTGAGCATGTTTCTGGCCCTTCACAATCAGATCTAGATAGGTTTAATAAGGGGGTGGATTTAAGGGTGCAATTAACATGAGTTGTTGTCCCTCGATGTTCCGTGTGTTTCCTTATTTCATAATGATCTTTGTAGAGTATAAGATGCCTGTATTTGCCTTAGTTAGTACTGTGTCATTATGATTTGTTTGTGTGTTTTTCCCTCCCATGTACTCCCTTATCTGCTTGCATTTGATTTGATATTTTTTCCTTATGTAATAACATTTCATTTTGTTTCATCAAACGTGGTCTACAAGAGTTTTCTCTACATTGTAGTTCCTGCCCCTAAGTCCAGAGTATAGAATCTAAGGGGCGAGTGGGTCGAACCACTCAAGGTTTTACTGTGCAAGAGAGAGAGGCCTCTAGTAAGAGAAACCTCAGGGAAGTCTCTCAAGGAAAACCCCTTACAGAAAATGGCGACCGCGGCAGGACTCTGGCAGCAGGATTGCAATGTAGTGGATCCAAGTTTGAATGGTCGAAATGCAATGGATGAGAGGATAGCGGATTATGTCTTTGGCAAGGTAAATCTCACTAAACAGTGGATTTCCGATCTCTTGCTGGATGGGCGTCCAGTGGACGCAGCCATCAGGTGGACAGAGAGCAAAGAGCATAAGAAGTCAGTGGAGAAGGCAGTGTGGCTGATGTGTTACAAGAAGCAGGTCCAGATCTTGGACCGGGTCGTTGCAGCACAGGCAGCCAAGATCACAACCCAGGCAGCAGAGATAGAGGAAAAGGCCATGGGTGGGGAAAAACTCATCACAGCGCTTCACGCGCTGAATCAGGAACGCCAAGTGGTAACTAGTCAACATCAGGCTAGGATAGAGTACCTGGAGTGCCAGGTTACTGAGGCAAAGATCAATGAAACGAGGATACGGGAGAAAAACGCCCGCCTCGCACAACAGCTAAGAGCGCAGGAGGAGAGAGTAGTGGAGGCTAAGGCAGCTTACAAGCTAGCCCTCGAGCACGGGTTTCAGAGCACAGACCACGGCCCCTGCCAAAAGACCATAGAGGACCTAAGAACGGCCCTGGTTAAGGCAAAAGGCATGGTGTGTCTCGTCAGCCCGAAAGCTAGTCACATGGACTTTTTAAAGGAATCAAAACAGCCGATTCCAGCTGAGGTAATTGTGGTATCAGCCGCCGAGCCCTCAGCACCGCCGAGCTATAGTGAGACTTGGCCGGAAAAGGAGGGGGTAGTGAATGAGGAGGTAGCCGAGGTGGAGTGTGTGGAAGAACCACTGGTCGCAAAGCCGGGACCGGCACCAATGTGTCCCGCTCGGCACCAGAGGTTCGGTCCCAACGCTGCCGATGGCAGTATCGGACCCCACCAGAACCAGCTCATGGTGCCCTACGCTGGCCCGCAATTAAGGTCCATGGTGAGCCACCTCGCACGACTCACAGTAAAGGGAGATCCCTCGATTCATTTCAGGGAAATAGAGGAAACAGCAGCCATTAATGACTGTGATGAACAGGAACAGGTGAAACTGTTGCTTTTCTCCCTGGATTCCACAATCCTTCAGTGCCTCTCAGAGGATGGTAAGAGGGGACGGAAAGGGTATGTGGATCTCAGGGAGGAAGTTTTAGAAGTAATGGGAGTGGACGACGGTAGTCCGTTCGACCGTGTAGAAGAGACCGTGCAGCTATCTGGAGAACCCCCACGGGTTTTCGCAGAAAGGCTGTGGCCAGTGTATCGACGCAGCTGTCCGGGTATGCCTGAACGGGCTTTAATGAGCAACGAACAGCGGGTTCATTGGCTCCGTTGCTTGGTTACCAACAGCGTGCCAGAGATATGGGCCCTAGCCAGATCTTGGTTTGATCCCCAAGGTCCCGGTGTCACGGAGGAGACGGTGCTCCGTCAGCTCAATGTGGCGTACAAGAATTGCAGAGGTCAGGAAACACCTCCCCAGAAGGGAAAGGTGCATGAGGCAAAACCCGCAGCCCCAAGCCAGAAGGAGTGGCGTCAGGAGGGGAATCGCCCTGTCCAAGCCAAGCTCAATTGCTACGGGTGTGGGAAGGATGGACATTGGCGCAAGGACTGTAGAAATCCGTGGAAGGATAATAAAGGGAAATTTCCCGCAGCCCAAGCCCAAGCCCAGACCGCCGCCCCAGCACCAGCCAAAACCCAAGCTCCTGCCCCAGCACAAGGAGCTAGTGCAGTTATGGATCCTGCTGCGATTGAATTGATCATAGAGACAATGCGGTCTCTGATGATTTCGCAGGGGAAAATAGCTGTCACCACCGGTCTTGTCGCTCCCGAAACTCCGACCGTTGTACCCAAATGACTAGAGTCGGCGCAGCCCGTCTACCTGTGTGCGCTGTGATATGATGTATGGAGATGACCCCTCGTGGAGATGGAAGTGGAGGAACTGAAGCGAACCTATCTGTTGGATAGGGGAGCATCGTGCACCGTAATCCACGCAGATAACCCCACCGCCTCACCTCTGTCCACCGGGGTCCCATACCTTCTGTCGGGCTTCACGGGCAAAGAACAGGCTGGCGCGCATTCCCTTCCCCTCTCCATTCGTTTAGGACCACTCCGCACCACGTGGAAGTGTACCCTGATGAAGTGGGAGGTGGGAGGTGGAACGGGAGTCCTGGGGTCTGATTTCTTGGTAGCCCACGGGATCCATGTGGACCTAAGAAATCATTGTCTCTGGGGAGCGGGTACGAGTATGAAGGAGATAGAGAGTGTTAAGGAAAACCCTAAGAAGTCGTGGGTTGGCTGGCGAGAAGTAAAATTCTTGGGTCTAACCCTATGCGCTGGCGAGAGAGCCGTAGACCAGGAGGATAGACCGGAATAGGTGGAAAATCCACCGGTCTACGCCACTCACACAGTGGAGGTGTCCCGACGCAACAAGTGGTTTCGCATGAAGCGGTGCAAACTTTTTAAACCGGGTGCAAGAGCATCAGCAACCGAAGCCAGGTCTGAGGGTAAAGATCCTCAGCCTGAGGCGCGCGATGAGTAACAGACCACACAAGCTGGCGTTGTAGCCTGCTTGGAAGGAGAAGAGGTCCCGCCCACCTGGGGGGAGCTTTCCCCGATGGCCTGGGGCTCGGACGAGGAGGGGCACGAACAACAAGGTCCCGCCCTCGATACGATTCTGGAGGAGGTGGAGTCGGAGGACAGAGGTCCCGCCCTAGACTCAAGCGTGGGGGAGGTAGAAATTGGGGGCAGAGATTCTCCACCTGTAGGGACAGGTGAGGAGGAGCCGTCTGCCACAGGCCCAATTCCCGAAGGGGCGGAGCCTGAGGGGAGGGGGCCGAAGCCCACAGTCGTGGAAGAGCCACGGGCTGTGAGAGCTAAAGTCCCACCCGAAGGTCCACTTGCCAAGGGAGCCTGCCCGAATCCCAAAGGGGCGGAGCCTGAGGGAAGGGAGCCAAAGCCTACAGTCGTGGAAGAGCCACAGACTGTGAGAGCTAAGGTCCCACCCGAAGGTCCACTCGCTAAGGGAGCCACGCCCAAAGCGCCTTTTCGCAGGTCGACTCGTACGCCCCAGCCTGTAAAACCTTGGCCCGAGTCCCCCGTTCTCAGTAAACGCCGACTTCAGAAATCCATGAAAAAACACAGTCTCCAATTAACAGCAAAAGGCTGCGGGGAACCCGAGCCACAGGTCACTGCAGCCCCGCCACAGGGAGCGGCGAGCTGCAGTCCAATCAGGGATTAGGCAAGCCGCCCGGGGACGGGCGGCGCTGTACATAGGTTTAGGTTTAAATTTAAGGTGTGTAAATATATTAAAATGATTAGAGTTTAAGTAGTTTTAAATCTGCTCAGTATGTGTGTTGTTTTGGATCGAGGTCGAAAGACCCGATCATGCCGTCACCTAAGCCAGAATCTCTCGGGAGCCTGGCTATATTGTTTGATTTATTACAGGAGCCAGTAAAGATGAGAGGGATCCTCGCCGCGTTCGTGATAATCGGATGGAGCTGGGCCTATCGGGGCCGCACCAAGGACTCCACGATCTATGGGTGCTCTGGAAATAGAGGCCCCATCGCGACTGACGGAACCGGCTCACGGGACGCTGAAGAGACTGCTGCCTACTTCCATGAAGGCAGATGGCCAGGCTGGCTGGGGTCGAACTCTACTGAATACTCCAGCCAGACGGGGTTTGCATACAGAGAAACGTCTCTGATGTGCCCCAGGGTGCGGATCATTGCACCCAGGATCAGCGTCACCGTGGGCAAGATTTGCCTTGTTTGCCATGGACATGTACCTTTGGACCGCTGGTGGTGGCTGCGCAAGTTGAGCAGCACCATGAAGAATTCAACTGTGGAATGGGAGAGATTGGGTAACAACACCCATCGGACTATAACGGGAACTCACGGGGGGTTGAGTGTCTGTTGGGACAAATGGTGGGAACCAGATGAGGGGATCTACATCTGTATGTGGGGTTCAGAACGCGCCTGCCCCACAGGCGTCTCCATCTTTTTCCAAAGACAGTGGCAGGATGCTGGACAAGGAATGAGGTGGGACGTCAGCACACGGGCGTGCGGAGTCCCATACTCTCAGATCCCAGTAAACGCCACGGAGCTCATCACCCGACCCCGCAAGCCCCTGCCCACAGTTCCAGTAGCTAAAGCCTTCAAGGAAGGGTGCCCCACCACGACAACGGGACCCGGGAATGGATTGGTATTGGTACCCACAGGTCAGGTACTGTACCAAGGGGTCCACTACGCGGTGGCTTCGGTGATTTTAAACCTCACCGAGGTACGATTGCCAGAGTGGTGCCCCAGGGAAATGGAGCAATTATACCAGGTCCTGTTAACAAACATATTTAAACAGTTTTACGAATTCGACTTTGCCGATGTCGACAGAGCCGAATTGTACACCACACCACATGAGGTGTTGGACAGGATAGGGAGGCAAAGAAGGGGTGCAGTAAATGATATTTTCACAGCTTTTAATACAAGAACTTCCGTCATCAACACACTGGAAGATGTGGAGCTGCAAACCCAAATCAATGGTTTGAAAGCACAGTTAAGAAAGATACTGACTGACGAGAATAAGGTAGTGGGTTCTGAGTTACACGAGGACCAGGCCATGACACTACACTTAAAAGAAATTATTGCTGACCTGGAGAAACACGCCAAAACGGTAAATGCCCTCATTAGGGAGGATCGGAATGCGTCCAATCAGGCTGAACAGAACGAAGCTTGTGTGCTATACGGGGCGTGGTTACTGGGCGAGGGCCACAGTAACATGGAGGATTTAAAGCAAGGTTTAGTCCCCTCCTGGATCAGCAACAAGCACCTCGCAGCCCTCCACCCTTTTGAGAATACATTGAGTCCGTGCCAGCTCAGACTAGCTTCAGAGGCCTACCCAGTCCCAGTGGACTGTGGACGGTCTAGTCACACCATTATGGGTATAGTGGTAAGAATGCCGGTGATGGGAAAGACAGCTAAACCCGCCCCGGTATACAGGGTGGAGAACATTGGAGTCATTCAGGGGGGTGCGCACATTCGCTACACGGGGGTCCCACCTTACGTCATTCGATGGGAGCATGCAATGACGGGTACTGACCTCTCGGGGTGCCGGAGCCGGGGAGCACACATCATCCTGTGTCCCCAGCACTTGAATGCCCATTCAAAACCACAGTGCGGGTTCAGAACTGCTGGCGCGAAGCCTATAAATTGCACCATGGAGGCAATGGCACAAGGCCATGTGCCCCCGCAGGTGGTATATATAGGAGGTGGGACATACTGTGTCAGCACTGCAGCGCCCCACTACCAGCATGGACAGCACGGTTGGTGTCCGGTTAGTGACAGCAGCTTCTGTCTCAAGCCCAGGGCAGAAGTTCAAGTGGCCCAAGAGCGAATTGTCCCCATTCCTGAACCTTCCACTGTTCACATCACTGTGAAAGAGAATTTCACCGATCTGTAATGATTCGTTGCACATTTTGGATATATCATTCCCCCTCTCCCTGAACACCTCACCAAGACATTAAAAGCCGTTGTTGTTTCACAGAAACACTTCTACACACTGGAGCAGAAGACTTTAGAGATAGGGGCAGACATATTGGACATAGTGACCCCACCGTGGTGGGACCTGTTCACTAATATAGAAGTCCCTTCCTGGATTAGGATAGCCTCCCACATTCTTGTAGTGTGCCAGGTTGTCATTGTAGTTTATTTACTGTTTCTACACTGTAAAAAGGTCAAACATTCGCAAAAGTACGAGAATAGAGGGGAATGGAGGGAGCATTATGTGCGGGTAGAAGAAGAGACACCCGTTTAGATTTTTGCTGTTTTGTATAAAGTTAAAATTTTCCCTCCCTCCTCTGTATTTTTTTGAGATGTATTCATATGCATTTTGAATTTTTTGTGTGTGTACTTTATTTTATTATTGAAGTCTTATTCGATGTGATGTTATTATTAGAAGGTATTGTGTATGCACTAGGTGATGTAGGGGTATAAGGACCCCCTCCATGCCTGGAAGTAAGTTGTTAGATTTTTAGCTCCAAGGTATTGCCATCTATAGATGCATAATGTACACTAGATATTTCTGAAATGGGAAATGCATGTGTTGTGGGGTCATAGATAGGTAAATACTGGGGATGGTTGGATTGTGGAAAGTCAGAAAATTTTGCTCACCCAGAGTTATGATACTTCAAGCAAGTTACAGTATCATCAGGGGGGAGTGTAGGATTCGCAAAATTGGACTTTGTATTAATAAGGGTCAAATGGCAGAAGAGGCCGTGATTTTAAAGACTGTTTTAAAAGAAGCCCAGAAAAAGGGGCATACAAAATGGCCACCATACCATGTGACCAGCTTATTGGGACATTTAAAATGGTTCCTGCGCAACCTCAGACAGCTTTGTGGATTCAACCCACAGCAAGTTCTGGAAGCCGTTTCTGAGAGAACGAAACCAGACCCACACATCTACATATGGATTAGATGCAGATCCAGTCAAGATCAGCCTGGAGACAGACGCCATCAAAATGTTGACCCAGACAAAAGGGGACAATTTCATATTCATGAGAACAGCACCCAGGACTAGATAACGAGATCAGCAGGACATTAAAAACAATGAAGGTAATTCCAGACCAGAGATGGGCCTTTAACGGCCATTTAAAAACATTAAAAAATATAATAACTACCCCGCTGTGCTCCCAGCCCGCCAAAAGTTAAACAAAGACTAACCTGACTTTGGGCGGGAGACGGAAGTTTCTGGAAGAAAGGTATATCTGGAAGACTTTTCGGCAGTTGGGGCAAGCTTGGAGACAGTTGCAGCTTGTGTACAGTTTTGAATCCGGACACTCAGAAGAAGCAGCAGGCACTCGGAGAAGGAAGAAGAACCAAGCCAACATCGAGAAGGCTGTCTCGAAGCCGACGTCCCGCCCCGGGGAAACACATCGGGACATCATCGACCATCCCCAGGCCGTTGCCGGAACAAGAGGCCATCGACCCAACTTGGGAGAAGAAACAAAAAAATAAAGCCCCAAGAGAAGAAACCTTCCAGCCACCCTGGCTCAGAAGAAGAGATCAAAACAAACTGAAGAAGCGATGGGAGCCAGCCCAAGGCTCCTCTGACCAGGGTCGAGCCGATGATCCTCGACCCCGCCGACATCCAGGCCCGCCGGTGTCCAGCCGCCCCCGACCCCCACCTCAGGAGAGAGGTGTGGCGCAGCCCGCAGGGGCTCCACGATCCACGTGGAGACAAAACGCCTGAAAGGACCAAACACAGACTCGATTTCAAAACCTTGCACTTCCTAGTGGGATTGGTAAGCATGTTTCTGGCCCTTCACAATCAGATCTAGATAGGTTTAATAAGGGGGTGGATTTAAGGGTACAATTAACATGAGTTGTTGTCCCTCGATGCTCCGTGTGTTTCCTTATTTCATGATGATCTTTGTAGAGTATAAGATGCCTGTATTTGCCTTAGTTAGTACTGTGTCATTATGATTTGTTTGTGTTTTTCCCTCCCATGTACTCTCTTATCTGCTTGCATTTGATTTGATATTTTTCCTTATGCAATAACATTTCATTTTGTTTCATCAAACGTGGTCTACAAGAGTTTTCTCTACATTGTAGTTCCTGCCCCTAAGTCCAGAGTATAGAATTTAAGGGGCGAGTGGGTCGAACCACTCAAGGTTTACTGTGCAAGAGAGAGAGGCCTCTAGAGAAAGAAACCTCAGGGACATCTCTCAGGAAAACCCCTTACAGTAACAGGGTCTTTTAAATATACGGATGGGTATCCACACCTGTTGAGATGCAACAGAAATGACTGTCCTGATGAGGAGATGGAACTCAGAGTGGCACCCTGCCAATCCGAGAGGGAGACCCAAGGTCCCAGTCGGACTGAATAAAAGTGTCCATCATTTTTATTTTCATCCCCCTCAAGGAATGGCGAGGCAACTTTGTAAAGGTAATCGATCAATTTTGCTTTGAGCTTTGACAGGGCCTTCTTAAGGCCCAGAATAGGATGTACACCTGCTCTCACAAGGCATAGGTCTTGCTGGGCTTATAAGGGGCAAATGGAGCAGGTTTCCTAGGGCAGCTTCCAGATACACCCGCAAAGTTCATCTGCAACACTTGAGGGCAGGTTTAAGAATTGCCTCCCACCCTCGGAGCGCAATTTCTAAACGTAGGCTCAATGAGGCAGAAACCCAGCGGATCTGGGCTCCACCCCAAAATTCAGCCTCCCCTTTGGAATCACACTCCTGTTCCACCCTCTTCTTCCAGATTGTGGAATTTGTAACTTAAGTCCTGCAAATATAAAAAATGTTAAAAATCAGAAAATGTTGGAAATACACAGCAGATTGTTCAGTACCTGAGAGAAAGATAGATTAGTTTTTCAGGTGCAACAGTTCATTAGAATTAAAAGTACACACTAAGCAAATTGGCTCCAGCATAAATTGTGCTTTAATCTGGATTGCTTTTAAGAAAAAGCCGATTAAAAAGCAAATGGATTTCTGGGGTTTATATGTAGAGGTATTGAATATCAAAGCAAGGAAATGGTGTTGAATTTGTACAAACCATTGGTTGGGCCACAGATGGACTATAGCGTGCAGTTCTGGGTCCCACGTTATAGGAAAGATGTTAGAGTCATTGTAAGGATGTAGAACAATTATACAGCACCTTTAACATAGCAAAATGGCCCAAGGTGCTTCGCAGGAGCGTAAGCAGACACAATTTCACACCGAGCCACAAAAGGAGATATTAGGACAGGTAAGAAAAGGCTTGGTCAAACACGTAGGTTTTAAGGAGCCTCTTAAAGGGGGAGAAAGAGGTAGCAAGGCAGAGAGGTTTAGGGATACTATAGGATCGAGCATTTCCTCAGAGCTGCTCCCACTCCACCACCATAACTTCACCAGAAGTGTGGTGGAAACTCCATTTACAAGTGTAAACAGATTTTCTACCACGCTACCTGCGACATAAGAGCAACTCCAAGGAAATTCCCAGCCTAGGAATGAGACAATACAGCTATGAAAGGGAGCATGGGTAGGAGATAGGGCTACGGCAACTTAGAGCACGGCTTCTCACTGGGAGCGGAGGATTGGTGAAATTACCCATATAATGTAATTTAAAAGAGAATTGGATAAGTATTTGAAAAGGAAGAATATAAAAGGATATGGAAAAAAATAAGGAAATGGGATTAGACAGTTCAAGTTGAAGAGCTACCACCAGCACGTGCATGATGAGCTAAATGGCTTCCTTCTGCGCTGTAATTTCTATGATTCTAAGCATAGTTACCTGTATACATATCCTCCTCACTGTATTGACTTTTACATTGAGAGACTGTTGTTGATACCATCATTTAATATGAAATACCTGGTCGCCCAACTCTAAACAGCACTGGGGATTCACATTTCCCTGGTACTCAGAGCTGTCGGCAGATTCCATCCTTACGCTACCTGCCTGCTAAACACACTGAGTTGGTTTCATGTACCTGGGTTCATGCGATACACTGCTCTTGACTTACAAAGTGGCCCTCAGCAGGCCTTCAATAGGCACAACAGCAGACTGCAAAGTAAATTGGCAAAAGCATGGAAATTTTCAAGACTGTGATCAATACATTTTTGTTAGGTAAGGTTATCAAGGGATATAGAATGGAGGCAGGTAAATGGAGTTGAGGTATAGATCAGCCGTGATCTAATTGAATGACGGAACAAGCTTGAGGGGCTGAAAGGCCTACCCCTGTTCCTATGTTCCAGTGCAGAGATTACAGGTCTTTGCCTAACTGCTGAGCTCTCAGGTTTGAATAATCACTTATATATTAGTGCTTTTTCTTTCAGAACCAAGATTCAGATACATCAGTTTGTGCCTATTAGGTTTGCAAGTCTATCACTGGGGTAGGGAAATAGGATTTAGCAGTGTTAAGACCAGGAATGGGTCATGTACATCTATCTATCTCTTGGAAATCAGATTTGATGGGATGCCAGCCACATTGAAATTCAGCATAGCTTGAAGTGTTGGACGAAGCAATGTCATGCTGTGTGGTTTGCACAACGTCCTAGTATATTATAACTAATTACTTGGTGAACATTAAGAAACAATTCCCTTTACCAGTGATCTGTACAAGCTGAGATGAAAGGCAGCCATAAAATTAGGTGAGGATTTCAACACATTTTCCTCATAACACGACAGCTGCAGTCAAAGGCATTTCCCAGTGGAAGGCAAGCTGTGCAGATAAGGCTGTGCAGATTTCAACATGAACAGAAGAATCTGTGGATACACGAAATCCCTGCACATAGAGAACAGTATAATAACAGAGTCTATTGTCTCATCATCCACTCATATATTTGTCACTACCATAATTGCTTTAGAAACTGCTTTCAAATAAAGCAGGTCAAATCCCTTTTGTGAACATACAAGTTATGAGGGTGGAATTGTATTTACGTAACAGTACTGCTAAATATCCTTAGCAGTGCAACTTGTAGTTGCCATTGCTATTTAGCAGCATTCAAACAAAGGATCATATTTTAATCATCTCCACTGACATGATTTCTGCACCATTTTGAGGTGGGGCAGTAACAGACACATCCCCATTAATGACTGCCTCAGGAAATCTGCACCCCACTGATATTTTAGTATACTTTCGTTGTCTTTTGCACTTTTGCTTTGTATGGCCAACAAACCTATGTTGGAAGCAACTAGCTGTGGCTCTATGCCACCATATCCATTTTCATATTTCAAAAATAATATAAAGTGTGGATTCTTGTTCCTAATGAGACAAAGGGCCTGGATGACCTTTATGCTATTTTCAACATTTTTAATATTTTAATTAATCCACATTTGAGGCTCAGAGGCGGCTATGGTTCCCGACCCTGCCGGAATGACCGGGAATTTCCCGATATCGGGGGATCCTATTCCGAGCAGTGTCTCCAACAACCCGGGAATTCAGCAAGATGTCCGGTGGTCGTGAAAGGTGCTATATAAATGCAAGTCTTTCTTTCTTTTTCTTTTCTTTCTTTTCTCTCCACAGATCCCCCATTCCCCAGTCTCCCTCGATTCCCCATTCCCCAGTTACCATCTCTCCACTAACCCCCATTCCCCAGTTTCCATCTCTCCCCAATCCCCCATTCCACATCTCTCCCCTGATACCCCATTTACCAGCCTCTATCTCTCCCCTAATCCCCATTCACCAGCCTCCATCTCTCCCCTGAACCCCCATTCCCTTCCTTCTCTCTTCCCCCCACACTCTTATCGAGTGCACCCTCCCCACCGATTTCAGAGCCCTCTCCCCCGATTCCCAACTCACCCA
This sequence comes from Somniosus microcephalus, assembly GCF_052327205.1. Taxonomy (NCBI): domain Eukaryota; kingdom Metazoa; phylum Chordata; class Chondrichthyes; order Squaliformes; family Somniosidae; genus Somniosus; species Somniosus microcephalus. Next base: position 79,451,264 of record NC_140995.1, on the reverse strand, counting down.
CCAGCTGATCAGGACTCTCTGTGGGTGCTGGCTCTGAGCCGCAGCTGGTGATGAGATCTATGGAAAAGACGGGAAATGATTCTGTTTAAAATAAATGCAGTTTTAACCTCGTTCTAACTCCCGATGCCAGGCCAACAGTCAGTAATTAGTTACAGTACCTCACACAGGCCGGAATTTTGCCGGTGCTCAGCGGACGGGATTGGTGGCAGGTCAGCTGTTAAATTGAAAAGGATTGACACTGGACTTTCCCAATGTCAGGTCTGCCAGTGCAGAACAGATGCAACATGCAGCGGCGGGGGAGGCAATTAAAATCATTAGTGGCTTGTTTACACCCACTTAACAATGCTTTTTTCCCAGCTTTTTGGATTTGACAGGTCGCCCACCAGTTTCCTGCTGTGCCTGGACCTCGTCTGTGAAGCTGAGGCAGGAGGTCAGTGGCCATTGAATCAGCTGATAAGTTGACAGCTTCAAATGTCAAGTCAAAGCTCCCAGCTGATTGAGAAATGTTCCCGTAACCACTAGCTTCTCTAAACTGCATTTCCACTACAGATTCAGAATGCTGCAAATCTTTACACAAGTCTCCATCCGGTCTGACCTCATTACTTCTCCCACCATTGACAGATCGCTTGTCATCTCTACTTCACCTGCCATCTATTCCATCAGCATCAGTGCACTTTATACTCTCTCACCTTGGTCCTCAGAATCCCACCACAATCAGCCCCAACACCAGCAGCACCAGCAACAACAGCAACGTTTGTAATAAGGTGGATTAATTGGCTGCACAAATAGAGGTAAATGAATATGATTTGGTTGGGATTACGGAAACGTGGCTCAAGATGGCCAAGGCTGGGAACTCATCATCCAGGGGTATTCGATATTCAGGAAAGATAGGCAAAAAGGAAAGGGAGGTGTGGTAGCATTACTGGTTAAAGAAAGGATTAACACAATTGTAAGGAAGGATATTAGCTCTGATGATGTGGAATCTGTATGGGTAGAATTGAGAAATACCAAGGGGCAGAAAACATTAGTGGGAGTGGTATATAGACCTTCAAACAGTAAGGCAGAGGTTGGGGATGGCATTAACAGGGAAATTAAAGAAGCGTGCAATAAGGGCACAGCAGTCATCATGGGTGACTTTAATCTACATATAGATTGGACTAACCAAATTAGTAACAATACTGTGGAGGAGGAATTCCTGGAGTGTTTACGGGATGGTTTCCTGGACCAATATGTCGAGGAACCAACCAGAGCTCAGGCCATCTTAGACTGGGTATTATGTAACGAGAAAGGATTAATTAGCAATCTTGTTCTACGAGGCCCCTTGGGTCGGAGTGATGATAATATGATCGAATTCTTCATTAAGATGGAGAATGAAGTAGTTTACTCAGAGACTAAGGTCCTAAATTTAAATAAAGGAAACTACGATGGTCTGAGGAGCGAGTTGGGTAGGATTGATTGGGGAATGTCACTCAAAGGGTTGACGGTGGATAGGCAATGGCAAACATTCAAAGACCAAATGGATGAACTACAGAATTTGTTCATCCCAGTTTGGCATAAAAATAAAATAAAAAAGGTAACTCAACCATGGCTAACAAGGGAAATTAGGGATAGCATAAGATCCAAGGAGATGACATATAAATTGGCCAGAAAAAGCAATAATCCTGAGGATTGGGAGCAGTTTAGGATTCAACAAAGGAGGACAAAGGGATTAATTAAGAAGGGGAAAATAGAATATGAGAGTAAGCTTTCAGGGAACATAAAAAACTGACTGTAAAAGCTTTTACAGATATGTGAAGAGAAAAAGATTGGTGAAGTCAAGCGTAGGTCCCTTGCAGTCAGAATCAGGGGAAATTATAATGGGGAACCAAGAAATGGCACCAATTAAATACATATTTTGTTTCTGTCTTCACAAAGGAGGACACAAATAACCTCCCAGAGATGCCGGGTAACATAGGGTCTGATGAAAGGGTGGAACTGAAAGAAATCAGTATTTGTAGGGAAATGGTGTTAGGAAAATTGATGGGACTGAAGGCCGATAAATCCCCAGGGCCTGATAATCTACATCCTAGGGTACTTAAGGAAGTGGCCCTAGAAATAGTAGATGCATTGCTGGTCATCTTCCAGAACTCGATAGACTCTGGAACAGTACCCATGGATTGGAGGGTAGCTAATGTTACCTCACTATTCAAAAAAGGTGGCAGAGAAAAAGCGGGGAATTATAGACCGGTAAGCCTGACATCGGTAGTGGGGAAAATGCTAGAGTCCATTATAAAAGATGTAATAGCAGAGCACTTGGAAAGCAGTGACAGGATCGGACAAAGTCAACATGGATTTACAAAAGGTAAATCGTGCTTGACTAATCTACTGGAATTTTTTGAGGATGTAACTGGTAAAATAGGTAAGGGAGAATCAGTGGATGTGGTGTATTTGGACTTTCAGAAGGCTTTCGATAAGGTCCCGCATAAGAGATTAGCGTGCAAAATTAAGGCACATGGGATTGGGGGCAAGGTATTGGCTTGAATAGAGAACTGGTTGGCGGATAGAAAGCAAAGAGTTGGAATAAACGGGTCGTTTTCCGAGTGGCATGCAGTGACTAGTGGGGTACTGCATGGATCGGTCCTAGGACCCCAGCTGTTCACAATATATATAATAATGATCTGGACAAGGGAATTGGATGTTGTTGCGTTTGCAAAGATAATCCAGAGGCCGTAAGCAGAGCTCAGTTCATGTTGCTTTTAATGGCTGATCCAAACACACTCGACCTGCAAAAGCAATTGAATACCTATATCCAATGTCAGACACAATACAATGATAACAGCACTATCAAACTCCATGTGCTCAGGCCAAGGCAATTGAGTACCTATCACCAATGTCAGACATAACATTTCCTCCCCCCTCACAGAATTTCAAACATGAAATGTAGTGACAAAGCCCTGTAGGTGGCCAGGGCGAGAACGTGTATGAACAGGCCGAGGTGCGGACTGGTGAAGAGCAGGCCGAAGTGGGGACTGGTGAGAAGCAGGCTGAGGCACAATATCTGCTTGAGGGTTGGCTGGCTGAGCCACATGTGCATCCCGCCACTCTGGGGGTAAGGCTTGGGGATTAGGTCCGTATAATCCCGCATCAGGGGGTGCTGGCACCTTCCGAAGGCAGCTGGCATGCCACCGAGAGCCGTCAGTGAGGCAGAAAGTGGCTGGTCCAAGTTGGCGGCTGATTTGGAGAGGGGAGGACCAGAATGAGGCCATCTTATTGTTGCGGTGAAGCCTGCGGACTCTGACCCAATCGGAGACTGAGATGTTGGGCGCCTTGGCCCTCTTCGACTGGTCGAAGCGGAGTTTCATCTTCTCCTGCTGTCTAGCGACTGTGGCTTGAGCCAGTGGAGCAGGGCTCTGAGCTAGCGAGGGGCGGAGCCTGCCAAGGGGCAGCATGAGCTCACAGCCTAGCATGAGGGATGCGGGTGAGACCCCTGTAGTGGAATGCTGGGAGGCTCTGTAGTGCAGCAGTGTGTGGAGGAGGGCCTTGTCAAATGCACACCCCTGGGATAGGTGTGCTCTGAGGCCATTTTTCAGTGTCTGGTTAAAATGCTCCACCCCCCCCCCCATTTGACTCGGGGTGGTAGTACGCTGTGCATATGTGACGGAGGCCCTTGCTCTCAAGGTAAGAGGAGAGTTCCGAAGAGACCATTTGGGGGCCATTGTCTGTGGTGATGGCCTTTGGATGCCCCCAGCGGGAGAAGAGGGACTCAAGGATATCGCTGATGACCCGAGAGGTGACGGAGCCCACGGCAGTGACCTCTGGCCATTTTGAGTGCAGGTCATAGGTCACCACTAGGAACCGTTGATGGTGAGGGACACCATGGATCTCCCCACAGACGTCCAGCTGCAGGTGCTCCCAGGGCTGAGAGGGCCAGGCAAGGGGTTGCAGGGGTGGAGGAGCTTGGTGGCCAGTCTTGCCCCTTACAAGGCAGGCTGCACAGTCCTTGACCAGGGCCTCGATTTCCCTGTCGATACCCGGCCACCACACTAGGTCTCGGCATCGTTGTTTGAGCTTCACTATGCCCAAGTGGCCCTCCTGCGCCATGGATAAAACACGCGCAAGAAGGGCACTTGGGACCACAGTGCAGAGCCCACGTGCAACACAGGAGTCATTCCAGCAGGAGAGCTCCTCTTTAACTCTGGAGTAGGCAGACAGTTCCTCAGGCACCTTGCGAGGCCAGCCATCTCTGATGAAGGTGCACAGCTGGGAGAGGGCTGGATCCTGTTCAGAGGCTTCTTTGAGCTCCTGGAAAGAGACTGTGGTTTGGAGAGGCGTGTGCAGCATCTGGGCGATATCCTGTTCCACATGTTCAGACCCGACAAGTGGGGCTGGGGCAGAGACTGTGCGGGAGAGCAGATCTGCAACAACATTGTCACGTCCTGGTGTGAACTGGAGACTGAAATTGTATTGGCGGTGTTGTATATGTACCTTTAAGAGAAGAACTGATTCTCTACTGCAGTCCCGGCAGTGACCACCCCTGTATATAAAGCCATAGCAGGCTTCTGTACTTCAGTCTTAAGTTACCCTCTGTTCAGCTGCAAGCACGAGCAGAGGGAGCAGCCAGACTTTGGAGAGTGGATTAAAGTGGTGGTCCCCTGACCAGGAAGAGGAGGAGAACGTTGGACCACCACCACCAACTCCACCATCATTACATCAACTGAGGTGCCTGGAGAGAGAGGACAGAGGAGGAGAAGGAGAAAGGAGGCCTACATCAACATCAACATCAACCAGGGGAGAGGCCTTTCTATCACTGCCTCCCCAAATTGGCCTCCACTTCAGGAGAGGGAGAGAGGGGAGAGAAACCAACTGCTTGAAAGGAGGGAAGAAAACTTCATCCGGAACATCTACAGGTGGGTGTTATTTGGGGCACTCTCCCAAGACTTTGTATTTTAGGTGGGGGGAGAAAAGAAGAAGCAAGGCCGGATCATCAAGGGGTGTAGTGTGTGTGTGTGTGTGCTCTTGTTAAAAGCTAGGCCACACACACCACTAATTAGCATCCCTTCTATTGCCTGCCCTGGGAGAGCTTGGAGCTGCCCAAGGTGAAGTCCTTAATTTAATTTAATTACATCGTTAAGACCTGTTGCAGGACTAAGCCTGGGCTTCTCCAGCTTTTCCAGGTGAAGACGTCTTCTCCCCCTGCCAGAAGACCACCATCACCAAAGACTTTTTCCATCGGAGAGTGCAACCCTGCCTACACCCACCCACCATCCTGAGTGGCAACACTGCCCTTTGCGGCCTCCCTCCTTCCCACCCCCCCACCTCTCTCTCTCTCTTTGTCTCTCTCTGCCTGTCTTTCTAAGGCACCTTAGTTTCATCTATTTTATTAATTGCCAATTGAGCAGAGGGGCGAGGGCTCCTCTCCCAATTTAAATCAATAAGGAGAGAGGTGTGTCCTCATTTTAATCAGCTCCCTCTGCTCAATAGAGGACAAAAAAATATATATATACACCGAGGCCATTAACACCTTCAGGCCTGTGACTTGGGGTGAGTGTAGCCCTTAAAAAAAGCACCCCAGAATGGCGACTGCATCTTCGCCGGTGGCGGGGCCAGCCGGGACCTATGCGAGAGTGGTAGCCACAGCCACAGCTGCTCCCGCTGTTCCTGCTGCCCCGTCACCTTTTCGATTAATAACGAAAAAGCTTGGGGTGAAGAGCTACACTCACCCCACTATGACCATCGAGGCCTGCGTCAAGGCCATGGCTGGGGTTGTCGGCCCCTCAGCCATCGTCGCGGCCTCGAAAATGTATGGGAAGGCTGTGTTCTTCCTGGGGTCGGAGCGGGCGGTGTCCCTGGCTGTCGCCAAGGGGCTCACCGTGGGCGGGACCTTCCTGCCGGTGGATCCTCTCGAGGCCACCGCGCAGAGGATCATTATTTCCAACGTCCCGCCCTATGTTCCTGGTGAGCTCCTCCTTCCCCATTTGCGACAACTTGGGGAGGTGAGGTCGGGGATCACGCCCATCCCGCTCGGCTTCCGGGAGGCCAGCCTTCGCCACGTCTTCTCCTTCCGGCGCCAGCTGTTTATCCAGCTGGTGCGGGAGGAGGACACTGAAGGGGCGTTCGTCGTCCTCCACGAGGGGACCGCCTACCGCGCCTTTTGGACGTCGGACGGTGTGAGGTGCCATGCCTGCAGGGAGGTGGGGCACATCAGGAGGAACTGCCCTGCCTCCAAGGCCGCCGGATCATCTCGTGCGGCCGAGGCTGGCGCCGCCGCCGCCGCCCTTCCCCCCGGATCTGCCCACGCGTCAAGTACGTCTGATGCGCGGTTGACGTCGGGGGCCGATGCCACCAAGGCCTCCGGCGGGGGGGAGGGAGCGTGTCCGGCCGGAATGAAGGCGCGGGGAAAAAAGAAGCACCTTAGGGCAGGTCCCCCCGTGGATGGTGAGCCCTTGCCCCTTGAGCCCCTTACACCCGCGCTCCTCGCGGAGTTGATCAGGGCAGATGTGAGCGGGAGGGGCCCCGTGCCCGAGCCTGTGGCCGCAACCGCCGCAGCGGTAATGCCAATACCTGCGGCCGGGCTCGGGCCCGAGGAACCCGACAAACCTGCTCCGCCGGAGGGAGCCAAGGAGGAGGCCTTTGCAGACATGGAGGTCTCCCTCGCTCCCTCCATGCTAAAAAGAAGGCGCGACCCCCTGGATGAGGAGGAGGACCGGGAGGAGGCAGGTCCCTCCGAGCAGGGGGAGTCGTCGCCCGCCGCGGGTACTGCGCCCCCCCGCCCCCCCAGCGCTGTCGTCATCACCAGCGATCGGCAGGGGTCGCCTGTCCCTCGGGAGGCTGAGGCAGATGTGTCTGTCCAGCACGTGCCTCCCGGGGATGGGGATGAGACCCTGCCCGTGGGGGGGGTTGCGGAACAACCCGCGGCAGTAATTGAAGTTGACCTTTTATCGGTGTCGTTACCCCTCGCCGGGTCGGGCAGCCTGGGGGCTGGGTTGGGCGAGCTCGAGGATAATGAGCTCGCCCAATGCGACCCGGACGTCTCCCAGGGGATGCTCGTCCTGGTAGAGCTTTTAATTCAAAACCCCCCGTCCGCTGGGTCGGAGGTTGGTGGCGGGGAGGAGGATGGCCCCCTGGCTGCGTCTCTGGTGCCGGACGTACTGGAGGAGCTGGAAATTGTTCTCTCCCCGGTTTCTCCGGTCGTTCCGGCGTCTGAGGCGGAGGGGAGCTCTGAACCGCCGCCGTCTTCTGGCCCGGCACCCCTAGAGGAGCCCAGGGAGAAATCCTCTGCCGCCGATCGTGGGGGTGGGATCCGGGCGGAGGCGGGGCTGGCTGGCACGGCCAAGTCGTTCGCTTCGCACTGCGCGGCGGACGGGTCGGCCGCTGGTGACGACCCCCTGGAGGAGGATGGGGACTCGGTGATGGGCACGGAGGACGATTCGGACTCCAGCGCCGACGTGGCGATGGATGACCTCGTGCCCCTTGCCGAGTCTCCCCTCATTTCCGTAAGGGAACTCCGGGATTTTATGGCCACGTGCCTGGGTCAGCGCAATAAGGTCCGGCTGGCCCTCGACAGGTGGTCGGAGCTGGCGCTGCTCATCGATTCCGTCCGCGCCGCCGTTAAGATCTTGGGCGCGGACGAGGGTGTGAACCCGCTCGAGCTGCGTCGGCTCACAACGTTTCTCACTGGGCTGCTGAGGAAGTGGCGGCGGACCAGCGGCTGCGCTTCCTCGCCCCGTTAGGTGTAGGTAGAGGTTGCACTATGCTTCTGACATGAAGATAACCATAGCCAGCCTCAACATCAACGGCAGCAGGGAGGCGCGCCGCAGATTCAATAACGTCTCGGTCCTTCGGGACGGGAAGTATGCGGTGTGCTTCCTGCAAGAAACCCACACCGTTCCGGGAGACGAAGCCACGTGGCTCCTGGAGTGGCAAGGAGGGGTCAGCATGAGTCACCTCTCCAACAATTCCAGCGGGGTGGCTATCTTGCTGGCCCCGCATTTTCAGCCGGAGATCTTGGGGGTCAAGGAGCACGTGCCGGGCCGCTTGCTCCATGTCACTGTTCGCCTGGGGGGCGTGCCGCTCCATCTAGTGAACGTGTACGCCCCTCAGACCAGTGCGCAGCAAGTGCGCTTCTTCGAAGAAGTGTCCGCTCTCTTGGGCTCCATCGACGTGGGCGAGTGCGTCATCCTCGGGGGGGATTTTAACTGCACCCTCGAGGCGACGGACCGTTCGGGTCCCCCGCGAAGCCCGGCGGCGATGGAGAAGTTGAGGGACCTGGTTGGGTCCTTCGACTTGGTGGACGTCTGGCGAAATCTCCACCCCGACTCCAGCGCCTTCACTAGCGTGAGGTCTGGGGGAGGAAGGTCCAGAATCGACCGCCTCTACATTTCCCGGGCGTTCGTCTCCTGCGTTCCGGCAGCTTCCATGCGGCCGGTGCCGTGCACGGACCACCACCTGGTGTGGGCGGAGCTCGCTCCGCTGCGCGCGCGGGGGGGGTCCGTGTACTGGCATTTTAACAACCTGCTGCTGGAGGACGCACGGTTCCGGGATTCGTTTCGTCGATTCTGGGCCGACTGGAGAAGGAAGCAGGGGGGCTTCCCCTCCTTGAGGCTATGGTGGGATGTGGGCAAGGCTCACATCCGTCTCTTCTGTCAGGAGTACGCGAAGGGGTCGACCAAGAGGCGGGAGGCCCGGGTCGGGCGGTTGGAGAAGGAGGTGCTCGACCTGGAGTCCCGTCTCGGTCAGGTCGTCGAGGACCCGGCCCTGCGGAAGGTGTACGAAGAGAAGAAGGGCGCGCTGAAGGACCTGCAGCTCGTCGGGTCCCGAGGCGCGTACGTGAGGTCGCGGATCCAGCTCCTGCGGGACCTGGACCGCGGCTCCCCCTTCTTCTACTCGCTGGAAAAAAGACGGGGGGTCCGTAAGCAGCTCTTGGGGCTGCTGGCCGACGACGGATCTCTGGTCTCGGATCCGGAGGGAATCAGCGCGGAGACTCGCGCCTATTACGGGGCTCTGTTCTCTCCGGAACCGTCCAGCGAGGATGCGCGCAGAGTTTTGTGGGAGGACCTGACGAAGGTTGGCCCGGAGGGCGCCGAAAAATTGGACGCTCCGCTAAGTCTGGCGGAGCTGACCGGCGCCCTCCGCCAGCTCTCTAGGGGGAAGTCCCCGGGGCTGGACGGGCTGACCGTGGAGTTCCACAGGGCGTTCTGGGACGTCTTGGGGGGCGACTACGCGCGGGTCCTGGGGGAAAGTTTGGCGACCGGGGAGATGCCCCTCTCTTGGCGCAGGGCGGTCATTGTCCTGCTGCCTAAGAAGGGCGATCTCCGCCTCCTTAAGAACTGGCGCCCGGTCTCCCTCCTCAGCACGGACTATAAAATCTTTGCCAGGGCCATGTCTGCTCGCCTTGGCACCGTGCTGGCCCACATGATCCACCCCGACCAGTCCTACACGGTCCCGGGCCGGACCATCCACGATAACATCCATCTGGTCCGGGACCTGGTCCACCACTCCCAGAGGGCTGGTCTGTCGGTCGCCTTCCTTTCCCTGGATCAGGAGAAGGCGTTCGACAGGGTGGATCACGAGTATCTCTTCGGGACTCTGCGCGCATTCGGGTTCGGGACGCATTTCGTCGCCCGGATCCGACTTCTGTATGCCGCCGCGGAGTGTCTGATTAAAGTTAACGGGTCCTTGACGGCGCCCCTTCGCTTCGGGAGGGGGGTGCGTCAGGGATGCCCCATGTCCGGTCAGTTATATGCCATTTGCGTGGAGCCTTTCCTGCGCCTCTTGCGGAAGAGGTTGACGGGACTGGCTCTGCAAGGGCCGGGCGTGGAGGTGGTCCTCTCGGCTTACGCCGATGACGTGCTCCTCACGGTCACGGATCCCGCTGACTTGCGGAGGATGCGGGAATGCCAGCAGATTTACTCGGACGCATCCTCCGCCAAGATCAACTGGGAGAAATGTTCCGGACTCCTGGTGGGTCAGTGGCGGGTGGACTCCCTGCCGGAGGAGTTCAGGCCTTTCGCCTGGAGCACCACGCACCTCCTCTATTTGGGAGTCTACCTTAGCCCTGCCGAGGACGCTTGGCCGGCGAACTGGCAAGAGCTGGAGGCCAAAGTCACCGCTCGCCTAGGACGCTGGACAGGACTGCTCCGAGTGTTGTCCTACAGGGGTCGAGCGCTGGTCATAAACCAGCTGGTGGCCGCCATGTTGTGGTACCGGTTGGTCACTTTGATCCCTCCTCCTGCGTTTGTCGCCAAGATTCAGAAGAAGCTCATCGACTTCTTCTGCGACAAAAGGAAGCACTGGGTCTCTGCCGCGGTTCTGTGTCTCCCGCTTAGGGAGGGCGGTCAGGCGCTGGTGTGCCTTCGCACCCAGGCTGCGACTTTCCGTCTTCAGACGCTGCAGAGATACCTATACGTCGAGAATCCTCCGAGATGGTGTGCGCTGGCGACGTTTTTCTTCCGCCAGCTGCATGGCCTCAATTACGACACGCAGCTCCTGTTTGCGAAAGTGGGCAGCAGGCGTGCCGGCCTGCGGGAGCTGCCTGTCTTCTACCAGGAACTACTATGGGTTTGGAACTACGTCGCTTCCAGGCGGAGCTCTCCCCCGTCAGGAGCGGCGGCTCTCCTTTGGGAGCCGCTGCTCAGGAATCCGCACCTCCACGAACACGGGTTCGGGCGGCTGGCGGAGGGTAGGGCTGTGGCTGGCAAGGTGACCAGAGTCGGGGACCTGCTCGATGGCGGAGGAGCGGGCTGGATGGCGCCGGAGGAGCTGGCGCGGCGCCTGTCCTGGGCCAACGTCCAGCTCGCGGTCGAAACCATCGAATCGGTAAAAGCGGCACTGGGCCCCGACTCCACTAGGTGTATCGAGGCGGCTCAAGCACGTGGGGCGATCCCGTCCGAGCTTACCCCCGTTCGGACGGAATTCCTCATCGGCGCCCGGCCCCGAAACTCCCCTCGGGAACCGGCGCCTCACAACTTGAGCCGTCTCGAGGAAATACCCTCCGTGCCTTTTCATTCCGCGCGGAGGGGTTTCCTGTACGGGCTGCTCCTGCACACTCTCCACTTTGCCATCTTCGTCTACCGTCCGGACACGCCTTGGCGTGGCGTTTTGCCGACCGGCGGTAGCGGAGGTCCCCAATGGAGGGCTCTCTATGCGGGAGTCCTCCCTTGTTCCATCGGGGACTTGGCCTGGAGGGTGTTGCATGGAGCGGTCCCGTGCAATAAGGTTTTAAGTAGGTTCACGGACTCCCAGGCCGCCTGCATTTTTTGCGGCCTGGAGGAGTCCGTGTTTCACGTTTATATGGATTGTGAGAGGTTGCAGCCCCTCTTTCACTACTTGAAGGGGCTGCTCCTCGATTTTTGGTTGCACTTCAGTCCCACGCTCTTGATCTACGGTCACCCGGTGCGGAGGGGAGCGGACAGGTTGGAGGACCTCGTGGGCCTGCTCCTGGGCCTGGCTAAAAGAGCCATCAATTGGTCCAGGCAGCGGGCGGTCGAGGGGGTCGTCCAGCCGGATTGCCTGCATCTCTTCCGCGGCCATGTTCGCGCCCGGGTGGCCCTGGAGATGGAGCACGCGGTGTCCGCCGGTGCGCTTGAGTATTTCCGCGACCGGTGGGCGCCGCGGGGACTGGAGTGCATCATCAACATGGAAAACCAAATTTTAATTTGATTTGTTAAGCTTTAGTTGAACTTTTGTTTATTTACAGTCGAATTGGTTTTTTTTTGGGTCCAAATAAAAGAGTACCCGCTGTTCAGTAAATACCTGTTATTATTGTTCTCCTGCAGTCCGTGTATTATTGATACTCGGACACTACATTGGCGACGAACAGGTTCGAACTCACCTGCAATATTGCATCACCTCACGGGGATCTTTCCCTGAGAAGAAGCTTCTTGGAGGTCGAAGTCAGAGCAACGGGCGTCGGCCGCGGGCAACCGCCCAAGGATCCATCGGAGTTCGGAGAGTTGCAGGAGAGGCTGTGGAGAGCTGGGCTTGGCTCCCCAGTCAAGGTGTTCCAGCAAATCGTGCTGGTAGCAGGTAGTGCGCTGACCCTTCTGGACTGCGGCGGGCTCGAGCTCGATCGAGCGGCTCTGCAAAGGGGCCGTGCAGCTTCGTCGGGAGGAAAAGAGAGAGAGAGGGTGGAGCGCACAGGGCGCGGTCGGTGCTCAAGAACCGGGCAGCGTAGCGAAAGTAAAACAAGAGGAAGGAAAAGTGAGACGCGCCGAAGCCGCGGGTCGCCGCCATTACTCTGCAGAATGCTAGGAGCAGCGTGGCAGCAAGGAGAAGAAGGAAAAGCGCGGGAGGCGCCATTTTATTCCATTGGGGAAGAAGGAAAAGCGCGGGAGGCGCCATTTTAATCCATTGGTGAAGAAGAAAAAGCGCGGGAGGCGCCATTTTAAATCACTCAAGATGCCGAAAAGTGGCAGTATCACTGCTTTCGACAACGAGGTAGAAGACTGGACCACGTATGTGGAAAGAATTGAAGTGTACTGCAAGGCAAATGAGGTGGCTGATGGAAAGAAGGCGCCGGTATTATTAAATTTGATGGGCGCGAGAACGTACGGCCTATTGCGGAATTTAATTACCCCAGCTAAACCAATGGAGAAAAGTTTTGAAGAGATTGTTAATATCTTACAGGAACACCTAAACCCTACATCGCTGCTGATAGCAGAAAGATTCAAGTTCCATAAAAGAAACCAGCACAAAGATCCGTTATCTTACGGAACTACACAAGTTATCGAAGCACTGCCAGTTCGGAGCAGGACTGGCAGACACCTTACGGGATAAGTTTGTCTGCGGGCTCCAGAGTGAAGGAACCCAGAAACGACTACTTTCAGAAAAGGACCTGACGCTAGAACAGGTTTTCAGCGTGGCAGTATCCTACGAAGCAGCGGCACGGGGAGCTGCGGAATTACAACAGAAACCACAAGAATACAGCGCTAACGAAATGGCGTATGGAACAGAAAAGTGCTATCGCTGCAGCAGAACAACCCATGATCAGAAGGACTGCTGTTTTAAGGACAAAGTATGCAGGCAATGTGGGAAAATGGGACACATAGCAAGAGTCTGCAGGTCGGGAAAGAAAACCAACACTACAAGAGCTACTAAGGAAAAGCACAAGAAAGTAAAGAAATTGACAGACAGTAGTTCGGAAAATCAGGAGAGTGATAATGACTCCGGGAGCAGGAGACTAAGTTGTCTAAAGTTACACAACGTGATCGCAAAGGAGGATCACTGAAGCATTTGGGTCACCCTCATGATAGCAGGGTCCCCAGTAAAGATGGAATTGGACACAGGATCAGCCCTAACTGTCATGAATCGACGAGACTATGAGCGGCTATTCTCACACATACCCTTGAAGGACACGTCCATTGTATTGAAGACATACACCGGGCAAAAAGTCTACCCCAGAGGAAAAATAAGGGTGCCAGTTAAATACAACGGCAAGGAAACACAGAAACTGTATCTATATATACTACAAGATGGAGGACCACCATTATTGGGACGTGAATGGATCCGAAAAATACAATTGGATTGGCATTCCATTCAGGCGCTAACTGTGACTGACAAAAAGGATGATGACGTCACACCTGGACGACTGTCAAAAATTCTAACCGACGTGAAAGAGGTGTTTCAACAAGGACTTGGGACTCTAAAAGGAGTAACAGCAACGATAAAAATCGAAGATAACGCAAACCCAAAATGTTTTAAGGCCAGACCGGTACCTTACGCGATCCGCCCAGCCATTGAAGCAGAGCTGGAGAGTCTGGAGCATTCGGGTGTGCTGTCCAAGGTGGACTGGAGCGAGTGGGCCACACCCATCGTTCCTGTAATGAAGAAATCATTGAGCAGCACGCCTGGGGAGCCGAAGAAGGTTCGCATCTGTGGGGACTTCAAAGTAACTGTGAACCCAGTCCTGCACACAGTACAATATCCACTTCCACGGATAGAAGATATTTTCGCCTCACTATCTGGAGGGAAACGCTTTACAAAGATTGATCTGGCCCAAGCGTATCTACAAATGGAGGTGGAAGAAGCATCTAGGAAATACCTCACGATAAACACTCACAAAGGCCTTTACCAGTACAATCGACTGGTATTCGGGGTAGCATCAGCCCCGGCTATTTGGCAGAGGGCGATGGAACAAGTCCTGCAAGGGATCCCGGGGACCCAGTGTTATTTGGACGACATCCTGGTTACGGGCGAAAATGACAGTGAACACCTTGCCAACCTGGAGCAGGTGCTCACTAGATTACAGGAATATGGGCTACGAGCCAACCACCCCAAATGCGAGTTCTTCAGGAGACAAATCTCGTATTGTGGCCACATGATTGATGAGGAAGGGTTGCATAAGTCGCCGGACAAGATTGAAGCTGTAGTCAAGGCTCCAGCACCAGAAAATGTGTCGCAACTGAGGTCGTTCCTCGGGTTGGTGAACTACTACCATAAGTTCTTGCCGAATTTATCTACAATTCTGCACCCACTGAACGCCCTGCTGCAAACTGGAGTAACATGGAAATGGAGTGATAAGTGTAAGCGTGCCTTTCAGAAATGTAAATGCCTAATCACTTCAAAAGAAGTATTGGCCCAGTACAATCCAACACTACCGATTCGGTTAGCATGTGATGCGTCTCCCTACGGCATCGGAGCGGTGCTGTCACACAAATTCCTTGACGGTTCAGAGAGGCCAATAGCCTTTGCGTCGCGCTCGTTAACCTCAGCCGAGCGTAACTACGCCCAGATTGACAGGGAGGCCCTCAGCCTGGTGTGGGGGGTGAAGAAGTTCAATCACTATCTGCACGGGCAGAAATTCACCCTACTGACTGATCATCAGCCCCTGGTCTCCATTTTTAACCCAAAGAAGGGCGTTCCGGTGATGACAGCGCAACGGCTGCAAAGATGGTCACTTTTTCTAGGGGCACATCAGTACGACATAGAATACAAGGGTACGAAACAGCATGGAAACGCTGATGGGCTGTCGCGCCTACCGTTGCCTATGGTAGAGGAAGCACCAGCAGTGGACCCTGTTGAGATATTCCATGCGACCATAGTCGAATGTCTACCTGTTACAAACTCAAATATAGAGAAGGAAACCCGAAATGACCCGACACTCTCTCGGGTCTATGATTTGACGGTGAAGGGATGGCCAGCACATGGCGACTCACTGTTGCCAGCATTCTCGCCAAGGAGAGAACAGCTGTCAGTGTGCCGGGGGACCTTGATGTGTGGATCCTGAGTGGAAATTCCACCCAAGTTGAGAGATAGAGTGCTCAATGAGCTCCATGAGGGTCATCTGGGAGGGGTGAAAATGAAAAGCCTAGCCAGGGCGTTTGTGTGGTGGCCGGGAATCGATAAAGAAATCGAGGATATGACCAAGAGATGCACAGGATGCCAGGAGGTCCAAAACGCTCCACCACAGGCCCCGCTACATCCACGGGCGTGGCCCTCATCTCCATGGCAATGGGTACACATTGATTTTGCTGGTCCATTTATGGACTCAATGTTCCTAATCACCGTGGATGCCCATTCGAAATGTCCAGAGGTCATCAAAATGTCCTCCACCACCACGGAGAAAACTATTGCAGTCCTACGGACCATCTTCGCCAGGAATGGCTTGCCAGAACAGATTTGCTCCGGCAATGGGCCACAGTTTGTGTCCGAGGATTTCCGGAGGTTTCTGAGGAATAATGGGGTGAAACATTACACATCTGCCCCATATCATCCAGCCACAAATGGATTGGCTGAGAGGTTTGTTCAGACATTTAAAAAGGCAATAAAGGCGATGTATAATGACGAAATAAGACTACAACACAAGGTAGATAATTTCTTGTTTGCTTACCGGAATGCAACACGTGCAGTCACCAACCAAGCTCCAGCCATAATGTTCTTCAACCGAAGGCTAAGATGTCGCCTGGATTTCCTCAAACCAAACATAAGACGAGATGTTGAGGATAAGCAATTCCAGCACATAAATGAGAAGCCAACCAGGAGCTTCGAGATAGGGCAACCAGTCTTGGCCCGCGACTACCGAACAGAAAAATGGCAGCCAGGAACGATATGCACACAGCAGGGACCACGAATGTACACAGTGGACGTTGGAGAGAGCATCGTGAGACGCCATGCTGACCAGATTCTAGAGTCACAGGAACAAGCCAAACCCATATCACGAGCATGTGCACCTGGTAGTAAACCCGAAGTACAGATTGCGTCTACCTCAGAAGCAGTGGTATTGGAAGCGGACGAACCAACCAATGACAATGAGCCAGAATCAACTCCGCCGCAAGAACAGGATACTCGAGTAAGGCGCTATCCAGTCAGGATCAGGAAGCCTCCTCAAAGACTGAACTTATAAATGATTATTTCAGTTGATGTATATAGTACAGAGAAAATTGTAATTGTAATTAGTTATTATTTAGTTGTTAAATGAGTGTTATGTACTGTTTATCTGAAAGGGGAGGAATTGTTGTGTATGTACCTTTAAGAGAAGAACTGATTCTATACTGCAGTACCGGCAGTGACCACCCCTGTATATAAAGCCATAGCAGGCTTCTGTACTTCAGTCTTAAGTTACCCTCTGTTCAGTAAATACCTGTTATTATTGTTCTCCTGCAGTCCGTGTATTATTGATACTCGGACACTACAGGCGGAGGTGGTCAGACCAGTGGTGCAGATGCAGTGGTCTGTGGCCCGTGCCGGATGTCGACAGCAGTGCAGTGAGAGCCTGGTGATCGGTTCGCAGGGTGAAGGCACGGCCATACGTGTACAGGTGCCACCGCTCACATGCCCAGATGCACGCCAGCGCCTCATGCTCGCCTACTGAGTACTTCTGTTCAGTGGGGCTAAGGGCTCGGGAGGCAAAGGCGATTGGTTTCTCCACTCCATTCTGTATGTGCGATAACACCGCCCCCACAGCTGCAGCAGATTCGTCGCAGGTGACGAGGGTGGGGCTGGCGACGTCAAAGTGAGCCAACACTGAGGCAACGTGAGCTGCGATTTGAGGAGGCGAACAGCTTCCGTACAGGCTTGTGACCACACCCAGGGCTCATCCTTTCACAGGAGCTGGCGCAGTGGGGCTGTGATGGCTGAGTACTGGGGCAAAAACTTCAGGTAGTACCCAGTCATGCCAAGGAAGGAGGCAACCTGTGCTGCAGAGCTGGGTTCTGGGATGCTGTGAATGGCATCCACGTTTGACTGGAATGGGGATATACCATCAGCCGACAACCGAAACCCCACAAATTCGATCTCTGAAACAGCAAAGACACACTTTTCGCCATTCAGTGTGAGCTTGTGTTTTGCTAGAGCCATGAAAACTCTGTGAAGGCGTTTGTCGAGAGTGGAGGTCGAGGGCCCATGCACGACGATGTCATCCAGGTAGATGGCCACCCCAGGAATGCCCGCGAGCACAGAGGACATCACCTTTTGGAAGCAGCTGGGTGCAAAGCTAAGTCCAAATGGCATCCTGGTGTACCGAAAGAGGCCAGCATGTGTCACAAAAGCAGTGAGGTCCCTGCTGCTGGGGTGGAGGGGAACCTGTAGATAGCCCTGTCGAAGGTCCAGTTTCGAGAACAGGATGGAACCATAGAACTGCGCTGTGAGTTCCTCTGACGTGCGCAGTGGATATTTGTCCGGGATTACGGCCTTATTCACTGCTCGAAGATTGACACAGACGCGTGTATTGATTTCTTTGTGGGTTCAATGATGAGACAGTTATAAAAGAGAATGACTTTTAATCTAAGGTTTGTTCAAGACTTTATACAGCTTTTTACAGGAGACCTTGCTTCAGCTCCAGCTAAAGTGAAACTAAAAACTCTCAGCCTGCTTGTCTGGTCACATGACCTCTGCTGGTCAGGCACAAGCAATCAATACCTGCAATCATGCTATTAAGGCATCATAATCGAACAGGCAAATAACATCACTATTTGCTGATATCATTACATCTCCCTTTCTTAAAACAAAAGTATTTTACTTTTAACTAACAACATGTTTTCTTTGTATTAATCTGCATTTTAACTGTAACATTTAATGAACTTACATTATCATGATCAAGGTTTTTTAACCTTGCTTTGTGTGTTCACATGAAATATGTCAATACACTAGAACTTGAAGAAAGAATAAGAGAACATTACTTCCTTCTATAACAATAGTCCTTAAATTTGCTCAATGAGTCTCTCAGGAGGCTTCACGTGTCTTGAGGATTTTCTGATTGATTGTCCTTGAATCTGAGTTGTTGCCTCAGATGATGTGTTCTCAGCTGTGTGATCAGGTTGTTCAACAGTATCAGTCTCTTGACCTGCTGTGGCTGGTTCCATGAGAAGATCGCGATGACTTCTTCTCAGAACAGCACCCTCATCTGTCTGAATGGTGTATGATCTTGGTTGAACTTCACTCAGGACAGTTCCCTTCTCAGTCCATGTGTTTGTTTTGTCTTTGAACCTTACTTGGTCACCAGTGTGGAGTTCAGGTAGGTTTTGTGTTCCTCTGCCATAATAGTACTTTTGCTTTTCTTTCTGTTCTTTGAACTTCCTCACTTTCTCCCCCTCTTTTGTTTTCAGGAGGTTCTCCGGGATGGGTAGGTTTGACCTTAGCCGACATCCCATCAGGAGTTGGGCTGGTGACATACCACACTCGAGCGGCGTTGTGCGGTATACAAGCATGCTTTGGTAGAAGTCAGTTCCACTGTCTTTTGCCTTGTACATCAGTCTTTTCACTGTCTGGACCGATTTTTCCACTAGTCCATTGGACTGTGGATAGTGAGGACTTGACGTTGTGTGGACAAAGTCCCACTCTTTGGCAAAGTGTCGGAAATTTGCATTGTTAAACTGGGGTCCGTTGTCTGTGAAGACCTCGCTTGCCACGCCATGTCTGGAGAATATGGCTTTCATACTTCTTATCACAGCTTCTGCAGTGGTGGTGTACAGTCTACAAACCTCTGGATACAGGGAGTAATAGTCTGTGACGACAAGATAGTCCTTCCCTTGACATATGAATAGGTCAGCGCCTACCTTCTGGTAAGGTCTGTCTGGTGCTGGGTGTGGCTTTAGTGGTTCTACCGGATTGCTTGCTCGATATTTCAGGCATATTGTGCAGTTTGACACCTCATTTGTCACATCTTGGTTGATTCGTGTCCAGTACATCACCTCTCGTGCTCTTTTCTTACACTTTTCGATTCCCAGATGTCCTCCATGGATCTTTTTTAGCATCTCTTTTCTCAGGCTCTTTGGGATAACTATTTTACTTCCTTTGTAGATGATGTCTTTGACCACTGATAGTTCTGCCCTGCAGTTCCAGTACTCTGCTATGTCAGGTGAGCAGTCTTGCTTCATGTTGGGCCATCCATCCAAGGTGCTTTTCTTCAGTCGTCTCATTGTTTCATCTTTGTTTGTCTCAGTCTTTATGAGCTCCATTTTTGCATCTGCTATGGGCAGTGCACTTGTGATCATGTCCACGTAGGCGTTCACTTTTTCATCCATTGTGGTGTTTGCGGGCTCACTTGGGTCAACAGCTCTGGACAACGTGTCTGCTGTATACATCAGCTTACCCGGTGTGTACGCAACATTCAGTGTATAGCGTTGCAGCCTGATCATCATCCTTTGTATTCTAAGCAGACAGCTATTTAGTGGCTTTTGGAACAATGCAATCAAGGGCTTATGGTCAGTCTCTACACTGATTGCTTCTCCTGCCACAAACTGGTGAAATCTTTCACAGGCGTATGTGATGCTGAGCAGCTCCTTTTCTATTTGAGCATATCGCGTCTCCGTGTCGGTCATTGAGCGCGATGCATATGCAATAGGTTGTCAGTAGTCATATTGTTGCAGAAGAATGGCACCGAGCCCACTCTGTGATGCATCTGATGATATCTTGATGGGTCTCGCTGGGTCATAAAACCTCAGAACTGGTTCCTCTGTGAGCAGTTTCTTTAGATCGCTCCATGACTTCTCATGCTCATGATTCCATTCCCATTCTATGTTCTTTTCAGTCAGTCTTCTCAGTGGCGCTATTTTTTCTGAGAGGTTGGATATGAATTTACCCATGTAGTTGATCATTCCATTAAACCTCTGCACGTCCTTTTTGCATTGTGGCCTTGGCATATTCTCAATGGCGGACACCTTTCTGGGATCTGGTCTGATGCCCTCACTGCTAAGGATATCTCCCACGAATGTCAGTTCTGTCACCCCGAGCTGGCATTTCTCTCTATTCAGCTTCAGGTTTGTTTTCCTTGTTGCTTCCAGCACTTTTTTCAGTCTCTCGTCATGCTCAGTTCTCGTGGTTCCCCATACTATGATGTCATCCATTGATGTACCAACTCCCTCCAGGTGCTCATAGATCATATGGATAGTCTTGTGATACACTTCAGGAGCTGAGGCAATGCCAAATGGTAACCTTAGGAATCTGTATCTGCCATATAGAGTGTTGAACGTGCACAGTCTTGAACTTGCTTCGTCCAGCTTCATCTGCCAAAATCCTGAGGATGCATCTAACTTGCTGAAATATTTTGCATTTGCAAACTGTGCCATGATTTCCTCACGTGTAGGAAGCTTGAAGTGCTCTCTCTTTATTGCTCTGTTTAGATCTCTTGGATCCAGGCAAATTCTGAGCTTTCCATTCTTTTTGTCCACTACGACGAGGGAACTCACCCACTCAGTTGACTCATCTATCTTTTGAATCACGTTCAGGCTTTCCATCCTGTCCAACTCTGCCTTCAGTTGCTTTTGAAGAACAAACGGAACTTTTCTGCATGGATGTATGACCGGTGTCATACTTTTATCTACTCTGATCGTGTGTTCTCCTGGAATGCAGCCTAGACCCTTAAATAGGTCTTTGTACTCTTTCATGAGTTCATCATAGACTGTCTCTCCTTCGCTTTCCACAATGAGGACTCTCTTTACCAGGTTCAGTCTCTCACAGGCTTTTAAACCTAGTATGGCTTGCACCTCCTTTGGCACCACGATTAATGCTAGCGTGTGCTCTCTGTCCTTGTGTGTTACTTTGACAATGCATTTTCCTTTCACTGGTATATCAGTACCTGAGTATCCGGTCACTTTCACTTGTATTCCATGTAACTTTGGTCTGGGTCTAATTCTCTTAAAATCGGTCTCTGATATCACATTAACTTGTGCTCCAGTATCCAATTTAAATGGAATGTGTATGTTGTTCACTTTTAGTGTCAACATCCAGTCTCTTTCTTCTTTTTTGTTTTCAGACACCACATCTACATAGAATTCCTCTATCTCGCTTTCATCTACTGTATGGACCTTGCTTTGTTGCGCTTGGTTCTTACAGCAACGGGCATAATGGTTGTTTTTGTTGCATCTATTGCATGTTTTACCATATGCTGGACACTTTCTTGGTGGATGCTGTGTACCGCATCGACTACATGACTTCCGATTGTCCCTTTCATTTTCGTTTGCTGGCCACGTCTCTTTTTTCACATTGGCGCTCTCTTTGTTAAACGGTTTGTATCCGTTCTTTCTCACTGCATCCACGTTACAGCTACTGTCACTGAACAGCTCCTTTGCCTGCAACTTCACAGCCTCTGTAGCCCTACACAGTGCTATGGCTTTTCCCAGGTCTAGATCTTGCTCTCTTAGCAGTCTTTCCCTTAGACCATTATCTGGAATACCACACACCAGTCTGTCTTTTATCAGCGAGTCTGTGAGTCCCCCAAATTCACACGATTTGCTTCGGTTTCTCAGTTCAATCACATACTGATCAATAGTCTCGCCGATTTTCTGTACACATGTGAAAAATTTGTGCCTCTCAAAGGTCACGTTGCGTTTAGGTATGCAGTAGGCCTCAAACTGTTCCATTATTTTATCTAGCTTCATTTTGTCTCCATCAACATCAAATGTGAAGTTATTATACACCTCGAGCGCTTCATCACCCACGACATGTAAGAACACGGACGATTTCTGTTTATCACTTTTCTCGTCAGCTCCGATTGCCGCTAAATACAACCCCAAACGCTGTTTGAACTTTCTCCAATTTTCAGCCACATTACCTGACAACTGAAGCGTCGCTGGTGGGTGTAATCCTTCCATTTTTTCACTTCATTAGCTATTCTCCAAGGTAAGTAACGATTTTCTCTTTTGGCTTGCTAATCTGTGGAGAGCTGATTTAACTTCCGATTTTTTTTTTTTTGGATTTTTTTTTTTTTTGGATTTTTTTTTCCAATCCTCTTTCATCCACTTCTGACACCATGTATTGATTTCTTTGTGGGTTCAATGATGAGACATTTATAAAAGAGAATGACTTTTAATCTAAGGTTTGTTCAAGACTTTATACAGCTTTTTACAGGAGACCTTGCTTCAGCTCCAGCTAAAGTGAAACTAAAAACTCTCAGCCTGCTTGTCTGGTCACATGACCTCTGCTGGTCAGGCACAAGCAATCAATACCTGCAATCATGCTATTAAGGCATCATAATCGAACAGGCAAATAACATCACTATTTGCTGATATCATTACAACGCGTAGACCACCTGACTTTTTCATTGCGACCACCAGGTTGGAGACCCATGGGGAGGCATCAACTGGTTTGATGATGCCAGCTTCCAGTAGCTGCTTTAGTTCAGCTGTGACCCCGTCACGGAGAGCAAGCGGGATGCGGCGCAGTGGCTGAATGACAGGGGTAACGGTGGAGTCAACCATGGGCTGGTGGGTGAAGGCAGTCAGGCAGCCCAAACCCTCGAAGAGTGCTGGCCATGTTTGGCGCCAGGGTGAGGAGACGTGCAGAATCGCAGACCCGCCGGTGTCCAAGAGAGAAAAACCCAGGTCAGTGAAAAGATCCAGTCCCATCAGGTTAGCTCCTTGGCGTGCCATATGAAAACAAAAAACTGGCAAAACTTTTGTTCCATAGTGTACAGTGAGATTGATTGAGCCCACTAGTCCAATTTTCGAATTACCATACCCGCAAAGGGCAGTGAGTGGCAGGGAGCTGAAAAAGCATTTGAATGTGTCCACATTCAGCAGTGAGATGCTGGCACCGGTATCCAACAACAGCGGGATGCACACATCATTCAGGTTAATTGTGCATGACTTGAAAGCCACTACTGGCCCAGAGCTCACGTTGTGAATTATAGTGCTTGAGGACTGAGAGTGTTCATTTGTAGCAACCGGGGCAGAGCGGCAGACATTGGCAAAGTGATTTTGGTTTACACAATTGCGACAGGCTTGGCCGCGCGCGGAGCAATTCTGCGCTCTGGTAGCATGTAAACAAGATCCACAGTTTCCACACTGTTGCCGCGGTAGCGCGCGTTGCTGCCGTCGCGCGAGCATGACCATGTCAGAGCTGTCGGGGCCAAGGGCGCTGTCACTGGGTGTGTGTGCTAGTTTCGCTGCACATTCGGCTGCAGACTCCACTTGAAAGGTAATGTTGACTGCCTGTGACAACGACAGATCGTCGGACTTGAGTAACAGTCTTTCACGCACTCTCACGTTGTTGGTGTGCTCTATTAGTTGATCACGCACCATCTCGTCTTGTAGTGCACCGAACTTGCACAAGCTAGCTAACCCCCTCAAATTAGCCACGTATTGATGCACCGACTTGCCGGGGAGTTGGTGACGCTGTCTAAAAATGAATCGCCGCAGGAGGGCACTTTGTGGGGCAGAGGAGTGTGTGCTTAACAGAGCCACAGCCTCATTATATGTTTGAATTGAGTCTGCTGTGCATAATGTCCCAAGAACACGCTGGCCCTCCGCTCCCAAGCAATGGGATAATAGTGCCTTTTTCCGTGATGTACTCACATTTTCTAGTCCAAGAGCAATGAGGTAGGTTTCAAAGGACTGTAACCAGTGAACCTATGGGATCGGTGGCTCACCGGGTAGTGCAAGGGAGGGAGGAGGTGGCGGAAGAGAGATTTCAGCCATCCTCGTCGCCAAATGTTGCGTTTGCAAAGATAATCCAGAGGCCGTAAGAAGAGCTCAGTTCATGTTGCTTTTAATGGCTGATCCAAACACACTCTACCTGCAAAAGCAATCGAATACCTATATCCAATGTCAGACACAATACAACAATAATAGCACTATCAAACTCCATGTGCTCAGGCCAAGGCAATCGAGTACCTATCACCAATGTCAGACATAACAGATGTAATATCTCCAAATTTGCAGATGACACAAAGCTGGGTGGGAGGGTATGCTGTGAGGAGGATGTCGTGAAACTCCAATACGATTTGGACAGGTTGGGTGATTGGGCAGAAACATGGCAAATGCACTATAATGTGGATAAATGTGAGGTTATCCACTTTGGTGGCAAAAACAGGAACGCAGACTATTATTTGAATGGCAATAGATTGGGAGAAGGGGAAGTGCAAAGAGACCTGGGTGTTCTTGTGCACCAGTCGCTGAAGGTAAGCATGCAGGTGCAGCAGGCGGTTAAGAAGGCAAATGGTATGTTGGCCTTCGTAGCAAGAGGGTTCGAGTACAGGAACAAGGATGTCTTGCTGCAGTTGTACAGGGCCTTGGTGAGACCGCACCTTGAGTATTGCGTGCAGTTTTGGTCGCCTTACCTGAGGAAGGGTGTTCTTGCCATGGAAGGAGTGCAGCGAAGATTCACCAGGCTGATACCTGGGATGGCAGGAATGATGTATGAGGAGAGATTGTGTCGATTGGGCTTATACTCACTCGAGTTTAGAAGATTGAGAGGGGATCTCATCGAAACCTATAAAATTCTGTCAGGCCTGGACAGATTAGATGCAGGAAGGATGTTTCTGATGGCCGGGGAGTCCAGAACCAGGGGTCATAGTCTAAGGATAAGGGGTAAGCCATTTTGGACTGAAATGAGGAGGAATTTCTTCACCCAGAGAGTGGTGAACCTGTGGAATTCTCTGCCACAGAGGGCGGTGGAGGCCAGTTCATTAAATATATTCAAGAAGGAGTTGGATATATTTCTTAAGGCTAAAGGGATCAAGGGATATGGGGAGAAGGCAGGGACCGGGTACTGAATTTGGATGATCAGCCATGATCTCATTGAATGGCGGAGCAGGCTCGAGGGGCCGAATGGCCTACTCCTGCTCCTATCTTCTATGTTTCTATGTAACCTTCTCCGCAATCACCTGATGCTGCACAGGACACAGGGTATCAGCACCCGACCACATTGCTGGCCGGGAGGCCAGGGATGGCCTCACCATGGCCAGATTTACTTCACTTGATGCTGTACACCCTGGCTGCCACATGATGCACCAGGTTGGCACCACCCCACACCAACAACATAAAGCATCCCTACAATGCCCATCACACACTTTCACACTCATCACCATTATTGGGGTAATGTTATGTCTCACCATTCACGCACTCAGCCACTTCCAAGGGTGCACACAAATCTGTCCAAGAACGCAAAGTGTTGAAAATAAAGATTTCAATGTTTGACAGCACATTAACAGAAACTTCACATAAAAACACCCAAGTGCATACTCTTGTGTGTTGTTAGTTGGTATGATTGGACTAGGATGAGGGTGAGTGTGAAGGATGGCTAGTGAGATAGGGAACTGATAATGTAGATAATGTCAGTGCAGCCTTCGGTCGCCTGAGAAAGAGAGTGTTTGAAGACCAGGACCTCAAACCCAGCAGCAAGCTCATGGTCTACAGTGCAGTAGTGATACCCACCCTCCTGCATGCTTCAGAGACATGGACCATGTACAGCAGGCACCTCAAAGCACCAACGCTGCCTCCGCAAGATCCTGCAAATCCATTGGCAGGATAGGCGCATCAACGTCAGTGTTCTCGCTCAGGCCAACATCCTCAGCATCGAAACTTTGACCACGCTCAATCAGCTCCGATGGACGGGCCATATCGTCTGTATGCCCGATACGAGATTCCCAAAACTAGCGCTCTACTCAGAGCTCCGACATGGCAAGAGAGCCACAGGTGGGCAGAGGAAACGCTTCAAGGACACCCTCGAAGCCACCTTGAAAAAGTGCAACATCCCCACCGATACCTGGGAATCCCTGGCCCAAGACCACACAAAGTGGAGGAGAAACATTCGGGAAGGCGCCAAACACCTCGAGTCTCTTCGCTGGGAGCAAGCGGAAGCCAAGCGCAAACAGCGGAAGGAGCACACGTTAACCCAAGAACCCCATCCACCCGCTCCTTCAGCCACCGTCTGCCCCAGCTGTGACAGAGACTGTAGGTCTCGCATTGGACTCATCAGTCACCTGAGAACTCATTTTCAGTGTAGAAGCAAGTCATCCTCAGTTCCAAGGGACTGCCTAAGAAGAATGTAGATAGAGAAGGATGCGTGGAGGTGCAAGGTAAGTTGGTGTGAGTAAGGATATGCAGGAGTAGGGTAGGGAAGGCAGAGTTATGGGGATGTGATGAGTGGCACTGCAGGATGAGGTTGAGTGTGGCTTTGCAGTAACTTTTCGTGATCTACTGAGATCATTGAAAGGTTTGCGCCACTGCAGCCTGGTCCTCCTGACGACATTCCTGCTTGTGTCCTCCATGCAATGTGCAACCAGGCTGCGTCGGTCTCCTGGGGAGGTCTCTTCTGCCAATGGGAAGGGAAGAGGACCTCCTTGTGTGCTGTAACTCCCTCCATAAGCATATGGAGAGAGTCATGGGAGAGCCTGGGTGCAGGCTTGCACCTCTGTGTAGTGCTTGTCAGTGTTTCCAGCACCTCAATGCTGCAGAACACTGACAACACAACTGTCAAAATCAATTTGCGCATGGCCCCTTTAAGGAAACCGACTGATGATGCATCTTCAAATGACATCATCAGACCCGCTTCCTTTTAATTGGCTGGGAAACGCGCTGGACGGGCTTAACAAGCTAAATCAGGGGAAAGTCATGTCTGAGGCCAGGATGGAGCCAGCAGCGAGGCCGCAACCCGCCACCAGCGTTGGCTGCCATGGACCTGCCAAGGTAGGGAAAATCACGGCCACAGTGTCTGCTGTTCATCTGGGCGCACTGTGGCAGTGGGACTTGAACCCACAACCTTCTGACTCAGAGGCAAGTGCGCTACCAACTTGAGCCACAGCTGACACTGAGAGAGAGGGAGATTGGAGAATGGGGGATCTGGGGAGAGAGAGGGAGACTGGGGAATGCAGGTTCTGGGCGAGAGGGAGACTTGGGAATGGGGGCTTGGGGAGAGAGAGGGAGACTGGGGAATGGGGGATCTGGGAGAGAGGGGGATACTGGGGAATGGGGGCTCAGGGAGAGAGAGGGAGACTGGGGAATGGGGGATCTGGGAGAGAGGGGGAGACTGGGGAATGGGGCTCAGGGGGAGAGGGAGACTGGGGGATCTGGGAGAGAGGGATACTGGGGAATGGGGGCTCAGCGAGAGAGATGAGACTGGGGAATGGGAGCTCGGGGAGAGAGGGAGATTGGGGAATGGGGGCTCGGGGAGTGAGAGGGAGGCTGGAGAATGGGAACTCGGGGAGAGAGGGAGACTGGGAATGGGGGTTAGGGGGAGAGAGGGAGACTGGGGAATGGGGGTTAGGGGGAGAGAGGGAGACTGGGGAATGGGGATTAGGGAGAGAGGGAGACTGGGGAATGGGGGTTAGGGGGAGAGAGGGAGACTGGGGAATGGGGGCTCGGGGAGAGAGAGAGGGAATCTGGGGAATGGGGGTTCTGTGAGAGAGGGAGACTGGGGAATGGGGGCTCGGGGAGAGAGAGAGGGAGTCTGGGGAATGGGGGTTCTGGGAGAGAGGGAGACTGGGGAATGGGGGTTAGGGGGAGAGAGGGAGACTGGGGAATA
Organism: Somniosus microcephalus; assembly: GCF_052327205.1. Taxonomy (NCBI): domain Eukaryota; kingdom Metazoa; phylum Chordata; class Chondrichthyes; order Squaliformes; family Somniosidae; genus Somniosus; species Somniosus microcephalus. Next base: position 79,423,610 of record NC_140995.1, on the reverse strand, counting down.
GGGGCTTGGGGAGAGAGAGAGGGAGTCTGGGGAATGGGGGTTCTGGGAGAGAGGGAGACTGGGGAATGGGGGCTCGGGGAGAGAGGGCTCAGGAGAATGGGGGATCTGGGAGAGAGGGAGACTGGGGAACGGGGGACCTGGGAGAGATGGGAATGGGGCTCAGGGAGAGAGGGAGTCTGGGGAATGGGGGCTTGGGGGGAGAGGGAGACTGGAGAATGGGGGATCTGGGAGAGAGGGAGACTGGGGAATGGGGGCTTGGGGAGAGGGAGACTGGGGAATGGGGGTTAGGGGTAGAGAGGGAGACTGGGGAATGGGGTGGGCATGGGGCCAAGCATTTCCCACAGTTCCAAGAGCAACTGCAGCAAAGTGGTGAGCGGGAGCAGCACTGAGGAGCAGCCAGTAAAGGGGTAAGTATAACCTGGGGTCCTTACTGTGGGTAAACAGCAAAAGTTTGTTTCCACTGGTGAGTGAATGGGAAACTAGGGAATGGAAACAAAGAATTCTCACTGGAAGAAAAATGTGGGAAGGGAGGAGGAAGGTTCCTGAACTGACTGTGAGATCCTTCACCAAATGTAGCTATTGAGATAGAGGCTAAAACATCATTTCAAAGGGAATAAATATTTGATCGTGCATTCAGATGTCACGTGATCAGGCATCACGTGGCCAGATGTCATGTGATTGGAATGTCATGTGATCAAACCTCCAGGAATGCCTTCAACCAGAGTTAGCAATCCTATGGAGTGGCTGAGGTGATCCCCAATTTTCAACTCCTGGTTATTCTTATTTCAGGTGTAAAATGGATGGCTGTGAGTTGAATTTTTCTCCCAAATGTTTTTGATTTTATTACAGATAGTAGAAAAGGTGACATCTCTTCCCCTTTCTTGAAAAAAGTATGAAGACTTGAAGTCAATGGAAAGTAAAATCAGGCAGGGTTGTAAAATGGGCAGCCATTCCGATTCCATCAGTTTCCCATTGGGTGGCTCAGGTTACTAAGTTTTGTACCATATCCCACCTAGACAGGCCTCACACCCCACAGCTTGAGAAACACTGCCAGTGAAACAGGCTCCAGACTAATCAGCTCATTGAGCTAAAATGGGAAACTTTGCAGTCAGACTCCATTAAGAATCAACACTAAATGTGTTGAAAACTGCATGACTGTCCTATAATTTTAATAGCGAGCTTTCACTTCCACTATTAATGCTGGGATATTCCCCAGGACTGTAATATTGCCTTTCTCTCACTCTCTAGCAACAGAAACTCTTAGGGGGAAGAAATTCGGTAGGTTAGCGGGGGGCACTAGCGGGCATTAATGGGTTTGTTGCGGGGCACGGCGAATCCAATGCCGCACGAGAAATTCACCTGAGATTTCTAACATTTAGCGCCTAGGCCTTTAGCGGATGCCAGATCGTGACGTTATTGCGCTTGGAACGCCCCGTTAACGGCCCGGATGGAAAACCGGCAGGAAGAGGAGGCGTGATGCAGTCAGATGGCCGCTGTAGGAGCGGTATTTAAAGGGATCAACATCCAGTTTCATTTTAGTTGCCAATCAATGCTGCCTTCAGTTTCACATAGCGAAACAGTCGTTTTCACTGAGATAAACTTTCTGCCCGCTAAAAATTAGTCACTTTCATTCTGCGAACATTTGGAAATCCTACACTTGGTCATGTTAATATAATGGGGGCTGTACTGGCACTCGACCTCACCCTCCAGCATAAACATCAGAGGCAGCGACAAGCATTGGAAAATGTGGCCAGAGGGAGGAGGGCCAACAGGGCTCTCAACAGAAGGCCTTACCCTCCCAGGGTATTCCAGGAGCACTTCTCCAACATAAATTTAACTGAGGAGCAGTGTCCTAGAAGGCTCTGCTTCACCAAGAAGTTGGTCACAGAGCTCTGCCATCTCCTGCAGCCAGACCTCAAGCCTCAGATCAGGACCACCACCGCTCTCTCAGTGGCAGTCAAGGTCACGGTCGCCCTCAATTTCTTCACCAATGGATCTTTCCAGTCTGCAACAGGAGACATAGCTAGCATCTCGCAGCTCGCCGTCCATCGCTGCATCCAGGAGGTCACAGAGGCTCTCAACAGTAGGAGAAGGGACGACATTTCCTTCCCCATCACCAGGGAGAAGCAGGATGAGCATGCATGTGGCTTTGCCATGGTGCAGGGCGCCCACGTGGCTTTGCGGGCACCCCATAACAATCCTGAGGTCTTCGGTAACCGCAAAGGCTACCACTCACTTAATGTGCAGTTGGTGTGCGATCACACACATCGAATCCTCAATGTGAATGCCCACTATCCTGGCAGCAGCCACAATGCCGTCATCCTGCACCAGACCGGTATTCCAGCATTCTTCTAGCCACCACATCAAGCTCGCAGCTGGCTGGTCGGAGACAAGGGCTATCCGCTCTCCATTGGCTCATGACTCCCCTCCACAACCCCAACACTTCTGCCCAGCACTCATATACTGAGAGCCATACTGCGACCAGGAACATCATTGAGCAGACCATCGAAGTGCTCAAGCAACAGTTCCGCTGCCTTGACCGCTTGGGAGGAGCCCTCCAGTACTCGCTGGAGCGGGTGTCATTTTTCGTCATGATGTGCTGCATGCTGCACAACTTGGCCATCATGAGGGCCCAGCCATTGCCAGCAGGCATAGTGAGGCCACCTCAGGAGGAGGAAGAGGGAGAGGATGAGGAGGAGGAGCAACAGGAGGAGAAACAGCAGTAAGGAGGAGGCAGCCACTCAATTGGCCTTCTGGAAGGGCGGTCCGTGACTGCCTCATCAGACTGTGCTTCCAATAAATTCTATCGCACATCCCGGTTGCTCACCACTTCCCCATCATTCCATCCATTATGCATGCCTGAAATGAGAGACAGCATAAATTCTGCAAAATTCCATTAATGAATTTATCAACATTCAGAAAACACATATATACAACAATATTAACTAATCATCCTTGTGCAAACCCTTACCTCCCCTCTTTACAATCCTTTTTCCTAATCTACTGCTCCACTTGAGAGAGTACAATGGCAACATGTTCCCGTAAAGGTCAAGGGTGGGACCAACAAGCCCAGGGAACCTTGGATGCCAAGGGATATATGAGAATGGATTAGGAATAAAAGGGGGGCTTTTGGCAGATACAAAGGACTAAAGACAGAGGAAGCCCTAGAGGAGTATAAAAAGTGCAGGGGGATACTTAAAAAAGAAATTAGGAGAGCGAGGAGGGGCCATGAAATAACACTGGCGAGCAAAATAAAGGAAAATCCTAAGGTGTTTTATAAGTATATTAAGGGCAAGAGGATAACTAGGGAAAGAGTAGGGCCCATTAGGGACCAAAGTGGCAAGCTGTGTGTAGAGCCACAGGATGTAGGTGGGGTTTCAAATGAATTTTTTGCATCTGTGTTCACTATGGAGAAGGACGATGTGGACATAGAAATCGGGCAGGGGGACTGTGATATACTTGAACATATTAGCATAGAGAGGGAGGAGGTACTAGCGGTTTTACCAGGCTTAAAAGTGGATAAATCCCCAGGCCCGGACGAGATGTATCCCAGGCTACTATGTGAGGCAAAGGAGGAGATTGCAGGGGCTCTGACACAAATTTTCAGAACCTCTCTGGCCACAGGGGATGTGCCAGAGGACTGGAGAACAGCTAATGTAGTACCATTATTCAAGAAGGGTAGTAGGGATAAACCAGGGAATTACAGGCCAGTGAGCCTAACATCAGTGGTAGGGAAATTATTGGAAAAATTCTGAGGGACAGAATTAGTCTCCACTTGGAGAGGCAAGGATTAATTAGGGATAGCCAGCATGGCTTTGTCAAGGGAAGATCATGTCTGACCAATTTGATTGAATTTTTCGAGGGGGTGACTAGGTGTGTGGATGAGGGTAGTGCAGTGGATGTGGTTTACATGGATTTCAGTAAGGCTTTTGATAAAGTCCCGCATAGGAGACTGGTCAGGAAGGTAAGAGCCCATGGGATCCAGGGTGCCTTGGCACATTGGATCCAAAACTGGCTTAGTGGCAGAAGGCAGAGGGTGATGGTGGAAGATTGCTTTTGTGACTGGAAGCCTGTGTCCAGTGGGGTACCGCAGGGATCAGTGCTGGGTCCCTTGCTGTTTGTGGTCTACATTAATGATTTGGATGTGAATGTAAAAGGTATGATCAGTAAGTTCGCAGATGACACTAAAATTGGTGGGGTGGTAAATAGCGAGGAGGGAAGCCTCAGGCTACAGGACGATATAGATGGGTTGGTCAGATGGGCAGAACAGTGGCAAATGGAATTTAACCCTGAAAAGTGTGAGGTGATGCATTTTGGACGGACTAACAAGGCAAGGGAATACACAATGAATGGAAAGACCCTAGGAAAGACAGAGGATCAGAGGGACCTTGGTGTGCATGTACATAGATCACTGAAGGCAGCAGAACAGGTGGTTAAGGTGGTTAAAAAGGCATATGGGATACTTGCCTTCATTAGCCGAGGCATAGAATATAAGAGCAGGAGGTTATGATGGAGCTGTACAAAACGCTGGTAAGGCCACAGCTGGAGTACTGTGTGCAGTTCTGGTCGCCACACTATAGGAAGGATGTGATTGCTTTGGAGAGGGTGCAGAGGAGATTTACCAGGATGTTACCTGGGCTGGAGCGCTTCAGCTATGAAGAAAGACTGGACAGGCCTGTGTTGTTTTCCTTGGAGCAGAGAAGGCTGAGTGGGGACCTGATTGAGGTATACAAAATTATGAGGGGCATAGATAGGGTAGATAGAAAGGAACTTTTCCCCTTAGTAGAGGGGTCAATAACAAGGGGGCATAGATTCAAGGTAAGGGGCAGGAGGTTTAGAGGGGATTTGAAGAAAAACTTTTTCACCCAGAGGGTGGTTGGAATCTGGAACTCACTGTCTGAAAGGGTGGTAGAGGCAGGAACCCTCACAACATTCAAGAAGCATTTGGATGAGCACTTGAAATGCCATAGCATACAAGTCTACGGACCAAATGCTGGAAAATGGGATTAGATTAGACAGGGCTTGATGGCCGGTGCGGACGCGATGGGCCGAAGGGCCTCTTTCTGTGCTGTATAACTCTATGACTCTATGTACCCAGTGGCTGCAGCAGGGCTGGTGGAAGGCTGCTGAGTGTCAGTGCCAGAGGCTACAGATGGCCTTGCAGGACGCGCTCGACCAGCTCTAAGCCTGGAAGGCTCGGCTGTACACTACACCACCTTAGGATGGGCGGCGGCAGTCTGGCCTGGCTGGATGACGGGCAGCGACAAGGGCAATTGTGGAGTGTCAGTGGTGGGAGCAGGAATGCTGTCATCCTGAGAGAGGACAGCAGGTTCCTGCTTGACTGACATACTGCCACTCCCCCGGGGCAGCACCTCAGCATCCCTACCAATCTGCTGGTGCACAGATTGCTGGCCTGCTGCAACACGTGCGATTCCCAGTGGATGGTGGTAGACCCAGCCATGATGGCAGCAGTCAGAGCTTGTGTGGCATCAAGCTGAGACTGCATGAAAGCAGTCTGAGACTCGATGGTAGCAACCATTGACAGCATTACAGCACTAAGACTTTGCGTGGCTTCCGCCTGTGCTGCAATGGATGCTGCCACATCGCCCATGACTTGCGGTATCAGGTCTGAGTTCCCACGGTCTCTCAGGGAGTCCACCATCCTTTACAGACTGCCAAGGATGGGCTCCATGATGTGCGCAGAGCTCTGCACAATGTTGGAAGCAGACTCTTCCACGCTTCTTACTATTTCCGACAGGCTCTCGGGCACCCTTGCCATTGCACCTATCATCTCCGTGTGCATGCCCATCACCCTGCTTGTGAATGCCTCCCCATCGAGGTCCTCATCTGAGTCGTGTGCAGCAGAACTCGCCCTCCGGGGAGCTGGCCCCCGAGTTACACTTTCCCCCTGGCCTTGCTGTAGGCCACTCGTCCCTGGTGCATCCCCCTCTACTAAACTTGCCTCTAAATATTGCATCGTCCCAGTATTTGAGCTGGTGCCTGTGGGTGAGACATGTAGTGACGAGGTGCTTCCTTCCTCATCCTCTTCTCCTGCTTCACTCTCACTGGGAGGCGCAGGGAGAGGCTAGTCAGCTAGTTGCTGATTACCTGAAAGCATAAAGGCACAAGACTCGTGTTAAGGTGAAGGCAGGGGGGCAAGAAGGAAACAAGGAATGTAGACAGTATAATGAGCTGGGAAGTGGGAAAGGCTTGTGGTGTGAGGGAGAAGTGGAATGAGAGTAGTAGAGGGGATGAACATACCGTTGTTGTCCCCAAAGTGGTCAACGTCGCCGACGGCCACGGTGCCCACCTCCTGACACCCAATGACTCTCAGCACTCGCTCCTCCAGGTCTGTAAGCTGTTGGATGTCCGCTTCACCCCTGTCTGTTCGTTCCTGCTCCCTCCTATTGTGGGCCAGCTTGGCCTGCAAGAGAAAGGAAACTTTGTGAGTGAGTGTGCAGCTATGTGTTTGGACAACGTGGACCACTTTCCATACCTCGGGAGCCTACTGTCAACAAGGGCAGATGTCGACGACGAAGTCCAACACCGCCTTCAGTGTGCCAGTGCAGCCTTCGGCCGCCTGAGGAAGAGAGTGTTTGAAGACTAGGACCTCAAACCCAGCACTAAGCTCATGGTCTAGAGGGCAGCAGTGATACCTGCCCTGCTGTATGCCTCAGAGACATGGACCATGTACAGCAGGCACCTCAAAGCACTGGAGAGGTACCACCAACGCTGCCTCCGCAAGATCCTGCAAATCCATTGGCAGGATAGGCACATCAACGTCAGTGTTCTTGCTCAGGCCAACATCCCCAGCATCGAAGCTCTGACCACGCTCAATCAGCTCCGATGGACGGGTCACATTGTCTGCATGCCCGATACAAGACTCCCAAAACAAACGCTCCACTCGGAGCTCCGGCATGGCAAGAGAGCCCCAGGTGGGCAGAGGAAACGCTTCAAGGACACCCTCAAAGCCTCCTTGAAAAAGTGTAACATCCCCACCGACAACTGGGAATCCCTGGCCCAAGACCGCACAAAGTGGAGGAGAAGCATCCGGGAAGGCGCTGAACACCTCGAGTCTCTTCGCTGGGAGCAAGCGGAAGCCAAGCGCAGGCAGCGCAAGTCAACCCAAGCACTAAGATTCACAAAATTAATATTGTCAGATAAGGGTCCTGTGGCAGAAGAGGCCTTTACTTTTAAAAGACTGTTTTAAAAGAAGCCCAGAAAAGGGACACACAAAATGGCCGCCAGACCCCGTGACTAGCTTTCTGGACACTTTAAAATGGTTCCTGCAGGCCCCAGACAGCCTTTGTGGATTCAGCCCACAGTAAGTTCTGGAAGGCCATTTCGGAGAAAACAAAACCAGACACAGCCACATACATATGGATTGGATGCAGATCCAGTCAGATCAGCCTGTAGATAAAGGCCATCTAAATGTTTACCCAGACAAAGGGAAACAGTTTTATATTCATAAGGGGAGCATCAAAGACCCATCAAAGACATCAAGAAGACATTCAAAACAATACAAGGTAATTCCAGACCAGAGATGGCCATCACCGGCCATCCCGAAAGCAGTTTAAATATAATAACTACCCCGTTGTGATACAAGCCCGCCAAAAGTTAAACAAAGACTAACCTTGATTTGGCAGGAGATAAAGGCTTCTTTGAGAAGTATAACTGGAGTCCGGGGTAGCCATCGGTAGCGATCAGCCAGGTGCGCTTGTGAGCTTGTCCTTTTGAGAGCCGTGAAGGAACGTCGATCCAGAGACCAAGAAGGTGATTCGAGTCTGCGTCCCACCCCGGGGTAACCATCGGGAGATCATCGACAAACCGCGGGCCGTTGACGAGACAAAGGACAGCAGCCCTACAGAAGAAATCTAGCTGAAAATGGTAATCAGCTAGACTCCGCGAAGAGACCTCTTCAACCATGGTCAAACAGGTGGTCGCCGTCCCCGCCGACGTCCAGGCCTGCCAGTGTCCAGCCTGTCCGTGACCTTCACCTCGAGGAAGAAGAGAGAGTGTCGCAGCCCGCAGCGCTGACCACGTGGAGACAGGACGCCTGAAAGGATCAAAATGCAGACCTGTTTCAAAATTCTATACTTTCCAACTGGATTGGTGAGCATGTTTCTGGCCCCTCACAATCTGATCTAGCTAGGCTTAGGGGGTGGGCATTTAAAGGGTAATGAGTTGTGGTCCCTCGATGTTCCGTGTGTTTCCCCATTTCGTGATGACTTTTGTAAAGTATAATATGCCGACTAGAGCGGGCCTTGTGGGAACACAGCATCGGCGGCAGTGAGTCAGCGAGCAGCCCGACTAGAGCAGGCCTTGTGGGAACACAGCATCGACGGCAGTGAGTCAGCGAGCAGCCCGACTAGTTCAACAGCAGGAGAGAGAGGTAAAAAGTAATCAAAGTGTGACGTCACCAGGAAGCAGGTAAGTGATTGGTTGGTGAGTATTTGGTTGGTGAGTATTTCTCTTCTCTTTTTTTTTTAAACTTTAACTCGGTTTATAGTTTCTAAGGTCTCTCTGGTGTAGCAGAGACTGTTGGTAAACCAGTTAACTGTAGTGTAATTAGTGGGATTGATTGATTTAATTTAAATTCAATTAATTAAAGGGTAAGTCATGGCAGGACAGCCGGGCCCCGTGATCTGCTCCTCCTGTGATATGTGGGAACTCAGGGACACTTCCTGTGTCCCTGACAACTACATGTGCAGGAAGTGCGTCCAGCTGCAGCTACTGACAGACCGCATTGCGGCGCTGGAGCTGCGATTGGACACATACTGGAGTGTTCACGATGCTCAGGACAATGTGAATAGTACATTTACGGAGTTGGACACACCGCAGGTAGAGATTGGACAGGAAGAAAGGGAACGGGTGACCAACAGGCAGAGTACTAGGTGCAGGCAGGTGGTGCAGGGGTCCCCTGTGGCCATCCCCCTCTCCAACAGATACACCACTTTGAGTACTGTTGGGGGGGATGGCTTATCAGAGGAAGGCAGCAGCAGCCAACTTCCTGGCACCAGGGGTGGCTCTGCTGCACAGAATGGGAGGAAAAAGAGGGGTAGAGCTATAGTAATAGGGGATTCAATTGTAAGGGGAATAGATAGGCGGTTCTGCGGCCGCAAACGAGACTCCAGGATGGTGTGTTGCCTCCCTGGTGCAAGGGTCAAGGATGTCTCCGAGCGACTCCAGAACATCTTGGAAGGGGAGGGTGAACAGCCAGTTGTCGTGGTGCATATAGGCACCAACGATATAGGTAAAAAGTGGGATGAGGTACTAAAAGCGGAGTATAGGGAGATAGGAGATAAATTAAAAAACAGGACCTCAAAGGTAGTAATCTCAGGATTGCTACCAGTGCCACCTGCTAGTCAGAGTAGAAATAGAAGGATACTTCAGATGAATACGTGGCTAGAGGAATGGTGCCAGGGTGAGGGATTCAAGTTCCTGGGACATTGGAACCGGTTCTGGGGGAGGTGGGACCAGTTCAAACCGGACGGTTTGCACCTGGGCAGGGCTGGAACCAATGTCCTTGGGGGAGAGTTTGCTAGTGCTGTGGGGGAGGGTTTAAACTAAAATGGCAGGGGGTTGGGAACCTGAGCAGGGAGACAGAGGAAAGGGAAACAAGGATAAAAGCAAAAGATAGGAAGGAGAAAAACAAAAGTGGCAGTCAGAGAAAACAACGGTTTAAATCAAACATGGCCACAGTAAATAATAAGTCTAATAGGTCTAAGAGCGTTAAAAAAACAAGCCTGAAGGCTTTGTGTCTTAATGCGAGGAGCATTTGTAATAAGGTGGATGAATTGGCTGCGCAAATAGAAGTAAACAAATACGATTTGGTTGGGATTACGGAAACGTGGCTCAAGGAAGGCCAGGACTGGGAACTCAACATCCAGGGGTATTCGATATTCAGGAAAGATAGGCAAAAAGGAAAGGGAGGTGGGGTAGCATTACTGGTTAAAGAAGGGATTAACACAATTGTAATGAAGGATATTAGCTCTGATGAGGTGGAATCTGTATGGGTAGAATTGAGAAATACTAAGGGGAAAAAAACATTAGTGGGAGTGGTTTATAGACCTCCAAACAGTAAGGCGGAGGTTGGGGATGGCATTAAAAGAGAAATTAAAGAAGCGTGCAATAAGGGCACAGCAGTCATCATGGGTGACTTTAATCTACATATAGATTGGGCCAACCAAATGAGTAACAATACTGTGGAGGAGGAATTCCTGGAGTATTTACGGGATGGTTTCCTGGACCAATATGTCGAGGAACCAACGAGAGATCAGGTCATCTTAGACTGGGTATTATGTAACGAGAAAGGATTAATTAGCAATCTTGTTGTAAGAGGCCCCTTGGGTCGGAGCGATCATAATATGATCGAATTCTTCATTAAGATGGCGAATGAAGTAGTTGACTCGGAGACTAGGGTCCTCAATTTAAATAAAGGAAACTACGATGGTCTGAGGAGCGACTTGGGTAGGATTGATTGGGGAATGGCACTCAAAGGGTTGACGGTGGATAGGCAATGGCAAACATTCAAAGACCGAATGGATGAACTACAGAATTTGTTCATCCCAGTTTGGCATAAAAATAAAACAAAAAAGGTGACCCAACCGTGGCTAACAAGGGAAATTAGGGATAGCATAAGGTCCAAGGAGAGGACATATAAATTGGCCAGAAAAAGCAATAATCCTGAGGATTGGGAGCAGTTTAGGATTCAACAAAGGAGGACAAAGGGATTAATTAAGAAAGGGAAAATAGAATATGAGAGTAAGCTTGCAGAGAACATAAAAACTGACTGTAAAAGCTTTTATAGATATGTGAAGAGAAAAAGATTGGTGAAGTCAAGCGTAGGTCCCTTGCAGTCAGAATCGGGGGAATTTATAATGGGGAACAAAAAAATGGAAGACCAACTAAATACATATTTTGGTTCTGTCTTCACAAAGGAGGACACAAATAACCTCCCAGAGATGCCGGGGAACATAGGGTCTGATGAAAAGGTGGAACTGAAAGAAATCAGTATTTGTAGGGAAATGGTGTTAGGAAAATTGATGGGACTGAAGGCCGATAAATCCCCGGGGCCTGATAATCTACATCCCAGGGTACTTAAGGAAGTGGCCCTAGAAATAGTAGATGCATTGCTGGTCATCTTCCAGAACTCGATAGACTCTGGAACGGTACCCATGGATTGGCGGGTAGCTAATGTTACCTCACTATTCAAAAAAGGCGGTAGAGAAAAGGCGGGGAATTATAGACCGGTAAGCTTGACATCGGTAGTGGGGAAAATGCTAGAGTCCATTATAAAAGATGTAATAGCAGAGCACTTGGAAAGCAGTGACAGGATCGGACAAAGTCAACATGGATTTACAAAAGGTAAATCATGCTTGGCTAATCTACTGGAATTTTTTGAGGATGTAACTGGTAAAATAGGTAAGGGAGAATCAGTGGATGTGGTGTATTTGGACTTTCAGAAGGCTTTCGATAAGGTCCCGCATAAGAGATTAGCGTGCAAAATTAAGGCACATGGGATTGGGGGCAAGGTATTGGCTTGAATAGAGAACTGGTTGGCGGATAGAAAGCAAAGAGTTGGAATAAATGGGTCATTTTCTGAGTGGCAGGCAGTGACTAGTGGGGTACCGCAAGGATCGGTCCTAGGACCCCAGCTGTTCACAATATATATTAATGATCTGGACGAGGGAATTGGATGTAATATCTCCAAATTTGCAGACGACACAAAGCTGGGGGGGAGGATATGCTGTGAGGAGGATGTCGTGAAACTCCAGCACGATTTGGACAGGTTGGGTGATTGGGCAGAAACATGGCAAATGCACTATAATGTGGATAAATGTGAGGTTATCCACTTTGGTGGCAAAAACAGGAAGGCAGATTATTATTTGAATGGTAATAGATTGGGAGAAGGGGAAGTGCAAAGAGACCTGGGTGTTCTTGTACACCAGTCGCTGAAGGTAAGCATGCAGGTGCAGCAGGCGGTTAAGAAGGCAAATGGTATGTTGGCCTTCGTAGCAAGAGGGTTCGAGTACAAGAACAAGGATGTCTTGCTGCAGTTGTACAGGGCCTTGGTGAGACCACACCTTGAGTATTGTGTGCAGTTTTGGTTGCCTTACCTGAGGAAGGACGTTCTTGCCATGGAAGGAGTGCAGCGAAGATTCACCAGGCTGATACCTGGGATGGCAGGAATGATGTATGAGGAGAGATTGTGTCGATTGGGCTTATACTCACTCGAGTTTAGAAGATTGAGAGGGGATCTCATCAAAACCTATAAAATTCTGTCAGGCCTGGACAGACTAGATGCAGGAAGGATGTTTCTGATGGCCGGGGAGTCCAGAACCAGGGGTCATAGTCTAAGGATAAGGGGTAAGCCATTTAGGACTGAAATGAGGAGGAATTTCTTCACCCAGAGAGTGGCGAACCTGTGGAATTCTCTGCCACAGAGGGCAGTGGAGGCCAGTTCATTAAGTATATTCAAGAAAGAGTTGGATATATTTCTTAAGGCTGAAGGGATCAAGGGATATGGGGAGAAGGCAGCGACCGGGTACTGAATTTGGATGATCAGCCATGATCTCATTGAATGGCGGAGCAGGCTCGAAGGGCCGAATGGCCTACTCCTGCTCCTATCTTCTATGTATCTATGTATCTATGTATATCTTAGCCAGTACTGTATTATGATTTGTTTTTCCCTCCCATGTACCTTATTGGTTTGCAGTTTGATTTGTTCCTTTATGCAATAAAGTTTCATTTCATTTTTCATTAAACCTGGTCTATTGAGTATTCTCTACATTGTAGTTCCTGCATCCAAGTCCAGTGTCTAGAACCTAAGGGGCGAGTGGGTTGAACCACTCAGGGTTTTACTGTCCAAGAGAGAGAGGCCTCTAGAGAGAGAAACCTCTGTGATCTGAAAACCCCTTACAGAAAATGGCGACCGCGGCATGACACTGGCAGCAGGATTGCAATGTATTAGACCCAGGTTTGAATGGCCGAAATGTTATGGATGAGAGGATAGCGGATTATGTCTTTGGCAAGGTAAATCTCACTAAGCAGTGGATTTCCGACCTCTTACTGGATGGGCGTCCGGTAGACGCAGCCATCAGGTGGACAGAGAGCAAAGAACATAAAAAGTCAGTGGAAAAGGCAGTGTGGCTGATGTGCTACAAGAAACAAGTCCAGATTTTGGACAGAGTCGTTGCAGCACAGGCAGCCAAAATCACTGCACAGGAAGCAGAAATAGAGGAAAAGGCCTTGGGTGGGGAAAAACTCATCACAGCGCTTCACGCGCTGAATCAGGAACGCCAAGTTGTAGCCAGTCAACACCAGGCTAGAATAGTGTACCTGGAATGCCAGGTTACTGAGGCAAAGATGCATGAAGCGAGAATACGGGAGAAAAACGCCCGCCTCGCACAACAGCTAAGAGCGCAGGAGGAGAGAGTAGTGGAAGTCAAGGCAGCTTACAAGCTGGCCCTTGAGCATGGGTTCGAGAGTGCCGACCATGGCCCCTGCCAAAAGACCATAGAGGACCTGAGAACAGCCTTGGTTAAGGCAAAAGGCATGGTATGCCTCGTAAGCCCAAAAGCAAGTCACATAGACTTTTTGCAGGAATCCAAACGTCCGATTCCTTGTGAAGTAGTTGTGGCACCAGCCACTGAGCCCTCAGCGCCACCGAGCTATAGTGAGGCTTGGCCAGAAGGGGAGGTGGTGAAAGAAAGGGTAGCCGAGGTGGAGCAGGAGGAGGAACAACCCCTGGGAGTAAAGCCGGAGCCGGCACCAATGTGTCCTACTCGGCACCAGAGGTTCGGTCCCACCGCCGCAAATGGCGCGGACGGACCCCACATGAACCAGCTCGTGGTGCCCCACGGTGCCCAACAACTCAGAGCAATGATAAGCCACCTCCCAAAACTCTCCGAGAAGGGAGATCCCTCAGTCCATTTCAGGGAGATAGAGGAGACAGCTGCCATCAATGATTGTGATGATCTTGAACAGGCAAAGATGCTGCTCTTCTCCCTGGATAGCACAATCCTTCAGTGCCTCTCAGACGGGAGTAAGAGGGGACGGACAGGGTATGTGGAACTCAGGGGCGAGGTCTTGGAGGTTCTGGGAGTGGACGACGGTAATCCGTTCCTCCGTGTGGAAGGGACTGTGCAGCTAACTGGAGAACCCCCGCGGGTTTTCACAGAAAGGCTGTGGCCAGTGTATCGGCGCAGTTGTCCGGGCATGCCTGAACGGGCCGCAATGAACGCCGAACAGCGGGTTCTTTGGCTCCGTTGTCTGGTTGCTAACAGCTTGCCCCAGATATGGACCCAAGCCAAATCTTGGTTTGACCCCCAAGGTCCCGGTATCACGGAGGAGACTGTGCTCCGACAGCTTAACATTACGTACAAGAACTGTAGAAGTCAGGAGGCACCTCCCTCTAAGGGAAAAGTGCATGAGGCAAAACCTGCAGCCCCAAGCAAGAAGGAGTGGCGTCAGGAGGGGAATCGCCCTGCCCAAGCCAAGCTCAATTGTTACGGGTGTGGGAAGGATGGGCATTGGCGCAAGGACTGTAAAAAGCCGTGGAAGGATAATAAGGGAAAAGCTCCCGCAGCCCAAGCCCAAGCCCAAGCCCAGACCGCCGCCCCAGCACGAGTCCAGGTCCAAGACGCAGCCCCTGCCCCTGAGAGAGGAGCCGGTGCAGCTTTGCATCCCGCTGCGATAGAGTCAATTTTAGAGACAATGCGGTCTCTTATGATCTCACAGGGGAAGATAGCAGCTACCACCGGTGGGATAGTTCCCTCGGCCCTCTTTGACAACCCACAGAATTGACTAGAGCCAGCGCAGCCTGTCGACCTGTGTCCTCTAGAAAGACATGCACAGGAAGAGACCTCCTGTAAAATGGAGGAATACCTGCGGTGCCAGGTTGCAGAGGCTAAGTTAGTTGAGCAGGCTTTAAGGGAGGAGAACGCTAGGTTAACAGCGAGGGCTGGCAGTTTAGAGGGTCAGCTAAGGGCTTGTAAATGGTTTCACATCAATCAGTGCAAACTGTTTAAGCCGGGTGCAAAAGAGCCAACAACTGGAGCCAGGTCTGAGGGTAAAAATCCTCAGCCTGAGGCGTACAATAAGTCACAGACCACACAGGCTGGAACCGCAGCCTGCTTGAAGGGAGAAGCTGTCCCGCCCACCTGGGAGGTTTCCCCATTGGCCTGGGACTCGGACGAGGAGGAGCCCGAAGACCAAGGCCCTCATCCTGACCCAAACGCCATCGGGGGGGAGCCCAAACAGCTAGGTCCCACCCCTGACATGATTCTGGAGGAGGTGGAGTCAGAGGACAGAGGTCCCGCCCTCGACTCAGGCGTAGGGGAGGTAGAACTTGGGGGCGGAGATTCTCCACCTGTAGGGACAGGGAGGGAGAAGTCGTCTGCCACAGACCCAAATCCCAAAGGGGCGGAGCCTGAGGGAAGGGAGCCGAAGCCGGCAGTCGTGGAGGAGCCACGGGCTGTGAGGGCTAAAGTCCCAACCACAGGTCCACTCGCTAAGGGAGCCTCGCCCAAGGCACCCTCTCGCAGGTCGTCTCGGACGCCTCAGCCAAGAAAAACTTGGCCAGATTCCCCCTACCCCAGCAGACACCGACTTGGCAAATCCCTGGAAAAACGCAGTCCCCAATTGGCAGCAAAAGGCTGCGGGAGACCCAAGCCACAGGTCAGGGCAGCCCCGCCACAGGGAGCAGTGAGCTGCAGTCCAAACAGGGATTAGGCAAGCCGCCTGGGGACGGGCGGCGCTGTACATAAGTTTAGTTAAGTTAAGTTTAGTTTAAGTTAAGGTATGAGCTTTTAAGATAATAGGGTGTTATAAGGAATAGTTTTGGAGTCTGCCCAACATGTGTGTTGTTTTGGATCGAGGTCGAAAGACCCGATCATGACTTCACCTAGGCCAGAATCTCTCGGGAGCCTGGCTGTATCGTTTAATTTGTTACAGGAACCAAAAGGATAATGAAAGGGATTCTCGTCACGTTCACGGTGGTCGGGTGTAGCCTGGCCTACCGGAGCTACACCAAGGACTCGACCGTGTACGGCTGCTCCGGAGACACAGCCCCCATCGCGACCGATGGGACGGGAAGACGTGACGTCGAGGAGACAGCCACCTATTTCCACGAAGGGAGGTGGCCAGGATGGCTGGGGTCGAACCCTACGGAATACTCCAGCCAGTCGGGTTTTAAGTACAGAGAGACTTCTCTAATGTGTCCCAGGGTGAGGATCATCGCACCCAGAGTCAGCGTTACCGTCGGGAAAAGGATTTGCTTGAACTGTACGGGACATGTTCCTTTGGACCGATGGTGGTGGCTCAGGAAGCTGAGTAAGACCATGAAGCACTCCACGGTCGAGTGGGAGAGACTGGGTAACAATACCCATCGGACTATTACGGGGACTCATGGGGGGTTGAGTGTCTGTTGGGACAAATGGTGGGAACCAGATGAGGGGATTTACATCTGTATGTGGGGTTCAGAATGCGTCAGCCCCACAGGCATCTCCATCTTTTTTCCAAAGGCAGTGGCAGGATGCTGGAAAAGGGATGAGATGGGACGCCAGCACACGGGCGTGCGGAGTCCCATACTCTCAGATCCCAGTAAATGCCACTGAGCTCATCACCCGCCCCCGCAAGCCCCTGCCCACGATTCCGGTAGCCAAAGCCCGCAAGGAAGGGTGCCCCACCACTACCAAAGGACCCGGGAACGGATTGGTATTAGTGCCCACAGGTCAGTTGCTGTACCAAGGGGTGCACTACGCGGTGGCCTTGGTGATTTTAAACCTTACCGAGGTGCGATTGCCAGAGTGGTGCCCCAAGGAAACGGAGCAATTGTACCAGGTCCTGTTAACAAACATGTTCAGACAGTTTTATGAGTTCGACTTTGCTGATGTCGACAGAGCCGGATTGTACACCACACCACATGCAGCCTTGGACAGGGTAGGGAGACAAAGAAGGGGTGCAGTAAATGATATTTTTACAGCTTTTAACACAGGGACTTCCGTCATCAACACTCTGGATGACATGGAGCTGCAGACTCAGATCAATGATTTAAAAGGGCAGGTAAGAAAGATACTGATGGATGAGAATAAGGTAGTGGGTTCTGAGTTACATGAGGACCAGGCCATGACACTACACTTAAAGGAAATTATAGCAGAGCTGGAGAAACACGCTAAAACGGTAAATGCTCTCATCAGGGAGGATCGGAATGCGTCCGATCAGGCTGCGCAGAACGAAGCGTGCGTGCGTGCTGTATGGGGCGTGGTCTGGGCGAGGGCCGCAGTAATCTGGAGGATTTAAAACAAGGTTTGGTCCCCTCCTGGATCAGCAACAAGCACCTTGCAGCCCTCCACCATTTTGAGAAGGCATTGAGTCCGTGCCAGCTCAGACTAGCTTCAGAGGCCTACCCAGTCCCAGTGGACTGTGGGCGGTCTAATCACACCATTATGGGTATAGTGGTAAGAATGCCGGTGATGGGAAAGACAGCTAAACCCGCCCCGGTATACAGGGTGGAGAACATTGGTGTCATTCAAGGGGGTGCACACATTCACTACACAGCGGTCCCACCGTACGTCATTCGATGGTAGCATGCAATGACGGGTACCGACCTCTCGGGTTGCCGGAGCCGGGGAGCAAACATCATCCTGTGTCCCCAGCACTTGAATGCCTATTCGAAACCACAGTACGGGTTCAGAACTGCTGGCGCGAAGCCTATAAATTGCACCATGGAGGCAATGGCACAAGGCCATGTGCCCTCGCAGGTGGCATATATAGGAGGTGGGACATACTGTGTCACCACTGCAGTGCCCCACTGCCAATATGGACAGCACGGCTGGTGTCCGGTGAGTGACAGCAGTTTCTGCTTCAAACCCAAGGCAGAAGTTCAAGTGGCCCAAGAGCGAATTGTCCCCATTCCTGAACCTTCCACTGTTCACCTCACTGTCAAAGTGAATTTCACCGATCTGCAACGATTCATTGCACATTTTGGGTATATCATTTATCCTCTCCCCGAACACCTCACCAAGATACTAAAAGCTGTTGTCATTTCACAGAAACATTTTTACACACTGGAGCAGAAGACTTTAGAAATAGGGGCAAACATACTAGATATATTAACCCCACCGTGGTGGGATCTGTTCACTAATATAGAAGTCCCTTCTTGGATTAGGATAGCCTCTCACATCCTTGTCGTGTGTCAGGTTTTCATTGTGATTTATTTACTGTGCGTACACTGTAAAAAGGTCAGACATTCGCAGAAGTATGAGAACAGAGGAGAATGGAGGGAGCATTATGTGTGGGTAGACGAGGAGACACCCGTTTAGATTTTTGCTGCTATGTATAAAGTTAAAGTTTCCCTCCCTCCTCTATGTTTGATGTTTGTTCATGTGTAATTTTGTGTGTACTTTATTTTTTATCATTTAAGTTCATTACGTGAGTTGTAGTTAATAAAAGATAATGTGTATGAACCAGGTGGTGTAAGGGTATTAGGCCCCCCTCCACGCCTGGAAATGAGTGTGTCAGATTTTAAATCCAATGTATTGCCATTTATAGGTGCTTGATGTACACAGTAGGTTTTCTGAAATGGGAAATGCATGTGTCGTGGGATCATAGATAGGTAATTACAGGGGATGGTTTGATTGTGGAGAGTCAGAAAATTTTGCTCACCCAGAATTATGATACTTCAAGCAAGTTATAGTATCAGGGGGGACTATAAGATTCGCAAAATTAATATTGTCAGATAAGGGTCCTGTGGCAGAAGAGGCCTTTACTTTTAAAAGACTGTTTTAAAAGAAGCCCAGAAAAGGGACACACAAAATGGCCGCCAGACCCCGTGACTAGCTTTCTGGACACTTTAAAATGGTTCCTGCAGGCCCCAGACAGCCTTTGTGGATTCAGCCCACAGTAAGTTCTGGAAGGCCGTTTCGGAGAAAACGAAACCAGACACAGCCACATACATATGGATTGGATGCAGATCCAGTCAGATCAGCCTGTAGATAAAGGCCACCTAAATGTTTACCCAGACAAAGAGAAACAGTTTTATATTCATAAGGGGAGCATCAAAGACCCATTAAAGGCATCAAGAAGACATTTAAAACAATACAAGGTCATTCCAGACCAGAGATGGCCATCACCGGCCATCCCGAAAGCAGTTTAAATATAATAACTACCCCGTTGTGATACAAGCCCGCCAAAAGTTAAACAAAGACTAACCTTGACTTGGCAGGAGATAAAGGCTTCTTTGAGAAGTATAACTGGAGACCCAGGGTAGCCATCGGTAGCAATCAGCCAGACGCGCTTGTGAGCTTGTCCTTTTGAGAGCCGTGGAGGAACGTCGATCCAGAGACCAAGAAGGTGATTCGAGTCTGCGTCCCACCCCGGGGTAACCATCGGGAGATCATCGACAAACCCCGGGCCATTGACGAGGCAAAGGACAGCAGCCCTGCAGAAGAAATCTAGCTGAAAATGGTAATCAGCTAGACTCCGCGAAGAGACCTCTTCAACCATGGTCAAACAGGTGGTCGCCGTCCCCGCCGACGTCCAGGCCTGCCAGTGTCCAGCCTGTCCATGACCTTCACCTCGAGGAAGAAGAGAGAGTGTCGCAGCCCGCAGCGCTGACCATGTGGAGACAGGACGCCTGAAAGGATCAAAACGCAGACCTGTTTCAAAACTCTATACTTTCCAACTGGATTGGTGAGCATGTTTCTGGCCCCTCACAATCTGATCTAGCTAGGCTTAGGGGGTGGGCATTTAAGGGGTAATGAGTTGTTGCCCCTCGATGTTCCGTGTGTTTCCCCATTTCGTGATGACTTTTGTAAAGTATAATATGCCTGTGTATATCTTAGCCAGTACTGTATTATGATTTGTTTTTCCCTCCCATATACCTTATTGGTTTGCAGTTTGATTTGTTCCTTTATGCAATAAAGTTTCATTTCGTTTTTCATTAAACCTAATCTATTGAGTATTCTCTACATTGTAGTTCCTGCATCCAAGTCCAGTGTCTAGAACCTAAGGGGCGAGTGGGTCGAACCACTCAAGGTTTTACTGTGCAAGAGAGACCTCTAGAGAGAGAAACCTCTGCGATCTGAAAACCCCTTACAGCACCCCACCCACCCGCCCCTTCAACCACCGTCTGCCCCACCTGTGACAGAGACTGTAGGTCCCGCATTGGACTCATCAGTCACCTGCAAACTCATTTTTAATGTGGAAGCAAGTCATCCTCGGTTCCGAGGGACTGCCTAAGAAGAAGAAGAAGGATGTGTTTGGGAGATGTGCCTGCCATAGTTGAATAGCTGTGATTGTAGGCAAGGCGTGAGATGTGGATGTGAGCTTTAGTAGGTGGAGATACTTAGTGGGTGAGTGGTGGGGGTGTGGTGGGTGAGTGCTGGGGGTGTGGTGGGTGAGTGCTGGGGGTGTGGTGGTTTGTGTAGTGTGTACAGGCTGAGGTTAAGATGGTGGTATGTTGGACTTGTTGAAGCATGTGCTCACCCTGACCAACCGAGTGAGGTCATTGAATTTTTTACGGCACTGTGTGAGGGTCTTGAGGACCACACTGCTGGCCGAGACATCCTGGGCCACTTCCCTCCACATTGCCCTGAAGACCTGGGGCAATGGCCTCCTGCCAGTGGCCAGGAAGAGCACTGCCCTCCTTCTTTTGACTGCCGCGACCAATGCCTCCAATGCCTGGTCACTGAAACGGCAAGCTCTCTCCCTGGGACTGGGATCAGCCATGAGGATAAGAAGTGTAGCTGTTGAGTTGCTTGGAGGTTACCTTCTGAGCCAGCAATGTTGAGAATGAGGTTGTGCAGAATGATTGAACCTTTCCTTTAAGAACTGGAAGGAGCCAGTGTGAATGATGAGTCCCGATTGGAGTGCACCTGAAATTGGTTATCGTTCTGTGGGTAGCGCCCTGCTCTGTGTGTAGCACCCTAAGTTAGCTTGAATTAGCGCTCCAGCTCTTTCTTGGAGCGCTAACAATCAATTTAGCAGGAGGCCAGAAGGATTAGCGCCTGGCGCTAACTCTGCAACTTTTTAAAATTTAGCGCACCAATTGGGGCGATACTGAATTTCTAGCCCTTAGGATTTACCAATGCAATGCATATGTGTGAGATCAGAATACTAAGGAAGGGTGGGAGAATATGAGCTCACGTGTGATCTTTGTGCACGACACTGGTTAGGTCACAATTGATCCGTATTAGGCACCATGTAAACCATTTTATATTTGTATATAAAATAAATGCTTAATTATTTATAGCAATGGCGTCAATTATCGCCTGTTAATTTATACTGTGGAGGCAAATTGTGTATATGGACATAGGGGTAGCATTTCTGCTCGATTATGCTAATAACATCAAACACAATCCAGGCGGAATCGGACAAACCAACGCAAAAGATGAGGGAGTTTTGAATGTAAGTGAGTTACACCCAAAACCACCTGCATTCGAGTTTTCTACCATCTTTTACGCTGATCATGCCCCCAGGTCGAAATTGCCGCCGATTGCGTGTTTAGGAAAGCCTCCTCAAAATGGTCTCTTTTTCTTAGGCGCACAGGCACTAGCAGGCACGTTTTAAACGTTTTTTGATATCAAAAAACATTTACTTTCATAAGAAGCTGACTACTGTACACCAATGAAACTATTAAATGGTTCAGGATAGTTTTTTTTAAAGTCATTTTCAGTGATTTTAAATCAGGTTACTCACAGTTGAAGGACTTTATTAAAAATGTTGATTTTTCCTGATAAACCCATTTTCAGCTGGATTAATTTTGGCTGCAATTTCCCGATTGGGACCAAAGCGGAAACTCTACCCCATAATATATAAGAAATAAGAGTTATAAAATAAAACTGCCCTTTGTGAAAAACAAATTAAGCTATAATGAATAAATAATTCTTAATGGCAAATATGGGGCCGATAGTCCAACAATGAGTACCTTCAAAGTGCTCCTTAGGTTCAGTGCAGTCCAAGTGGCCAAACAGCACAAAGGGCACTGGGAGCCTGTGTGAAAACTGTGCTGAGGATTATTAGAGCCATGGAAATTATTCAAATTATGGAGGCTCCCCACTAAGCAGTTGGGCTGCCTGAGAAGCAGTCCAGTTGCACAGTGCCCATTGGTAACAGCTACTGATAGGGAGGCTTCGGTAAAAAAAACGAAAGATTTTCCACTTTCTGGTCCTTCCCCTCTGTCCTCCTGGTGCCATGTTCCCCCCCAACAAGATCACCCAGCAGTCAACGGACAGCCCACAACTCTTCACTGGCTACTGCATCTCCTGGCAAATCATGAGAAACAAGAGTGCCAGAGGAATGCTCAAAGGAGTTGCCCTTGTGTTACTGGGTGAGATCAAACCCTTCATCTGCAAGTGTACACAATGCCAAGACAACATTTAAAATAGAATACGGGGCAGAACTCTTCGAAGCGCTGTGCCACAGGCTGGGCCTTGCACACCACAGGTAGCTTATCAGAAAATCAATGCTGCATTGCACACAATTTTCCATCCATTAATGTCAATGAATTAAAAACTGCATGCAAACCAACTGTGATTTTCTGATAAATCAGTCACTGCATCCAAGGCCCTGCCAGTGGCACAGAGCCTCAGAAAGTTCTGCCCATTGTCTTTATCACAAGCTAATAAGCGATTTTAGTAATGTTAATGCAGAATTTTCCAAACAATGGTGCACTGCTGGCATTGAGGGCAGATGTTTAACCAATCTGAAAACGAGGTCTATGAGTGAGTACAAAAGACATTTAATCTGCTTAAAGTCCATTGCTTTAGCTTTTATTGTTTATACTATTCAAAACTAAGCCTTAAGTCATCATAACCTATAGTCAGGAAAAATTCAATTAAAAATCTCAACCTTTTTGTAAGATGCTTTTCAGTCAACATCTTTGGTAATGTAACTATAAAATATTGTGTACACACAGAGAAATGCAGACTGTTAATCGTGACAAGCGTGTTACATTAATATCAGATGGTGAACACAAGTAGGCCAGTAATGCATTCACTCTGAACTAAGCTCATTTAAATTTATAGTAAACATTCATTCTTAGTCCATTTGCCTTTCAGGCATTTCTTTTTAACCAATTGTTTCACATACTATGTCCTGAATCGTTATTTTTTCCTTGTGCCAATAAGGTGGAAAGTTCAGAAATGTACCGGATGGCACCGTGCAGAGTCTGAATTTTGGTGAGACTCTGACCTCTTTGACTGTAGACAGGTGGTAGAAAACTCCGCAGTGTGTGAAGAGCACTAGCAAGCCGTCTCATTCTCAGCTTTTCCCTCTCGCTCGCTTTTATCCTGCGTTTACCTGACATCTTTGTTTTGGGCAGTCCCTGGGACCTCCGGGATGGTGTACCGTTCTCTTCAAAAGCCCAGGTTTGTGGAAAGGATTGCGAGAAATGAGTGTCTCCAGGTGGACTGCTGGTCACCTCTGGGAGATGAGGAGGAGAAGGATAGAAGGATTCAAAAGATGATGCTGGTGAGAAACTGTGAGGCGATGGAACCCGGCTTGGCTCAAACTTGTCTGCTTCAACTTTCCAGCTAAAGTCTGAAACTACTTCCATATTAATCAGTCCCAAACTGTCGTCCATTTCTAGCAGAGTTTTCAGAAGATTGTCCATCGTGGATTATGAAGCCTATAGTCCCAGTCTGCAGACAGAGTGAATGACTAAAAGCATTACCAGAAGACTGTTTTTATAGTGAGTGGAGAAGTGACAGCTTGTGGATTCACAGCTGAGGAGGCAAGTTCAAAGAAGAGTGAAAGTGTTGAGTTTTACAATTTAAAACAACTTCAAGCACTTTGCTTAGCACACTTCATCCATTGTCACCTTGCAGTAAAATGTAGAAGTAGAAATAATTTGTAAGAGAGGATCAAAAAACAGTGGCAAAAATAATATAAATAAATGCATAGACACATTAACATTTATAATACAAAGAATACAAGGAACAAATATCTGTAAAAAAAAGGGAATGAACTGGATAAACCAGAGTTCATTACAAATCCTGTGTCTCAATTTAATTACACAAATAAAATATTTCAACAGGAAATCTTGTAATGCATTTCTCTAAAATCTTTATCCACAGCATACTAATGAATGCGAAGTGTGCTTTAATACTTCCTGTATTGTGATTAAAATGTGCTTTAATACTGTTTACTCATGACAGCTAAGTAAGAACACAAGAAAATCCAGGATGAAATAAAGCTTTTCTGCTCAGTGAAGCTCATCCCTCGAGTATTCTAACCTTCCTGTCTTAACATCCAACTGCATTTTGACCGACACAAATGTGTTTATCTTTACTACTCCATCTACCAAAAGGAGCTGCCAACCAGGACATCTTGAATATAATACACATTAACTATCTGAAAGGGGACTTTTAAGATCTGCTACCACTGCTTCCTGCAGTCTCCATTATTTTAAACAGGCCAAAGCCACTGTCACTTTCCTTACTGTTTCTGCTATACTTCCTTAGATCATCACTCAGGAGTTTTATATCCCATTTTTACTGTATCTCACACTCCACTACAACTTACCTCCCGATTAGTTCTGACCTAAAGAATCATAGGCCCGTATTTTCTGACCCCCACGGGTGTTTACACACCCGTAGGGGCCTCACAAGTGCCGGTTTCAGGCATGTGAAGCGCATGCGCTGAAAACCGGCATTTCCGATTTGTCAAGAATTCTCTCGACAAATCCTCCACCTGCCCCGGAGAAGGGCCTCTGCGGGGGAAGAGTTTTGCTTTCTGCAGAACCTCTGCCCGCTGAAAACCTTTAAAAATCTTAAGCCTGGTAAAAGCGTAAGGCCTGCTTTTACCAGCATAAGAGTTTAACAAAGTAAAAAAAAAAAAAAAAAATTTCCACTCATTTATAATTTTAAAATACTTTTTAAAAAGGTAAGTTTATTTTTAGCCCCATAAAAAGCTTTATTTTTTCAAAAAATTAAATTTTTGTTTAAAATATTTAATTTAATGTAATTTTAACTAATTTTAAATACCGTGATTTAAAAAAAATGTATTTAATGTTTTAGTGTGTTTTTTGAGTGATCACCATTCATACTTTTGACAGATCTATCCGGAGAGACCTGCCAAAAGTGTGAAGAGGGATTCCCTTCTTTGATTGGTTCCCCATGGCCCATGTGATCCCAGGGACGCTTGCGAACCGCCTGCGCCCCTGGGATACCTGGGCCTCTGCGCGCACACCAGGAGAGGCCCAGGATCGGAAGTGTCGGGACCTACGGAGCCAGCAGGTAAGTTTGTAGGTTTTTCCAGATCGGAGGCATCCACACGCAGGAAGCTTCCGATTGGAAAATCCGGCCCATAGAATTTTACAGTGCAAGAACAGGCCATTTGGCCCTTCAAGTCTGTAATGTTGGTTTCTCTATGAGAGCCACCTAGTCTTAATCCCATTCCTCTGCTTACTCTCCATACCCTTTAATAGTCTTCTTTTCCAAGCTACTATCTAAATTCTTTTACAAGTACTTAGGGACTTGAGAGGCGATGTTACCCCTTCCTACCCAGCCGAAACTACAATCCCAAGATCTACTTCCTCCACAAAAACAATGGTAAAATATTTATTCAGTATCTACCATTCCTTTTACTCTGCACTACAGGCTTACCTCCTTTATTTCTTAGTGGCTTTACCCATACCTTACCATTTATCTTATTACTTATATGCTTTTCTAATTTCCTATTTCATGTATAATTTATATTTGTCCTGTCTTTCTTTATCATCTACCCTGTTAAGTATTAAATGCTAGTTTCAAATTTGATCAAATCTCCCTGTTCATTCATGAAACTCCAGCCTACAATACATTCCCATTCTTTTCCTTACTGGAATATACTTGACTTTCACCTCTTGCTTCACCTGTTTAAATATGTCCGTTGCTGATCCTCAGTTCTATTTGCCACTTAGGAACATAAGAATTAGGAGCAGGAGTAGGCCATACAGCCCTTCGAGTCTGCTCCGCCTTTCACTAAGATCATGGCTGCTCATCGACCTCAACTCCACTTTCCTGCCCTATCCCCATATCCCTTGATTCCCCTAGAGTCCAAAAATCTATCTATCTCAGTCTTGAATATACTCAGTGACTCAACATCCTTTCAGGTAGAGAATTCCAAAGAATCTGAGTGAAGAAATTCCTCCTCATCTCAGTCTTAAATGGCCAACCCCTTATCCTGAGACTGTGCCTCGGTGTAATCTGGGCAAGGTCCCTTTTATCTCTCTGTAATTTGGTTTCTTTCAGTCAAACCTTTAGTCTTGACTTTTTTTTCTATTATTACACTGAACCTAATTTTATTGTAGGTAAATGTTTCCCAAATGTTCCAGTACCTTTAGGTTGCCTACTTGCTCACTTCATTACCCAGAACCGGGTCAAGTGGTGCTTCGATCCTTGTTGTTGGGTCAGCAAAATATTGACTGAGCAAAGATCTCTGAAGATGGTGTAAAAAAAAAATCTCCTTTTGCATCACAAACATTTCCCCTATTCCAGTCTAGCTTTGGATAATTAAAAAAATCAACTTCAATATGATTATATTGTAATTCACGCTTCTCCAATTAAGCTATGATTTAATTCTCAATTCTCCTTTCCACTGTTTGCGGATTCTGTAATATACTTCCAGTAATGTGATTGAACAGCATACAGTTTCCACTTCTCTACTTAAATCCTTATGTTCTGATACTGTTACAGAATTTTCCAGGGTGGTAGCAGGCACGATTGGTGGCGGGTTGGGTGGGAAAGTTGTTATTTTTGACAGCGGGTCAGGAACCCACTGTCATCCTGCCCCCACGTGCCTTTCCCACAGGCACGTCTGTCATCGTGGAGCTGACCTAACCGGCAGCTGCGGGGGGCCCAATTGAAATCATTATCATGTAGTTGACAAGCCTTTTCCCCCTACTTTTTTAATTTCGCTGCATGGGCTTGGGATTCACACAGCTCGAGAACCACGTCTGTCAACCTGAGGCATGAGTTCCATGGCCATTGCTCCAGCTGATTATTTGACAGCATAAATAACAAACCAAAATAAAAACATGTTGATTATAACAGCTAACGGATTGATAGAGATGCTGTTCTACTTGAAAAGCTACTCGTAAATGTTAATTCAGAAATTCCTGAAGGGATGTAAGTGCTATCCTGGATGGTGCGGGAAATACATTTTTCACTGGCCATACTCAGCTGTTGCCTTCCAACTCAACAGTAATTGCAGTGAATTGATCTGCACTATTAAAAATGACATACACCATTTGAATACATTTTTGTGTTGTTTCTGGTCAGGTTTTTCTCACAGTATACTGTAAATGCCCAGTTACACATTAAATCAAGCCATCAATCATAACAATTTCATTCTCATCACTCATTCTACTGGTTCAATTTGCTTTCAATGCCTGAATATACTACAAAGAACAGCAGCAGTTGAAGAAGAGGGCCCACCACCACCTTCTCAAGGGCTACTAGGGTTAGGTAATAAATGCCAACAACACCCACATCCTGAAAATTAATTTTAAAATATAAAATACAACGAAATTATCTTTTGCTGGATTTTTTAAAATCAATCAATGAACTGCGTTCATTTTATCAGATGGTTAGCATGGAATTAGAACACAGCAATAAACGAGCCATTCTGGCCAGCAATGTCCACAATGGCAGTCTGTATATGTAAAATAGAAACAGACTCTAGTGAATAAAGCCATTCCCATGAACTTCACCAAATATCTGGATAGATAGATAGAGATAGATAGCTATATCTAAAATAAATTTAGTAGATGCCTTAGGGTGATTTCAATGTTAGTTTCATCTCAGAGTTCAAAGACAGCTTTACTCATGCAACCTATTTTGTCTTTGAGCTTGGGAAATTAGATTTCTGTTTTATAACTACTTCCAGGTGTTTATTATTGTCATTTTGTTAATGTATATAACTATAATACGTTATGATTTTTTTTTTCTATGTTTACTTCAACTCTAAATTAGCTTTGAGGTGCCTGTTGTTCATGGTCCATGTCTCTGAGGTATACAGCAGGGCGGGTATCACTGCTGCTCTGTAGACCATGAGCTTAGTGCCGGGTTTGAGGTCCTGGTCTTCAAACACTCTCTTCCTCAGGTGACCGAAGGCTGCACTGGCACACTAGCACAAAGTAAGTTCAGTCATTCATGAAAGGGTGTCTTTTACTTCAACTTCTCTGGTAACATTTACAAGTGAAAATGAAAGTAACTTGTGAGAAACAAGCCCTTTGAAGTACAGTGTTCACTGTTTACACCAGCTACATTTGAACTGACAACTCTTCCCTCAAAAGATACGGTAGGTGCAGAGAAATCTGTCACTATCTCATTCTGTGATTCTGGGAATCTACAGATTCACTGATTCACAATGAAACCAGTATTAACCATCAATTCAACATAATCTTCTGTTGACCACATTTCTTTACAGTTCTATTTTGTATTCTTGTAATAAAATATACACATTTATCTACAAATATGCAAATACATCCAAAACAACATAACATGGTCTCAAGGCAAACCAAACATACTTATTGTAAAATTATACTATCACTTTTGTGTTGACATGAAATGGTTTTGATTGTCCATTTATATAAAATTCAGCAGTCAGACAATCTCTCTCACATATTAAAACAAGAATATGATTAGCTGCACATTACTTTATATTTGCATTGAATATAGTACAAATCCTTTTTGTTTAATGCAAATAGGTTTTTGACTATGACACGTTGATGCTGGGGACAGATGACAGATAGTGGCGGCAGTAATGCTATGCTGACCTATTGTGTTACTCCCTGGTAGGTTTTGGTTGTGTCACATCTGGCATATTTTTCATTTCTTAGTCACATACTAAATTGATATATTAAAAAATCATAAATGTGTTTCTGAAATAATGGCCCGTATTTTCCGACCCCCACGGGTGTGTACGAGCTGTGTACACACCCGTAGGTGCCTCGCAAGTGCCGGTTTCAGGCATGCAAAGTGCATGCACTGAAAACCGGCACTTCCGATCTGTCAAGAATTCTCTTCACAGCTCCTCCACCTGCCCTGGAAAAGAGCCTCTGCAGGTGAAGAGTTCCACTTTCTGCAGAACCTCCGCCCGCTGAAAACCTTTAAAAATCTTACACCTGGTAAAAGTAGGCGTAAGAGTTTAAAAAAGTAAAAAAATATGTTTTTTTCTACTCATGTATAATTTTAAAGTAGTTAAAAAAGGTGTTATTTTTAGCCCCATAAAAAAATTTAATTAATTTTTTTTTTAATTAAATTTTTGTTTAAAATATTTAATTTAAATGTAATTTTAACTAATTTTAAATAGGTGATTTAAAAAAAATTATTTTATTTTTTAGTGTGTTTTTGAGTGATTCCCCATTCATACTTTTGACAGATCTATCCGGAGAGACCTGTCAAAAGTGTGAAGGGAAATTTCCTTCTTTCATTGGTTCCCCATGGCTCACGTGATCCCAGGGACGCTTGCGAACCACCTGCGCCCCTGGGATACCTGGGCCTCTGCGCGCGCGCTCCAGGAAAGGCCAGGATCGGAAGTGTCGGGACCTACAGAGCCAGCAGCTAAGTTCGTAGATTTTTTCCAGATTAGAGGCATCCGCACGCAGGAAGCCTCCGATCGGAAAATCTGGGCCAATAAGACCAGCAATTTCATTCAATAAATTATGTTCAGACCAGCCGCTGTCATCTCCCCTTTCTAGATATTACAGCACTAAGCCATCCCATTTACATTTTTTGCAAAGTGACGTGGCCCCTTTAAATTTTGACTCAAACAACACGTCATCAGATGCAAGAATCTGATGCTCCAAGCAATTGCCTGGTGGGACCCACACGTCAGCCGTAATGAGGCCAATCAAGGTAAAATGGTAACTGCTGGGAGGCGGCATCCGGGAGCAGGTCCGAAAGCTGCCGAGCAGTGGGCCCGCCCTCAACCCACCTCCATTATAAAGATCGCAGCCAAAATGTCAGTCCAAATTTTCCCTCATTCACTCACTGTTGTGAACTGATCCAATTTTGGGAAGTATTACAAATGAGAATTCCCCCCAAATGGGTTATGAATATCTGACTCTGTGTATTGGGGCTGGACATGTTCTCATTCCATTGAATGGTAATACTAGGAAGTGGTGAATCTTATGAAAGGAGACATCAGTCAGTTTACAGTGTTATCCTTTTTGCAATGTTTTATCTTTTAAAACTGCTGTTTGAAGAGCCTTGTACAGAACTTACTCTTGTTTGACAGTGTAATGTAGCTGAGTTAAATTTCATTCAAGTGACAACAAGAACAATGCTGTCACCTTGAAAAAGGTGTGCTACACCTTTAACTTCTATGATGCTTTTATACTGGACATTCATTTGTCGTCATCCTAAGAAGTTTTTTTTTAAATCAGGATTTTTTGTGTGTCAACAGATGTAGTATAGTCTTTCTTTCTTTCTTTCAACTTCTTTCCTCCTTTTCTCTGCTTCCTGTTACTCATGGAGCCTCAGGTGGATGGCTTGCTCTGATGCTCTTTCTATTAATGTCTCTGCCACTGTAATGGAGACTACAAAGGATCCTTATTGGAATTAGGTTTGCTCCACACATTCTCCCATTCCTATTACAGAATGATGAGTTCTACACCAATGTCAGCTCCTAGGCTACCTCTAACCAATATATACACAGTGACAAGAAGTGACTGTGAGTTATAGATATGTATACATATATCCCAGTAAACCATTTAAACTTGTGTTACAATCCAGTAGATATTCTTTTCCTTTGTCTCAAACTTTAGCAAATTATAACAGTGGAGTGATTTTAGAAAATAGTACTTTCACACTCCATGTACACAAGGACCGTGATTTTCTCCGTGGAGGCGGGTTGGCGTCGGGAAGGGCTGCCAGCTCCAGCCAGCCTGCTGACACAATTTTTGGTTGATTGGGCTCGTTAAGCCCGCCGTGTGGGTTACCCGCCCTCATCACAAGGTGCGGGTCTGTTCAGCTGCTCTGCTGACACATTTGCAGCCGGGGTATTTAAGGGGGCCATTTTACATTTACATCTGAAGTCATTTCTGCTGCTGGTGCTCACTATGCCTGCAGAGAGACAGAAGGCAGCTCCCCACTTCAATGAGCAATCCCTCCATGTTTGTGTGGAGGGAGTCAGAGGTCTTCGGGAGGTCCTATACCAGGGAGATGGAAGAAGGAAACCTCCTCAGCAGACGAAGGCAGCCTGGCTGCGAATAGCTGAGGTGGTCAGTGCCAGGTCCATGGTAAGGCGCACCTGGGTCCAATGCAGGAAAAGGTTCAATGATCTCCTGCGCTCTGGGAAAGTAAGTCTAAAAGCACACTGACCTTAATTCTGCTATGCCTGTCATCACTTTCCCATCACTCTGCATTGCCAACCCTCCCCCTGCACATCCGAACTCAACCCAGCATCACTTGCACCATCAACCATCCCTCTCTCCCTATGCACAGAATCACTTCCCTATCTAACTATGCACCCCTCACACTCACCCTCACCCTCAAGGTTATGCAATGACAACAACTAGCAACTCAAAAGGAGGGAACTTGGTAATGGGAACCCACTCCATGATAGTCTCCCTCTAAATATCTATCCTATCCATTCTATACACTCATTCCATCACTCTCACTGAAACTCCACTTCTTTCCCTCATTGCAGGAAAAGAGATCCCACAATAAGAGGGAGAGGGAGAGAACAAGAGGAGGATCACTATCCATGGCGCAACTGACCAACGCTGAGGAGGCAGCTCTCGAAATTGTGGGATCGGTGGAACAGCTCGAAGTGAGGGGCGGAGAGACGGGCTTAGTTGAACAACCTGGTGACAGAATGCTTCTCCATCCATCTTATTTGGCTTTCATGAGTGACTCGATTGGCATCTGATGTCATTAAAAATTGAATGTGTACAATGAGATGTGTCTACAATCTACATATCACATGTCTAACTCATGTCTTTACTCTCCCATAGCGCCATCAAGAGCCCCCCTCCCTACTGCCCAGGAGGAAAAGCAGGAGGACTCCTCAGAGGATGCTGCATCCTCTGAGGGAGCAACGTCAGCAGAAATGATCACAGCCAGCATCAGCACAGTGATGCACACCACGGTGGGTCCTTTGTGAGATAGAGTAGTGTTGTCACCTGGTGTATCACAACTCAAGAGTCAGCAAGAGCAGATGGTGGAGACAGGGACAGCAGTGGAGAGTCCTCGTCAGAGGCCGCAGGATGCTTCTCACTCTGCTCAGCTGCATGTAGACGTTAAGCCTCGGGGGCCATCCAGAAAGGGAGCGGTGCTGGAGTTTCAGGAACAAGTGCAGGAGGCTCTGACTGGGATGGCAACCACGGTGATTGCGAGTGTGCAGAGAATGGAGGCGTCCATCTCAAACATAAGCAATGTCGTGGTGCACACAATGGCGAATGTAGGTACCGCCACGTAAAGGATGGCAACCTCCATGGAGAACATAAATCACCAGACTCAAACCAACATGGTGACTCTTCTAGATAGATGGTCAGCTATGGAGGGTAGATTGGCCTCTATCGTGGAGAGGAACCAGCGATTCATGGACGTCCCCATTATGAAGACTGTCAGTACAGAGATGGGTCCTCATGGCCCCACTGATGTGCAGCAAGGTGCTCTCCAGCTCCTTGCTAGCAGAGAAGTGCGGGTGGTCCATGAGAGGGATGATGTTGGGAGGCAACAGGCAACATGCAAGTGGAGGATCCTCTCCAAGCGCTCAAACTTCCAGCCGCTTGCCAACCCCTTGGTCAGAGCCCCAGATGAGCACCCAAGCAGTGATGGCCGAGTCTGCCCCTGTGCAGACTCAGGAGGAGCAGACTTTGACTGGACCTTCACAGGCACCAAAACCCGGAGGACAACTGCCAAAGGCATCTAGGCAGACACAGCAGGGAGGTGAGCAAGCTGCCTCTACACCTGCTGAAGCCACAGGGGGAGCACAACGTAGGAGCACGCGTAAGAGAAAGCTGACACTTAAATAAGCACAAGGATTCTCACTTGGGTGTTCTGATAGAATTCATTGTGAAGTTTCTGTTCTTTTCTTAAGTTGCAATAAATTAATGTTGCATGAATGTTGGACATCGTTGCCATGTGTGCTGACAATTTGAGGTGGCACAGTGAAGGGTAAGGGTGCCTTTTATGTCCAGCAATAGAGGTGACAGTGGATATAGAGTTAACACCACAAACTTGTAGCCTAAACACAGAATGTGTCTCCCAAACTGTTAAATCACCAACCTCTGACATTTGAAATTGACCAGCTTTCAGACTGCAGTTGCAGCTGTGAAGTTTCCAGCTCGTTGTGTCTTCCCGACACACTTACCTGGCGTATTCTCTGAACATCGTGAAACCCGACCCAAAACTTGGAAAATTGCAAAAGGCTGTCAACATAGCTCTAAACAAGCAGTTAACAAGGAGTTAAGTGCCTTAAATCCTTTACCCGCCATTTGGTGTTGGGTCTGTTGTGAAATCGCAGACCCGACAATCCTGAATCTCAGATGGAGGCGGGTTTGCGGCGGGTTTCCAACCCGCCATCAATCATTGCGACTTTATCACCTGACCCGCCTCTGAACCCGCCCTCTGAGCACCAGCAAAATCGCAGACAATGTATTTTCTGAATGGTCACATCACCTATGAGAAATTAGAACACTCAAATACATGGACAAGAACCAATGATACAATTGCTTTCAGATAGGAACAGAAGGAGCCACATTGGCCCAGTAATTCCGGGCACAACGCGTGAGTACGGACGGGGTACTCACGCGTGTGCCCGGAGGAATTGCCGGTTTTCAGCATGCACAGCGCATGCGCTGAAAACCGGCATTTCCTGTCCTCTGACCCAAGGGGTTAAGAGGCAGAACGCGCACGACTGCACAGGCAGCGCGTGCGCAGTAAAATTCCTTTTTTTTTTCCAGAGTTGCGCGCGTGTAAAGGCCTCCGGTCTTTACGCGTGGAAAAACAAGACGTAAGTATTTAGTTTTTCAGGTAAGTGGGCTTTTAGTACAATGTAGAATTTTTTTTCCACAGGTTTGTTATTTTTAAAGAATTTACAGGATGGTAAATTTAGTTTTAGACCCTACTTTTTAAAAATTTATTTTTTCAAAAATTGATTAATTGTTTAAAACATTTTTTAAAACTTATTTATAGTTAACTAGCGGTGCCGAGGCTTTTTCGAGGGCATGTTGTTGTTGGAAGAGAGAGAGAGAGAGAGAGAGCGCGACTGTGGGGGGGGGGGGAAGAGAGAGAGCGACTGGGGGGGGGAGAGAGAGAGCGACTGGGGGGGGAGAGAGAGAGCGACTGGGGGGAAGAGAGAGAGCGACTGGGGGGGAAGAGAGAGAGCGACGGGGGGGGAAGAGAGAGAGCGACGGGGGGGAAGAGAGAGAGCGACGGGGGGGAAGAGAGAGAGCGACGGGGGGGAAGAGAGAGAGCGACGGGGGGGAAGAGAGAGAGCGACGGGGGGGGAAGAGAGAGAGCGACTGGGGGGAAGAGAGAGAGCGACTGGGGGGAAGAGAGAGAGCGATGGGGGGGAAGAGAGAGAGCGACGGGGAGGGAAGAGAGAGCGACGGGGAGGGAAGAGAGAGCGACGGGAGGGAAGAGAGAGCGACGGGGGGGAAGAGAGAGAGCGACGGGGGGGTAGAGAGAGAGCGACGGGGGGGAAGAGAGAGAGCGACGGGGGGGAAGAAAGAGAGCGACACGGGGGGGGAAGAGAGAGAGCGACGGGGGGGAAGAGAGAGAGAGCGACGGGGGGGAAGAGAGAGAGAGCGACGGGGGGGAAGAGAGAGAGAGCGACGGGGGGGGGAAAGAGAGAGAGCGACGGGGGGGAAGAGAGAGAGCGTCGGGGGGGGAAGAGAGAGAGCGACGGGGGGGAAGAGAGAGAGCGACGGGGGGGAAGAGAGAGAGCGACGGGGGGGAAGAGAGAGAGCGACGGGGGGGACGAGAGAGAGCGACGGGGGGGACGAGAGAGAGCGACGGGGGGGACGAGAGAGAGCGACGGGGGGGACGAGAGAGAGCGACGGGGGGGATGAGAGAGAGCGACGGGGGGAAGAGTGAGAGCGATTGGGGGGGAAGAGAGAGAGCGACTGGGGGGGAAGAGAGAGAGCGACTGGGGGGAAGAGAGAGAGCGACTGGGGGGAAGAGAGAGAGCGACTGGGGGGAAGAGAGAGAGCGACTGGGGGGAAGAGAGAGAGCGACTGGGGGGAAGAGAGAGAGCGACTGGGGGGAAGAGAGAGAGCGACTGGGGGGAAGAGTGAGAGCGACTGGGGGGAAGAGAGAGAGAGAGCGACTGGGGGGAAGAGAGAGAGAGAGCGACTGGGGGGAAGAGAGCGAGAGAGCGACTGGGGGGGAAGAGAGCGAGAGAGCGACTGGGGGGGAAGAGAGAGAGAGAGCGACTGGGGGGAAGAGAGAGAGAGAGCGACTGGGGGGGGAAGAGAGAGAGAGAGCGACTTGGGGGGGGAAGAGAGAGAGAGAGCGACTTGGGGGGGAAGAGAGAGAGAGAGCGACTGGGGGGGAAGAGAGAGAGAGAGCGACTGGGGGGGAAGAGAGAGAGAGCGCGACTGGGGGGGGAAGAGAGAGAGAGAGCGACTGGGGGGGAAGAGAGAGAGAGAGCGACTGGGGGGAAGAGAGAGAGAGAGCGACGGGGGGGAAGAGAGAGAGAGAGCGACTGGGGGGAAGAGAGAGAGAGAGCTACTGGGGGGGAAGAGAGAGAGCGACTGGGGGGGAGGGGGGGAGTGGAGGGGGGAGTGGGGAGTGGAGGAGGGGAGGGGGGAGAGGGAGTGGGGGAAGGGGAAGGGGGAGGAGTGGGGAGGGAGGAGTGGGGAGGGAGTGGGGGGGTGGAGTGGGGAGGGAGTTGGGGGGAGGGAGGGAGGGAGTGGGGGGGAGGGAGTGGGGGGGAGGGAAGGGGAGGGGGGAGAGGGGGAAGGGGGAGGAGTGGGGAGGGAGTGGGGGGGAGGGAGGGGAGAGGGAGGGGCGGAGGGGGTGTGGGGGAAGGGGAAGGGGTGAAGGGGGAGGGGGGAGGAGGAGGGGGAGGAGGAGGGGGGAGGAGGAGGAGAGGAGGAGGAGGGAGGAGGAGGGGGGAGGAGGAGGGAGGAGGAGGGGGGAGGAGGAGGAGGAGGGAGGAGGAGGGGGGAGGAGGAGGAGGGGGGAGGAGGAGGGGGGGAGGGGTGTGGGGGGGAGGAGGGGGGGAGAAGGGGGGAGGAGGGGGAGGGGGGAGAAGGGGGATGGAGGGGGAGGGGGGAGAAGGGGGATGGAGGGGGAGGGGGGAGAAGGGGGATGGAGGAGGAGGGGGGAGAAGGGGGGAGGGGGGGAGGAGAAGGGGGATGGAGGGGGAGGGGGGGAGAAGGGGGATGGAGGGGGGAGGGGGAATGGGAGGGAGGATGGGGGAAGGGGGGATGGGGGGAGGGGAGGGGGAGAGGGAGAGGGGAGGGGGAGGGGGAGGGGGAAGGGAGGGAGAGGGGAGGGGGAGGGGAGGGGAGAGGGGAGGGGGAGGGGGAGGGGAGGGGAGGGGGGGAGGGGAGGGGAGGGGGAGGGGGAGGGGAGGGGAGGGGAAGGGGAGGGGGAGGGGAGGGAGGGGGAGGGGAGGGAGGGGGAGGGGAGGGGAGGGGGGGGGGGAGGGGGGGGAAGGGGAGGGGGGGAAGGGGAGGGGGAGGGGGAGGGGAAGGGGGGAGGGGAAGGGGGGAGGGGAAGGGGGGAGGGGAAGGGGGGGGAGGGGAGGGAGGGGAAGGGCGGAGCGGGGAAGGGGGGAGGGGGAGCGGGGAGGTGGGGAAGGGAGGTGGGGGAAGGGGATGAGGAGGGGGAAGGGGACGGGGGGGAGGGGAGGGGTGGGGGGGAGGGGAGGGGAGGAGGGGAGGGGTGGAGGGGAGGGGTGGAGGGGGAAGGGGGGTGGGGGGAAGGGGGGTGGGGGGTGGAAAGGGAGGGGGGAGATAAACTTAAAGTACAGGAAACCGAGCTGCTGCCTTGCCTCAAAACTGCCGTACTCTCCAGAGTTAATGTTGAGAGATACGGAGATTCTTATCTCCGTATTTGACAACAAACACTGTTGCGTAGCAACAGCTTCGAAACACTTGGGTGTGGCCCTAAAGCTCTGTAGCTAAAGCTGTTGCTATAGCTACAGACCTTGCGCAGCTTGACTGTTCAAACAAAGCAAAAAAAACAAACAAAAAGAATACAAAACGGCTGCTGATTTTTGCCGGTGGCTCCAGATTGCCGGATAGCTCACCTCCGGATAGCACAAAGTTTCCTGTACTTATAAAACATTTTTGGTAAATCTTTCTATAACATACACTTTACAACCTCACCAATCTTTTTATTAAAAAAGGGGTGCTCACCTCTCAGTGTGTTGTATCACAAACAATGGCCGCCGCTTGCTTTTCAGTTGGAAAGATTAGGCCCCGCCCACACAGTCGATTGTCTGTCTCGGTCACCAGGACCCGATTTGGAGCACAGAAGCCCCACCCACTCTATGTTCCTGTACTAAGATGGCTGCGCATGCACTCTGTTACACACTGACTCAAAATGGCATCGCACTGAAACTTTTTGCCCTCCTTGACAAAGATGGCTGCCGTTAACCTGGGGCTGTCAGCAGAAGAAATTTCCTCAGCTGCAAACACAGGATCTTCAGATTATTATTCGGGGCTTGCGACCTACCCCAGTTGCTTATGAAGCCTCCCCAACTACTGACCCCAGGAATGGAGCTGAGGCAGCACACCCTCTCCCCTCTGCCAGTGTTTTTCTCTGTCTAGGCCGGGAGCCTGGGTCTAGAGTTGCACTGCTGGCAGTTGGAGAAGCCTAGGCCCCGGGCCTGGAAAAATGCTGAATGGTAGGAGAATTACAGAGGTTAGAGAAAAGAGTTACAAATTAATTAACTTTTTTAAAAAACAATTTGTGTTTTAAAAGCAACTTTTTTTTTGCTGGAAATGTAGATTTGAAAAGAAACACGCAGAAAGCGGGAAAAAGAAAAGAAAAGTTTGGAATCAAGAGGGCGGCGACTCACCTCGGTTCAGAACGATAAGGCCCGCCCACACACGCACCGATTGGTCAACCGTCAGGTCACCGAAGCGTAGGATTGGTCAATTGTCCAGTCACTTGACTGTAGGAGGGCCCGCCCGCACACGCCAGGAACCCGGCGTGCGATTGGTTGACCTCGAGGT
The DNA here is from genome assembly GCF_052327205.1 of Somniosus microcephalus. Classification (NCBI taxonomy): domain Eukaryota; kingdom Metazoa; phylum Chordata; class Chondrichthyes; order Squaliformes; family Somniosidae; genus Somniosus; species Somniosus microcephalus. The sequence goes on along the minus strand of NC_140995.1, from coordinate 79,385,479 downwards.
CACTCTATTGCTAATGAGTGGATAATGAGATGCTAATGAGCGGAATTTTGAAAGTTTTTTGGATACCGCGGGCGCAATTTTTGTCCGGCCGAAACGTAAATATGCTTATGACCGTTTTGGAATGGTAAGCTTTCTTTTGATGTAACGCACGCGTAGGTATGCTCTATAACTTTCGAGTGTATAGCCGGACAGACACCGAAGGACAGACAGACGTATCCGTTTATATATATAGATAGACTAGCTGAAGTGCCCGGCGGTGCCGAGGGTTTTTGAGGGAATGTTGTTGTTGGAAGAGAGAGAGAGCGACTGGGGGGAAGAGCGAGAGCGACTGGGGGGAAGAGCGAGAGCGACTGGGGGGAAGAGCGAGAGCGACTGGGGGGAAGAGCGAGAGCGACTGGGGGGAAGAGAGAGAGCGACTGGGGGGAAGAGAAGAGAGAGAGCGACTGGAGGGAAGAGAGAGAGCGACTGGGGGGAAGAGAGAGAGCGACTGGGGGGAAGAGAGAGAGCGACTGGGGGAAGAGAGAGAGCGACTGGGGGGAAGAGAGAGAGCGACTGGGGGAAGAGAGAGAGCGACTGGGGGAAGAGAGAGAGCGACTGGGGGGAAGAGAGAGAGCGACTGGGGGGAAGAGAGAGAGCGACTGGGGGGAAGAGAGAGAGCGACTGGGGGGAAGAGAGAGAGCGACTGGGGGGAAGAGAGAGAGCGACTGGGGGGAAGAGAGAGAGCGACTGGGGGGAAGAGAGAGAGCGACTGGGGGGAAGAGAGAGAGCGACTGGGGGGAAGAGAGAGAGCGACTGGGGGGAAGAGAGAGAGCGACTGGGGGAAGAGAGAGAGCGACTGGGGGGAAGAGAGAGAGCGACTGGGGGGAAGAGAGAGAGCGACTGGGGGGAAGAGAGAGAGCGACTGGGGGGAAGAGAGAGAGCGACTGGGGGGAAGAGAGAGAGCGACTGGGGGGAAGAGAGAGAGCGACTGGGGGGGAAGAGAGAGAGCGACTGGGGGGGAGAGAGCGACTGGGGGAAGAGAGAGAGCGACTGGGGGGAAGAGAGAGAGCGACTGGGGGGAAGAGAGAGAGCGACTGGGGGGAAGAGAGAGAGCGACTGGAGGGAAGAGAGAGAGCGACTGGGGGGAAGAGAGAGAGCGACTGGGGGAAGAGAGAGAGCGACTGGGGGGAAGAGAGAGAGCGACTGGGGGGAAGGGAGAGAGCGACTGGGGGAAGAGAGAGAGCGACTGGGGGAAGAGAGAGAGCGACTGGGGGGAAGAGAGAGAGCGACTGGGGGGAAGAGAGAGAGCGACCTGGGGGGAAGAGAGAGAGCGACTGGGGGGAAGAGAGAGAGCGACGGGGGGAAGAGAGAGAGCGACTGGGGGGAAGAGAGAGAGCGACTGGGGGGAAGAGAGAGAGCGACTGGGGGGAAGAGAGAGAGCGACTGGGGGGAAGAGAGAGAGCGACTGGGGGGAAGAGAGAGAGCGACTGGGGGGAAGAGGGGGAGCGACTGGGGGGAAGAGAGAGAGCGACTGGGAAAAGAGAGAGAGCGACTGGGGGGAAGAGAGAGAGCGACTGGGGGGAAGAGAGAGAGCGACTGGGGGAAGAGAGAGAGCGACTGGGGGGAAGAGAGAGAGCGACTGGGGGGAAGAGAGAGAGCGACTGGGGGGAAGAGAGAGAGCGACTGGGGGGAAGAGAGAGAGCGACTGGGGGAAGAGAGAGAGCGACTGGGGGGAAGAGAGAGAGCGACTGGGGGGAAGAGAGAGAGCGACTGGGGGGAAGAGAGAGAGCGACTGGGGGGAAGAGAGAGAGCGACTGGGGGGAAGAGAGAGAGCGACTGGGGGGAAGAGAGAGAGCGACTGGGGGGAAGAGAGAGAGCGACTGGGGGGAAGAGAGAGAGCGACTGGGGGGAAGAGAGAGAGCGACTGGGGGGAAGAGAGAGAGCGACTGGGGGGAAGAGAGAGAGCGACTGGGGGGAAGAGAGAGAGCGACTGGGGGGAAGAGAGAGAGCGACTGGGGGGAAGAGAGAGAGCGACTGGGGGAAGAGAGAGAGCGACTGGGGGGAAGAGAGAGAGCGACTGGGGGGAAGAGAGAGAGCGACTGGGGGAAGAGAGAGCGACTGGGGGGAAGAGAGAGAGCGACTGGGGGAGAAGAGAGAGATGGGGGAAGAGAGAGAGAGAGAGGGAAGGAGAGAGAGAAAGAGAAGGAGAGAGAGAGAGAGGGAATGAGAGAGAGAGAGAGAGAGAGGGAAGGAGAGAAAGGGGAAGGGGGCTAGGGGAAGGGGGGTGGGGGAAGGGGGAGTGGGGGCTAGGGGAAGGGGCGGTGGGGGAAGGGGGGGTGGGGGAAGGGGTGTGGGGAAAGGGGGGTGGGGAAAGGGGGAGAGGGGAAGGGGGCGGGGGAAGGGGGGTGGGGTAAGGGGGTTGGGGGAAGGGGGGTGGGGGAAGGGGAAGGGGGGTGGGGGAAGGGGGGTGGGGGAAGGGGGGTGGGGGAAGGGGGGTGGGGGAAGGGGGATGGGGGAAGGGGGGTGTGGGGAAGTGGGGTGGGGAAGGGGGGAAGGGGGGTTGGGGAGGGAATGTGGGGGAGGGGGTAAAGGGAAGGGGATGGGGGAAGTGGGGGAAGGAAGCGGGGTGGGGGGGAAGGGGGGGAGAAAGGGGGGAAGGGATGGAGCTGGGGAGGAAGGGGGGTGGGAAGGAAAGGGGGTGTGGGGGAAGGTGGGTAAAGGCTGGGGGAGTAAAAGGGGGTGTGGGGGAAGGGGGGAAAGGGGTGAAAGGAAGGGGGGGGGGGGGGGGGGGGGGGGAAAGGAAGGGGGGAAAGGGAGAGGGGGAGAACGGAGGGGAGAATTGGGGAAGGGAGGAGGGAGGGGGGAAGGGAGGGGGGATGGGGGGAAGGGAGGGGGGATGGGGGGAATGGAGGGGGGAGGAGCGGGATGAAGGGGGGTGGGGGGAGGAGGGGGTGGGAGGGGGAAGAAGGGGGGTGGGAGGGGGCGGAAGGGAAGGGGGGAAGGGAAGGGGGTGGGGGAGACAGTGGGTGTGAGGGGGAGGAGGGGGGAGGAGGGGGGAAAAGGTGGTTTGAAGGGTGTGGGAGGAGGGAGGGGGGAAGGGGGTTTGAAGGGGGTGGGAGGAGGGAGGGGTTGGGAGGAGGGAGGAGGGAGGGGGGAAAGGGTGTGTGACGGAGGGGTGTGGGGGGGAAAGGGGGGGAAAGAGGGGGAGGAGGGGAGGGAAGGGTGGAGGGGGGAAGGGGCGGAGTGTGTGGGGGAAGGAGGGGAACGGGGGGAAGGGAGTGGGGGAGCTAGCAGACCCTCTCCCCTCTGCCAGTGTTGAGAGTTGCGCTGCCAGTGGTTGGAAAAGGCTAGGCCCCGGGGCCTCGGACACCTGCACTGACATAGCCCAGCCGAGCCCAGCGCCCCGGGCAGCCCGAGCTCCGCAGCCGCCGTTCAGCCGCAGGGCACAAAGCACCCGAGCCCAGTGCCGGCGATGGCTCAGCGGAGCTCTGTACCACCCCGCCCCACCAGCCTTTACAAAGATGGCGACAGTGGCTACGCTCGGCTCATTCCCGCCCCGCCAGCCTTTACAAAGATGGCAGCAATTGCGGGCAGCTAGGGAGGTGCCTAGCTCGGGTGTGGCTGGGCAGGAGACGCCAAGGCTTCGAGGCCTGCAGTCGGGGTAACCCTGGAAGGTTGCGGCACCCGGCGGAGGTAGCGAGTCAACAGGAAAAAAAGAGGGTGGAAGGTAGGAAAATTAACCAGCTTAGAAAAAATATTTAAAAATTAATTTCCTTTTCATAAACAATTTGAAAATAAACACGTAGAAAGTGGGAAAAAGAAATGAAGAGTTAGAAATCAAGATGGCGGCCACTCACAGCAGCTCAGAATGATTAGGCCCGCCCACACATGCACCGATTGGTCAACCGTCAGGTCACTAAACTGTAGGATTGGTCAATCATCATGCCACTCAACTCTAGGATGGCCCGCCCGCAAACGAAATGAACCCGCCCCCGTGACGCAGCGATTGGTCAACCGTCGCATCGCTCAACTGTACGATTCGTCAAGCTTGACGTCACTCGATGCTAATGAGCGGATAATGAGTGGAATTTTGAAATTTTTTGTATACCGTCGGCACAATTTTTGTCTGACCAACAAGTAAATACACTTATGACCATTCCGGAATCGTAAGCTTTCTTTTGATGTAACACATGTGCAGGTACGCTCTATAACTTTTGAGTGAATAGAGGACAGACAGACAGACAGATGGAAGGACAGACAGAAGAGCTCTTTTATTATATACTTGCTGGAGTGCCCGGCGGTGCCGAGGCTTTTTTGAGGGCATGTTGTTGTTGGAAGAGAGAGAGAGAGCGACTGGGGGGGAAGAGAGAGAGTGACTGGGGGGGAAGAGAGAGAGCGACGGGGGGAAGAGAGAGAGCGACGGGGGGAAGAGAGAGAGCGACGGGGGGGAAGAGAGAGAGCGACGGGGGGGAAGAGAGAGAGCGACGGGGGGAAGAGAGAGAGCGACGGGGGGGAAGGGAGAGCGCGACGGGGGAAGAGAGAGAGCGACGGGGGGAAGAGAGAGAGCGACGGGGGGGAAGAGAGAGAGCGACGGGGGAAGAGAGAGAGCGACGGGGGAAGAGAGAGAGCGACGGGGGAAGAGAGAGAGCGACGGGGGAAGAGAGAGAGCGACGGGGGGAAGAGAGAGAGCGACGGGGGAAGAGAGAGAGCGACGGGGGGAAGAGAGAGCGCGACGGGGGGGAAGAGAGAGCGCGACGGGGGGGAAGAGAGAGCGCGACGGGGGGGAAGAGAGAGCGCGACGGGGGGGAAGAGAGAACGCGACGGGGGGGAAGAGAGAGCGCGACGGGGGGGAAGAGAGAGCGCGACGGGGGGGAAGAGAGAGCGCGACGGGGGGAAGAGAGAGCGCGACGGGGGAAGAGAGAGCGCGACGGGGGAAGAGAGAGCGCGACGGGGGGAAGAGAGAGCGCGACGGGGGGAAGAGAGAGCGCGACGGGGGGAAGAGAGAGCGCGACGGGGGAAGAGAGAGCGCGACGGGGGAAGAGAGAGCGCGACGGGGAAGAGAGAGCGCGACGGGGGAAGAGAGAGCGCGACGGGGGAAGAGAGAGCGCGACGGGGGAAGAGAGAGCGCGACGGGGGAAGAGAGCGCGCGACGGGGGAAGAGAGAGCGCGACGGGGGAAGAGAGAGCGCGACGGGGGGAAGAGAGAGCGCGACGGGGGGAAGAAGGAGGGGTAGAAGGGGGGACGAATAGGAGGGGAAGAAGAGGGGGGCAAGAAGAGGGGGCAAGAAGAGGGGGCAAGAAGAGGGGCAAGAAGAGGGGGCAAGAAGAGGGGGCAAGAAGAGGGGGGCAAGAAGAGGGGGGCAAGAAGAGGGGGGCAAGAAGAGGGGGGCAAGAAGAGGGGGGCAAGAAGAGGGGGGCAAGAAGAGGGGGGCAAGAAGAGGGGGGCAAGAAGAGGGGGGCAAGAAGAGGGGGGCAAGAAGAGGGGGCAAGAAGAGGAGGGGAAGAAGAGGGGGGAAGAAGAGGAGGGGAAGAAGAGGAGGGGAAGAAGAGGGGGAAGAAGGGGGGCAAGAAGGGGGGCAAGAAGGGGGGCAAGAAGAGGGGGGCAAGAAGAGGGGGGCAAGAAGAGGGGGCAAGAAGAGGAGGGGAAGAAGAGGGGGGAAGAAGAGGGGGGAAGAAGAGGAGGGGAAGAAGAGGAGGGGAAGAAGAGGGGGAAGAAGAGGGGGGAAGAAGAGGGGGGCAAGAAGAGGGGGCAAGAAGAGGGGGGCAAGAAGAGCGGGGCAAGAAGAGCGGGGCAAGAAGAGGGGGCAAGAAGAGGGGTGCAAGAAGAGGGGGGCAAGAAGAGGAGGGGAAGAAGAGGAGGGGAAGAAGAGGAGGGGAAGAAGAGGAGGGGAAGAAGAGGAGGGGAAGAAGAGGGGGGAAGAAGAGGGGGGCAGAAGAGGAGGGGAAGAAGAGGAGGGGAAGAAGAGGAGGGGAAGAAGAGGGGGGGAAGAAGAGGGGGGAAGAAGAGTTGGGGGAAGAAGAGGTGGGGGAAGAAGAGATGGGGGAAGAAGAGGTGGGGGAAGAAGAGGTGGGGAAGAAGAGGTGGGGGAAGAAGAGGTGGGGGAAGAAGAGGCGGGGAGGAAGAGGCGGGGGAAGAAGAGGCGGGGGAAGAAGAGGGGGGAAGAGGGGGAAGAGAGGGGGGAAGAGGGGGGGAAGAGAGGGGGGAAGCAGGGGGGGAAGCAGAGGGGGGGAAGCAGAGGGGGGGGAAGAAGAGGGGGGAAGAAGAGGGGGGAAGAAGAAGGGGGAAGAAGAAGGGGAAGGGGAGGGGAGGGGAAGGGGATGGGAGGGGGGAGGGGGAGGGGATGGGAGGAAGGGGAGGGGGGAGGGGGGAATGGGGGGGAATGGGGGTGGGGAGGGAAGTTGAGGGGAGGGGGGAAGGGGAGGGGGGGAAGGGGAGGGGGGAGGGGAGGGGGGAGAGGGGGGGAAGGGGAGGGGGAGGGGAAATGGGAGGGGAGGGGGG